>NC_139512.1:101951978-102551978 GCF_947247035.1 Vipera ursinii | reverse complement strand
TAGTGACAGATTTTATTTTCCTGGGCTCCAAGATCACTGCAGATGGGGACTGTAGCCAAGAAATTAAAAGACGCTTGCTCCTGGGGAGGAAAGCCATGGCAAATCTAGACAGCACACTAAAAAGCAGAGACATCACCCTGTCAACAAAAGTGCGTATAGTCAAGGCTATGGTCTTTCCAGTTGCAATGTATGGTAGTGAAAGTTGGACCATAAGAAAGGCTGAGCGCCAAAGAATTGAGGCCTTTGAACTGTGGTGCTGGAGAAGACTCCTGCGAGTCCCTTGGACTGCAAGGCGATCAAACCGGTCAGTCCTAGAGGAGATCAATCCTGACTGCTCTTTAGAAGGCCAGATCCTGAAGCTAAAACTCAAGTACTTTGGCCACCTAATGAGAAGGAAGGACTCCCTGGAGAAGAGCCTAATGCTGGGGAAGATCGAGGGCAATAGAAGAAGGGGACGACAGAGAATGAGGTGGCTGGATGGAGTCACTGAAGCAGTAGGCGTGAGCTTAAATGGACTCCAGAAGATGGTAGAGGACAGGAAGGCCTGGAGGAATGTTGTCCATAGGGTCGCGATGGGTCGGACACGACTTCGCAGCTAACAACAACAACAACAACAACATAAGTTGTCTGTACTGTTAACTTGTCACTGTACCGAAACAGTATTGGAGTTATGATGTTAACTGTCTTGTGTAATATAATGGAAGTCTATTCATTCTGACTAACTGATGCTATAATGTTGTTTCACAAGTAGTTGCTACTGTATGATGTTAAGTCTTGTAACTTGTATTGCTTGCCAATTATTGCTATGATGTTGTCTGATCTAAGAGGGGAGGGGTGTTATGTATTGGCATCAAGTGTAACACCACGTGGTAAGCTGGAGCAGCTAACGGCTCTCCAGCAACCCAGACTCCAGGTCTCCAGTGCTGCTATAGGCTGCCCCTAGGTGGCAAAGCGTTACTTTAAACCTATTGGCTGCCGCCTAGGGGCCAGGCTATAAATTGCTGCAAGCTGCAGCCCAATTCTCAGTTCAGATCCTGCAAGCAATAAACCATGAGCTTTGCTGAACTCACTTGCCTCATCTCCTTTCCTGCGCAAAGAACTCACTACACAACACAAAGTTTAACACTTACTTTGAATGAGCTCATGATGGTTATGATTCAGGGCGATGATGCTGGGTTTCCTCAAGAAGTTCAGAAAAACCTTGGAATTGGAAGAGGAAGAACAATAAGTCAACTCACTTAAGCTTTGGAACATACATCAAGTCATATCACAATACTCTGTCTCATGAGTTCTTGTCTACTTCACAGAGTCAGTATTAAGTAACTTTCAAGTACAGTAAGTCAGTCAACCACCCTCGCTTGTCTTTCAGGAAGAGCATTCCATGCTGTTGTAGGACCAAGAACCATACATACAACATTTAAAAATTGCAAAAAGAAAAGAATGCTGTGCCTTAACTTCTTATTAGGATTTTTATTCGTCTTAATAAGCAAACGTTATGGGTAACCATAAAACACGGTGACTGTTTTTGTTAAAATGATAATAGCAACATTGTGCCACAAACTCTCCTCCTTTTCAACATGCGCATGATGTCATAATGGACATTTAAAAGGGGCAGGAATTGTATCATGTTACTATGAGCATCACTGCAGATGCCACCACGTCCAAGTAGAATCCACTCTAGCAACCATATTAAGAATCTTCTGGGGTTTTTTTTAGAAATTTACATGGCACAAAACATTTGTGGACTAGACCCAATTTCATCACCAAACAATTTTCATCATCCTCAGTCTATTGGTTTAATCATTTTAAAATTCTTACCAGGTATTTCAGTATGTCTCATACAAACAGAATGACAAGGCCATCATATAGGAATTTGGAGGGGGGGTTGTTTTGCTTGTTGAAATAAGTCAGTATTTGTGGCTCATTTTTTTTTTTTTTTGCATTTTGATATACTGTTTAAAGGTTTCTGTCTTCTATTATAGGTGGCAATTACCACACCAGCAAAGTAAGAATCAAACTGATATAGTTTGGGGAAGTTTTATGAGTTCTTCCAAAAGATAACATGCTGCAATCCTGTGCCATAAACAGTTTTTGATCCATTATAGTTATATACTTCCTTCCTTTCCCCTGTGCAGACAGACATGGATATAGTTAAGTCATAATAAACCTAGAGCAATGTGGAAGCAGGCTGGATGCCACTAAAGAGGTGATATGAACAGTCACATAATCTCCTGACTTGGAATAAAGGACCATCACTAGTAGTTACATACTGATTGTGGGCTGTTTAGCATCTACAGTAGGTCAGTAGGTCTATCAAAAGGTGGCTCAAGGACCCCTATGGGTCCCCCAAGATCCCTTCAGAGGTCCGACAATTCAAAATTATTTGCCAGCCTATGTAGAAAAATAATACAATATAAAAATCCCATCAAATATTTGAGAGAAACATTAGTGGCAGTGAATGAATCAATTTTAATTTTCAGTAGAATAAATATTGATAAAAATAACCGAAAGAAACAAAAGCTCTTTTAAGGTCCTCTGTAAGTTTTAAAGGTGGGAAAAGGTGCTGAGAGCAAAAATTTAAGAAACACTGATCTGGGTCACAGATACCAACAGCCTACATAAGCAAATTCAGCAAAATACTTGCTTTCGCTCAATAATGTTTATGGTGGAGTGACTAATAGGCCAATACATAGTCCTTTTCTTTATGTAGCTAACACTGCTTACGCTACAGTTTTCCCTCTTTCCATTGTTATTATTTAGTGAGTGAGAATTTTGGATCCATCACAACAATTGAGAAACAATTGCACATTCAGTTGTTGGAAAATAGTCACTGGTCTGGATACTCCTTCAGTAAATAGAGTATTTATGTATGCGTCCAACTTACCTGTTGTATTCAGTGTTAAGCTTTTTTCCTCAGTAGATGTTAGATGTTTAACTTCACATCGTATTGTCTTCCCAAAGACCAGTGCTTTTGGATCTAAGTGTATTTTACTAACAAAATAACATAAGTGATCTTCTCCAATCTCAACGTTCCTGGGATTGATATTTTCAGATATTTGTCTCCAGCCTTGGTACCATCTGACTTGTATATCATGAGGTGCAAATTGTGATATAGAAATTGCAAGGAGGATATTCTGATGATCTGGGGTCGCCTTTATTTCTCATTGGCTAAATGAGAAGAAAAAAAATATTGAGCAGAGATGACAGTGTAAATACTGTAATATGTTTCCACACCTTGGCTTAATATGATTAATGAAAGAACGACTTTTAATGTAAGGAAATACTTTAAGGATTGAGCCTCTGGAGTCTTTGCATAAGGGAACTATTGCATGAGACAATTGCATAAGACCAACTCCACAATTTTTACCAAGCACAAGGTACACATTTGTAACAAAACCCAATGAATGGAAATCATGTCTGCAACCCTCTCTTTGGCTGACCGTTTAAGCTGGACACAACAACCCTTTCTGTTGTTGTTTTTCTCAATGTTTGTTTTATTGAAATGATTAAAATGCAAACTCCAAAAAAAGAGGAAAATATGCAAAAGCAAAATAAAGCTAAACAAGACTACATCAACAAAAAAAGTGATAAGCAAGACAAAACAAACATATACATGTTGTTGTGGCTTATTCTACAGTTTTCTTTATGTTTCCATCACTTGGTTGAAATTCAGTAACAGCAGTGCATATGATAGCATAGGCATTTGCAGTATGAGGAGAATGTGTGTGTGTGTGTTGTGATGCGCAATTGCAATTCAAGTATGAAAGGACAGAGATTATGTTGTGTCATTATGCTTCACTATTTGGGTGTCATTGAGGTTGGAAATTTATTTTTATTTTAATTCCATTTATATCCCGCCCTTCTCCGAAGACTCAGGGCGGCTTTACAAACTTAGCAGTAGCCTTCATTCTATGTATATGCCTGCTTATTAGGGCTTTCACACACACCCCAAGCGGCATTATTACAAAGTCAGCTTAATTGCCCCCAACAATCTGGGTCCTCATTTTACCTACCTCGGAAGGATGGAAGGTTGAGTCAACCTTGAGCCTGGTGGGATGCGAACCTGCACTAATTGCAGGCAGCTGGTGTTACTTAAGGAGGCATTAGCCCACTGTAAAATTATAGGTAAAAATTGTACATCACCAAGGTCAACCCTGCTGAGAAATCAGGAGCATAAATCATAATCATAATAGTAAAGTTGGAAGGGACCTTGGAGGTCATCTAGTCCAACCCCCTGCTCAGGCAGGAAACCCTATACCATTTCAAACAAATGGCTGGCCAGTCTCTTCTTTAAAACTTCCAGTGTTGGAGCATTCACAGTTTCTGGAGGCAGGTTGTTCCACTGGTTAATTGTTCTAACTGTCAGGAAGTTCCTCCTTAGTTCTAGGTTGCTTCTCTCTTTGTTTAGTTTCCATCCGTTGCTTCTTGTCCTGCCTTCGGGTGCTTTGGAGAATAGCTTGACTCCCTCTTCTTTGTGGCAGCCCCTGAGATATTGGAACACTGCTATCATGTCACCCCTCATCCTTCTCTTCGTTAAACTACACATACCCAATTCCAGCAGCCGTTCCCTATATGTTTTAGCCTCCAATCCCCCAATCATCTTTGTTGCTCTTCTCTGTACTCTTTCCAGAGGACCATTTATTTAATATAATACTTTAAGTATAGAGAGTCCTCAACTTACAGCCACAACTGAGCCCAACATTTCTGTTGCTAAGCAAGAAGAGTTGTTAAATTTTCATAACAAGTACCTGTTACTGTTAAAGTTACATCGTAGACTGGATATCTGGCAAATGACTTATGCTTCACAGTACAACTATAGATGTTTCCTTGATCTTGTGGTTGAAGTCTCAGTTTGCTGGTGGTTTTGTAAGTGTTATTGCCATTTCTCACAGAAGTACACCTTTATCCAATGTGTAATTAGAATGCTTTTGCCAAAGAATGACAATTGAATCAGGATAGAATTTATTCAATGTACATGTCATTTCCTTTTTCAATTTCAAGTTCCTTTGGAGACAGTTGGACAGTTGGTTCAGCTATATTGCAATTGAATAAAAATGGGATTGGTTATTGATTTTTCTACACATCTTGTATTTTATTTTGCCTTTCAGCCTCTCAAACAATATTTGCATTAACATCCAATTCAAATAACAACTAAAGGGAAAACACACTACAGGAGAAAGAAAGAAGAAAGAAAAGAAAGAAAGAAAGAAAGAAAGAAAGAAAGAAAGAAAGAAAGAAAGAAAGAAAGAAAGAAAGAAAGAAAGAAAGAAAGAAAGAAAGAAAGAAAGAAAGAAAGAAAGAAAGAAAGAAAGAAAGAGGAAGGGAAGATAAATAACAGCTGAATAGTATGAAGCTATTACTCTTGAGTTGAGCTCGTTTCAAATTCATACACAGATCCAGAGCACGGAGTTTAAGGAATAAGAGGGCTCGTTTCCTGTGAGGAACAAGTTAAGGAATTCACCTTTGCTCTGGGCGAGAAATGCATTTTTGCAAAATGGAGGAGCGCTCATTGGAGGAGAGAGGGCAGGTAGCTCCGCGCCAGAGATCCACCTGTGTCCACTTGCCTTGCGCGGTCGGCCCCGTTTCTCCTCAAACAGCCCCCCCCCAGTCCTCCCACCCACCCACCCCAGCCAAGTCTCAACATTTTTCCCGCACAACTTCTATTGCTTTTGCCCTTGAGGCGCCCTCACCTCGCCGCCACTCAAACATTTCCATGATCCTCGCCCCTGCCACCTTCCTGCCCACCACCTTGGATATACAGCAGGGTTTAGCGCTTAGTTTTTGCTTCCTTCCCTGCTGGTCCAGGAACAGAGCCGAGACATGCCCAGAGGCTAAATAAAAGATAAAGTCGCCTTCGAACGGAGCTTGTCTCCTGGCAGTTTACGTGGACACATCCAGGCAGTTTTCTTAGCCGGAGAGCAAAGTGAGTCGCCATTGCCCTTTTTTCTTTTTAATTTCTCAATCCGGACTATCATTCTATTAAAGAGTAACCGGAATCCACCCTTGCACAGCTCTTTATATCCTTTGCCTGAACGACGAAGTCTTTTTTTTTTTTTTTACCTGCGAGGCAGGCCAATGATCTTTGTCCGGGAAACTTTCATTTTCCCTTCTGATCTTCCAATAATGTTTTTTTCAGTTCCTGAAAAACTGGGAAGGAAAATAATTAACCTGATACTGTTTTAAGAGTCTCAAGGAAGCATGCTGAGGCACCTGCTTAAGTAAAGGAGGACCAATAGTACACACTCGGAGTCTGGAAGTTTTTTTTTAGTTCTATTTTAAGTTGGAAGACTGCTAACAGAGACTCCTATCAAATTTTAAAAAACACAAAAAAACTTGCATTTCATTAGATTAGAAAACATTTAATATACTGAAATTTCCTGTCCGTGGGAACAAGTGGAATGGCTTACCTCTAGGCGGTGTGGGTGCTCCATCAGTGGAGGTTTTTAAAGAAGAGATTGAACAGCCATTTGTCCGGAATGGTATAGCACAGGGGTAGGCAACCTTGGCTCTTTTATGACTCGTGGACTTCAACTCCCAGAATTCCTGAGCTAGGCTGGCTTAGGAATTCTGGGAGTTGAAGCCCAGGAGTCATAAAAGAGCCATGGTTGCCTACCCTTGATATAATCTCTTAGAAACCTGGTTTGCAGATTCTACCTTGACATTATTTCACAAGTGTCAAAAATGAAACACTTTCATATGGCCTTTAAGGTGGAGCCTGACACCTCATCAATGTTTTATTGGATCATTTTATCTCTGTATTTTGTCACAGTTTGTCTTTATTTGCTTGTAACCCTCCATGAATTGTTCTTATTTGACAGCATGCTTTGTTGCATGTCTCTGCAACTGCTGAGGCCAAGGAATTCTGATGAATGGAGGGATTGTATCTTTCTATGATCATTGTACAGAATACCTCTCTTTCAGTAAGGGATGGCAAGGATTATGGATAGTAAAAAAGAAAAGGGCAAACCAAAGTGTATTTTGAAACCAGGCCTTTTCCTACAGGAGCACAGGGAAGTTCCTCAAAAAATACCTAGGGTATGTAAGGAAGAATAGTATGACAATTACCTGCATTTTTGATCTGAATAGTTCCCATTGTGAATCCATTTTTTATCTGTAAACCAGGGCTTTTTTTTGTCATAGAACACCCAGAACAGAGTTCCGGCACCTTTTTTGGATGGAACCTTGTACGTTAAGCAAGGCAGATTGTATGACATGTGTGAGTTCTGGCACCTTTTTTTTTAAACAAAAAAAGCACTGCCGTAAACTACATGTAAAATAAAAGCTGGAACAGAATGCAATAGGCCAGAACCTTAGAATTAACACCAGAAGTACTGAGGAGTGTTAAAGACCCTTGATGGCAGTATTTAATAACGTTTCTTTTCAAAATTGTAATTGCATAAACTCTTTAACATGCAGAATGATACCAAACAGGGAAATATTGTCCAGAATGTCTATGTGCTAGCTAAATGGATTTGCATGCAGAAGACATTCATGTAATAAATGGTGAATCTTATTCTGTTACCCCTTTCATTCAAAAGTTTGTATTCCTGCTAATTTGATAGCTCACAAAATATAACAATGACTTGATGAAACAAGACTAAAACATTTATGTGGAAAAAACTACATTCTGCTACCCACTCTGGATAATATCTAAGATGGCGGCGCCTGGAATGGCTGCGGCTGCATTGGCTCTTGAAGGCGAATAGTTTTGGGAGGGATAGTAAGGGCTATAGACCACATGATCAGGAAGATTTTAATGTGTTTGAGCAACATGGTGGAACTAAGGGCTGTTTCCAGAGGAGGCAGAGGAGGAGAAGACCTGGAGCTTATGGAGTGAAGGAACTGGATGAGGATGTCGGCAGGCCCAGAGGAAGAGAGAGAGGCTTTTGGAGGACTTGGTGGCGGCGGCAGTGTGCTCCAGGGGTGAAAAGAAGCAAGGCCTCTTTAAGGAAAAGGTGGAAGAGTCAGGATCAGAAAAAGGAAAGAATACAAGCTAACCTGAGGGCTAATCCACATGGAGCCCCATTTCCATCTGTCCTGTTTGCCATCGTTCACTCCCTAGAGACTAAAATGGACAATGTGAAATTTGAGCGGGCCCCGAACAAGGAGTATATATCGGAGGTGGTGACCCTTTGAGAGCTGTATGCAACGAAATTTCATTTTGATGTCCGCCGATTGGTGTACATTCAAAGTGACAATAAAGTTATCATTATAATAGTATTTAAGAAAAACTCTGGAACAGCAGTATTTACATGAATCAAACCAAGCAAATTGACAAGAATAAGAGGGTGTTGATGCCATAAGACTCCAAACTCCCAACAGACATCTTTCCTGAGCACTTCAAAATGGAGAGGTTTTACTTCTACTAGCCTAAAGACTTTCCCTCTTCGAGGTATTTTGTTTGGGCAGTATGGAAAAACGAAGGTTGGCTAGAGGGGAATAAATGGAAGTTAAGAATAAACCTTTGGGAATAAGATTAATAAAATCCTTGTATGAAAAATTCCCCAATTGGGGGGAAGTAGAGGTTAATATCTTGCTGTACAAATGACCATTGATCTTCTACCTCTATTATCCTGCTTTGAACCAACTGAGCATAATGGGATATTTTCTTTTCTTCCCCTCTGCAAGGATGCAGAAGAAGATGCTCCAACTCTGTGGCATCTTGCTGAACTGCACGGGGAAAGGGCTAACTAAACAAATTAATCCAAGGCTGTTTGCATTTAGGGAGAAATTCAAAGGGAGAGAAAAAAGTCAAGCGGGATGTTAGAATTTATTTCAGATGGTCAAAAATTAAGAAAAGTAAATTACGCTTTCTTAAAATATTTCAGTAGGAAATAGATTCGAAACACTGAAACAGCCAAGTTAGGTTAAGTGTATTTTAAATGCTGATGGGAAATATGGAGAACGAATTGACTGAAAACATTTTCAAAATACTCAAATGCTGCTAGCAAAAGGCCTGTTTTCCAATTGAATTTGGTAATTAGTCTGTTTTAAGGATGAAGGTTATAGGATTTCGAAATTTTTATAATTCCTGGAATTAGAGCAGCTTTTTTTTAAAAGTAGTAAGTTGTCCATAGTTATTTCTAACAAACTCATTTTATAAATCACTCAATTTAGTTAAACATGATTGTCGTTATTTTGATTTGCTCTAGATTTGCTAGAGCAGAGCAGAGCAGAGCAGAGCAGAGCAGAGCAGAGCAGAGAATTATCCTAAGTTTGGGATCAAAATTGGGCAAAGTTCCAGAGTATGACTGCAGCTTTGTATATGTATGTTTTAATTTCATCCAATTTCATCCAATGTTAAAGCACCATCTAACCATTATTACCAGTATGTTGACAAAGGGAGGCACTGTAGAAATTTAAGAAATAGGTTGTACTGACTGTTAACATGCCACTATTTTTTAAAGTCTTATTTATGATCTCTAGATGGTTTTGATAGGGGTTTTTTTTTCATTCAAAGCCACCAGAAGAAAAAGTTGGAAGCAGTAACCAAAGAAACTTGAGTTTGAATTCAATTTAATCTGATTAAAAATTATACAAAGCACAAGTGGAACAACATTCTTCTTACAAATATTGCACTTGAGAGCATATGGATATGTACAACTCTGCCATTCTTTACATCCAAGGTACTCTTGTCCTGATAAGGTTCAAGATGAAGTTGTGCAAGGAAAAGGAAAGCTGATAATAATCCAATTACTTCCGTGATAAATTGGCAACTACCAGAAATGTACCACCTGAACACAAATTGCTTTAAGAAATGAATATAACTTATCTTGCAATGCATTTATGAATTGAAATGCCAGGGGCTCCCTCCTGAGGGAAGGCAAATGGGATAGTGATTTTCACAGTTCCTTTTTTGCTCAGGTGATTGGATGGGTGATTTTGGGATGAGGAGCCTGGAAGAGGAGACAATTTGGCAACTGCCAAATCTTCCCGTAGATAATTCAAACTCATGGCCTTCCCCTCTTCTCAACTCTAAATTCCACCGCTATCAAATTCCAGTTAACAATAATTGGGTGGAAAAGTATGCAGTTTGAAATTGTGCTGTGAAAGTTACTTTCCCTTATAACCAGCCCCTCAAACTATACCCAGTACTTCTAAGATTCCAACTGATTTAATAGTCAGGGCAAACATCATCCCATTCCCATTTGTCAGCTTCCCTGGTGCTATGAATAATTTCAGTGGCCTCTGTGGGTGATCATACTCCATCTCTCTTTGCAAATTTTACTTGGTACGGAATAGGACATTTAAAACAAGACATTGGTAATCTGAACATTTTTGAAGCAAACTGAAAAAAGACAATAACTGGAATTGGATTCCGCACTATCCAATTCTTTGATTATATTTATAATCTAAAACAAAGGGATGAATACCACATAAAATTAAAGGACAGTGTATTAATGGAGCTATAAACATGTGCACGACTGCAAATAAAACACAGAAGATACCTTTTTACAGGTCATATTTGTAACCCACAAGAAAGGTTCACAATATGTGTTGAAGATGTTTACTCTAGAAAACAGAAAACTTTCTGTGGAAGTTTCTGTTGATTGGCTAGTTGGGTCTTCGGTATAAGAAATAAATAAGAACTAAGCCATGAATACTCTTTTGGGCTACAGCTGCATAATCCAAATAAGAATTCATTCAACAAGGGGTTCCCAGTGGTTCCTTCCATTTGGCTGCCCTATGCCATGCAATGTATCCTAGAACTACACATAGCAAATAGAGAAGTATCCAGCTGAGTTAAAAAAGGGGAACAAACTCCATTCACAAGCCTAACAATAGGCTGACTGCATTAAAAAAATATCCAATATTATCTTTCCAACTGTAAGAGGCGAGTTGTGAGAACTTACTATTTTATAGAGCCTCTACTTTACATTCTGCTTTTGGCACATTTTGCCATTGGGTTCAATTACAGCCTTGGGTAAGTGAGATTGAAGGAAAATACTGAACAGGGTAGAGCCCACATATTCCATTTAATCTAAGAGAGAGAGAGAATTTCCACAGGATCTTCAAAGTATCTACTTGGAGTCACATGGTCCTTAATAAGATCCAAAATGGGAAACTTCCTAGTTCTGTGTAATGTAAAGCTTGAAAGGATTGCTCAGGGAAGGACAGGTTTTCTAATAGTTAAAATTGTTTTATAAAAGAGAATTTAATCCATTTGGAGGTCAAAATCAGTATTAACAAGGGTCCCTTTTAATTTTTCTACTGAAAAGAGGGTGTTTTTCATTTTGTTATATACAAAAACTGTATTTTTTTTAAAACACCTATATAAATAATTATACATTATGTTCCATTTCCTGGAAATAAAAGTAATTATAATTCTTCAGTGATGGCTTTGTGTTCTTATTTTTTAATCATCCCCCTTTTTCTTCAGTCAGAGAGAAATGTTACCTTCAGAAAATAATTTGGAATTTAAGTCTTATTACGAAGTGAGAATTTAGACCAGCAAACATTTCTCTTTAGATCAACGGTACTTGCATCAAAATAAAAGTTAATATAATGGAGGAGTGGATGCATTTACCAGCTGAAAGAATGAGTTGGATTTGAACTGTAAGGGTCAGGACATTTCTATTCGTGTTAAAATGATGGAGAATGTTTGTATGCATGCCTTTTATATTTGTAGTCCTCTCAAATAATGTAATGTGATTAAGTATTTCAATAACATTCAAAATGCAGTTTCTGACAAACATTGTTGGAAACTCACTGATGATTTTGAAATGGCTCTTTTGTGATGAAAAAACAATGCAAGGTCTTTCTTAATTCTAAAAATATTTCTGCTTCTAAAGAGCTTCCTTTCGTAGTTCGTAGAGAGATAAATGCAACTGGCATGTTACAAAAGGGAGAAGAAAAGTATCCTCTTTGCAGCCAAAATGCAGCGATGAACTGCATTTAGTTAGCAACAATAAAGATGGCTAAGTCAATGCACTTCAAGCACAGTATTTCAGTGTAAAGAATTTTCACATTGGTATTCATATGCTTTTATAAAAACAGAAGATACATTCACTGTTTCCCATGGCTCTATGCTGCAATTACACTTCTTTTAAAAAATTAGAATTTTCTGACATTGGATCACAGATGTTTCTTTTCAATGGATATTGAAAACCAAAGGAATTGTTACAACTCATTCATCCATAGCCATGAAATTACAGCTCTAAGGTGTTGGCACTTTTAAGAATATATTATCATGAACTGAAATGGGGGTGGGAGGCGTTGTCTCTTGTTTAGACCAGTTCTAAACTTCTCCAACTTCAAACCCATTACCAATGGAGAACTTCGAGAAATTTAAGGGGTTTTACTCATCTTAGACTTTCTTCTTTACAATATCTCTATAGATGATTTAAAGGAGAAACAGGAAAAAGATTTTCAAAAGCATAAATGATAGGAAGCCAAATTATACCTCAGACAAAAAGAAGACTCTGCAGGGAAAAAGTTACGATATCCTTTTGTCTACCTATGTGTAATGACAAAACTAGAATATCCACAACTTTAGGATCCTGTATTATATCATTTGTGCCTTTGAAGATCTACACACTGAATTTGGATTTTTAAGCCTATATGAATCCCACAGGAGAAATGAAACTTAAAATTATCCTTCTTTTCACATTTCTTTTTAGTCTCTGATTATTTCACCCACCCACCCCCAAAATGTGTATAAACCGAGGCACAACTGGTTAAGGATGAGACTGGACATGATCCGATCTAGCAGCTGCTTCTTGCACTGGTATATTTCCTGGCGCTAACGGCTGATTGCTGCTCACTGGATGATTTTGCACATTTCCATCTAATTGTGACACAGCTGTAACACAAAAAGTTTTTTTTAAATGTTAATTGTTTCATAATACAAAGCTCAAAAACTCATTAAGTAATGTTTTTGAAAAAGTCCAAGTACAAACAGTATTTGCATAAGGGAACAGAATATTTCATCTACATATAAAATATTGCACAAAATATATAATACACACTATTATTTGACATATTATTCTGATATAATGGTAGAAGCTTTGAACATGATGCTCGCTGGTGGGACACACAGCCATATAACCTGTGGACGCCGAGGGATGGAGCAGCTTGCTCTCCTTCTCAACATGAGCTCCAAAAATTCCTGGAGGAAATTTCTAGTAAAAGGTAACTAAGTAATTGGTGTGGGGGGGAAGGAATGTGGGGTTCTGGCAGGAAGCGGGTCCAAGGCCTTCAGGGATGCAAAGCACAGGTGCTCAGGCTGTGGGGCAGGCCCCGGGCAGAGCCTGCATTAGGTTTCCCAGGGGCCTTGTGTGAGCACATGGCCCTCTTAATGACCACATTGGGGAAGGCAGGGATGAGGAGGTCATTAAGTGAGGTCACATTTGTGTTTCACTTCATGGCTGTTATGATATCTGACTGTAATGGCCAGGTTTCATTATAGCAGGGGTCTTCAAACTTGGCCCTTTTATGACTTGTGGACTTCAACTCCCAGAATTCCTCAGTGAGCATGCCTGGCTGAGGAATTCTGGGAATTGAAGTCCACAAGTCATAAAAGGGCCAAGTTTGAAGACCCCTGCATTATAGTCATCGGTCGAGGACTGTCTGTATACTCTTGTGGTGAAGGAAGGGCAGGTAATTTTACTATCTTGTTTTTACTAGGCAGGCAAGTAAAAGGCAACCAATGGAAGAAAAACAGAGCAGGAGGAAGAAAAGTTACTTACATGGCTGAAATTTCAGTTCTCCACCTGGACCTGAAGGGGGATGTCCTTGCTGTAACTTCTTCTGTTGCATTTGTTTAAAGGCCTGTAAAACAGTTAATTTACATGTAACAAGATGGAGAACATTTAAAGCAAGGTCTCAAAATTTTCATTTCTTATAATAAACTGGCATTTATGTTTCTGGTCTTTCTTGCCATGCTAAGCCAGATTCTTCAGTTAAAAGAAGCCGGAATCTGCAATTTTGATGGACCAAGCAGGAACTTAAACTGAAACATATCACAAACACACAGGGCAGAGTTACAAGAGGACACCTCTTTCCTGAACTCAGTGTTCAAAACCAACCACATTATTTTGGCAAATAAAGCAAAAAGTACCAGAAGGGACAAAATAACAACATATTAAACTAATTAACTCATAACACCTAGCACAGCCTGAGGATTTAGGTGGTCGTAAAACACTAAGGGACGCGGTGGCTCAGTGGGTTAGGACGCTGAGCTTGTCGATCAGAAGGTCGGCAGTTTGGCGGGTCGAATCCCGAGTGCCGCGTAACAGAGTGAGCGCCTGTTACTCGTCCCAGCTTCTGCCAACCTAGCAGTTTGAAAGCACGTAAAAATGCAAGTAGAAAAATAGGGACCACTACGGTGGGAAGGTAACAGCGTTCCGTGCGCCTTTGGCGTCTAGTCATGCCGGCCACATGACCACGGAGACGTCCTCGGACAAGCGCTGGCTCTTCGGCTTTGAAACGGAGATGAGCACCGGCCCCTAGAGTTGGAAACGACTAGCACACATGTGCGGGGGAACCTTTACCTTTACCTTTAAAACACTAATAGACAACTGCGCATTCTCTAGTGAACTGGTTAACAGACAGACAGTTCAGAGGAAGGGCACTAAACATGGGGGAAGTTTATGTCCTACAACGTAATAAAAGATTCTAAAACAAAAGTAATCCAGTTGTAGAAATTTTTATAATCTCTTCAGCTTCCCTTTTAAATACATTTTTTTAAACAAAGAGACTCTATAAGAATCTTGCTTTAGGTCAGGGGTGGGGAACGATGGCCGCTTTATGACTTGTGGACTTCAATTCCCAGGATTCCTCAGCCAGCATGGCTAGCTCATGGATTCTGGGAGCTGAAGTCCACAAGTCATAAAAGGGACATCTTTCCCCACCTGTGCTTTAAATGAAGTTACTGCCAAGGATCTGACATTCACTTTGCCCATCAAAAGAGCTGGCCCTTTTGGTCTCTCCAGTACTAGTGAGCCCATCCCGTATAGGCAGCGCAGGTCATCCTCGACTTAGTTCATTTAGTGACCACTCAAAGTTACAACAGCACTGGAAAAAGTGACTTATGATCATTTTTCACATGACCGTTGCAGCGTCCCCATGGTCGCATGATCAGAATTTGGATTCTTGGCAATTGGTTCATATTTATGAAGGTTGCAGTGTCCTGGGGTCACGTGATCCCCTTTTGCAACCTTTTGATAAGCCATGTGAATGGGGAAGCTAGATTCACTTAACAACTGTGTGACTAGCTTACTAACTGCAGTGATTCACTTAACAAATGTGAAGTGAGATGGGGCAAAACTCACTTAACAAATTTCTCGCTTAGCTTTGGGCTCAGTTGTGGTCATAAGTTGAGGACTACCTATATAGGCACTGTACATCACCGCATAGTTGTGATGCTCTATGTCTTTCTTACTGAAAGCAAAATGAACTAGCTTCCAAACAAGCAAAGGAAAGCTTGTAACTAGTTGTACCATTTCAAGTTCTTGTTTCTGAGCCTGAAGGAAGTCTTGTTGTTGTTCTAGCTCTTCCCTCTTTTTCTGAAGTTCTAATGCCTTCTTTTGCAATTCATCTTCTTGTTGGAAAATGTGACTTTCAAATTGCTTCAGCTCTTCTTCAGTGAAGACCTCCTGCTGGTCCAGAGTCTCAAAAACAAGAACAACAAAACTTAACTCCTTAAAAGAAAGCTCAATGGGAAAAATTCAGACTCACCTATATCTGTATTGGTGCCCAAGATTTAAGATATTTGATGATTGCTTACATTTGGATAAGGAGAAATTGTGCTTTTAGAGCGCTCTAACATTCCTCCCAAGTAAAGGCAGGACTACAATTTCTCAACATTGCCCTTACTGTTCCATCAGCTTCACATTTCCCTATTGCGTGTACACTCCTGGAAGTAATTTGCCTTTGGAGTAAATTTAAAAAGCAAATTGCAGTCAACCTCCTCCTCATTAAAGGGAGAAGAACTGACGTCTACCACATCACAGAGAAAACCCCAACAGAGACCACCTGCCAACAATAGACATAGCTAAGTCTGAGCATCTTCTGAGCTGCTTCTAAAACAGTTTGCACTTCCTCACAACAATAACAAAGCTGAACTATGTCTACTATACTTGGCTTTTTCCTTGGATGAAGTTGAGTCCAGAAAATATATGGTTATCCACAGACATAGTTTTCATACCCCCATGATTTCCCTTGAGTACCCTGAAATAAAATAGAAGCTCTTAAGCTCTTAAGGTTCCTTTGCAACTATGGACTATTACTGTAAGGAGAGAAATACTCCTTTGCTCAAATTCTGTGGCCATAATGGGCATGCTCATTCGGTTTCAAACAATGAAGTTGCTCCACAGAGAGAATTATGCCCAGTGTCCTCAGACTCACTGTTCAGATTTTATTTTTTTTATAATGTCGTTAATAATGACAGATAAATACAAAAGAAGAAACAGAGAGATGGTTAAAAGTTCAAAACAGTTGGGCCATTTGCTGATCACTACAATCAGTCTTAGTTCAAAAGTGACATTTGTACCTCCCAGCTTTCTGGCTCCGAAAACTCTCTTTTCTCTGTAATTCTCATGAACTCTTCCAAGGTGATTAACCGGTCTTTGTTAACGTCAACCTTTTAAAAGAGAAGCAAATATATATATATATATATATATATATATATATATATATATATATATATATATATATATATATATATATATATATATATATATATATATATATACACACACACACATACACATACACACACACACACACACACACAGAGTTTAGGCTATAGAATTTATTTATTTGCAGTCCTTAAAACAAAAGGAAACAAGATTGCAGAAAAGTTGTGACAGAAGTAATTGGTTAGTGCTACCCTACTTAAGAAAATCCGTATTTTGGTACACAATAAAACAAGCTAGGATCAGTTACATTGCATAAAACGTAATGGGAATAGGGATGGGAATAACTGATAAGTGCCCAAGGAGCAAAACACAAATTAATCTCATCTCATGGGGTGCTGCAAATATTTCCATCCTGATGTCATACGTGCAGTTTATCTGTAACATTTAGAATTACTCAAGTATCAATAGCATGTGAAAATTCAATATTTTTCTTGTTAAGTAGCAAAACAAGACAACTCTCCCCCCCCCTCACATAGCCAGACCAGAAATATCAAATTTGCATAATAATGGTGAATGTGAAAGAAAAATAGTTCATCGGGAAGCTGGTTTTCGCAATGACAATAGGCTGGTCGTCTAACAATCTGAACGAAAGGTAGAAGTTTTAATAATTTTATAGCTTTAAATATACTTACTGTAAAAAGTGGTAAAGAAAACCACCATGCCAACCTAACACTAGCTGGAATAGCATTCCTATTGATTAAAAATAAAGTTGGATTCACACAAACGTTCCCATCCCAAGGCAATCTGTTCATAAACAATTATTCATTGCACAATTTTAGTAGATATTCAACAGCTAACTATGTAATAAAGCTAGCCATATAAGGATAGACAGACATGTAGTAATAAAGTTACACTGTATTGGGGTGGGGTCAGGAAAGCTCTGAAACAGGCATCTTCAGAAACATTTGGAAAATAAGTCCACTACTGAAATGCATATTTATACATCTGTTTTTAATATTCAGTTCTTTAAATCTCACTGAATGCCCATCTCTACAATAAGAACTGCCCCAAATACAGACAAATATCTTTGTATTATTCTAAGAAGCTGTTTCTCCTCTTTTGCTCCTTGGTGTGCTTGCACGATGTGGGTTTTGTTTTTTTTTGCAATGTCCTGGGATGGTCCACAAAACTAAAACTCTGTGTGCACTTTCCAGATCCATACGCAAAGGTGCCCGACAGTTTGAAAACTAAGCAAACAGATATAGCAGTGACGGTGAACCTTTTAGAGACCGAGTGCCCAAATTGCAACCCAAAACCCTCTTATGTATCGTCGGGTGCCGGGTGGGTGTGGCCTATTGGGTGGGTGTGGCCAATTCGGTGGGCATGCCCCATTGGGTGGGCGTGGCTGCAGTGGTAACGGCAGACTGGGTGGGACTAAAAAGTTCAATCAATTCCAACTTTGCAAGATCTTTTTTTTCCCCGCGAGAAGTTGAAATTGACTGATTGATTGAACCTTTTTTATTTTTTGCACAGTGGCGGAGGCCTAAAGTGAAAAGGTTTTATAAAACCCAGCTGAAGGCTTAGGACTGGGGCAACGGTGCGTGTGCCCACAGAGAGGGCTCTGCGTGCCACCTGTGGCACATGTGCCATAGGTTCGCCACCACGGAGATATAGAATCTGAATGTGAATTAAGAGGAAAATTACAGAGCAGACTTTTGTTGCAATGACCTGTCAATCTACCTGTACAAAGTTCAAGGGAAGAATAGGGTCAGCATTCTGCCACGGCCTATGAGGATTTTGTCATACACGGACTCTGTATTCATGTAGGAACGAAATCATGCCTGTTATTTTTTACCTCCTGTCTAAAAATCCTGACAATTTGAATGAATATAATGCACAAACCAGTGGTTCATGGAAACAGTCAGACAGTCATAATAAAGTGTCATAAATACAGAACTGGAGCTATCAGAAGGTATCTTGTTTACTTGTTAAAAAATTTTACGTGTGAAATATGGGTTGGAAGCAATGATGGGCTCCACATAAATCATCCTGTGGACTAGATGCAGGTTCCGCTGCCATACCTGCAACAGAAGAAGTTTGCTAAGTTATTTGTAAAATGTGTGCCCTTAAACCTTACCTCATTCATGACATGTTCTCTCATTCGCAGCCTCTCTTCTTCCATTTCTATCATATCATCCTCTTCATTTTTGGGGTCGTAGACTTTCTCTAGCTAAGATCAAGACATTTGTTTTGAACAGGCCATCCAAATTTATTATGAAAATACATTGCTTTAATATTTATTTATTAAACGTACACCTCACAGACAACTCACAGCAACTTACTACATATATCAAAGTATAGCAAAAGTTAAAATAGTCACAGTATGATTAACCTCATAAACAGCAAAAAAAAACAGATTAAAAATCGATATTTATGAGACAAATGTTTTCTTTCAAATGTTTAATAGCACATACTTATATCTAACAATCCATTTGGAGATATTCAGAGAGGTGCCTTGAAAGAAGCCCGTTTTGAAGTGTACAGCACAGTCAAACCTCAGCACAGAAAATGTTTTGTGACATTAGTATTATATCATAAACTGTATTACAATGTTTACATCATAAAATGTTTTATGAAATTTGCCAAATTTCAGTTCCACGGGAGTCAGGAGTCTGGGATTTTTAGATGCATTCTATACTTTAGCCCATTTGAGATATCTTGGATCAAAAGGTTTTGCCCTGCAGTTAAAGGGTATTTATTGATGGGGTTTTACTAGTGTATAGATTGACAGAGGACACTGAAACTTCAATGTTAAAGATGACTAAATTATTAAGAAATTGAGGAATTAATCTTCCATCTATACTCAAACAACCCACATATCCTTGAATAAAAAGGTAAAGGTAAGGGTTCCCCCGCACATGCGTGCTAGTCATTTCCAACTCTAGGGGCCGGTGCTCATCTCTGTTTCAAAGCCGAAGGCCAGCGTTTGTCCGAGGATGTCTCTGTGGTCATGTGGCCAGCATGACTAGACGCCAAAGGCACACGGAACACTGTTACCTTCCCACCGTAGTGGTCCCTATTTTTCTACTTGCATTTTTACGTTCTTTTGAACTGCTAGGTTGGCAGAAGCTGGGACGAGTAACAGGCGCTCACTCTGTTACACGGCACTCGGGATTTGACCCGCCAAACTGCCGACCTTCTGATCAACAAGCTCAGCGTCCTAACCCACTGAGCCACCGCGTCCCTTTTTTATTCTTGAATACATATGCATAATTATGGGACATTTACACAATACTGCTAATCTGAGCTTAATGACTGCCAGATATTTTGAATGTACTTCTCATTAGTTTATGAAAGCCCAAAATGATGGGGGAGCCTGCTTAGATTAAGATATATCACTCTAGTGACATTCAGTACTACTGAAATCAATTCATAAGCTGTTTTTTATTATTCAATTAATATCTGAAATAGTAGATACTGATGACAACCTATGTTAAATATTTTGCTGACATTCACTGTATTTGTTAATGTAAATGATCCTTCAATTGTTACAAGTGCCCCAAAGAATACCTATAGAAATAGTATTACTATTCTGTTTTGTACAAATCGTATTAGAGTTTATGATATATTTAATTAAATATGACAACATATTTACCTCCCTAGTAAATAGAGCTTCTAATTCCTGTTCATCCAGAAAACCATCAGCATTGACATCTGTTAAAAAAGGCATGTAAATATAAATTACAGAGACACCCGTCCATAACTCTAGAACACAATCAATTCCACTTTAATATTTGTATATGTTGCTTCAAGTCATATGGTGGGCTATCTGATTAGGAAAAGTGAACACAAACCCATGTACAACAATGTGTGTGTGTGTGTGTGTGTGTGTGTGTGTGTGTGTGTGTACGAAAACATATATATATATATATATATATATATATATATATATATATATATATATATATATATATAGTGTGTGTGTGTGTGTGTATGTATATATAATATGTATGTATGTAGTTGGGTTATACAGTATATGAAAAAAAACATTTCGTGCATCTGTTGAAGTTCTCTAGAAAAGCACATGCCAAGATACATTTGTCAGTCTGAAAAGTGCAAAAGATTGTCAATGTTGTGATAATTCTATTTTCTAATGTTTTTAACTATAAATCTTACCATGCAACTTGAAAAAAGTCTTCGCATCAAAATCATTAGGATCTAGGCCATCTGCTTCCTCCCATACCTCTTTCAGTTGGTCTTTACTTCCCTGAAAGTTAATAATGAACACCATTTGTGCAAATGATTTCACAGAAGCTTTTAAATTAAAAGAATTAAAATCACACTATGTTACCCAAAGGACTTCAAAATCTAGTTAATTTTCCCCCAAGCACTCTTTGGTGGGGTTTTTTTTGTTTGTTTGACACGTACCTTGCAAGGAAAAGACTGTGATACATTATTTCTCTGCATCTTTAGTATAAATTCTTATGGTCACAGAAAACTATAAAGCTTTACAGATATAAAACATATTTTATATTCACCCTTAAAACAATTTCAATCCTTCCGCAATACGTATGTAGGATTGACATCATTTTGACAAAAAGATGGGTAGAATTTAGTCACACTGCAGTTTCCACAAAAAGTGAAAAATATATACTGCTCAAAAAAACAAAGGGAACACAAGATAAGACATCCTACTATTAAATACAGTACATTGTGTTGTTTAAGTGTTCCCTTTATTTTTTTGAGCAGTATAGATATTTTTGAAAAAGCCCAGAATCTTTCCATTTTTAAAATGTCCTAATTAGTTGAGAAATAATTGTGTGGGAAGCATAGGAAATGGCATTTATACTGGGTTATGGTCTAAAAGCTTAATGAAATCAATGACCAAAAGTCAAGCTCAAAAACTGTAATATTTTAACGTGATAAACACTGCCATGATATTGAAGTGATATTGAAATAAATGAAAATATAAATGATTTAGTATCCATTTAACTGACTTTGGTGAGCTTGACTTTTTCAGTAAGCCTAAGGATCCCTGCCAACATGTATAAAATTCTGATGAGTTCCATTATCCTGGTGTATGACCAAAATAGAAATTTTATTTGATGTGTTCCCTTTCATCACATTGTTTTTCTTTAATTTATCTTTGTTTTAAATGGCTTTCATATTATTATTATTATTATTATTATTATTATTATTATTATTATTATTATTATTATTATTATTATTATTATTATTATTTGTATACCGCCCTTCTCCTGAAGGACTAATGTTTTAATTGTTGGGGTCATTCTACACTACCCAGAGAGACTTTGTGTGAGATGGGTAGCCATTTAAATTTGATAAAAATAAAAATATATAAACAAATACACTTTATACAGTGTGGGTAAAAACAGCGAACTTACAGGATGGTTAACCTTGGGGTGATCATTGTGCTTTTTTTTCATTTCCTCATATTTTGCTTCTTCTTGGCGCCTCTTATCTTCATCCAGTGTTTTTAAATATTCTCTCCTTTCATGTTCTTTCATCATCTCATACTTTTTAAACTCCTCATGACGGGTATTGTCATAGTTTTCTAAGTCATGTGTAGCCTGCAAATAAGAAGAGTTAAAGATTAGGGGGGAAAAACCTCTTTTTTTTTCCTAGAGAGAAGATAAACATTGAGCTAAGCAGCATTGAGAAATTCCCGTTTGACCAGGCCATCTTCTTGTCTCCCTCAGGACATTTTTCTCGGGATATATCCAAGTTTGTAAAGAATTCCTGAACAATAAATTCCCAAACAACCACCATCTCCTTCAGATTAGCAGAAAATGAAGATATGAAGAAACTTAGAATTATTGTTGTATACAAAATATCTTCACTGCATCTAGACTTAAAGTAATTATGTAGTATAAGAAATTCTTAGCC
The DNA here is from genome assembly GCF_947247035.1 of Vipera ursinii. Lineage (NCBI taxonomy): Eukaryota > Metazoa > Chordata > Lepidosauria > Squamata > Viperidae > Vipera > Vipera ursinii. Next base: position 102,529,491 of record NC_139512.1, on the reverse strand, counting down.
ATACTATCTAAACTTACATGTAGTTTTCATTTAGTGACTGCCTTGTTCTACAACCTTTCACAAACACAACAATGATGAAAAAATAACTTTATGACCAATCCTCACATTTGCAACCTTCACATGTCTCTAAAGCAAAGAAAGCTAAAGTAAGATCATAGGCAAAATTGCAGTTTCACTAAGTGACTGATGATGTTATGTAGTTGTGTAATGACACTTCTGCAAGCAAACAACTAAACTCAAAGAGCACCAAGGACTCCAGAATTCAACCCTAATTCTAATTCTTTTTACTAATCTAATTTTTTAAATTAGATTCTTTAATGATAATGAGCATTAATTCCTTAATACTTTTCAACATCTTATATAATGCTTTTAATACTTTAGTTGTCTCCCACAGAGAAAATTCAGCACTATTTCCTCAATCCCTGCTTCATTTATGGAAGTATACAGTACAGTAAGTAGTACATGGTGCTTACAGCAATTCTCATCATCAAATATCCCATAGTAAATATTACTGACACTAGGGGGTGCTAAAAGCTCATTTTTTATGCCTCTGCCTCCATCTCTACAAAATAGGAATAACAAAACTGACTTATTTCGAAGTGTGATTGTTAACACAGTTACTGTCACAATTAAACTGACCGGCCCTGCACACTTTATTTTATTTTATTATTTATTACATTTCTTTGCTGCCCATCTTGCTTTGAAGCAACTCTGGGGTGGCTTACAACATTAAAAGCAATAAAATCATAAAAGATAAATTATTTCTAAAAACAATAAAAGTAGAATAGACAAAAATCTTTAAAGTAAAGGGGTGCCATTTGGACTCACCATGCTTTGAATGCAGACCCCAAACACTCCCAAATTTGTTAAAATTATTAGAGATAGGCATAGACACATTAAATATTTAATTACGGTAATTAGTCTTGAACCCTTGCCGAGTTTTTGAAATGCAGCTCCCAGCACATCACTCAAAGTATAGACTTTCACTCAAAAGAGTTTGTGCATTTAGATTTGGATCATTTATCTGTAAATAATCCAGTTTGGGTAGTGTTGAAGGTGCTAGTCTAGAAATTAGGAGACTTGAGTTCTAGTCCTGACTTAGGCATGAAAAACCAGCTGTGTGATTTTGGGCCAGTCATTCTCTCTCAACCCAACCCTCCTCATGGGGGTTGTTGTTGCAGGGAAAATAGGAGGAGGAGGAAGGAATATTAGATATGTTCACCACTTTGAGTTACAAAGTAATAAAGGTGGGGGTGAGGTCTAATAATAAGTAATAAATATATGCGCAATCTGTGGCTTTCAACCATTCTTTTGATGGCCTACAAGACAGAAGCACTGATCATGGACCTGTAAATTCCAAAAGTGCCTTTTCAAAAGTCAACTGGACTTCGTTTTTCCTTGAAGATGTTTTGCTTCTCATCTAACAAGCTTCTTCAGTTCTGGCTGAATGGTGGAGGATGGAAGGATTTATATCCTTTGCAGCAATCCTCCTATCCTTTACCATTCAATAAGAACTGAAGAAGCTTCTTGGATGGGAAGCAAAACAGTTTCAAGGAAAAACAAAGTCTAGTTGCCTTTTGAAAAAGCACCTTTAGCCAACCATGACCCGGATGACTGAGAATCTCCATAAACATGGACCTGTAAGATGTGGACAAACAAAATTGTTTTCTTGCTACTGAGATGGGAAGAGAAGGGCATTAACTTCCTCTTTCCCTCCTGCATGCAGGGACTAGCACAGCTTCCTTCATGGAAATATGCCCTATCTTTATTTTTCTGTTCAACCTTTCCTGATTCTCGGAGATTGCCTGAAGAAGTTTGCCATTGCTTCCTTCCTGGGGCTGAGATAGATGACTGGACCAAAGTGGGAATAGAACTTACAGTCTCCCAGTTTCTGGCCTGGTGGCTTAGCTGTTACTCCACCTCTCTCTACAACCTATCTTTACACATTCATTTATCCATTCGTTTATTTCAACTATGCTTTTCATATCTGCAATTCTGTTGCCTGATGGAAGACCATCTTTTTTTAAAAAAAGTTTTTATTAATAAGTTAATAAATGCAATAGTTCACTTATCTGTGGAGCAGATGTTAAACAAATATATACTTAATTATATTTTAAAGCTATTCAGGATCTGCTGCATTGAAGAAGCTTTTCCTGCCATCACAGAATGATTTTTAAGTTGCAAATGATTATACCTTTCTAACACTGCAAAATAAACTATACTATTATTCAGAAAACTGAGTACATTTAAACTGATTTGAATATTAATTAAGCAGATTGTTAATCCAGTAAACCAATATTGGTTGACTAATATAAAGTTTCTTCCAAGTATAACAAAATGTGAGAAGGAATTAAATTGGCTCAGTTTAACGGTTTAAAGACTTAGTAAAAATATAAAGGTGCTTATATTGGCATGAGAACATTAATTCCATGATGCACTATAAGGAACATGAGCAGATGGGTGGGGGGCACTTATTAAGTGCACAAATCTTGTGTAACACAACATTATATTATGGATTCAAATTGAGTTCCAAGTTAAGATTCCTGAGATATCTATGAAAGATATTTAATACTGACAAATTAAGAGAGAGAATTGCAGACCAGTATAATTTTTTTAAAAAAAGAGCAAACAAGCATCTGAGAAAATATTTGCTGAACACTTACAGCTTTGATTAGCATGTCTAAATCTTTAACTTCAAAAGTGTGAGGGTTGTGATGGTTCAGATGCTCAAACTGTTTGAGAAGAGCTTGATGGTCTATGCCAGAATCTAAAAGCAACCCACACAAAAACAGAACTGTGGTGACTACATTGATAGGTACAATACAACAAGAACTGGGTAGAATTCAAGAGCATATTTTAAAAGACAATTCATATTTTAAGAAGATATTCACAACCTACAGCACTCATAAGGTTCAAGGGAGGTTTTAAATTTGATGAAAAATGCCCAGCCGATGTAAAAAGTAGGTCTCAACAAGGTGTTGTTGTTGTTGTTGCCACCAGCACACATCAGAAAGATACACGTACCCACAGACTCCAGATATAAAAACTGACTAGTCCAGATCTTGAATTGATTTTCAATCCTGGTAAGAGCATGACTTCCTCCATGTCATGCGAGGATAATAGGCCCGCTCAGGACAGGTCAAATCAGCCAGGGCGATTCTTCCCTCTAATCTCAAGACAATTTCTCAGTTAGCTTAACACCTATTTATGTGGAGATTATAAAAATCTGCTTGACCTTAACCACAGGGTCAAGGTTTAGAGCAAATGAGAATATACGCCAGTTAGGAAAAGCTATCAACAAGAGACAGAAAAACCTGTATAACTGGACCAGCATTGGATGCTTGAGATTATGAATAAATTTAGGTTGCAAACGACAGAGCTTGGGTGTTTAAATATATATATATAAAAGAAGGTATGTCCAGTGTTCTTAAAGTATGACAACATTTTTAGAGAAGAATGTCTCTACATTTGCTACTTGATGATATGCTATGCAATCCAAGCAAGATGCAGGTTCGCAGCTACAAATTAAATTATTAAATTATCAAATTATTTTCCCACAGATTTTTTTTAATACACCAAACAATTCTTACTAAGGAAATAAAGACACTAACCATTTCCAATCAGTAAATTATAATCCTATCCCTCTCCAAAGAATTATACCTTTGGGGGGGGCTCTTCATAAGATGAAGAAAATAGATTTTAAAGTAACAATATTTTATTGGTAATATTATTTATTATTCCTTATTTGGGTATGATCAGAGAGTTAAAAAATTGATATACAATTTTCTGAATTCCATTAAGGCAACACTGGTTGGGTATGAAGTGCTTTCTTCCTATACCCCACTCCATCTTCATAATATTTGTGAAGTGACCTGCAGTGTAGTGATATGTTTTGAAATGGAATAGATTTAGTCAAAATAAGAGAAGGAAAAAGAAATGTAAAAGGATGATTGTTTAAACTGGTCCTAACTCTTCGACTTGGTTTCTGGTGTTGACATGCATTGTACTGTTTTTCTGATGTCAATATGGAAGTGGTTTGCCATTGCCTGGTTCTGGATTGTTGCATTTTGGGATTTTCCACTTTGGTCTATAGACCCAGGACTCCCCGGTAGGGTCCCATTTAAACTCTATCCAGGTCTGACTATTTAACTTTTTGAAATCGGCCAAGGTCACTTAATTTCTACCATCTGCTGTAGACAAGATGTTAATTTCTACCATCTGCTGTAGACAAGACAAGTGTTCCACAATCAAAGTTAAGTTCTCATTACACATGATAAATTTTCACGAGTTTGAAAATATGGATTATTATTTAAAAACTGTTATTCCTCCTATACAGAGATTTACTTGAATAGTTAATTTAAAAATAACACAAAGCTATATGGCAATGTCACAATGGAAACTTTCTTCTTAAAACTAATTCAATGTCAAGCAATTTATTTTGCAGGTGTTGTTTCTTCAGAACTAGCTTGTCATTCTCACCCTTAATTTCTGAAGAAAACAAGAATAAGTAATGAAATCAAGAAAAACAGAGGAACACAGTTTTATCTGATTCAAACATAGCTGTAAATGAAGGTGAAAACTGAAACATTATTGCCAATTCATCCATTTTTTCCCTTTTGTCTACTTACCTTGATATGCATCCATCTTGGCTTTGATTAACATCCTTAATCTTGCAACTTCCTGCCTTTTTAGTTCATCCAGTTTTGTTCTCACCTTATGGCCAACTAAGTCTAGCTCTTTGCTTAACTTTCCATTCTGTTAACAATAAAAGTCACCACAATTATTTTTCTAGAGGGTAATTTCATTGGTTACCATCTATAACTGAATGCACAAAGTAAAATAACATTACATTGTCTTAAGAGAAACCAAGATCTGAAATTTTCAAACTCCAAGCAAAGCTTTTTTATCTATCATCTATCTATCTATCTATCTATCTATCTATCTATCTATCTATCTATCTATCTATCTATCTATCTATCCTCCCATCTCACCAAAGCTAATTCTCAGGCAGCCAAGATTAATCCAATAAAATAATCCATTTTTCAGCTCTCAGACAGATTTTTGAGGCACCGCTCCAAAGGCAGAGCCTTCAGCACTAACAACAATTTCTGCTTTCTCTGAAACATTTTAATAGATGTGCCACTTGCAGTATTTTTAAGCAATCTTATTTAGACTACAATTGAAAATATGCAGCGTCTTCTACATCACAATCACTCTGGATTAGACCATCATATCTTTTTTGAACTGAAATCTTTGTGGAGTGGATGACTCCAAAAACACATGCTGTAATTTGGCTGTAACAAGTCATAACTTGATATTGAGATGATCTGGCTTATTAAGATGCAAAAGATTGATCAATAACGTTTTTTTATTTAACATTAATTTCACAGGTAGTTTCCCAACACTATGTCTCAGCTGTTGTTTTTTTCACGCTGAGTTAGAAAGGAAAATCAGTCCTCACTTGAAGTGGGCTGCTGCTTATTAGTCATTGAACATCAAACAGCATCACAAAGCTAGATACTTTCAATTGGCCTGGTGTTTCCACCTCTGGCTGAAATACATCAGAAAACAGGCAAAATTACTCCCTTGCATAGGAAAGTAAGAATTAGTTGATATTTTAATCTGGATAAGAAATTTGTTCCAGAGTAGTGGAAGAAGATTGCATACAGAAATAATAAAAGAACTCCAGGAGATTATAAAGTATTTCTAAAACTCTTCAAAATACTCCAGTTAGTACTGTAGTAGTTACTCTGCACTACAGGTGCACTGGCATGGACACATACATATATACTTTTATACATTTAATATAAACACAATATAAATTAAAAGACATTTTGTGGGGTATGTTCCTAAGGAATAAAAAGGCTCCTCTTTAGGCTGCTTCTGTATTAAACAATGATTACTATATCCAGTTGCCAAAAATCTGAGCCCATGCTTGCAGTGCTACTTAGACTTAATTTAGACATTGAATATGGCCCTCCAGATGTTGTTGAGCTGTCCTTCCTCCCCACTCTGTAATTGGATTTTAGTGGTTGGCACTCACTTATGTTTTTATACATATATCCATATCCATTTACAGTACATGTACATATATAGTACATATACATACATACATATATATATGATTTTAAGCTGCCCAGCATTACCTACAGGTAAGATGGGTTTTATAAATCAATATTTATTTATTTATTTATTTATTTATTTATTTATTTATTTATTTATTTATTTATTTATTTATGGGACTTATATGCCGCCCTATCTCCCGAAGGACTCAGGGCGGCTAACAACAATAAAAACAACAATACAAAAGTTAAGAGAAATTAAATAAACAGCCCCAAAATCAATTAACTAAACAATTAAAAATTAAAACATTTTAAAAACCCATCGTCAGTCCAGGTCAGCCTGATGAAAAAGGAAAGTTTTGAGGTCGCGGCGAAAGGACCAGAGATCCAGGGCCATCCAGAGCTCAAGGGGGAGTTGGTTCCACAGGGCTGGTGCTCCCACAGAGAAGGCCCTCCCCCTGGGGGTCGCCAGCCGACATTGTCTAGCGGCACCCTGAGGAGGCCCTCTCTGTGTGAGCGCACTGGGCGATGGGAAGTCGTCCCCGCCAGCAGACGGACCTGCAAATATCCCGGGCCTAGGCCATGTAAGGCTTTAAAGGTAAGTACCAGCACCTGAAATCTCACCTGGAAGACAACCGGTAACCAATGCAGCTCACGCAGGAGGGGTGTAATGTGGGAGCATCGGGATGCTCCCATCACTACCCGCGCGGCCGCATTCTGCAATAAATGTCTCAGTCCACCTCCCCAATTGTCATCTGGACCAAGTATTGGGAGTTGTGTTCAGCAATTGCTGAAGGCTGCATGATATGGGTTGGGGAAATAACCTGAGCTTATACATAATACTAAGTAATAAATCATAGTTTATAGATCAGAATTGCTAGGTTCACATAATGTATTTAATCAAATCCACATACTATATTTTGGCTTAGCAATGTGAGAACCCAGTTGCTATTCGTATCTGCGCAAGTTACTTTTTAATTTTTGTAGCTTTGTGTTTTATTCTTGCCCTGTACACCGCCCTGAGTCCTTCGGGAGAAGGGCGGTATAGAAATATTAATAAATTAAATTAAATTAAATTAAGTTAGATAATGTAGAATTGCAGAACGTAGAAAAGTTTCAGATAAATATTCCATGAGAAAAAGATGTATCGATATGACAAATTAAATCAGGATCCAAAATAATTAATTTTATTTTTTGTGGATTTTTTTCTATTTGAAAACAGAATTGTAGGTTTTGGCTTTTAGGGATTTTTTCCCCCAAAAGAAACTACATATTTAGTATTGTTTCACACACATATTTATAGTGATTACATTCTCCCTCACTGAACACAGTGAAGATAAAACAACACAGCTCATTATTTTCATTTTATTAAAATTTGCTAATTACTATACGTACCTTTATATCTTCTACGTTTGTTGTTTGGAGTTTCTCTCTGAAATGTGCGTCTGTCTCCAAAACCTCTATCACTTGCCTGAGATAGGCATCATAATACAATCCAGTCTCCTTTAAGATATATATATACACATATAATTACCATTAGCTGGCAGAGATGAGAAATGTTCGTTTATCTATAAAAATATTATTATAACTACAGTAGGTGTTCTTTTCTTTGCTGATTTTCCAACAACCAAACAATCTTTTGTTATTCAGTGCTGAAGAGGTAGCAAATTCACACAGCAACAATGAATTTTAAATACACACACATCCTATGAATTTAGTTCAATTTGAAGTGCCAATTTGGATTTTACTGGCACCTAGAAAGAAGAAAAACTTTTTCTCTTTTCTCTCTGAAATTATAATGGAGACTTAAGCGAGCTAATGCTAACCTTTCCAGGTTTGAGGAACTGGTCTTGCAGTTCCAAACACTTTTAAAGACTGCCAGATTGCTTTGAATCTTTTCAGCCAGCCTTCCTTCAGAAGCAAGTCATGTTTGGCAAGTTCTTATTCAATGCATTAACTCTTTCTTAAAATGTTTCTGCCAACAGAAAGCAAAGGCCTGCTTCTCCTAACCAGGTCAACTTTGTTGTTTAGGAAAATAATTACAGTCTCTTCCACTTTGCAAAGAGGTTTAAACCAAACTACTGGATGTTATTTTTTCCTAAAGGTAAAGGTTCCCCCGCACATGTGTGCTAGTCGTTTCCAACTCTAGGGCCCGGTGCTCATCTCCGTTTCAAAGCCGAAGAGCCAGCGCTTGTCCGAGGACGTCTCTGTGGTCATGTGGCCGGCATGACTAAACACCAAAGGCGCACAGAACGCTGTTACCTTCCCACCGTAGTGGTCCCTATTTTTCTACTTTCATTTTTACATGCTTTCGTAGACCAAGCCAATCTCCCTGTAAAAAATTCAGGATCAGAAGTCAAGATGGGAGGAATTTGACCAATTTTATCTCTAAAACCCAAAATCAAGGATCCTGTGGCTTAGATCAAAAAAAGATTACAGCCTGTCAAACTCCCCCCTGAACAGATAGATAGATAGATAGATAGATAGATAGATAGATAGATAGATAGATGATAGATAGATAGATAGATAGATAGATAGATAGATAGATAGGCAGGCAGGCAGGCAGGCAGGCAGGCAGGCAGATAACCTTTATTGTCATTTTTTTCCTGTGGGCACAATGGCACACATTAAAAATTAAATTTAGTTGCTTCCTCTCAAAGTGTACACATACACAACACATTTAAAACATACTATATACAGCATATGTATATACAGACCTACACCCTTACATATAAGTAACATACAAATATTATTCACTGTCCATCTTGAATACGTAACGGAAGGAGAAAGCTTTAGAGTTCACAAGGTCAATACTGAATGGAACAAAGCTGTGACTGAATCTGGATGTTCTGCTTCGGATACCACGGAGCAGATAGCAGATAGCCCTCATTTTAAAGTCCTAACTGGAATCGGGGTTTCTGTCTCTAAGCAAAGCGGTCATTAGGTGACACATCATGTCACTGTGCTGCTTTGCAGTAGTAGTTCTGGTAGCCTCAGTTGTGGTCATTAGATGAGGGCTGTGCCATCATTAGGTGAGGACTTTACAGTTCTCCAGAAACTCTGGAGAGAGAGACCTAGAGAGAGAGAGAGCACCCTTCAGCATAGGAGACTCTACTGCCCTGCCCTGCTCGCCTCCATTTTAACTCTCCCCCATATGCCTAATTTCCCTATCTCTGCTTTTTGAAAAGTATTCTTTTTTCCCACCTAGGATGGGATTAGCTCAAATTCTAGCATTTACAAATGTCCCTCACTTAACAGCCATTTATTCAATAACCATTCAAAATTATGACCAGACCGAACAAGTGGTAGTTCGGATCAATCCTCAACATTACGGTCGGTGCAGTCACATGATTAAAACAGCACACCTTCCTTCTCCTATACTCCCCACAACAACCTTGTGAGGTAGATTGGGCTGAGAGAGAGAGAGAGTAGTTGGTCCAAAGTCATCCAGCTGGCTGTTCATGGCTAAAGCAGGACTTGAACTCACAGTCTCCTGCTTCCTAGCCTGGTGCTTTAAGCCAGAGTTCCCCAATGTTTCCGGCTTTATGGACTGAGGGGGGGGGAATGGGGGATGGTTCCATGCAAGTGCACGTGCACAGCTCCATTTGTACCTACTGCTCACTTAAATGGAGCTCATGAGCTCACCAGCTGTTTCTGTGCCCCAGTTGCAAACCCCTCATGGCCCACTAGTAGGCTGCAGCCCACAGGCTGGGGACCCCTGCCTTAACCCACTAGAGTCTAGACCACCCTGGCTATAATTAAGCATATTAAATGAGAAATAACCTTATAGCATGGCTGGCTCAGGAATTCTGGGAGTTGAAGTCCACAAATCATAAAAGAGCCAAGGTTCCCCACCCCTGGCCAAGGACAATGCTTTAAACATCACTTTGCTTTTATTTAACTTTTTCATCTTGGCTTTCTTTGGCTTAATATTCCCAAAAGCTAATAGGGAAATACCTAGATGCAGCTGATCTGTATGCCACACAGAGGACACTAACACCAGCAGTGTATTACATTCTAGTCTGAAATATTGCATTATTTAAAAAGCCACTATTAAGAAAACCACATTTATTTAAATGACTTACCGGATTATCTACTGTTGCGCTGTCTTTTTCTTGCTCCTGTACTTTTGTCTTGTCTACATCTATAGGCACTGCTTCCAGTATAATTACAACATAGGTCAGCAGCAAAACACACTGTTGTAATAAAGTAGTTCTCCATCTTATCTGAAATAAAACAAGATAGCTCTGAACAATTTCCAGTATTGCACACTGTATTTTTCCCTGCTTTTCCCAGTGCCAATATGTGACCCCACCATAATATCTTGCACTGATCTCTCCTCCGCCAATCTCTTTAAGGTCCTTACAACACACTGAAACTGATTCTAATGTGTAGCACATCTCTGCAAACCTAGCCTAATTCCTACCCACACATCATATTTATTACAACAGCCAGCATACTCTATTTTATTCACACCAGAACACAGCTATCTATACCTATTTTCCTCTTCCATTTTCAATTTACAATCAATCAATTTTTATTACGGTCACAGACCAGCATTACAAATAAAAGCATTAAAAACAATAATTATCATTAAAAAATAAACAACAAATTAATATACTACTATTAGTAGTGGATTGTCAGTGGACAGTTAAAGAGTCTGCCTAATTTGGCATACAGCATAACAGAATTTGGCCACATTCAAAGAAGCTACTTCGTACTGATTTGATAACAGTAGTTGTACATAAAAAGATCAGTAGTTCCTGGATTTATTGGATAAGGTGTTATAAATTGAGTTCATGAGTCCTTGTAAAAGGTGCAGTATAGCAGGGCATGAGCTGTAGTTTCAATGGACCCTGGTCTACAAAAGGGCACAATCTCAGCTTATATGTTGTTGTTGTTGTTTTGTATCAGGCTTCCAAAACTGCTGTGGGAAATGCATTGCAGCACGCTAAAGTTTCCCCTTTGAATTTTGGGGAAAGTTATTTGATCATCTCATGGCTTTAAAAGGAGAAGTATGACTGCTCAAGAAAACATTCTTTGGAAAAGCAGCCCAATTTTGCTGGATTTCCAGATCTTTAGTACATTGTTTAAATGCACTAAGTGCACACTTATATCCCATCATTAAAAGCACTTCCCAGGAGAAACAATACTGTACTGAAGTTTTTGTGAGAAAGCTTGAACCATATTGATTCGAAATTGTCTACTATAAGGAGAAAACTCAAACCTGTAGGGAAAAAGAGTAGTATTATGCAATGTGCAAAAATGTAGATCCATGCAACTGTTTTGGCTTCAGTTAGTCCTGCTTTAGTACAACATTTGGGACCCAGTGCACTACCTGAAATATAGCTCTTAGGAATTTAGACTGTATCCTTTCCAGAGTAGTAAAACAGGAGTAAGGTCCCAGCTAAGCACCAAAGAGCAGTTGTGCATGAGCCTTAGCTGAGTATAACTTCACTGCTACTGGAATACACTGTGGTCCTCTGGAAAAATGGAAAGACAGAATTGCTACTAATGTTTTTAGGCATTTTTGGGTAACAGTTTTGATGTGCACTGTGTTTAGTGGAGTTATGGAAAACTATGCCCAAAGATTTAAAGGATTTGACTTGCCTGATGTTCTGACCATTTATTTTACAGGTGTGCAGTTTAGATCTTTTTGCAAAGATCGTGATCTTAATTTTACTGTTGTAGATTTCAAAGGGCTCTTCAGTGCAGTAGCTAGCTATAACCTTAATAATAATAATGATGATAATGATGATGATGATGATGATGGTAATAATAATAATAATAATAATAATAATAATAATAATAATAATAATAATAATAGTTGGAAGGGACCTTGGAGGTCATCTAGTCCAAACCCTTGCTCAGGCAGGAAGCCCTATACCAGGGGTAGGCAACCTTGGCTGTTTTATGACTCATGGACTTCAACTCATGGAAGAGCCTTGGTGGAGCAGTGGGCTAATGCCTCCTTAAGTAACACCAGCTGCCTGCAATTAGTGCAGGTTCGAGTCCCACCAGGCTCAAGGTTGACTCAGCCTTCCATCCTTCCGAGGTAGGTAAAATGAGGACCCAGATTGTTGGGGGCAATAAGCTGACTTTGTAATAATGCCGCTTGGGGTGTGTGTGAAAGCCCTAACAAGCAGGCATATACATAGAATGAAGGCTACTGCTAAGCTTGTAAGCCACCCTGAGTCTTCGGAGAAGGGCGGGATATAAATGTAATAAAAATAAAAAATAAATAAAAACTCCCAGAATTCCTGAGCTAGCCATGCTGTCTTAGGAATTCTGGGAGTTGAAGTCCACGAGTCATAAAAGAGCCATGGTTGCCCACCCCTGCCCTATACCATTTCAGACAAATAGCTATCTAGTCTCTTAAAACTTCTAGTGTTGGAACATTCATAGCTTCTGGAGGCAGGTTGTTCCACTGATTTAATTGTTCTGTCAGGAAATTTTTCCTTAGTTATAAGTTGCTTTTCTCTTTGGTTAGTTTCCGTCCGTTACTTCTTGTCCTGCCTTCAGGTGCTTTGGAGAATAGTTTGACTCCCTCTTCTTTTGGCAGCCTCTGAGATATTGGAACATCGCTATCATGTCACCCTTCGTCCTTCTCTTCATTAAACTAGACATACCCAATTCCATCAACTGTTCCTTATATGTTTTAGCCTCCAGTCCCGTAATCATCTTTGTTGCTCTTCTCTGTACTCTTTCTAGAGTCTCAACATCTTTTTTACATCATGGTGACCAAAACTGGATGCAGTATTCCAACTGTGGCCTTACCAAGGCATTGTAAAGTGGTATTAACACTTCACGTGATCTTGATTCTATCTCTCTGTTAATGCAGTCTAGCACTGTGTTGGCTTTTTTGGCAGCTGCAGCACACCGCCGGCTCATATTTAAGTGATTGTCCACTAGGACTCGGAGATCCCTCTCACAGTTACTACTATTGACCAAGATACCACCTATACTATACCTGTGCATTTGGTTTTTCTTGCCTGAATGTAGAACCTTACTTTTCTACCACTGAATTTCGTTTTGTTAGATAGTGCCCAATGTTCAAGTCTGTCAAGAACCTTCTGTATCTTACACCTATCTTCTGGAATGTTGGCTATTCCTGCCAGCTTGGTGTCATCTGCAAATTTGATGAGTTCCCCATCTATCCCCTCATCCAAATTGTTGATGAAGATGTTGAAGAGTACTGGACCCAGAAACAGAGCCCTGGGGCATCCCACTACACTTCCCTCCATGTACATGCAGTTCCATTGAGGACCACACACTCAGTACGGCCGGTCAGCCAGCTACAAATCCACCTAGTGGTGATGCTGTCTAACCCACATTTTTCTATCTTATCAAGTAGTAGGTTGTGATCTACTTTATCAAATGCCTTACTGAAGTCCGAGTAAATTATATTCACAGCATTCCTCTGGTCCACTAATTTTGTCACCTGGTCAAAGAATGCAGTAAGATTTGTCTGGCATGGTTTGTTTTTGACAAACCCATGTTGGCTTTTAGTAATGATTTTGTTTGTATCTAGGTGCTCGCTGATTTGTTGTTTCATTATCTTTTCCAGAATCTTCCCAGATATTGAGGTCAGGCTGATAGGTCTGTAATTTCCTGGATCCATTTTTTTCCCTTTTTTGAAGATGGGAACTACATCAGCTCTTTTCCAGTCCTCTGGTAGTTCCCCAGTGCTCCAGGATTTTTGGAAGATATAGTTCAGTGGTTCTGAGACCACATCTGCCAGTTCCTTGAGAACCTTGGGGTGTAATCCATCTGGTCCTGGTGATATGAACTTGTCTAGGGTGGACAGGTGCTGACTTACCATTTTCTTCCCTATCTTAACTTGTGTTTCTAATGTTTTTTACGGTACTGTTTTGATAGGTTGGACTGTTTTTTCCCTTTGTGTAAAGATGGATGCAAAAAATATAAAAACAAAATATAGAGATTAAGCAGCAGAGGGGCTAGAATGCATCTCTGCCTTTCTCCTCTCTAAGTTAGAATAGTGTAGTGGTCTTGTGTGCTGCACTGAACTTTGATTCTGGAGTTCTTGTAAAGATTGTACATAAACAATAATAAGCGCATGTCAATGGATGTATGCAGAAGCTTAAACCAGAGCCTTTCTCTGGTAACTGGATCAAATGTGGACCTGAAATCAATAAATGCATGAGCCTGTTTCAGACATGTATATTTTTGCCAAGTGCTGAAAAATAATGGCATGTCTACAAATAGAGTCCACACCTGAAGCCGGCTTGCTCACCTGCCAGTAGGTTCTCTAGGTCAATCCAATCGACTGACCTATAAAGCTCTAAATGGCTTGGGTCCGGATTATCTAAGGGAACACCTGCTGTCTGCATCAACTTCCCATTGTCCTGTGCGCTCCCACAGGGAGGGCCTTCTCAGGGTGCCGCTGGTTAAGGAGTGCCGGCGGGTGATCCCCAGAGGGAGGGCATTCTCTGTGGGTGCGCCTGCCCTTTGGAATGATTTACCTGTGGAAATTCGGACCGCCCCCGATCTGAGTTCATTTCACCAGGACCTGAAAACTTGGTTTCTCGATCTATCAGGCCTGGACTGAAGGGGTTTTGGCTTTTTATATATTGTTTTAATTGTTGGGCTTAATTAATTTATTTTAATTTTATATTGTATTTTATGCTGCCCTGTAAACCGCCCTGAGTCCTTCGGGAATAGGGCGATATAAAAATCTAAATAAATAAATAAATAAATAAATAAATAAATAAATAAATAAATAAATAAATAAATAAATAATTTGTTGTACACTTATTCTGCTTAAGAGGCTGATAGGCTAATAGTTAACAGGCAGTAAATGGGCACCATAATGGCTAGGCCCCAATCCTCTGGAATTTGCTCAGAGCAATCAATATAAGTAAGCTGGAAAACAAAGATAGGGGTCTACCACTTCATATTATTTTGTAGTATTTCAGATTTTTTTTATTTTTTATTTTAATTCCATTTATATCCCGCCCTTCTCCGAAGACTCAGGGCGGCTTACAAGTTTAGCAGTAGCCTTCATTCTATGTATATGCCTGCTTGTTAGGGCTTTCACACACACCCCAAGCGGCATTATTACAAAGTCAGCTTATTGCCCCCAACAATCTGGGTCCTCATTTTACCTACCTCGGAAGGATGGAAGGCTGAGTCAACCTTGAGCCTGGTGGGATGCGAACCTGCACTAATTGCAGGCAGCTGGTGTTACTTAAGGAGGCATCAGCCCACTGCTCCACCAAGGCTCTTTGTGGTAAAATCATTGCCTGGAGCTTTAAGCAAGTTTTAACCAATCAATGAGTGACTTTATTTCAGTATTTGTAACTGGGGCCCAATTTGGGAGCAGGTTAGCCTCGGGGATCTCTCTTCTTGTGAATACTGCATAATGCTCTAAATGGTCCCTCCCGTACAGAAGGAGGTATAAGATAAAGAAGCAAAAAGGGATTATCAAATGGGAGGCTATCAGATGCCAAAACAGAGTAGAGTTCCTGGCTTGGGATGCTGTTATCTATAGCTGCCAGAAAATATTGGGGAAGTCTTTTTTTTTTGTATTGTTTGTATTGTTTCTTCAGGAACATAAGATCTTGAATAGGACGCCCTGTTAGGTTCTCTTTGTATAATTTAACCAATATACTTTTAAACTGAAAACATTCTGTGTATCATACCAGGGTGGAGAGAGGTATGCCTTACCCTCTTGTTTCATTTTCTTTGATATCTGGGTGGAGAGCACTGGCTGGAATAACTGCATCAATTTGGCAAAAATCTGCAAAGGGAATTCTAAGAGCTCTCACTAACTATGGTAGTATGGAGATGCAATGCTGCTTCAGATGAAAGTAGCTGAGAGGTTTACTCATTAAGTTTCTGGGAG
Organism: Vipera ursinii; assembly: GCF_947247035.1. Classification (NCBI taxonomy): domain Eukaryota; kingdom Metazoa; phylum Chordata; class Lepidosauria; order Squamata; family Viperidae; genus Vipera; species Vipera ursinii. Next base: position 102,513,564 of record NC_139512.1, on the reverse strand, counting down.
CATTTACCGCAGATCAGACCCACTCTAGATCTGATTCCCAAACTGGAATGGGTTTTGTTTCCATAAAACAATTATCTAAAGCAGACATGCCAAACACAAGGCCCGGGGCCAGATCCGGCCCACGAAGTGGTTTCATGTGGCCCGCGAAGCCATCCTGGAAACAGTGAGGGAACGGCCCCCACTGCCTTGGCCCTGGCCCAGAGACCCTCCTCTTGCCAGAGACCCTCAGATCTGTCCCACTCCTGCCCAGGCCCCCATAGGCACCCTTGATGCGAACGATGTAGAGCTGGCCACGCCCACCCAGGCCATACGCACTCTAGCCACGCCCACCCAGTAGGCCACGCCCACCCTGGCCATACCCACCTGGCCCCCTGAGGGCAACCACAAAGCTGATGCGGCCCTCAATGAAATTGAGTTTGACACCCCTGATCTAAAAGTTTTATGGCTGTAATTTCTAGGAGCTTATCATTCAATTTACAACAATCCTGTTTAAAAACCTACCAGGACTATGTGCCCACAACCTTATGCCCTTGTTCTGCTAAGCAAGTCAGACTTTCCAACCTCCTTCATTCTCTTCCCAGGTTGCATGGCTCTCACTCCTGGACCTTGACATTAAAAACCACTTGCAATCTGAATTCCTTCCAACTCAATTTCTTTTTTTCCATCCTCCAGTTGACCTCTGCTGCAATGCTAAAGACAACTACTACAACAGCTACTTTCTGTGTTCATTCCTCCTGAGTCATCTGTTTTATCTCCAGCTCTCAACACCTGTCAGTCTCCTTTTCTCCCTCACTGATATTTTCAAGATGTGGCTTCCAGGGTACTTCCAACTATTTATTAAACATGGGGCAGGGCTTGTTCCTCAGCCACAGAGTTGTCCTCATCACTACACATTAATTCATTATCTTTGTGAGACAATTTGAACAGACAATGCTGCAGCTATAGCTTTCTGTCCTTCACCAAGGATCTCTGAAGCTACCCACTCACATCCAACATTAAAAGTGAAACACTACTTCACTTTTTTCCATATCTGAAACTTCTTTACTATCCTCTATCCATTTGAAACCGCTTTTCATTTATACCCAATCCTTTCATAAACCTCATTGGCATTCTCTCTCTCTCTCTCTCTCTCTCTCTCCTCTTCAGCTAACATTCTACTACCCCATCGTATAAAACCCCGCTCAAAAATGGTTTAATAATATTAATAATAGTATTTTAAAACAATAACTACCTGTATTTGCAACAAGAATAGCAAATTAAAAAGCCTAATTAATATATTTATTCTTTATTATTCCAAAATTTATTATTTATTTCCAATATTGGTGAAAAAACATGAATATACTTTATTCTAGCAAGGATGGAAATACCAGAGAAGTTCTCAATAGCAGTTCAAATATTCTATATAGTTTCCTGAATGGCAGAAGACAGAGGAAATGGCCTTTTGAAGGACTTACCTAAAAGGACAGGAAGAACTGCTACCAAGGCAATGGTCAGATAAAAGAAACATGAATCCTGGGCAGGAATGTAGCATATGTAAATGTCACAGACATTATCTTCCCTGATTCATATGAAGATATTTGGGGACATTTGCAAGATTCTGTTGCCATAACAATAAAAATAGTACAGTTTAGACCTACATGAGATTGATTTCCTAATGTGGTCTACCTTGAAAGGCTAATATTAGCCATACGTCAACAACTGTGCAGATTTAATTCCATTCTATTGTTGGAACACAGCCAGCTCCCACATATTTGCCAAATAAACCCTCAAGCAGTATTAGGAATAAAACCTTTTATGCAAAACAGGACAAAACACAGTGGGGGGATGAATGGCAATCCTAACTTCTGATTACGTTTGGAAGTATAAATAAAAGACAAAGACATGAGGCCCTCTTTTAATCTCAGACAGCTAAGAGAAATAGGTCCATGTTCCTTTTCTTCGTTTGTTTGTAATTGGAAAAGCAAACAGGAAGACTTACTCCTTCAGCTACATTTCAAAAGACAGAAATGCAGAGTGAGGCCACAATCCCTGATGGTTCTTGGGTATTCATGGGATTATCCTATGTGGGCTTTGGCAATCCAGATAATTAAATGAAGGCAAGAAATACAAAAAGTTAACTCTGCTACCATCACATAATCATCTGGATTGCTGCCCAGATAGGGTAAGTCTAAAACAAGCAAGGCAAAAAGAAAAAGATTCACTCCCAGCACATGACAGAGAAATGGCCCAGGTTAGTAACTGTCCCTACTCCAATTTACTCTTGCGCTATAGTTAAAAGTGTAGAATTGGACAGAAGTAATTAAAATGGGGGAAGAAGAAAGAAAACAGTAAAGTCAGCAGACGACAACTCAAGTGTCACCTGGTTTAGAGGTCAGCCATTCTCTCTTCGTCAAAACCATCTCACAATTTTGCTGCTGTCTAGGCAGCTTCAAAAAATAAATAAATAAAATAGAAAAAGTCTTTTGTGTGAAGATTATTTCAAAATCAGCTGGAAAAGGGCAAATACGTTTCTTTCTTCCCCTCTCTTCCCGCCCCCCAACACCATCCTGAATGGATGGAGCTCCAAAGTTCATCTAATGCAGGGGTGTCAAACTGCCGGCCCATGGGCTGGACGCATCATCCGGAAGCCACACCCATCCCACTGCTGGCAAAGGCAAAACTGTCCCAATACATTGCGCAACGTCACATGACGTCACAAGTTTGACATGAATTCACATTGTCTACTCAGTGGAAAGCCCATAACATGGCATAATTACAGCAGCATATTTCTGTTCTTCTTTCCAGCAGCAAGTATTGAGAAATACAGTGTACTACCTCTGGTACTAGTGGTAATATATAACTTCCATGTCTATTAGTCAGTGAGACATCAACAGTGAGAACAAAGTTCAATTATCCCACTTGGCAATGAAGGTCACTAATCATTTGCCCTCCTACAACTCATGCTGTGATAAAGATAGTGAACAGATAAGAATTGTGTAAGGATTTCCTCTGCGAATGAAATGGGGGGGGGAGGCAGAGAAAAAATATATGATTGAGGTCATAATTTGCAAGTATTACACACATTAATAAAAAAATGGGAAATGTTTAAAAGGAGGAGGTGCATCTCTGGCACAGCAAAAGAAGAAAAGGTAGACACTAGTCATACTTTCCTTAAAAATTATAACTGGGTCACTGCAACTACAATTTCTCATGACACATGTAAACATTATTTCCAATGACAGTCACAACACACATGTAGAGTGTTTTTAGATAGCTTGGTTTCAAAGCGTGTAGCACTTTTAAAGATAAATACTGGCAGTTCAGCTGAATCTTGAAAATGGATGATAAGCCACAAAGTTATGTAAGAAGTTGAAAATTATGCACTAGGAACTTTTAAAAATGCTCTTTGAAGGCAGGCAAATCAAGAGGTTGCCAGACCATGGTATCTGTGGTTATGTTATCTATAAGCAAGAATGGGCTTGATCGGACACACCAGACTCAGCTGAGTTACTAACAATGGTGACAAGACTTGTTCAAGAAGAAACATGTCTGAACTGCATATTTTATCTTTTAGGGGAAAGGCAGGGCTTTTTTTCTCATAGAACGCTCAGAACGGAGTTCCGGCACCTTTTTTGGATGGAACCTTGTAGGGTAGGCAAGACGGGTTGTATGACATGTGTGAGTTCCGGCACCTTTTTCTTTTACAAAAAAAGCACTGGGGAAAGGAATCCCCAAACAGAACAATTTAAAATGTGCTATCCATTAACCATTTCTATCATTTAAACTGGGTTTCAAACGATTGTTCTTTATCCTCTTGTTACTTCTTTCATGCAGGGGCTCAACTCATCTATATTTTAACATGGGCACACAGAAACACATGCAGAATACGAGCCAAAACAAAATCTAGAACCAATTTCCACATCCACCCGCCAAATATGAATCGCATTGCTGAAACGCATTCCTTCCAATTTTCATCCCAGGATTTCCAGAGGCTAAATGGTACTAAAAATTAAATTAAGCAAAGAAAAGTAAGCCAGAACCATACTTTCCACCTGTACTTTGATATAACTCTATAGCATTAGGTGGGATAGAAAAAATTAACGTCCACAGCTTGCTTATTCAATCTTCTGGACACACATACAAACAATTCAGTTTTTCTCTGTCCTGAGGGAACTGGGAAACCGAGCTACGGTTAACTGTTTATAAACAGTTTGTTATCTCACTTCTTGTGTGCAGTAAAAGCCAGAGCCCCAGTATACATAGCAACCTGTTTGGCTAACTATAGCAGGCTCATCTAATTGACGGCAATGTGAAGAGATGCATAGTCCCAACTAAGGTAATCTTACAGGTTGTCCTTGGTTAACAATCACTCATTCAGCAACCAGCATCATCAAGGTTACGTGATTGCAATCCGGGCACTTGGCGCCTGGCTAACAATTATGATGATTGCAGTACTTACATTTATCACATTTACCTGATTGCATTTGCGACCTTTCCTGTTGGCTTCCCACAAGCAAAGTCCATAGGGAAGGTGACCAAAATGGTTACAATATGCTTCAATAAGTCACACACACTCCAGCAGCTTTTTCCCCCCATAGTCAGGTTCCCCCAAGGAACCCGACTAAGGCGCCATGGCACCTTGCACCTATGGCAACTACCCCCAGCCTGCTCACCCGTGCAGCAGTCACCATTTGTACACCTAGCAGCAGTCACCATTGGCTCCCCCATATTGTGCACGTCTCAATGGCCACAAATTTACCTTCATTTACCTTCAACTACTTGACAGGAGTTATTCCCAGCTCAGCTGCATTCACATGCGCTAGAACAACCACTTTCACACTCTTGCACATCCGGCAGCAGACACCCCTGGCCCCACCATGCTGTGCCTCACTGGACACTCATACACATTCCCCCACTCATCGGCAGCCAGCCCCAACCCTGCTGTACTCACACCATTGCACCTTCGCCACCATGGCAGCAACTACTTACCTCCCCACCAGTCTGCTTGTGAGCTACCAGGGAATTGACTGTCGGCTTCCTCCCAAAGCAGGCAGAAACTTTGAGGTGAACAACAGAAATTGCCCTGTCTAAGCCATATGATCGTGTAACCTCACACTTTACAATCATATTGCTTAGCAATGGAAATCCCAGTCCCAATTGCCATCATAACCTAAGGACTACCTGTACATGCTAGCTTATCATGATCTGCAAAGAGCTCCCACATTTTTCTTAGAGATCAAAAGTCATTTAGAGGTACAAGTGATCTTTCTAGTCTAGAATCTTTCTGGCTGCAAACCAGCCTAAAATAAATCAAAGTCATTTTAAAAGAACCATAAAGCCTTTTATTTAGCAATGACATAATGTATATTTTTTGATCTACACAAAAGCCTGTGAAATAGAATAATTGAGAGTACAATAGATTCACTGAAGAGCAGTACATTCCCTATTTTAAAAAGTTTTGCCAATTATATTGGGGTCAACTATGATATTATCTGATATTTGCAACCACGGACTGATCAAACATACTGGTCTGGTCACAATAGAAAACTTAAGCATGGTTTCTCACAAGTTAAGCCCTGCAGAATGCAATGGAGCAGACTCCCTGAGAAAGTGCTTAGACTGTAGATTCAGACCTAAAACAAAAACTGGATGAAGCAGACAGACCTAAGATACATAGAACAGTATTCATTTCCTTATTGAAGAATGAATTAAATGTACCTAATACAATTTCTTCTGCCATAGTCAATGACATTTAATCAATAAAAAGGTAAAGGTTCCCCCGCACATGCGTGCTGGTTGTTTCCAACTCTAGGGGCCGGTGCTCATCTCTGTTTCAAAGCCGAAGAGCCAGCGCTTGTCCGAGGATGACTCTGTGGTCATGTGGCCGGCATGACTAGATGCCAAAGGCGCACGAAGCGCTGTTACCTTCCCACCATAGTGGTCCCTATTTTTCTACTTGCATTTTTACGTGCTTTCGAACTGCTAGGTTGGCAGAAGCTGGGACGAGTAACAGGCGCTCACTCTGTTACGCGGCACTTGGGATTCGACCCGCCAAACTGCCGACCTTCTGATCGACAAGTTCAGCGTCCTAACCCACTGAGCCACCGCGTCCCTGATTAATTAATTAATTAATGTATTTAATCAATACATTCTCTTTAAAGTGAAACTGATCTATATTTCTTCTTGGCGAAATGAACAGAGTTACTGGCTTCCAGGGAAGGACAAAGCTGCTATATTTTTGGCAGTTGTGATAAAGATAGAATTTTTGTTTTAATACAGTTTGGCAGCTAAGACTGAGAAAAAGTACACCTGAAAAGTTAAAGGAACAAAGGCTGGCAGATGCAGCTTTTCTCAGCCATACTTATGCAACTATTAGAGGTACAGAACATATATCACCATAATAAATGTGAGTCACTTGCTGAAACACAGGCAGTTTATAGCTTAGTTTTGACCAAACTAACTGAAATGCCAGTTTTCATTGTTTTAATTAAAAATTAAACTTAATTATTAAAAAGTAATTGCTGAGAAAGACTATTAGATCAAGGTATGCAGTTAAAAGGGAAACATTTATACATTTATAATAATAATAACAACTATAACAATAATAATAATAACAATAATAATAAAGTTGGAAGGGACCTTAGAGATCATCTAGTCCAACCCCCTGCTCTGGCAGGAAACACTATTTCATTTCCAACAAATGGCTGTCTAGTCTTAAAAACTTCCAGTGTTGGAGCATTCACAGCTTCTGGAGGCAGGTTGTTCCACTGATTAATTTATTTGATTTGATCTTTATTTTTGGTCAGCTCAAGACAGCATAAATACTTAATGCACCTGCCTCCTATTTTTCCACCCCAACAACCCTGTGAGGTGGCCTGGGCTGAGTGTAAGTGATTTACTAAAATTACCAGCCAGCTCTGTCTCCTGGTGCCTAGCCCAGCACCTTAACCACTATACCAAAGAGACTCTAGGGCAGACATGTCAAACACAAGGCCCGGGGGCTGGATCCGGCCCGCAAAGTGGTTTCATGTGGCCCGTGAAGCCATCCTGGAAACAGTGAGGGAACGGCCCCCACTGCCTTGGCCCTGGCCCAGAGACCCTCCTTCTGCCAGAGACCCTCAGATCTGTCCCACTCCTGCCCAGGCCCCCATAGGCACCCTTCATGCGAATGATGTAGAGTTGGCCATGCCCACCCAGTAGGTTATAGGCACTCTAGCCACGCCCACCCAGTAGACCATGCCCACCCTGGCCATATCCACCCAGCCCCCTGAGGGCAACTGCAATGCTGATGCGGCCCTCAATGAAATTGAGTTTGACACCCCTGCTCTAGGAAATCACTTAAGCACTGGGTCTGTTCCTAGATCAAGAAGCCCATTAAAAATCAAAATAATCACAAAATTATCAAGGAAACTTTGATATCCATAATTGATCAACTAAACTGAAAGCATGAATTTGGCTCCTTCTCCTCATCTCTCCCACAGCATTGCTTCTTCTGTTTGATCCCTTTTCTTCCTCTTGGCAACCCATCAACTTTGACTCTCAACAAGATAATGGAGGACTTAAGCCTGGGAAGCCCAGGCAATTGGCAGCAAATACTTATCTTGTATGATTTTTAAAAAAAACAAAAAGTCTAACCAGTGGTCTATATACTAGTATTTGGAAGGGAGGCAAGTAGGAATTCCTGTAACCATACACTAGCCTAAGAAATTGAAAAAAATCCTGGAATAAAATAAAATATTTAGCTTTTAAACTTAGAAAAATTGTATATTATCCACACAGAATCAATCCCTCGGACAGTTACCAAGAACAAGCCACTATTATAACATCGTTACTCAAAATGTATTGATATCCACTTTAGAAAAAAGGAACGTATTAACTGAAAAAAGATTTATAAATGATAATTGTTCGATATTCTGTTTAATGTTCACTGGCAATAGTTCACACACGCATGAGACAATGTGGATTACAAGTAACCTTCGACTTACAACCCTAACTGAGCCCAAAATTTTTGAGACAATTGTTAAGTGAGTTTAGCCCCATTTTACGACCTTCCTTGCCACAGTTGTTAAGTGAATCACTGCAGTTAATTTAGTAACACAGTTGTTAAATGAATCTGGCTTCCCCACTGTCTTTGCTTGTCAGAAAGTCGCAAAAGGCAACTACATAACATTGGGACATTGTAACCATCATAGAAACATGCCAGCACCCAAGGCTCTGTATTTTAATCATGTGACCATGTGGGTTGCTACGATGGTTGCAAATATGAAAAATGGTCATAAGTCACTTTTTCAGTGTTGTCGTAACTTTGAATGGTCATTAAATGAATGGCTGTAAATCGAGGACTACCTGTGTTCCACTTAAGACTGGAGGAATACTTTCACCAAAACAGGAATGAACTGCACACCTACCAATCAATTTTATTTTCCTGCTGCATCTCAGCGCATTGACATACACAAACATCATTTCAACTCTGATTCTTGTACAGAATCTTTCAGATGGTTAAAACATTAGACTGTGACAAAATGTTTTTACCAACAATTCTAAAATAATTGTAGATGGTATAATTTACCACACAGTTTTGTAAGTGTGAAACAAGAATGCCATTCAAAACTTCAGGAACAATAGCCATAATTAAGGAAGCTGAGAAAGCAGGAGCTCTTATGACCATGAGCGGGTTCAACCACTTATCACTTTATCAGATCCAATTAAAGAATACCAAAACAGGAAAGCGGATGAAAAAGCTTAAAGTTTATGACCAGATCTGCATAACAAACCTCAGAAATCTAACCTATCTACCACCCAGAGTACAGTCAGGCAACTTTGGATATCCACACTGTTTTTGGATCTGATATTATTGCCACTGGGTTATATGGTTTTACGGATCCCATCTCAAAATTCCAGGTTGCCTATGAGATTCTGTGAAAAAAAACACCTAACCATTAGTTATCATCATAAAAAATAACTCTAATTATCACAGATGTTAACTCATTTCACGCTAATTTGTCCAATAAAGTTGGATTAAAATCTTTAAAAATAGCATCTTTGCTGGGGCTAGAACATTTCTGATCGTTGTGTTTCTATGCATTAACAACTACGTTTTCTTTTATCTGATTTGATTCTAGGACTGCCCGACTGCGATGTGACTTACATAGTTGGCACTACAGTCATTCCCGTAACTACACAATACGTGTCAATGTCTTTTAGCTAACTCAAAGCTCGCTCATCTCTTATCCTTAAAAGCGGCTTCTTGGGGATAAAATTGATGGCATTTTTCATTAATATTATCCATAGATTGATACCCTGGCAATATTCTATCAGGATTTTGCTAACTTTCATATACACATACTGTCTCCAATACTAGGAAAATACGTAATGGTCATCATCAAATGTAGCATTTATAGCCAATCACAATACGAATGATATCTGTTCAGACTCAACAGAAAAAAAGCCCACAATGTGATTTAAATAAAAAATGTTTAAAATAAAATGATCACAGAACAAAATGAAAATAAAAGAATAAAAGAAAACACATAACACTACTTTTCATCGTCAATTCCAACTAAGACCAATTAAAAGGGGAAACATTTTTTACAGGCTTTTAAAGTAAGTCTATACTTGCTTAAAAAAAAAGACATTGATAACAGACGCAGAAAACAAACCCCACAATAGGCAGTCTCTAGATCAGTTCAAAGGATTTGCAAATAATTATTTTGGCAAGAAATAACAGCTTTTCAAGTTCTTCAGAGGTTCAGCACTATTTCTCCTTAACAAGACCAAACAGTTCTTACCACAAATGTGTCAATCAGCTGACAAATGCAAATGACACATCCAACAACTGGTTATTGCTCACTACAATGTTAGATTGCATCAACTTAAGTGTAGATTTCAAATTACAGAATATGACAGTTTCAATTTAAGTTTGCCTGATCAATTCCCATTTCAAGCATTATAGCAAAACTGGAACAGCAATAATCAGAGCTACAATAATTGGATTTCAGTCCTATGAAAATGCAGTGAAGGAACTAGGAATGTTTAGCTTTTTGAAGAGAAAACTGAATGAGACCATTCTAGAGTGCAAGGCACAGAATAATGATACTGATGGGAAAACAGATTCCAACTGAATATTAGAAAAACCTTCTAGACAGTAGGACCAGTTCAATGATTAAATCAATTACAAGCACACAAATCAATTACACAGATCCTCTAGGCTGGATAGTTCAAGCAGACAACAACAGCTATCTGTAGGGGATATTTAATTTGGATTCCTGGACTAAGCGGGGATTGGCTTCAATTGTTTAAATGGCCCCATTCCAACTCTGTGTTTTTACTCAGACTTTAATCAAGAAGGAATTGTTTTGTGTAGATATGTGACATCTTTCTGTAATCTTTCAATGCTGGCTTCTAATGTCCAGGTAGTCTTCTTTTCTGGCGCTTATAGCTGTTCTCCAAATTGTTTTATCCTACCTGAATTAGAATAGTTGGAGGCTATGCAATTCTTTTGAAATTCTCCTTGTTGAAGATTTTTTTGCCCCCAATTCTAACTCAAGTAATTAAATTTATGCCACTTTTATGTCTCAAATTAGCAATCTTACTTTGTTGGAATTAGAGGTTATATGGCTGACTCATGGTAAGACAAGCACTAATTTTCAATATTAAAATGTAGGAATAGCAGATGTTTGAAATTAATTGAAATATGCTATAAATCATATCCACTCGTGTTTTCCTACTTCATGGAAGAAATTATGGACATTTTAGTACATGTGGTATAGTAGCTACAGTAAGGCTGTGCAGCACTTTGGATGTGATGGGTAAAGGGGGGCTCCAGAGCTTGCTGGGTGTTTACGTACCTTCTCTCAACATGCAGCTATCTGCCAAAGCTTCACTGAAATCTTTTGAAAACATGTGATCAAAGGAGCTACTTCTATGTCCTACCTGTGTGCCTAGAACTTTCCAGCCAGCAGTTGCAGTTCACATATCTTGAAAGTTGCTGAGGTTGAGAAATACTGAGGAATCCAATGGATCTTCTGTCCCAGCATTACAAAACATGTGGCCCTCCAGATGTTATTGAACTACAACTCATCCCTCAAAATTAGCTATGTTCACTAAGTGAGATTGTTCCTTTGGAAAAGCTGGAAGATAAAGAACTGGATGTTTCTATCCATGTGGATTACCAAATGTATATAAAAAAAGAAACACCTAACGATCCTTCCTTATTCCCATTGTGTTTAGCCTTAATAGTTATCTGAAAACATTGCTACTTGCTAAAGCCACAACAGAATCATCAGGAATATTTAGTTTTATATCTAACTTTTCCACTAAGGGAAATGCCAGAATGACTAATAATAATAAAAATACAGAAAATAAAGTAAATCTACTATTAAATATAGCAACTGTAAAGACAAAATGAAAATACTTAGTGGTGAAGAATTAGTGACATTTTTTGTAATACAGATTTTGGATATTTGCATTCTCAAAATATTTCACCTAATGCTTTAAAAATACTCATCTAAGAAAATGTAACTCTCATGGTAAAACCGTTAGTCATTATTTCAACACTAAACAGTCGAAGTGTGGTCTGTGGTTATATGTATTACCTCAAGCTTAACAGTAATTTGACATTATTTTGAATTCTGATAATATAAAAACTATACATATATAAATGGCCCTTTCTTCAAACAGCTTAAGTATTATTAACTTATCTCAAAAACAGCTCTCAACTTACTTCTAAGTTTTTGTAATGAAATGGTGTGGTATTCAAAAAATACTTTAAAAGAGCAGTTGTTCCTAAATTAGTAAGCTTCATAGTTGAGGGCTGATTTAATTTCAGTTCTAATTTAATATCTTGCACTACATGGTTTATTTATACAGCACCCCCAATTATATGCCATTATAACAAACCCCACATATTAAAAAAGTACCAAAGGAGGCTACAATCTAAAAAAATGGGGAAGATATAGAAAAGATTGAAATCAAATGAAGTTGCAAAGACTTCAATCTGTTAATTACCTCATGCCAATACTCCCACATGGTAGGACACATAATAATGTTCTTAAATTATAGTCAGGTAGTTCCCAGTTTAACTTAATGATAACAGCACTTTAATAGTTTGTCCAATTATCAAGGGAAGAATGTTCAAATTTGGATTCCTGCACTATGCAAGTAAATGTTTTGAATGGTTCCAATAACATATGTTAAGATGTTTTAATATCTTTTTTTTTAAAATAAGCCCAATATTTCAGGGGGAAGACTAGCATGTAAGCATGAATCACCAAAGGAGGATGAAAAATCCCATGCATACAAGGGAGAAAAAAACAATACTAAATTCCTTCTCAAGTGTACTTTCAATAATAAACATTGCTAAACCTATATAAACATACTTCAGTCAAGTGAGCTAAACCATCACAATATGGACTTATTTTAAACTGGGCATCATTATCGTAAAGCAAGCTATAGAAGCTAATTTGCTTTTAAGCCATATATTTCAAATGCAAATATATCTAATAACCAGTTTAATACATATTAAACACTATATTTTATTCTAATCGGTTCTGCATTTCATATACATCTTAATAAAGCTGATAAATCATTTGCTAGTTTACTACAAAAAAGCTACTCAAGACTCAAGTCTCCTCAGTCTTCAGAGTAGGCAGTAGTTACAAAATGTGGTGTTAAAATATGCATCTTAACTTACAATAAATAACAGTTAATTCGGTGTTTGTTAATATAGATTACTGCTTTTTTATATATTGTTACACATTACAAGACTATAATTAGAGAAGTCAGTTTAATAGCAGTTCATCTTCTTAGAACATCATAGGAGTTTTCTGAATATAAATGACCATGACTAAAACAATGTTAAATAATAAACATATCATTTGTATGGGATCATATTAGAAGCTGATATGACAAACATTTCATCATCCAATAATGACACAATAGTGCAGTACTAGAAGCTTACATTATTACTCATCAGATTGCTTAAATGCCATTTCCCACAACCCCATTAATTACAGTTTAGAACTGTCTTTAACAAGTTTTCCTAAACTCTGGAAAACTAGAGTCTGAAATGCAGGACGGTGAAGCATAACAACAAGGTAACTTGTAACATTTTAGCTCCCCTACGTCTACTTTAATAAGTGATACCACAAGCACCCGACTGCTGTTCCAAGTGCTTTTGCACCCACTCAGGGCAGCATTATACAAATCTTTGCCATTTCGTATTGTACCTTTGCTGACTTTAAATCATTATCCACCCTGTTTGCAAAACGGGAGTGCTTTCATCCCACGGGCATTCAAGAAACTTTACTTCCTGCCATTCCTTCTCGTCCTCCAATGGGGAGCTCTGAATCCATATGCTCAAGGAAGAAATCCGAGATGCTAATAATCCCTCGGACCGGTTCCGCCTCACCCACGGACTGTCAAGTTTTCCAACTTCCCGCGGAGAAATGCACACGCTCCAGGGACAGCCAGCAAGGCCACCCTTCTAATCCCCTCTGATAATGCATGCAATTGCGAAACAAAACCCCGATCACTGCTGGGTTAGGAAGAAACTTGGGGTAACCCCTGCTGATCACCCATTGCTCGGCGCTCAGCTCCGGCTGCCCTCCCTGCTCCGGCGTTAAGAGAACATCTTACCTGCTTCCTCCGGCAAGGATCCATAACTCTAGAGTGGAGACCAGGTGATCCCGAACAGGTTTGCCTTCTCTCGACGGGAGCCCGAACAGCAAGATATCCCGGCGTCGGGGTTTGCTTCGTGCACTCCCTTCTTCCTCCCTCCCTCCTTCCCTTTCTTCCCCTCCCTCCTTTCTTTGCCGATACGCCCCCCCCTGAAGCTGCTCGCTAGACAAACCTAGTCCCCGTTCCCATGGTGACAGGTACCGCCTCTTGCAGCACAAGGATTGGCGGAGGCGCTCCCCTTTCTGGGAATCGCGTAGGGCTACGATTGGGCTACCTCAAAGACAACCAGTTTCGGTTGCGCGACCAGAAATTCAGCAACGAAGGTGGGTTGCACCGGGGAAGGTACGTGGCGCTAAATTAGAGTGGGCGGCGCTTTTTTTTTTGTGTGTGTGTTTTTTTAAACCTCGTTGACGCGCTGCTTTGAGAAGGGGAGCCGGAGGAGGAGCTACGGAATGAAGAGGAGCCAATGGGAGAAGCCTAACAGGTTTCTTTCGGAATCCGGAAGGGGAGCCAGCGAGGGTTCTTTTCTTTTGATTCTCTCGATGGTTTTCCTTAGGGGCGGGGGAAGGTGGGGGAGGGATTGGTGGGAGGATGGGGCAGCCTGCTGTCGAATGCACTGTCTAGCACAGGGGTCTTCAAACTTGGCCCTTTTATGACTTGTGGACTTCAACTCCCAGAATTCCTCAGCCAGCTTTGCTGGCTGAGGAATTCTGGGAGTTGAAGTCCACAAGTCATAAAAGGGCCAAGTTTGAAGACCCCTGATCTAGCATCTGGAATATACCATAGAAACAATGCCACCAATTGGAATAGCGCGCCAATCCATCGCACTGCAACGAAGATACAATATCGGGGCTCCCAGGTTGGGTGGGTGCAGAAATCCGATTGACCACTGAGCGGAGGGAAACGTGATGTAGAAATCTGGGATTTTTGCAGCTCAGATATGGTAGCTCTGCAGCAAATCATGCTTCGTGGAACTCTGCCGAATCTTTTTACTGACATGCATCAGCGAAACGACAGTAGTTTAAAGGCTAACACACTTACGATATGCCATGCTGAAAATCTGCTTTTCTCGTCTCCTAAGTAGTGGAATTTCAATTCCCAATAACGTTGCTGGGGAGCTGGAAGCACCAAGTGGACTGAAGCAAATAAGCATGGATTCAAGTATAGGTACCGTAGTCCGTGACTTGCAACAATTCACTTGGTGACTGTTCGAAGTTACAGCAGCACTGAAAAAAGTGACTTATGACCATTTTTCACACTTATGACCATTGCAGCATCACCATGGTCACATGATTTACATTTGGATGCTTGACAACTGACTCAAATTTATGACACAGTGTCCTGGAATCATGGGATCACCTTTTGCAACCTTCTGGCAAACAGTCAATGGAGAAACCAGATTCACTTAAAAAACTGGAAGCTATGTCTTCACACAATTGTGTGTATAATAGCTGCTGCAATATTACACAAATTAATTACAGGTAGCCCTCAATTTATGACCACAATTGAGCCCAAACTTTATGTTGCTAAGTGAGAAATTTGTTAAGTGAGTTTTGCCCCATTTTATGACTTTCCTTGCCACATTTGTTAAGTAAATCACTGCAAATGTTAAATTAGTAACACGATTGTTAAGTCAATCTGATTTCCCCATTGACTTTCCTTGTCAGAAGGTCACAAAAGGTGATCACATGACCCCAGAAAACTGCAACCATCATAAATGTGAGTGGTTGTCAAGCATCCAAATGTAAATCATGTGACCATGGGGATGCTGCAATGGTCATAAGTGTGAAAAATGGTCAAAAGTGACTTTTTTCAGTGCTGTTGTAACTTCAAATGAACTGTTATAAGTCGAGGATTACCTGTACAAATAATGGCATGACAAAGTAGCAACAATGATGCATTGGAATATTTGCAAGAATTACCACTTGCCTGCAAGCAAGAACTGGTGGGACTGCAAAATAGACAAAATAATAGAAAATTAAGAAGGTAAAGTATAGTGGTCTTTAGAATTCACACAGAGAAACACCTGCCACATAACACCTCAGATTTAACAGTTGCTGATAAGAAAGACAAAAAAGCCTGAATACTGTAATGCAGGGCTACTGCCGGCCCATGGGCCGGATGCCTCACAAGGAAACATCGCCCACCCCATTGCCGGCAATGGGGAAAAAGTTCTGTAAGGTTTTACACTTAGCCTCACAATTGCCCCAGTGTTAATCAGGAATTTAAAAGAGCCAAAGAAACTCTTGAGCTGAGGTTTTAACAAACAAACAACTTTTATTTTAATCAAAATAGTTGGGTTGCCCCATCTCTCTTCCTGGCTGGTAGAGAGATGAAGCCAACAACCAGGAAAGATGCCTTCCACCTTTTATACCTTTCCAGAACAAAGAGATCCAGTCTTGGTACTAGGAACCAAAAGGTACAGAAAAATAATTCCTAGATGATGACTCATACACAGCAACCCAGGTTCCATCCATAACTCCTTTCCCCCCTCCCCTTACCATGCTCTTTTCATGATCATTTCAAACTTATTTGTTCTCATCAGTCAGCCATACCCTTCTGAGATTCAAACCTGGGCCGACTGCGTCTTAAGCAGTTGTTTTAACCCCT
This sequence comes from Vipera ursinii, assembly GCF_947247035.1. Taxonomy (NCBI): domain Eukaryota; kingdom Metazoa; phylum Chordata; class Lepidosauria; order Squamata; family Viperidae; genus Vipera; species Vipera ursinii. The sequence continues at coordinate 102,497,298 of NC_139512.1, read as the reverse complement.
AGGCCACAGGCTCTCTCTCTCTGTTAGCTGAGAAGCAAGGAAGATATGTGTTAAATGATTGTTAAGCATTTAGAATACACTTGCTTAGTCCCAGACACGGGACAAATCTTATTTTCTGTTTCAGCCTAGCCCAAGGCCATCTACAGGCAGTAGCCACAGCAGTGGCAGCTCATATTTGTGTAAATTTTTTTGGCTTGCTAACAAAGAATAAAGGGAGACCGATATGATATTTATATCCCACCCTTCTCCGAAGACACAGGGCGGCTTACAATTTAAGCACAAACCAATGTGCTTAGCAATAGCCTTCATTCTATGTATATGCCTGCTTATTAGGGCTTTCACCCCCCCAAAAGGCATTATTACAAAGTCAGCTTATTGCCCCCAACAATCTGGGTCCTCATTTTACCTACCTCGGAAGGATGGAAGGCTGAGTCAACCTTGAGCCTGGTGGAATGTGAACCTGCACTAATTGCAGGCAGCTGGTGTTACTTAAGGAGGCATTAGCCCACTGCTCCACCAAGGCTCCTTATATAATTACCTTTATAATATATAATTACAAATTATCACTACTAATATCAATATTAGTATCAACCTTAAGCATAATAAAATCCCTTCAGTTCCAATACATCGCACAACGTCACAATGTCGCAAGTTTGACATGTCTGCTGTAATGGATACTGCAATACCTGAAGGCAACAGAATAGAAGAGAAATAACTGGAGAAGAGTCACAAAATGTTAAGACTTCCAAATAGAAGCAGAATGACTGGCAAAATAAAGCAAAGATAGTACCAATAGTAATAGGTATCTTGGGTGTAATCCAAAATCATCTGGAGCACCATTTGAATACCACTGGCATTGACAAAATCAGATTGCAAAGGGCAGCTTTACTTGGAACAGCTTACTCCTGTGATGATACCTATAACACATCAAACAACTTCTGGCTATCATAGGTCCTTGGGAAGGACTTGATAGGTGGACAAAAATACCAAATCCAGTCTAAACATCTGGCTGATTCTGCAACCAACCATAATAAAAACTGTGTTCACTCAGGCTTATTTTAAAGGGTTAAATCTTGAGGATGCCCTAGCCAATTAATCTTTTGTAGTATTTATTTATTTACAAAATATACATAGTTCTTTATTCTGTGAGCCTTCAGGCAGAGTTTAGTTAGCTCTAAATTTCTCTACAGATAATGAAGTGATGCAGAGGGTTGGATGGTTCATTGTCAATTAAATTCTTAGCCCCACCCATCCTATACACTTGCCACCCTTCCTTTGAGCAATTTTTGTCTCTCATCTTATAGAGAGATACTGAAATTCCTATAGCCATGATGGCGAACCTATGGCACGGGTGCCACAGGTGACACGCAGAGCCCTCTCTGTGGCCACACATGCCGTCACCCCAGTCCTAGGCCTTCAGCTGGGTTTTATAAAATATTTTCATTTTAGGCCTCCGCTGCCGTGTACAAAAAAAAGGTTCAATCAATCAATTTCAACTTCTCGTGGGATAAAAAAAGTTCTCGCAAAGTTGGAATTGATTGATTGACCTTTTTAGTCCCAACCAGCCTGCCTTTACCACTGCAGCCACACCCACCCAATGGGCCATGTCCACTCGGCACCCGATGATACATAAATTGATTTTGGGTTGCAGTTTGGGCACTCGATCTCTAAAAGGTTTGCCATCAGTGTCCTATAGTCTCTGGGACAGAAGTTGGGATAGAATTATACCCTAAAGCATAATTTACAGTAATAACATGTAACATTTTGTGTATGTGAAAATATATATATATAAATTGTCAATTTCCTGGCTTTTCATAGAAACCTACACAAATAATATTAATTAATATGACTATTTCCTTTTATATAATATCTTTTATAAATGTATTAAAATGTTGGTAGATTCTTTAGACAAGAGGTAATGAAACTTGATAAAAATTGCTATGTTGCTAAGAAAACATTCTTTTTCATTACTACATTTTAGTCATTTTAGCCTGCACTTTAGTCACTGTAAAATAAGGAACTACTTTGCCTTTTGAGAGAAAATTATGCAAGAACTTTATAAATATAAGTTTAAATTCTCCTTTGCAAAGGTTCCCTATAAGGAATTAATCCAATCTGAGAGTTCATATAATATACTGAATATAAATTAAGCATGCAGGTTAAATTTACACAATTAAAATGTGATTCACTTATTTGTGTTTAAGTTGTATGTGAAGACATTCACTATATGATTTATTCATTAAATAGTAATGCTATTAATTATATCTGGGTGGAATCAAGAATTTCCTGCCTGAACTCTTTTTTTATTTCAACCGGATGGTTGAAGGAATTATGAATTGTGAGATAAGAAAAAAATGAAATGCAAGGGTTACAAGATAGTGTCAACAACTTCTTACCACTCCATGCTACCACCTCTTTGAAGAAATAATATACATATATTAAGATCCTAAACATTATTCTGCAATAAATGTTATCCCATCCATATAATACCTAAGCTTAATACTAACTTCTTCAGGTATTATTATTATTAGAAGGAAGGGAAAAATATTTTGTCCATAATCTTTGTAAAAAAGTCTTTCCAGTTGTTTTGTAAGACAGTTACAGGAAATCATGATTGATTTTCCAGTGAGAGTAAAAAAATTGGAACCCTTGCCAGGTATTTTCCCTTTCTCAAAGAAGGAAATCAAATTTGGCAAAACTGTACTAAATATCTGTTGCTAAGAAATTTGCTGTTTGTTCCTGAAAATTAGGCTTATTTTAGAATCTGTTCAGACAGTATTTCCTTAGTAATCATAGAAAAATTATCAAGTGGTATGCCCAGCCTATCAAGTACCATTTCTGTCATCAGTTTACTTTGAAAAAGTAATTAAGAACCACGGAAGAAAGGCAAGACAAGGTGTGAAGACCCACAGAGTTTCCAATATAGTAAGTCTGAGACGTTCACCTTTCACCATCAGCTCAGCCAGGTTGCTAGAGATGCATGGAATTTTCAAAAACAAAATCTGCACATTGTTATGATATTTAATAACACAAAAAGGCACACAGCTCAATTTAGACACAGGTTTCCTGGAAGAATTATATGTGAGAGGACTTAGTTTCATACTTAGAGTAATAGTAACATCCTGTGGCTCTCAAATGTGACATTAAACTAGAATACAAGATTTTATAGCAAATGATAAATAGTCAAAGAAATAAATATGGCTTCAATTCCATGGATTCTTTCTTCATTTCTGCAAGCGTAAATGAGCACAGAAACACTTTCATAGGGAAAATAAATATTACTTAAATATTAAATAAATATACATCCCAGAATATGAACAATTATACATGTCCTAAAGCAGGGGTGTCAAACTCAATTTCATTGAGGGCCGCATCAGCATTGCGGTTGCCCTCAAGGGGCCGGGTGAGTATGGCCAGGGTGGGCGTGGCCTACTGGGTGGGCTTGGCTAGAGTGCGTATGGCCTACTGGGTGGGCGTGGCCAGCTCTACATCGTTCGCATCAAGGGTGCCTATGGGGGCCTGGGCAGGAATGGGACAGATCTGAGGGTCTCTGGCAGAAGGAGGGTCTCTGGGCCAGGGCCAAGGCAGTGGGGACCGTTCCCTCACTGTTTCCAGGATGGCTTCACGGGCCACATGAAACCACTTCGCGGGCCAGATCCGGCCCCCGGGCCTTGTGTTTGACATGTCTGTCCTAAAGAGATAACTGTTATAAAATTATACATGGATTACTGGTTCACTTCCCAATACATTTAGGAGCTATATGAAAACAGCTGTGGTACCTGTAATAATTAGCATGCTTAAGAATTGGCAGATAAATATTGCTCAAATATCTAATGTGATTATAAGTATATATTAGTTTTACATAGTTTATAACTGGTCATTACAATTTTCAATAGAACAACCAGTGGTAGTTCCTATTTGATCTACAGTTCTGCTTGGATGCCCTCCCTACCGTAAATATAAAATGCATATATGATACAATGTATATCCTTGTGTATAAATACAGTCTGTTTATTTCTTAGAGATCCCAGGTGGAAAGATCTGATGATTTTAAGGGGTATGTATATTTTTTATTCACAACACTTCCACATTGGCTAAAGGACCAGAAATAGTGTTGAGCCCAATAATGCCAAATAAACAACACACCTCCTCAGTTTTGGACATCAATAGATATAGTGAGAATTGTCCATATCATTCTGACTGAATGTACATTAAATTATACAAATATGCAATTCTCTAAAAATGAAACATAGGTAAATATGTTCCAGAGCTCTCTATCTTTTAATATACATGTTTCTTTAATGCACACAAAAATTATAGTTAACAAACACACAGTAGTTTGCCATCTTCTGTCTTTGGAGATTCTTAATCATCCAGGTCATGATTGTCCCAAAGCTGCTTTTCTAAAAGGCAACTTGGTTTTTTTTCCTTTGAAAATGCTTTCACCTCATCCTGAACTGAAGAAGCTTCTTGGATGGGAAGTGAAACGTTTTCAAAGAAAAAAACAAGAAAATCCAATTGCCTTTTGGAAAAGCACCTTTGGGATTTGCTATCTTGTATATGAAGAATGATGCATGGAGACAAACTATCCTTTACTTTCATAAACAGTACACAATCTTATCTCACCAAATACTTATGGGAGTTGTGAGACTGGCAACCCACAAAGAGCAAGGGGCAAAGTCATGAATTACATAGCAAAACTATCCAGTATCAATGGAATCTTTAAAAGAATTTGTGCCAATATTACTGTACAGATCTGTTCAAATGGATAGCTTCAGATGCTTTTTTGGACTTCGCCTATTTCAATTTATATTTGGATTTTTATGCTTTTGGCCATTACCCTTATGGCAGGGAATAGTGTATACAAATATTTTTTATGAATAGGGTTTGTCCTCTTGGTCTGACAATGGCCTCCTTCAGGTCCATGCTGTTTTTTTTAAATAAATGCTGCTCTGTCAACCACACCCATTTTAATCTTCAGTATATCCACTGGGAATTTAATCTGAAGAAACAGGAATCCTAAGTGGAAAGAGAGGGCATAGTAATGAATTGTCTACCATTTCCAAAATTTCAGCAAGCCAAGGGAGGTGAACCTGCAGTGTTCCCTTTGATGTTTGAAAGCATGTTCCCATTCAAAGATTGGGTCTGATTTGTTCTGTTCTTAGAATTCCATCTTCCTGGAGGCTCTATACCTTAAAAATAAAATTTTATTTTTAAGAAGAGAAGTTAGTGAAGGTTGAGGGATGGGGAAAGGGAGAGACTGTTCAGTGAGTACTTTGTCTTTTGTTTTGTTTTTTTAAATGTATTGATCTTCTAATTTTACATTTAAGCATTTGGAAAGCAGCATGGTGGCTGGGTTAATCGATAATACAATGACATACAATTAACTTTAGTACGAGTCTCAGGCTGCTACATTAAATTTTCCCCTTAGTATTTACTGTCTCCTGTTTAAACTAATACAATTCTTATTAAATCAAATAAAAATAACATTCTTACATTTATCAATAATTTTTGGCTTATACATATCCTTATTATTTTAACATTCAGTCTTTGTAGACAATCAATGTCCTAATTATTTTTTCCAATTTTTAATTTCCCGTTAATATTTAACTTAACATTTAATATTTATAAGTTCCAAGTTATAAGTAACCAAAGTTCCCATTATCATAATACATCACAAAGTCCAATATTCAGAATACACATCTTATCTATTTGAATATATTCTATTTCTCACCACTTTACATCAACTAATTATTAATACAATATAACATTCTTATTTTCTATTTATATCCAAACATCTTAAATTTAGTAACCAAGTTTTCTCGTTTCAACATCAACTACTTCAATTTTTCTCTTAATGTCTATTATCCCATATTTAAATTAGTAGTTTTAGTCTGTCAGCTAAGTAAAAACGTGTTTATTACATTTATCAATATATTTTAGCATATATATATATATATATTAGCTTTACATTGAACCTTTATAAACAAATGAATATTCAATATTCAAATTTAACTTTTAATATTTATATTTCCAAATTTTCAAATAACCAGTTTTCTTTATCTCAGTTCACAACCAAATCTAGTATTCAAAGTACGTATCTTGTCAAATCAAGTATATTCTATTTTAATCCTTACTAATACATCAAAGCCCCGATTTTCTTCAGCCTTATTCTAGCTTTCTTTCTTTGCCAACTTGCCTTCCATATCCGTGTTTTTAAATCTTCGTATAGATCTCCCTTTGTTATTATATATATTGTTTGAAATAAGAAAGGCCATCTAGTCACCATTTTTTTGAAGGGGCTAACAAATTGTCTATTTTTCTCTCTTAACGTAGTTGTCCTGAAATGTTTATATTTCCTTTGGTCTGTTCTTCTTCTTGATACTCAGGTTTCTTCTGGTTTATATAAAAAGTCTTTTCCATTTTCAAAGTTGTCAATCCCTTTTCTGAGTTTTCCATTAACTGTGTTTGTTGATCAGTTGAATCTTCTATCGTAGTATTTAGCTGCTCCACTTCATTATATTCTGTGTAGTTAATTCTTTGGTTGCAATCAAAGTTTGGGTTCATATATCTGGGCTGACATCTTGTTCTTTTCTGTAGCCTCTTTTCATCAGTGACTTTAAGAATAGTTTCATGAATTGCTTTCAACATAAATAAAATCTGTTCCTGATCTTCATCCATATTCTCTTAGTAGTATAAATTAAAAGCTTTACAATCAGAGAAAAAATAATAATTTTATCACAGAGTATAGAGCACAGCTGAGCTTCTCACAGCTGATTGCCAAGGTTACAAAAGTCATCTATAGTCTGGGCTGCAAGCCAAGTCTCTTTTAGACAATAACAGGTTGTAATATCAGATTTAGCCACAAGATGTCACCTGTTTTGTGTTTTTTTAAAAAACCAAGATTTTTATAGTCTTTTTTTCAAATTTTACTTCTTTTTGTAAGTAAAAACCCAAATCTTCAATAAGAATAGGAAGTCTTTTAGTCCTCAGGTTTTGGAAAGATAGAAATCCAGTTAAAATCAGGTCATTGTTTCAACATTTTAAACTCCCCTGGATAGTCAGTTGCCGCTGTTATTAGAGGGTGGGATAGAGTTCCCTTCCCTCTCTCCACAGGGAGGAAAATACTTTGGGCAGCTTATACAGGTGAAAAAAAATAGTTATGATTGAAGAGAGGTTCAGATCTCACCCAGTCTCATCTGCGCTGCTTTGTAGGTGCCTGGTAGTAAGTTTGACTTCGGCTGTCTGCAGCCTGATGATGAGCCATATTTCTATGGCCGGCCGGTCATTCGTCCTCCAGTTTGGAGGGCTGCGCTGGATCGAACGGAAGGGCTACCGCCCTCACTGTTTAAACACAGGATTATTCAGAAAAACAAACAAAAACGAATGCAGGATGAAGACATTGGTGGTGTATAAGTAGGTAAATTTGGTTATGGTAGTGAAAAATGTTACTCTTTCCATTCTACCTAATGAAAAACATTGTGGAAGAGAAAAAATACAGTTAAAACTGATTGTTGTGGGAAAAACAGGAGGAAGGAGTTTTATGTATGTTCTCTGCCTTGAGTTACTTTTTTTTTAAAAAAAAGGCAGGATAAAATGTAAAATATTTAAAATATTTTATTTATAATATACATTTTGCTTTTTATTTGATGTAATACACAGCTATATAGTGGGTCCTATTCTAAAAGAAAGTTTTTGTAAAATGAGCACTTTAAGGAAACCTCTGCTAAATTAGACTTGTTTAAAAGCAGTACAGTAATGTATCAATATTGTCAAGGATCAAAATGATGTCACTAAGAAAACATGAACCAGCGCACATAATAAATCCTTCATGATTTAAATAACTGAATGCACAATTGCCCTGGGGTTGAGAAACATTTTTAAAATGAGAACACACATTACCAATACAATATTAAAAACAATACAATATTATATTAAATACAATACAATACAATATTAAATACAATATTAAAAACTGACTTCAGATGTTTAAAATTGTTGTTGCAGAACTTCAGATTTTTAGCTGACCTTTTCATTTTCTAAAAATTATGAATATAAAAATATATTTATAAAAAATAATACAGACAGAATAAAAAATTAAATAAGGTCTGCAGGATCAAACCGTCTAGATCAGCATTCTTCATTACCCACAATGGACAAGCTCCAATGGGCCATCCCAGCAATCAATACTTCAGGTAGTAAATTGATATTGATAGCATGATCCTCCATGAACTTGTCTAGTCCCCTTTGAAAATCATTCAACCTGGCTACTGTTTTACAACAACTGTTGGCAGAAGACCCCACAGTTTTTTATAATAATAATAATAATAATAATAATAATAATAATAATAATAATAATAATAATAATAATAATAATAATAATTTTATTTGTATACCGCCCTTCTCCCAAAGGACTCAGGGCGGTGAACAGGGCAAACATATAAAATACAAGAATACAATAATTAAAAGAGATTAAACAAAGTGCCCAGAAGCTTACAACAGTAAGTTAAAATAGATTAAAACAATAATAAAACCCAACATGTGCTATGTAACAAAGCTGCTTCTTCAGTTTGGCCTAAATTTCCCTGTACTTAGTTTCAATTGATGACCTTGAGTTCTAACACTGTGAGAGGAGAAAAAAAAATCTCTTTCTCTTCCTGATACCTGTATCACATGTGTTTTGATAATACCCCTACTATATTTCACCTATCCTAATTATTAGGATAGTATTGTAGAGGAGCGGCACCACCCCTTAATTATTCAGCCCTTATTAGATTTTTTTTTCTAGATCCGTACTGGTATCCTTACAGCACTTTAACCAGAACTTTAAACCCCAGTCTACACCTTCCCACAGATTTATATATATTTATATTTAAGGACATTATTGTAATGGTATTTCTATTTTCTTTTCTTTATAATGCTAAAAGTGGAATTTATCTTTTTATAGCAACTGCAACCACAGCTGATACTGTCAACAAGTTGTCCACATTTCTTTTCTGATCAGTCACCGCCAGTTCAGAGCCTATTAACATTAAATTTTGGATTTGTTGTATCAGTGTGCATTACTTTGTATTTATAAAGCAATGAGAGATGGGTATTAAATACTGAAGATCAGACTTTGTTCTTAAACTTTTTTCCTTAATATGTAGGAGACACCTTTAAAAGTAGTTCAAAACACACATTGTTGGATGATCTGAAGGACTTTCCAATATCCATCTCTCTCTCATACTCTATTTGTCCATACTCTATTTGGATCCTGGGTATTACACTGTATTTTACAGTATGCCCTTGTTTAGTTCAATATATTCCACCTTTCCTCCAGGAGCTTAAGATAACATGCACAGAACTCCCTCCTCAAATATTATCCTCAAAATTATCCTGTCAAGTAGGCTGGTCTGAGAGAGAATTGCAGCCACATCAGTGAGTTTCTGTGCCTGGAGACTTATTTGAACCTAGGCCTTCCAGTTCTACTTTGACTCTTATTTTCAGAGCAGGCCCTCTTTAATTTTGGTTCTAAAATCTTCAAAAATTTGATACATTATCATGTTTGAGATGCTACTTGCCTTAAAGATGCAAAAAAGAAACAATTCTAGAAGCATATTATCCAATTAGAAGTTAAGGGTCACTACATGAGATAGCTATATAAATGTTACAGGTAATCCTCAAATTACGACCACAATTGAGCCCAGAATTTATGTTGCTGAGTGAGAAATTTTTTAAGTGAGTTTTGTCCCATTTTACAACTTTTCTGGCCACATTTGTTAAGTGAATCAGTGCAATTGTTAAATTAGTAATTGGGTTGTTAAGTGAAACTGGCTTCCCCATTGACTTTGATTGTCAGGTCGCAAAAGATGGTTACATGACCCTGGGACGCTGCAGCTGTCATAAATATGAACCAGTTGCCAAGCACCTGAGTGTAAATCATGTGACTATGGGGATGCTACAACAGTCATAAGTGTGAAAAATGGTCATAAGTCACTTTTTTCAGTGCGGTTGTAGTTTCCAACAGTCAGCAAATGAACTGTTGTAAGTTGGGGACTACCTGTATATAAATAAATAAATTTCAAATTGGCAACCTTTCTTTTTCCTTCCCAAGTTTGGATATTTCCCCTCATGGCTCTTTCCTCCCACCCTTTCTCATTTTTAACCTAGAACTAAGGAGAAACTTCCTGACAGTTAGAACAATTAACCAACGGAACAACCTGCCTCCAGAGGTGGTGAATGCTCCAACACTGGAGGCTTTTAAGAAGAGACTGGACAGCCATTTGCCTGAAATGGTATAGGGTTTCCTGCCTGAGCAGGGGGTTGGACTAGATGACCTCCAAGGTCCCTTCCAACTTTATATTATTATTATTATTATTATTATTATTATTATTATTATTATTATTATTATTATTATTATTATTAGACTCAATCAGTATTCTTTAACCTTGAAGATTAACTAAAATTTAAAAGGGCATTACATATCTAAAGAAAGAAAGAGGAAGTCCAGCTTCTTTGGGCTATTTGAATAAATCAGTAGGTATAGATATCCATTTTAGCATTTCATCATATCTTAGTCTTATTAAAAAGGGGGGGAAACTAGAAAGGACTTATGCAGAGAAGAAAATAGTTTCTTTACTGCAGAGAAACAGAAAATAAGCGCATCCATTTACCTTTTTCAGTTTAAAAGCATGGCTATTCTCAACTTAGTGTATGCTGTTCCGTGGTGAATGTAATGCCCTGTAACTTCAGCACTGGGATTGAGACAAACTCTGCCTATTGTATCTGTCATTGGGTAACAAGCACCACCAACAGTATATGCCAGGGCTTTTCAAACTTTTCACCCATTGTACCACTTTTAGGATATGGCAACATCCGAGTACCACTAGTTGCCTAACATGGTGTCAAAAACTTGATGACCAAGAAAAAAAAAGGAAAAAGGAAAAAAGTGATGAAGTACAGGTAGTCCTCGACTTACAACATTTTAAACATATGACACGTAATTCCTTTCCCCAAATGATTAATTTCATTTCCTTTTCTTCCAAGTCCATTTCTCTACCAGGATCCACATTCAGAATCTCTCATCACCCTTGTATCTTACGATAACTATCTCAACATTTTACCATTAAAATCAAGTACATTCTAACTTCAGATTTACCATCTCTACATACAAATATTTATGCCTGATCCACCTATTCAGAGCAGAACATTTTCTAAGCAGACTGCTGATCAACATTCTCAATAACTGAATACACAGTAACTGTGCATATTTGTCATATTTTTTCCATAAGACCAGACTACTGTCGTTCAGATCTATTATATCCTTTTCATTTTTTGTAATTCCACAGATACATAGCATATCTTTTTTCCTTCCACCGCACTTGTTCATTTGTGGTATTCCTAATACATTCTGAGTTGCAATCTTCTCCATGCCATGGTCTTTATAAAATGTGTCCAGTGATATTGATCTCTACTATTCATCACTGTACTGGTCAATCCAGACTTTCATATTGTGCTTTTCAAGCAAATACAGAAGGTATAAATGAGGTTAACTAAATCAATCAGTGTCACGTGCAGTATGCCCTACTAGCGATAAGGACAGTACTGATCAGATTTGGTATATGCCACAAATGTTACTGAAGCCCAGTTTTACAGGATGCACAGAAAAATCTTTAATGAAAATATCTTTCCAGCCACCATACTGTGTTTATACATCACACTCTTTTCCTCAGCACCATATATTTACTTGTTTTGTACACACTTTGTGTACAGACTTTGACATTTTTCCCATCCCTGTTTTCTCCACTGGGATTGGACTTCTACTGTATTCAAAACCAATAATGTTGCCACTGTAGCAGATTAAGTAACGGAAAGAATAGATCTGCTTCTCTGCTCCAGGAGAAGGGAAGCAGCGGGAAAGAGAATGGAAGAACATACAAGAAGACATGAGGAATGATATTCTCTTTTTCTCATTGGCTAGAAAGGGAGAAAGACAAACCCCAAAAGCTGGCAGACTGATTAAAAGAAAAACCAAGAGGAGTGGATGGAAAAAAAGATAGCAAAAAAGAAATAGACTTGGCCTATCTTACATCTGGCCTGCCACTTCTACCTTTTACGCTACTCAATACCAATTAAAAATGTCATCCTCAGTGGATAAGATGCTCCCCATTCTTGTTGTAACACAATAATGTCTTTCCTTGCTTTATTTAAAGTTTTATAAAGGCAGGTTGTTTTCACTGGCTTGCTAGTACACATGAGCAAAAGCACCCATCAAACATTTCTTTACACATGCACCTGTCTGTTCTGCTCATATCAAAAGATTTTTGCAATACAATCACGTCTAATGGTGTCAACTTCCCTCCGCCCTGTGCGTTCCCACAGAGAGGGCCTCCTCAGGGTGCCACCGGTCAGAGAATGTCAGCTGGTGGCCCCCAGGGGGAGGGCCTTCTCTGTGGGCGCCCCGGCTTTATGGAATCAGCTGCCCATTGAGCTCCGGATGGCACCTGACCTTCGCTCCTTCCGACGCGGTCTGAAGACCTATCTATTTGAACAAGCCGGCCTGGCCTGATGGGGGATGTGTTGGGGTTTTTATTGTGGATTTTTATATTATTCTATTGTTTTAGCTCGGGCTCCTATTTAATTCTTTTTTAAATTTTTGTACTCTGTATTTTTATATGTGCCCCGTTCACCGCCCTGAGTCCTTTGGGAGAAGGGCGGTATACAAATAAAATAAAATAAAATAATAAAATAAAATAAAATAAAATAAAATAAAATAAAATAAAATAAAAAAATAAAATAAAATAAAATAAAATAAAATAAAATAAAATAATAAAATAAAATAATAAAATAAAATAAAATAAATAAAATAAAATAAAATAAATAAAATAAATAATGTAAAATATACTGCTCAAAAAATAAATAAAGGGAACACTTAAACAACACAATGTACTGTATTTAATAGTAGGATGTCTTATCTTGTGTTCCCTTTATTTTTTTGAGCAGTATATTCGATGTCTTGATGAAGCTATGTTCCTACTGAGAAAGGATTTAAAATTATAACAAATTGTTATATGAGTTATTTTTGTTTCAGTGCAATTTTCTTTTGGGCTGTACATTCTTTTCTGTAATGAAATCAGCTATTCCATTAGCATTACTGTTTAAAAAATGTAGTTTAAATGTACTAACATTTAATCAATATATTGATTTACTTCAAACGTTTTTGCAAATCCTAACACCGATAAAAGAACTGTTTCGCTTCCCTCTACCCACTTAGTGTACAGCAAATTAAAACAAACATTTTTATTTCACAATACAGGTAGTCCTTGACCTATGACCACAACTGAGCCGAAAATTTCTGTTGCTAAATGAGACAGTTAAAGTGAATGTTGCCCCATTTTACAACCTTTCTTGCCAGTTGTAAAGTGAATCATTGCAGTTGTTATGTTAGTAACATAGTTATTAAGTGAATCTGGCTTCCCCATTGACTTTGCTTGTCAGAAGGTCTGAATCTGAATTTTGATCAAATGGTATGGGGATGGTGCCATGGTCAGCACTGTGAAAAACGGTTATAAGTCATTCGTTTCAATGCCGTTGTAACTTTGAATGGTCACTAAATGAACAGTTGTAAGTCAAGGACTATCTATATAAGCCACTCTATTTACACTCTATTTACACTCTGTGTAAAGATAAAATTAAGCCCCTTGTTTATAAATATTAATTAGAAAGGAGCATGCAGAAGTTTTAGATTTCTTTCTCTAGAATCATAGATTATATACATTTTAACAAATCCAAGTAATAAACTCCAGTTCATCAAGAGTCTCATTGGTAAATTATTATCTCATCCCTACTGAAGATCTTCAAATGTAGTGACAGTCTAAATATGGAGCATTACGAAATGGTGTGTACAGTACAGTAATTGCTTATGTCTTTTAGGAAGAGAATATACACAGGCATTCAGCCAATCAGATTGAAGTTTCTCTATTTCCTGCTTTCCAAATTCTGTGACTTGTCACAGAATGGCCAGTCATAGTCTGAAATGTGTACAGATGGAAAAGAAATTGCAAGAGGTATGGATAAGATTCAACCCAAAAAGTAATCTCAGCAAGTATTCTTTTGAATGACTCACTTGGCATTATTTAATAAGTGGGTCAAATGGAAACATCTAAAGAATGTTTATTATTGTATCTGAGAGCTGTTTTGGAATATTTTCAAGTAGAAGAATAGCATAAAAAAATTATAATAAAGGAGGTTTTTTTCTTCCATTTTATTGTGCCCTAATTAGAAGACATTTTTTTCACAAATCTCTTAAAATATATTCACTTTAAAAAAATGAACTGTAGAATGCAGTCCTATTTCATACATATTCATATAAGATCTATGTTTTTACTAAATATTTTATGTCAGCTAGAAGCCATTTATTAATTTTATAGATAATATTGCAAGTTGATACAAAGAAATAATCAATTTTTCACTCAATACAGGTACATACTTTACACCGTGATGTTATCTCATGCAAATATTGCTTGCCTGCAATATTAATTATGTGTCAGGAAATTCAACTTTGGCCACATTTTTAATTAGGGATTAAAAACAGAATCCTTAAGTAATCTTTTAATCCTATATATGTCTCTTCATATATTAGCCCTATACATGCTTATTCAGGCAGAATTTATTTAATTTTATTTTTTTTCCTCCACAAATGTATATAATATTACAAATTACCGGTAGGCAACTTGAAAGAGTGTTGTATGGGGGTCTGGCTTGTACAATAGTTATTTTTTAAGTATTAATATAGAGTTTAGGGACTATGTTTGCCTAAATAGAATAACAAACAATACTGAGTTTTAGGATAGATTATTTTTCAGAAAATATGATCATATAAACTTCATTTTAAATTTAATAAAAACATTTTATAATTTATACACTCAATTATGAAGTCTTTAGAAGTAAAAATATGTCTTGTTTTTAGTTTTGTCTATCCTGAGAGAAAAGATTGTAACTGATGCTACTAATATTTAAGTCCATCATATTTCTTTAAAACCTGAATAGACAAATTAAATGACAATCTGTTTCCCTCTTTTTCTTATATATATATATTTACTGGGGATTTTTAAATGGTACTTATATATTACATTTAAGGGACGCAGTGGCTCAGTGGGTTAGGACGCTGAGCTTGTCGATCAGAAGGTCGGCAGTTTGGCGGGTCGAATTACGAGTGCCGCATAACAGAGTGAGCGCCTGTTACTCGTCCCAGCTTCTGCCAACCTAGCAGTTCGAAAGCATGTAAAAATGCAAGTAGAAAAATAGGGACCACTAACGGTGGGAAGGTAACAGCGTTCCGTGTGCCTTTGGCATCCAGTCATGCCGGCCACATGACCACGGAGACGTCCTCGGACAAACGCTGGCTCTTCGGCTTTGAAACAGAGATGAGCACCGGCCCCTAGAGTCGGAAACGACTAGCACGCATGTGCGGGGGAACCTTTACCTTTACTATATATTACATTTACATTAAACATACATATATATGATTAATATATGTTTTTAATTATTTCCTAAACAAACTGGAAAATGCATTGTTTAATCAATACTGTAATGCTATACTTGTGTTACTTCATTTCTCTTCCTTTGTTTTTGCTTAGCTTTGCTTGCGTACATTTAGTGCTTTCTTTCTCTGCACTATTTGTAAGAGTTCAGAGATCTTGCATTTGCATTCCAGCACACATATTTGTGCAATTTTCCAGTAATTTACAACATTTTAGTACAGTCTAGTCTAGTGATACAAAGACATTACATTTAAGAGATCAATACTGCCTGAAATTGTGGATATAAAATTTTATCAGACTAGAAGACCTCCAAGATCCCTTCCAACCTTATGGTTCTATGCTCATAATAGTACAGCAATGGATTGTACTGTAATGAATAGTACTGTAATGATATACTAAAGCTAATCATCACAGAATAAACATGTGTCAACAAGTAGGTTGTGTTATAAGATTGTATGCTGATTGAATAGAGAATATTTTTTTAACATGCTTCAAGTTCAAACTGTTACATCTGTAGTAATTATAGTAACGATATAGTTCTTTTTATTTATGAGAATAAGATCCAAAGAGATTACTATTCTCCTTTTGGGACATTAACTGAAGGTTGGAGAACAGAAGAAATAACCATTGTATCATCCTTATAGCTGCATAAAATGCAATTACCTAAGTAGAAATTGGTGACATCCTCAGCCTGGCCCCAACACATCATACATACTGCCATAAACAGCACATCCTAAAGAACAAAAGTCATGTTGTCTGGAAGTGAGCGTGAAATCCAGCCCCCTGTCATACATTTAAGAAATACCCAGCCAGCGTGAAGCAACTAATATGTAGTCTCCTCCTAGAGTTTGCAGTCGGTCCAGTCCAAAATATTAAAATTCTAGTTAATAATTATTCCACTATTGGAATACAGAAAATGATTCAAGTTAAGGGATATCAGGAAATACTGGAAACTTGTAAGGATTTATTGTTCTTTTTTGTTGAGGAAGGAAAGGAAGATGTGTGACAAGGAGAAATAAAAAAAACTTTTCTCAATACAGAAGTGTTAGCTGTTGAACTTTTAACTGTTCTAAAGTTGATGAAACAATGCATTGGGCTGCTAGAACAAACAAATGAAGCCTTCATGAATCATGAGTCACCTGTAAAGTTACATTCTGAGTGGCCTGCGTGGCAGATAAATATGAGAAGAGTGCAGTGTTCAGGTGACATCAGTCTGTTCAATATCCAAGTACTTCCCAGAACAATTAGAAGTACATACATAAAGAATGATGTAATAAGATGGCTAATCAAAATGGTTGTAAATGTTTCTTCTGTGCCTTTAACAGCCACATACTGTAATTGTATAAAACTCAGGTGGTGAAACTCTGATTAATTCTTCAGACCTAAAAAACTTACTTGTTGATTTTTTACTGTTTAAGTGAGATCTGTGACAGAGCAATCTACTTATCTGAAAGCTTGTCTCTGGTTTTCAAAACAGCTAACTGGTTTGCCTTTCAGGTCAGTGGAATCAAGTGTTTTTCTACAAATACAGTCTTTTTTATTTTGAAGGAAATTCTATCCAAAGGTTAGTTATTGGCAGTGTAAGGATTTATTATTACAGTAGGAATTCTCTTGTTCTCCTAAATTGGGATTAAAAATTAAGCAGTGGGGTTATACTAATTCTCAATTACCTCTTTTATTAGAGTCTACTAATTAAGGAAGTTTAGTGAGCTTGATTATTTTGCTTACTTTAGCAAGTACTGCCAGAGCCAATTATTTGTGCTTTATGTAATCAGAAAAAAAGGGTTAGGTAAATCAAGGCGTGAGCTTAAATGGACTCCAGAAGATGGTAGAGGACAGGAAGGCCTGGAGGAATGTTGTCCATAGGGTCGCGATGGGTCGGACACGACTTCGCAGCTAACAACAACAAAAATCATGGTTCATAAACAAAGGCAATGTCACTTAGAAAGGCTAAGTATTTATGAATAATACTAAGGCTGGCCTTAGCCATGGTTTGTTGAACAAGCCACGACTTGATTTGCATGTAATGTTAAGCAATAACAGACCAGTTAGCACGTCCTGCTAAGGCAAAAGGAACCTTGTTGTAATTGCTTATTATGCTGTGTCAATTAATCGGATTGAGTAAAATCATGATTAAGTTAGCCGTCGAGTTACGTGTGCCATACCAACTCGAGAGAAATAGCGTTTGCACAACGTGGTCACTGGGACTACTCCATAGCTGACTGAGTCGATCCTTTTTTTTTTCCTTCAGGGTTCACACCGAACCATAAACGGGGGTTCACACCACCCGCCGGGCGGTTAAATGGGTTTGGCTGGTTCGTCGTTCCGAGTGCCCTGCAGAGGCAGCCATATACCTCGTTGCCTTTTCAGGACAACACCGCCCCACCCCCCGTCCCCCGAATTTGTAATCGGCAGGCGCCTCGCTCTAAATCACGGCGCCGCCAGGATGCGCCCCCCCCCCGAGCGAGTTGGCACGAGCAACTTCTTCCCGGGGAGGCACGCGGCGGCCCCGCACTTCCCGGATCTCGCCTCGGAGGGAGCGCGGAGCCACCCCGCGGCGCTGGCACAGCGCTTCTCTTGCCGCCGCCGCCGCCGCCGATCTTCCCTCCCACCTTCCCTCCGCCAGTCTTTCCTTCTAAGAGCCGGAAGTGAGCTCGGGTGGCGGCGGCGGCGGCGGCGGCACGGAGAGCCAAAGAGGCGGGGGATGCCGAAGGCGAAGAGGGGCGCTCGCCAGTAACTTTCTCCGCGGCCAGGACTATGGGAAATGGCTGCGGGAGCGGCGGCGGCGGCGGCGGGTAGTTTGGGATGGATGCGCGCTGAGGTGAGGAAGGCTTGGAGGGGTGGCGAGCCAGCGGGGAAATCTTTCCTCCCCCCCCCCGGGCGAGAGGGGGCTCGTCGGGTGCGGGACGCCGTCGGCCGCGGGGGCGTTTGTTCGGGGTTTCTGGGTCGCCTCTTTCCCCGGTGGCTGTGGCCTCGCTTCCTCCCGGCTTCTCGGCTCTTTCCTACTTGGCCGGGGGGGGGGAGAGGAAGGAAGGCTCTCTGGTTTTGCTTTCTCTCCTTTCGCCTGAGCCGGACCTTTCCACCTAACCCGGCAGAGAAAGGCAGGGATGAATCGGGATAAGCCGCTTGGCTTGGGACCCCGCGGGGCGCCAAGGCCGGCAACGCCGGCGCCGAGCTGCAGTTGCCTCCTTGAGGCTTCAGGTCTGGAAAGGCTTCAGGGTTGAGTAGCTAAAGGGAGCTTCCTATAACTTACAAGGAGGGTTATTCGACGACAGTCCCCTGGCTCCTCGGCCTCGCAAAGCAGGAAATCCTAACCAGCGGAAGGCTGGCTGGCTGGCTGCCTTGGCTGTTTACTTGGTACCAAAAAACAAGACGGCTGGCTTCCCTTTGGAGTATTCCGAGGCCTGTTTCCACAGCTCTGCGTTTGGTGGGATCTGTAAATAAATGGTATGGGCATCCTTCGGAAGGTTGATATATATATATATATATATATATATACATATACATACACACACACACACACACACACACACACATATATATATATATATATATATATATATACACACACACACACACATACACATACACACACTACACAGCATGTATTTGGGCAGCAATTGTAAATGGTGCTGGTATCTTGCCAATGCTCAAACCCTGAAGTAGTAATTTACCGTAAGAGAAGAACACAGAAAAGGCCAAGAGACCTTCATAAATGGACCAGCAGTAAATAGTTCCTGAGATTACAGTTTAAAACACCCAGCACTTGATTCTCCCTCACCCATGTAGTATATACTCCTTGCTATACTATAACAAAACTTACAGTATTCTTAATATATATTTATAGAGTTGCGTGGAACTTTTATTTCTGTTTTGTTAACAGTATTGATACTGTTTTTGTAAATGCAAAATGAGATTGTATGACAAACTATGGGATCACATTCATTATTTACAGTGCCCCAGAAGTTAACACACAAATTATGTCTCTGAAGCTGAAATGATTTTATTTCTTGGAATGTCGTGATTTAAAAGTATTTTTTGAATTTAAAAATACACTGCTGAAATGTTTCAGACCTTTCAGATATGCAGAGTCATTTTATAATGTGAAAAAGCTTATACTTATTTTCAGTTCTCATAGTTACTACCCTTTATATATGAAGCTATAATAGAAATGTACAACCATAACTTCCTTCTTGCAGTTGCGTTGCAAATACAAAATTATCCACTTCTTGTTACAAGACTATTAAATTAAGGAAAATGGCACCGTTTTAATGGAAAAGAATGGAACAAGTTAAACTGCACTTGCATATGCTAATGTCTTTTTAAGAGCCACAAGAAAGCATCTTTTACATACAGTTCTGTCCCACGTATAGAGAAACTGAATTTTTTGAGCAACTTACCGAAGCTTATTTTTATATTTAGCATGTACAAAGCAATATGGAGAATTAAAACAAACTAGTTCGCTGCAACCATAATACATTTGAAAATGCATTGCTGTTCATTTTAGTTTAAAATATATTAAATTTATTAAGCTTTGGTTATTGTAGAATCAAAACCTATTTTGTCTTGCTTTTACACTTTAGAAAATAGTAAAGGGCAAACACAAGTGAAAGATTTTATACTTGCTTTCAGAGAAGAAAATTAAGATTTTCTCCAGTTTGCTGCTGTGAATTTTTACTGTATATCTTACATATCTTTGTACCAGATTCTCCCCCATCCCCCAGGAATTTTGTTCTCCACCCACCACATTCCATCGTCCTTTGTGGCAGACTTTCATGTCATACCCTACTCCTGCCACTTACTGCTGAAAAATTGAAGGTCTAGGTCTCGCCATAGTATCAGAAAATCACTATAGTAGGTTGAGTTTGTTATTTGAATGTTCTGATGTCTTTTGCTGAATCAGATTGTCAGTCCATTTAATTCTATTAATTGGCAACGGCTCTTAAATATTTGAAAAGGATTATTCCTTCCACCCCTACACATATCCTAGAAAAAGTCTTGAACATTCTGCATAAAAACAGTATCCTCACCATTAGGTTATAGCAGCTTGCTGTGCCTCTTTTAATCACAGTGACTTCTGGGTTTATCCATATGTCACCTTGTGAAAGATTTATCATTTTTAAAATACATTTTTTTGCATTTGCTTCATTGTTCAACAATGACATACAAACAGTGAAGAGCATATGAGAAAAATTGAGGTCCATTGTCCAAATGAAATTGAGTACTGTAGAAACAACAAAGACTTTGAAAGATTAATATTCCTATTCACACGTTAGCTTTGTGGGCTACAGCAGGGCTTTTCAACCAGTGGTACGGGTTAGCTTTGTGGGCTACAGCAGGGCTTTTCAACCAGTGGTACGGGTACCACCTGTGGTACATTGGCACCTGGCAGGTGGTACACGACCTCCTAGAAAAGTGGTAGCGGAGGGGAATGAGCTGAACCAGTGGCAGCATCACACAAGCCTGAGCGAGAGACGGCTGGAGCTGCAGGGCTGTCAGGGCTCAGTGAAAGCGCCAGGATCAGCGCTTCTTTGGGGCTGTCAGGGCTCAGTGGAAGCGCCAGGATCAGCGCTAGGCTCCAGCTGGAGCTCAGCGCTGATCCTGGTGCTTCTGAGCCCAGAAGAAGCATCGATCAGCTGGAATGTTGCAGCATCTCCAGGGTCTTGTGATTTACATTCAGATGCTTGGCAACTGATTCATATTTATGATGGGTCACTGTGTCCCAGGGTAATGAGAAGTGACCAAAACCTCCTGCAACCACCAGCAGAGGTGGGGAATAAAAACCAAACACCCTTCACCCACCCCCGCTGCCAATCGTCAACAGAAATGCTCACAACAATGAAAACCTCGGACAGGAGGAAGAGCGCCACCAGGTGGGCAGGCAGGTGTCTTGCTGGGGGGGGCACTTTTTTCAGTGCCATTGTAACTTCGAACAGTCACGAAGCGAACTGTTGTAAGTCAAGGACTACCTGTACTTTATCGCTTTTTTCCTTTTTTTTTTTTTTTGGTCATCAAGTTTTTGACACCTTGCTAGGCAACTGGTGGTACTCGGATGTTGCCATATCCTAAAAGTGGTACAATGGGTGAAAAGTTTGAAAAACCCTGGGCTACAGCCTGCTGCATCAGTTACCTAGAATGGTGCTGAGGAAAAGAGTGTGATGTATAAACACAGTATGGTGGCTGGAAAGATATTTTCATTAAAGATTTTTGTGTGCATCCTGTTAAAACTGGGCTTCAGTAACATTTGTGGCATATACCAAATCTGATCAGTACTGTCCTTATTGCTAGTAGGGCATACTGCACGTGACACTGATTGATTTAGTTAACCTCATTTATACCTTCTGTATTTGCTTAAAAAGCACAATATGAAAGTCTGGATTGACCAGTACAGTGATGAATAGTAGAGATCAATATCACTGGACACATTTTATAAAGACCATGGCATGGAGAAGATTGCAACTCAGAATGTATTAGGAATACCACAAATGAACAAGTGTGGTGGAAGGAAAACAGATATGCTATGTATCTGTGGAATTACAAAAAATGAAAAGGATATAATAGATCTGAACAGCAGTAGTCTGGTCTTATGGAAAAAAATTGACAAATATGCACACTTACTGTGTATTCAGTTACTGAGAATGTTGATCAGCAGTCTGCTTAGAAAATGTTCTGCTCTGAATATGTGGATCAGGTATAAATATTTGTATGTAGAGATAGTAAATCTGAAGTTAGAATGTACTTGATTTTAATGGTAAAATATTGAGATAGTTATTGTAAGATACAAGGGTGATGAGAGATTCTGAATGTGGATCCTGGTAGAGAAATGGACTTGGAAGAAAAGGAAATGAAATTAAAGTAGAATCATTTGAGGAAAGGAATTATGTGTCGTATGTTTAAAAATTATTGGAAGAATCGATTAAACTCCCAACAGAATAAATTGAAGGTAGTTGTAAGAAAATATTATCTGGAAGCCGTTTGGAATAGAGTGAAAAGAATTACATCACAAAGTGCCACAGAACTATGTAGAATTATGATAATGGAAAGGATGGAAGCATGAACAGAGATGCTTAGTGGGATGACAAAGAGGCTGTGGCTAAGGCAAAATGTACATTAGAGAAGTATTGCTGTAGAAAAAAGGATGAAATGTATAATGAGTGTCACGAAAAAGACTATGCTGTAATCAAATGATTAAGATTAAAAGAAACGGGAAATGCAAAGCAATTTTGATTAACAAATCATTGGAAATTATATGAAAGGACCAATCTGAGGAGCTTCCAACACAGTGAGTGCAATTAAAAAATAAAAATGATGAAATGATTTGAGATGAAACCAAATTGAGAGAGTATTTGAAGGAACGTTTTAGAGATTTGCATGGAAATGATAGTGATTTCTCAAAGGCTGGAATTGAAACAAGTGCAATGTTTGTGTCCAAGAAAAAAAAGCACTAAAAGAAAAGTGATAAATATTACGAGAATGTTGAAAAATATTAAGTCTGCAGAAATAGTGTAATTGGAGAAATGTTCAGATATTGATCTGGTTGACTGATGGAAGGACTTATAATTTGTTTCACATGTGTATGAAGATGCATTTGTGCCTGATACTTGGAAGAATGCTGTTATTATTCCCCTACACAAAGGGAAAGTATAATGGTGTGTACAGAGACATTCACATGCTGACTACTGGACATTCCACAGTTATCCATTAAGAAAACTGGAGCCTTTTTACCAGTTCATATTAACACTGCAAGTAAAAGACTGGAAAAAAAATCTTCACTTTAGTAACCTAAGAGATAAATTGAATTCTAAAGTGAAACCAGTTATTTTGTTGAGATTCCTGTACCACTTTCCTTCCATCTTTCAATAAATCTTGTTAAACTAAGAGAAATTTGCTTTTTGTTGAAATAGGTTTTCCAGGACTTCATAGAAAAGTGTTGTGAGTGAGTAGAAAAACTTTATCTAGGAAAATACACAGCAGAATACTAATTAAATGAAATTAAGAGATGACAATTAGCAAAATTTGAAAATACAATATAGCCAGTTTGGTCTACTGGTTGAAGCACTACTAGGCTAAAAACCAGGACAATGAGAGTTCTAGTCCTGCCTTAGGTATGAAAGTCAGCTGGGTATCTTTGGGCTGAGAGAATAACTGGCCCCAAGTCACCTAGCTCAGAGGTCCCCAACCTTTTGGGTACCAGGGACTGGTTCTCTGGAGAGGTTTTTCCGCGGACTGGAGAGTGTGTGGTTTTGTGTGCTGCCTATATCCCATGGATGTGGCTTTGCTTGTTTATGCGGACTGGTTGCTGACATGCCGTGGCCCAGTAACGGTCCACAGACCGGGGATTGGGGATCCCTGACCTTGCTGGTTTTGTGCCTAATTCATTAACCACTATGCCAAACTATCCCTCTATTTTATTCCCTTGGTTGTTTAATATTTTTATAGATAATTCTGTAAGGAATGCTTGTTACAGTAGAAGTATATCATATCTGGGTTCATGAATTAATTTTTTTATATTTCAGAAACTCAATGGTTTATAGCAATTTCTAGATAATATAGGTATGAATTGAAAAAATATATATCAAAAATCAACATAGTAGTGTTTGACAGGGAAAATAGAGTGAATTTTTGTAGCTTGGCTAAATATTTACCAAAATTGGGGAAATAGAGAAATCTTAAGTATGTTCAAATGTTGTTTGAATAGTTATTAATACAGGTAGTCCTCGACTTATGACCACAATTCAGCCCAAAATTTCTGTTATTGAGACATTTGTTATGTGAGTTTTGCCCCAGTTTACGACCTTCCTTGCCTCAGTTGTTAAATGAATCACTGCAGTTTATAAGTTAGTAACTCAGTTGTTTAGTGAATCTGGCTTCCCCAATAACTTTGGTTGTCAGAAGGTCACAGAAGGGGCTCGCTCACATGATCCCGGGACACTGTAACCGTCATAAATACGAACCAGTTGCCAAGCATCTGTACTTTGATCACATGGTCATGGGAATACTGCAAAGGTCGTAACTGTGAAAAACGGTCAAAACTCACTTTTTTCAGTGCTGTTGCAACTTTGATTAGTCCCCAAATGAAGTGTTGTAAGTCGAGGACTACCTGTATATGGTTTGTTGTGAGAAGTAAAAGTTTATCAAAAGAACTGAAAGTAACTGTTTGTAAAATAATGCTTCTGTCCACTTTGTTATATAGAAGTGTGATTTGGGTAATATGGGAAAAACATAAAACCCGAATGCACAGAGGATGAAGCCCTTAAAATCTATGTATGGTAAAACAAGAAAAGACTAATTCAAAAGAGTAAAATGAAAAAAGTATGATGAGATAGTTTGAGGGAGCATTAACAGGATAAGATTGCAAAACAAATGTACAAAGAAAGAGTAAATAGATTGAAGGAAGTGAAGAATAAAAAATCATGGCTTCCATATACTCTACTTAATGATATTCCAGAGAAGAGGTGAGAAATTTAAATTAGAACAGACAGGTATGAAGTTGTATATCGGGTCTCAAACCATGGGCCGGTTTCATCATACCGAAGCTGCGCCCACCCCATTGCCGGCAATGCAAAAAGAGTCGCAACACGTCACATGGCAAGTTTGATACCCATGTTGTACATGGATGTGGTGGAAGCTACAATGGTTTACAAAAACAGAAAACTTAGGTATAATATGCTTATAGGTGTTGATGTAAAATAGCTTGGACTATATATCCTCTTTTTTCTTACCTCATTTACTATCCCAAACTTGTATTTATTTTGTCTATAGCTTTTACGTACTTGATTTAAATTTCTTAGTTTATGTTTTGACACATCTGAATAGAGGTACTTGTGTAGGTTACCAGTGTACAGTACGTGACTTTGTAATATGTTCTTGATGGGAGTTGGGGGACACATAAATATTTGTAATAGTTACCTATTAGTGGCAACAACTGAGAGAAAGTGCTGGGCACATTGGTCCTGGCCTGGCCTGGCCAATGGTATGTGTCATGTTGGGACCTGTTGAATGGAAAATTGGGGAGATCCTATCTCAGCCTTGCCCTGTTCACTGAATAAAATTACTCTAGGAGCCCTGTGTGCTTTTATGTATGTTAGAGAAAATTCATAAAAAAAGTAAATTTGCAAAGTTTACATCAATTTGAAGAGATCACGGAAGATACATTGTTGGGTTTCTAGTTGCCCAGGATCTAGAAAATAATGCTGGTAAGAAAGGAAACAAATGTCCATAAACTGAAACTCAGCACTCATAAAATGGATCCTTAATTGGATAGTAATCCAGTTAGGCTAGCGGTTGTAACCCACTGAATCCTCAGAATTGTTGTTCAGAGACGGTGAGCACTGTTGCTAGTCAAACAATTAGCTTATGTAATTTCCAGTGCTATTATTTACTGATTGAGGCTGGTGCACCAGCTATAACATTTCCTGGACAGAAATAGCCTGGTCACTTTCCAGTCCTCTAGTATTATGAAAGTTACATTACGCATTGTCTGTTCTTGAAAATCTTTTATGAATTTCAGTTAATAGCAGCAGCTATTCACAGCAGCTGGATTACTAACTAGGTGTATTAAAGCAAATTTATCTTATCAGTTTATTCTAAATCACAATTCTTTATGCTGGCTGATGTATAGGAAGCCCTGAGGAGTTTGGGCCTCAAGTGTTTTGCCACCTTCTGTCTATATTTCATGTAACATATGAAGCTTTCCTCTGGGTTCTCCATCCATTGTTATTAGATAATGTCAATTGAAAACAGAATCTTTTCAGTTATTTTATAGAATTGTACTGTGTACAATTGTGTACTGCCACAACACAAAGGTTACTTATCTATCCAGTGTGGAATGTCAGGGAACTGTTTAGGTTTTATGCCCTCTGTTGAATATTTTTAATGTTTGTCTACATGTTTATGTTTATAAACTTTTCCTTGTATATTTCCAGATTTTGTTGATGGCTAATCTAGAAAACCTTTTAAAGATTTTTAAGCTTAATAGGCTAGTGAGTTAAATAAAGTTTTTCTGAAGGGTTGACTTCCCCACCCCTTAAAAGCTGTAAACATTTTAAAATAAGGATATATTCATAGAGACTATACATTACCATTTATTTTTAAAAAATTGCAGCTAACTCTCTTTGTTAGCATCAGACCTGAGCTCAACAGTTCAATAAATCACAGTTCTTTAAATATTTAAACCTCAAATAATTCTTCACCAGGCTTGAATAGGACTCTCAAACACAGCTTGGCTAGTTTTGATTATTTTCCGCAAACAGAAATGACACCTGAAATTCAGCAGTCGATTTCCCAGTGCAGTTCAAAAAGTCCAACCCTTCATGTCTATAATAACACTCCAAAGGTTAAACTCCTTGAGATCTTTCCTCTGATCTTTTTTTTTACCTTAGCCTGTGTTTTGACGACCTTGTGGGGTAGCTGAGATATATTTTCATACTTTTTTCTAGCCTCAGAATCCCTGCTTCACAACTTTTACCCCTGTGGGGTTGAAGGTTTAGTCATTGTATTTTCCCCTTCATCTCTTTTTGAACAAGTCCTAAAGTTCAGGAACAGAGGTGGGCAGCTGCAGTGATATGGGGAAAATAGGTCTGCCTGTGTTATCTGCTCTGTTGGGGGCTGAGTAATGCTGATGCAAATATATTTGCCATAGCTTGTGGGTTGGTTTCCGAATGTTTCATTACCAGGTTAGGTAACATCTTCAGTGGAGTTTAGGGGAAGTCAGTGTCACTGTTCTTCTGTTTATAAGGGCTTCGCACCTGACCCATCACTAGACCCTCACTTAACACACCTGAAGTCCTTATAAAGAGAAGAACACTGACACTGATATCCTCTAAACTCCGCTGAAGATGTTATCTAGCCTGGTAACGAAACGTTTGGGAACCAATCCACAAGCTGAAAGAGCGAACCTTCACCCACAAATATATGTATCGGTTGTACTCAATCAGATCATAGTTAAAATTGTGCGATAAATGCTAAAAAAATTCTTCCACGTTAAGAAGAGCAATTTGGGAGACATATCTAAGTCATATATTTTCAGAAGTCATATTTCATTCAGTAAGACCTTGTGCCAGCAGTTGCTAGATACAGACATTGCAACTTTAGAGTTGACTCATAATTTCTAATAAAGTAACTTGAGAGGCTTTTCAATTCCTAACCCCTAATCGTGACTTTTCTGTGCTTTGTAGTTAGAGGATTTAATACCTAATAATTGGTTTTGTGACTTAAAAATGTATACAAAAGTGGGCTTCCATTTCTTTTCCATATTATTTTTATTTAGTCAATTTCTATAGCTGCTCATATCAATAACTATGGGCGGCTTACAATTCAAAAAAAGGAATTTCAATTAAACACTGAAAATATTTAAGACAAAAAGCAATAACATCCAGAATATATATATATATATATATATATATATATATATATATATATATATATATATATATATATATATATATATATATATATATATATATATATATATATATGCTTTCTGAGGTTATATATACATATATATACACACATACACCAGCCAAGGTACGTGGCCAATTAGCAATAAAGCCAGGAAATGGGCTTCTTGACACATTCAGCATCTCAGGTTTGGGTTTGTAGGGTCTTATGAAAGGCTAACATAATAGCCTTATTGTAATTTTCAAAGACAGGATGTTCCATAGCACAAGAGTCACTGCAGAAAAAGCCTATCTTCTAGTCGTCACCAACCGATCCTCCTTGACTGAGAGGATCTGTAGTATGCCCATTCTACTAAATCAAGATGGATGGGTAGAGATCTCAGAAGAAGGTGATGGATTCAAACAGCAATCTATTTTTTCATAACTTGCATCTATTACAAATTTGATTAAGAATGCTATCTTGACTCAGTATATTTTAATTAAATGTAATTCTTAATTTTAAAACCACTTTTCAGGTTTTTCAGAGAATTTAGATTGCATACCTTATTAGGTATGACAGTTGCCTATGTGCTGATACTGTGAATTTTAGATATTGTCCAGAACTATATTTCTGTCACTACATTACAGTGCCTTCCAGTTCAATCTTACAATTACATTAAAAAAGAAAAAAGAAAGGTAGAAGTCTTAATAGAGAATATACAAAATAGTCCTCTGCCTATGATTACAATTGGGACCAGAATTTCCAGTGTAGATCATTGTGGTTATTAAGCAAGATGTCCATGTGAATGCTTTACTCAGTGACTGCAATTCTGGCTCGCAGTTGCATCGTTAAGTGACTGGGTTGTTAATCAGATGGCGTGAAAGAGCTGCCTGCCTTCTGTGGGCAAAAAGAACCGTCTATGCTGGTCTGGAGAAACAAAACTTGGATCCTGGAGATCTGAGCTTCCTTTCTCTGGCTCACCACAGGAGTTCCCCTCCCTTCCATGTGTGAAAGGGAACCGCCATGCTGGGCCAGAGAAACAAAGCTCAGTTCTTTAGGATCCAAGCTTCCTTTCTCTGGTCTCCGCAGGAGTTCCTGTTCCTTTCTTGCAATTGTTTTGAAGGCTAGAAATGGCCTTTTTCTACCCCTTCAGAAACATCGCATTTGCTAGCTGTCTGGCTAGGCCTTGGTTTGACTTAGCTTACCCGTCAACAGTTGTACAAGAAGATAAAGGTGAGTGGGTCTGGGTGTAGTGGGGCAGGAGACGTCTCTGGGCCTTCTAGGCATATTGGAACAAGAAGTGGGCAGGGAGTGAGTGGGCCGAGGAATCCAAGGCCACAGCAGTTTTGTGTGTGCTGATGGGTGAGTTGGGGACTGATGGTGAGATAAGCAGGTGGGGTAGTTGCAGCACCTCCCCCCCCCATGATTATAAAGGGGATGTATGGTGCCAAGCGCCAGAATTTCGATAATGTGATGACAATGTGATTTTTCTTCTTGTTAGTTCCTTGATGAAAGTATTGTTTTTGTCTATTAATTCCTACGTATCTGGGTATTGGTTGCTGGAGAGGAGAACTTTTTTATTGATTCTTTTGAATAGTGTGTAAATGTGGCTTATTTGTTTATTGATGGCTGATTTGTCTGAATACCAAGCTTCTGGGTATTCCTTAGCGTGGATTTACCCTGGTCTAGGATGTTTACAGTTTCCCACTTGAAACTATGGTTGAATCTCTCCCTGTGTTATCAGAGTAAAACGTTTTCATTGTGTTTTCTGACTGTTAGTTGGTGTTCATGGATGTGCATCTAGTAACATCATGGACATATCCATGCATTTTATATTATTTTCTTTGGCAACAATATGGAACTGGTTTGCCATAACTTTCATTTGGGGTATTTTTCAATTTCTTAGTGTATAGCCTGCAGTCTTTGATATTCCCTGGCAGTCTCTTATCCAAGTAGCCAGACCTGATCTGTAACCAGGCCTGAACCTGCTTAGATTTTGAGCCAGGCAAGAGCAGCTAGATGGTGCCACCTGGTGAGGCTATTCCGATACTCTTGCTTAAAACAAGCTTTGCTGGTGTGTGCACGTGCAGTTGTGTGTATTACATATTTTATCATATAAAGAATGTTTAGTGCTAAACAAAGCTCCGTGACTGAGTGCATACTTAAATGTAGTTCCTTCCTATTTGAATCTGATATTCCAGTCCAGCTTACTAACTTCTTGTCAGGTTTTTTTTTTCAAATCAAAAAGCAATGTTCTGTTTTTCCTTGTTAGTTCTACCGTAAAACTTCAGGGAATTTATTTTATATTTTGCAGAATTCCCAGAGCATTAGTTTTTTTACACTGTTTTTCTGTGCTGAAAACTTTACATTTGCACTTCTAGTAGAAATTTTTAACACAATGCTTTTAAGAACTGAAAACCCCTTTTTCTCATTGGGAAAAGTAGGTTTTGGAAGAGACAGATCACCTGCTTGTTAGATCAGCATTGAATTGTATTAATGATCAAGGCAATGTGATGCATGATTTAAATAATTTGCATTTACATAAAGATACTGAAGTGATTTCTCATCAAGCATTAAATCTGTGGAGATATAAAAACAAACAGTATATAAATATTTACTTGTTTTAACTGCTAGAATAATACAAGTGTTATTGATTAAGCCAGACTTCTTTATCTTTTTTTTTCCTGAGGCAGGTGATGTAGTACAGAAAATAAAAAAAAATACTATCAGCCCTATTATGGTAGTTTTGATAATAAGCTTCTGAACTAACTGCTTATATGTTTCCATCAATATCATAGTTGAAGAGTGGTCTTTATTTTTTCAGAGTTTGTTTGTTGTTTGCATCTATATACTACTGAAACACTCATACCTGTAACCTTTAACTGGGCAAAATGATGCAGCATAGGGCAAAATCTTTTCAACCAAGGTACCTCAAATGGGGTACAGAATGCCAGAATCCATTACTTCTGAGGGAATGAAATTTAGGAAAGTTGTGGCTGCTTCAGAAATATCTTTAAAACAATGAAACAACAATGCCACGAGTTGTCTAGTATGTAATTACTCCTCATTGAAAGGAGCATGCCACCTATCTGAATAATTAGGTTTTTTTCTCACTAAAATTTAATTGGGTTTTATATTTCTGTAGCCTAAATCTGTAGTATTAACTCCTGTCTTGCACTCTGAACAAAAGATATTTCTTGACCTGAGCAAATCCTTTTCTGTACTTAAAGAACAGTGTCATAGCCCCCTTCTACCTTCTCAAAACTAAAGATGTCCTTTAATCTATTTTCATAGGATTTTCCCCTAAACTTCTTCATTATATGTTTTTGAATCAATATCATTTTCTAAAAATTCTTAAGTGTAGTTCCTGGAGCTGAGAATAGTAGTCAAAGTATGGTCTGATCTGAGTAGAATAAAATGGAAATATAGCTTCATTATTTGGAAGCTATACTTGCAGAACTTAAATTTAAATTTTCCTTTTTTTAAAATCCCATTTATATCCCGCCCTTCTCCGAAGACTCAGGGCGGCTTACAATTTAAGCACAAATCAATGTGCTTAGCAATAGCCTTCATTCTATGTATATGCCTGCTTATTAGGGCTTTGGGGCCCCCCACAAGTGGCATTATTACAAAGTCAGCTTATTGCCCCCAACAATCTGGGCCCTCATTTTACCTACCTCGGAAGGATGGGACTCGAACCTGCACTAATTGCAGGCAGCTGGTGTTACTTAAGGAGGCATTAGCCCACTGCTCCACCAAGGCTCTTTTTAATAGCTATATCTGTTGATTTTGCAGCCAATTAGTAGTAGTTGGGGTTTTTTTTGCAAATTCTAGACCAGTAGGTTGGCTACCAATGAGATTCCAAGTGAAATTTATGATGTTGACAATACCCTATGAAGCCATTCATATTACCTGAGAGACTGCCCTTCTCTCATTGTCTCTGCCCACTCTTGTAAAGACCAGCATGATGTGGGTGTTTTGGTTCCCCTCCTTGAAAAAAAAATGTTATTTGTTGGGACGTTATGCCTTCTTTGTTATAGCACCATTGAATGGTATTCTCCCAGAAATTTGCATTGCCCTTATATTGCTGCCCTTTAAGTGAGCCTTGAAAATTGGACTCTTTCCCCAGGGTTTAGGATAAAGAGTTGGCAAGGGGGGGATTGTTTTTTATTCTATATCTTTGTGTTATCAGTTTCCCTTTGGGTTTCTGTCCTTTATTTGAACTTATTATTGGGTTTTTGTATTGGCTTAGTTTGTTGCAAACTGGCCATAGTCAACTGAATTGAGCACTTTATGAATTTGATTAAATAAATAAGAAACTGGAATCCAGTGCTGATGCAACAAGGCTACTTTAAAGCACCTAGAGTTATCTAAGGAAGCATTATGAATGTCTTAACTTAATGACTTTGGTCTACAATATGTCGTATTAGTTGTGCCATATTTCTAATATATATTCTATGTTTTCCCATTCTTCTATCAACCATATTCTTTTGTTTAATCCTAGTACTACACATTCCTTCATTCTGCCCAGCTTTGGTGGGAATAATGGAAGAAAGCTAGAAGCCTGTGATGACCTTAACCCAGCCTACTTGCCTAAAGGCATTAAGCAGAATCACCCCTGACAGGTAAGCTATGAGTAGATGAACAGAAGGCACTTTCTTTCATATTAACTATAAGTGCAAGTAACTGGAGCTTGGTGATTATCTTTTAATCTCTCTGAGAAACTAAGGAACTCAATTAGCTCTGGGTTTTCTTCTGTTAGGCTAGAGGGGAAGAGACTGATAAATAGAAAGGCTACTTTTGAGGAGAAACAGTGCATCAGCAGTTCTCAGGGCTGTGTATCTCAGTGACACAAAGAGAAAACACTGAATAGCATAGAAATTATTTTAATATTTTTTTACATTTATACTTTGCAGTGTCATTGTTCAGAACAATCCAGATGAGTAATCATCTGATATGAGAAACTTAAGTCAAGAATAGTTTTAACTGCAATATTT
Source organism: Vipera ursinii (assembly GCF_947247035.1). Lineage (NCBI taxonomy): Eukaryota > Metazoa > Chordata > Lepidosauria > Squamata > Viperidae > Vipera > Vipera ursinii. The sequence goes on along the minus strand of NC_139512.1, from coordinate 102,464,399 downwards.
CCAAATATACAAATTCTTAATGCCTTTGTGTATTCTGTAGGAATGTATAATAATATAGATCCAAAGCAGGAAAGGTGCTTCACATCTGGTGCGAGTATACTTGTTGTACCTGTCAATGGCTCCTTAGACAAGCTGTGACTTTTTCTGATCTCATACAATAGCCATAAGATCTCAGAAAAATACACATTTGAATTAAGGAGTTAAAGATAGGATAATATAGTTGCGTCCTGTTGGTGCTTCAGGTATTTTTCAAGGATACCATGCAAGCCTGGGAAAAGTTGTGGCATTGTTAGGTAGCTGCTCGCTGCAAGCTTGTCCATAGTGGATCAAAAGCACCTTTCCAGCTTCTGATCCAAATACCTAAAAAGCCCTAACAGACAGAACTTTAAAGTAAAAATGGAGAATAGCGACTTTGTAAATACTTTCAGTATTATATGTTTTTTCCCCTACACTAGTTTTATTGAATCTGTTTGAACATTTTGGGGCCAAAGATTTTCAGAAGAAGAATTGAAATTGTTCATGGACATCTGCTTTCACAGAATGGCCCAGATATCTAGCAGCAATGAATTTAAAGAACATTCATCACCAGTTTTGGATCCAACAAGGCCCAAAGAAGTGGATAAAGAAGAAGCACTGCAAATGGAAGCTGAGGCTCTGGCTAAGATGCAAAAAGAAAGAGTAGTGGTTGGCAATAGACAAAAGAGTGATACCTTAAGCTACTCTTGGCCAAGCGTACAGTCCTGCAGAAAACAAGATCATGATCTTATGGTGTTTCCGGAGTCTGATGGCAAGAAGAAGGTGGATGATAAGTTAAATTCAATTGACATAGACAAACTTACATGTGCTGAATTAGAGAAACTACTTTTAGAAGAAAATCTTGAATCCCAGAAACCATCTACATTATCAGCCACTCAGATACTTGGGGCATCATCTTCACAATTTTATTCTCACCCTGTTGCTCAAAGAAGTCAGTGGACGTCTAGTTTGCCTGGGTCTTCTAGTTGTGCCGGATCTTCTGTTTACCCTGTACCTTCTTTCAATAAACAAGTTGGTGTCTTTCAGAATGGCTTTCATCCAGGTGTATCCACTTATCAATCTACAAAGCCTGCCTATCTTTGTCTTCCAGAAAGGTCTCAATACATTTCATACGCGCTGCCATTTACTTCAACGTTCCATCCCCAAGGAAGTGTACCTATGTACCATTCAACACTTACCCCCGAAATGGCAAAAGTATTTGATAAGATTGCAAGTACTTCAGAATTTCAGAAAAATGGGAAATCAAAGACAGACTTAGAAATGACTGGTGCTAAATCTACTATTAGTTTGCCAACCTCTGAAAGCTCCAATGATATTAGTAAGTTTGATTGGTTGGATTTAGATCCTTTAAGTAAACCAAAGGTGGACAATATTGATATATTTTATACTTCAGAAGATGGAGGAAAGATAACTAATACTAAAGTTGTAGAAGATCCTTGGGATGCTGTGCTACTAGAAGAGAAGTCTCCAGGAAAGAGCCATCTTGAAAGAAAACTGAGTGGAAAATCTGCTTCTGGGGCAACAGTTACAAGAAGTCAGTCTTTAAACATTCGAACTGCTCAGCTTGCTAAATTACAGGGCCAAACTTCACAGGTAAAACATCTTAAAAATATTTTTCCATTTAAATGCAGATGTTGCTTTGCAAACCTTTCTTACCAAATTTAGATGAAAAATTGTCCCCTTCCAATTTATACAAATAGGTGTAGAGTAGCATCCTATTTGTTAATATTCCTCAGTATTAACAACCAATAATGTACAATGTGTGTGTGTGTGTATTTCTGTGTATTCTAAATGGAATCTCGAAATGGCTAATTCTTGCAAGAAGCTTTGATAACTAAAGTCTGTGTAACATGATAATTTTTATATAGTTTTGAAAATACAGCAAGTCTCCAGGTTAATAATGCTCTGGTTTAAAAATACAGCATATCTCCAGGTTAATAATGCTCTGGTTTAAGGATGAGCTATAGTTAAGAATGGAGTCCATTGCAACAAAATTCAAGTCAAATACACAGTAGTTCAAGTGAAATACAGAATGGTTCTAATTTATTATACAATACTACCTATATGGTGTTACATAATAATAGTGTACTGGTTTGCATATAAATTTGACCTAAGGACAGACCTTAGGAATGGAGCTTGTTCCTAAACAGGGGACTGCTTAGTACTTTCACATAAATAATAAAATATTATTTTAATCATATTTTAGCTTGATTTTGGTACTAGCTGTTTTACTGAATTATGCCGTACAGCTTGCCAAAAGCAGGACTAGCCCAGCTCCATTATTTGCTATTCAGAAGACGTCATTTAATTAAATGCTATTTCCCTGAATATACTTGGGCAATATTAAATTAGACATTTCCTGATGTGACATCATCATGTGACATGTCCCTTAAATCAGAAGCAAATGAGTAGCTGTAATGGCTGACACAAAATGGCATAGGTGGCTGGAATGAGGCAAGTCCTCTTTTCAAAGTATTCAATTTTTTTTTGATGAATCAACTTGACTATGAACAGCTGTATAAATGTTTGCTCACATCTTTCCATAACAGGAAAAAAATGATATATTGGATTTTGAAGTATCCTCACTTACTAGGCATTTCAAAATTTAGTACCACAAGAGCCTCATAGTAACCTAATATTATTTCGTGTTAGGTTGGGTATTTTGAAGCAAATGTAGTTGGAACTAAGAAAGCTTGTATGTGTATACATTTGTGCGTATGTAGGTGTACGCACACAACTTTCTATTCTCCAAATTTTTGCTATAGTAGGTATAAGTAATCACAAAATACTCATGTACTGAAAGCAAATGAATAAGTCTGATCCCAGTCCACCAGGGTACTTTTCAGTCTAAAATAACATTTCTCTAAGGCAGGTGGGCATACTTCCACACAATCCAGTGGAGCCCGCAGGCATTCTGTAATAAAGTTTATGCTAGGTTTTGATACACTTATTACTTTTTAATAGAAGATTTCTAGGAGCATGTGCTTTAATATAACTAAGTAGCACTGTTTTTTTCTTAACTGTGGAGAGAAATATCAAAAAAGTAGAGATACTTCTGGCACTTCAGCTCTTGCCACATTGTAACTTGGCTCTTTTTCTTAAATGCTGTAGAATGGAACCTTTGAATCAGAGTGTCTGGGAAAATTTAAAGAAATTACAAAGCATACAAAGCACAGAAATAATCCAGCACATCTGACTTCCACTGTAACATAAAATCACAGTGAATTGCTTCCTAATAGCTCATCCAGAGATGCTTTTAGACAAAACATCTGTTGTACAACCACTTTGCCAAATCCACAGAGGTTTTTTTTTTTTGATGGGTTCAGAAATTACAGCTTTAGGCTGTTAAAACTACTTAAGTCTTTCTGTGACTTCCATTTTTTATTTTATTTTACCAAACTCCAGTAAGAGAAGAAATTCAAAATACTTCTGTGTTCTCTTTGGTAAACCACCTTTGTTGGAAGTAACTGTTTAGATTTAGAAGAAGCCTTGGCATAAAAACTCATTATCTCAAGATTGTTGTTGTTGTTAGCTGCGAAGTCGTGTCCGACCCATCGCGACCTTATGGACAACATTCCTCCAGGCCTTCCTGTCCTCTACCATCTTCTGGAGTCCATTTAAGCTCAGTGACTCAGTGACTCCATCCAGCCACCTCATTCTCTGTCGTCCCCTTCTTCTCTTGCCCTCAATCTTTCCCAGCATTAGGCTCTTCTCCAGTGAGTCCTTCCTTCTCATTAGGTGGCCAAAGTATACATGTATCTCAAGATACATGTATCTAAAACTCACAGCTGTAACTGCAGCATCCAAAACTCTGCCTAATGTTAGATATTTACAAAGTAAATGAGGTAGTAATGAAATATCTTGTTTCCATGAAATCTTATCGACATCTCAGCTAAATTTAGACTGACACAGGTTTATCACAATAGCAAAAACTAGTATTGTTTCTTCTTGGGTGAATGTAGTAGAATTGGAGAGCTCTCTTTCACCTGTTTCCTCACCACTATTTCTGTACCAGCTGAAAGTTGCCAATTGAAAGCAGCACTGATACAGACTATCCATTTCTATTACCAAAATTGCTACCTTTAGTAAACGGGTCTATGTAGATCAGCTTTCTAAACCTTTCCTGTATATATATATTTTATATCTTATCTCACTTCACTTTTTTATCCTTACATTTCAGATAGACAATGGGACCAGTAGCCTGCCAGGAGAAAACAAACTTCTAAAAAACATTGAATGGCAAAATCAAGAACAAGCAGCATTTTGTGATGCCATTGCAAAGTAAGCAATTTAAGGCAAACTCAGCCACTATTATTAATGGAAATGTAATGTCAGGAATCTGGTAGTCCTTTTTCAAATAACAAATTTTATTGCACAGCATAAGCTTTCATCAAGTGAACGGTAGCTCAAGGAAGCTCATGTCTTTTAGTAAAATGTGTTAATCCGAAAAGATGCTAACAAATTTCTGTGGGGGTTTTTTGTCACCATATTAACACAGCTGTTCCTACAATGAAGATAAACTATGTGTGCCTTTTAATGAAATTATCACTACTGTTTTTATATACTAGTGACAGAAAACTTTCTTCCTGTTCATATTTTAAGGTTTTGAACATTTTAACAATGAAACTAGTCTCTGAAAGTTAATTTAAGTGTCTTGGTTCACTTATCACACTAAGCAAAGAGTAACATAGGTTGGACATGGGTGGCTGAATCAAGGTTTGGTGAATAATTTACAATTCCCTGGGTTTATACAATGTGCTTTTTCTTTGCTTAAAAGAGCTGTAATAGTACAGTAGCACAATTGTAAGTTAACTCTTCCCACGCCAGGAGTTCAATCCTGACCAACTCAAGTTGACTCAGCCTTCCATCCTTCTGAGGTCAGTAAAATGAGGACCCAGATTGTTGGGGGAAATGTGCTGACTCATAAAGCACTATGAAGTGGTATATAAGTCTAAATGCTATTGCTAAGTGCTATTGGAATGATGTATGATCCAAGCCAAGATTTTGTATGAACCCTTTTTTTAAAAAAAAAAAAATATTTTTGCATGCTATTGACCACACTCTAGAATTTGACAACCATGATTTAGCATTAGCCATGGCTAAGGTGCTGACCAATAAATATGTGTCATATGATACCCCAATCATTCTCTATTTGAGCCAATTAAAGTAATCCTTTGCTAACAGTATTTTATGGATTTTCATTTGTGTGTGTGTGTGTGTGTGTGTGTGTGTGTGAGAAGTGTTTGTTAAGTATTTTAGAGTGCCTTGCTAGGCCCCAAACACGGGACAAATATTAGTCTCAAATATTAGTCTCCCTTTAATTCTTTGTTAGCAATCCAAAAAAATTTACACACACATACACACACACACATATGTATATATATATATGTAAATTTTTTTGGCTTGCTAACAAAGAATAAAGGGAGACAGATATGATCATTTCAAACTTATTTGTTCTCATCAGTCAGCCATACCCTTCTGAGATTTGAACCTGGGCCGACTGCGTCTTAAGCAGTTGAGAACAAATAAGTTTGAAATGATCATATCTGTCTCCCTTTATTCTTTGTTAGCAAGCCAAAAAAAAATTACACAAACATGAGCTGCCACTGCTGTGGCTACTGCCTGTAGATGGCCTTGGGCTAGGCTGAAACAGGAAATAAGATTTGTCCCGTGTTTGGGGCCTAAGCAAGTGCATTCTAAATACTTAAAAAACATTTAACACATATCTCCCTTGCTTCTCAGCTAACAGAGAGAGAGAGAGAGCCTGTGGCCTAAACAACTGCTTAAGACGCAGTTGGCCCAGGTTCGAATCTCAGAAGGGTATGGCTGACTGTTGAGAACAAATAAGTTTGAAATGATCATATCTGTCTCCCTTTATTCTTTGCTAGCAAGCCAAAAACATTTACACAAATATGAGCTGCCACTGCTGTGGCTACTGCCTGTAGATGGCCTTGGGCAAGGCTGAAACAGGAAATAAGATTTGTCCCGTGTTTGGGGCCTAAGCAAGTGCATTCTAAATACTTAACAAACATTTCACACACACACACACACACACACACACACACACATATGTATGTATGTGTGTGTGTGTATATATATACATATACATGTATATGAAAAAAGTCAATGAAACTGCTCTGTGTGAAGTGGGGCAAAATTAATCCCAACACACTCCCTTTCTTTCTCAAAACCCTATCAGAAATAAAGCTAAAAAATAAAGCTAAAGTGGCATGAATATTACTTTCGAACTAAGGATTGCTTGACTATGTATTAGCTGTTAAAACAACATGCCTTCCTTAACCATAATCTGATGAGTGGGCTGGGTTCAGAAGGTGTGATGCAACTGAATGCAACAGCAGTCAGAAAATGATACATCTGATGATAGTGGATGCACACCGACCTATACCAAACTAATTCTCCAATTTCAGTTGCTTAATACTAAATGGCTTGGGTCTGGACTATCTAAGGGAACATCTTCCCATCGTCCTGTGCGCCCCCACAGGGAGGGCCTTCTCAGGGTACCGCCGGTTAATGAATGCCAGCGGGTTATTCCCAGGGGAAGGTCGTTCTCTGTGGGTGCGCCTGCCCTATGGAACCAACTACCCACAGAATTAGGACTGCCCCCGACATTCACTCATTTCGCCGGGACCTGAAAACTTGGCTCTTCGATCTGTTTGGTCCACACTGTGGGGTTGTTAATTTAACTGGGTTTTAGATTTACTCTTGGGGCTTGAATATAATTATTTGTTTTAATTGTTTTTAATTTTTTGTATTCATGGTTTTAACTGCCCTGTAAACTGCCCTGAGTCCTACGGGAATAGGGCGGTATACAAATCCAATAAAATAAATAAATAAATACTGCCTATAATTTAGTCCTTTCTGGAGCATACTGTGTCCTGAAGTAGATACGGAACAGTTCAACTGAACCATCCATTCTCGTTCAGTTTCATCTTTTTTCTCTTGGGATTAGCTACAATGGGGATTCAGTTTTTCTTTTTATCCACTTGTTTTTGCAATGTAGTTGCGACAGTAGTCCTTTAATGGGTTCCGGATTTATAGTTTGTTCTAATTTATCTTTTGTTGTTGATGGCTAGCTGGTGTTAGTCATTATTTGGTAGAAACCATTCTTATCCAACTGGGGCCCTTTTCAGTCTGCAATTTGTGGAAAATGAATTATGTTAACTTTGAAAGTTGGAGGAGTATATTTCCATTTTGACATGTGAAACGAGAAGCTAGGCCAGAAATTAATTCTGCTTTTTCAGGCTTGGAGGTAGATCTAGCCATACGAAATCTAGCTATGGTAAATCCTTCTCAGTCCTTCGTTCCTTCTATGAGCAGATTATGACATGACTGCCTTTCTGAATCTTTCTGTCCTTTTCAAAGTAGTTCTTTTTTAGAACAGCTAGTCAACATTCTTGCCATTAAGCAAAGAGTTTATCAACTGCTGGTTGAAAGGAAGAGATGATTTTATCTCTCCCTCCCAATTCTTCCTTTTTTAAAAAAAATGTCCTTGTGCTGTCTTCTAGCCTGCTGATATTTTTCTCATTTGCATTGACACTTGTTTGGCTGCACATGTATATAGCAAGGAAGTAGGTAGAAAAAATCTGTAGTTTATTTCAGAATTACTAACTTTACACAAATCAGTTTAAAACTATTGCAGAAGCTTTTTTTAAAGGTGGAATTGATGGATGATTTAAGATGATGAAAATATTGAACCTGGCAGAGGATGTTGTTTAACAGAGTAGAGAGGGGATTAAATTAATAATGTTAAGAAAATTAGATTAGCTATATAAATCTTAAGAATTTTAATTCAGAAAGTGCATTGATTTCAATGGTAATCCTGCATAATCATGCTTAAATTTGCAATTTGATGCCCTTTGTGTTGCTTCTTGTTCTTGTGTGTTACTCCAGTGATCATTGTAACTGCATTTATAAACATGTTGTTTACAGATTAAGGACCAAGTTTCCTCATACCAAGCATGATACAAACTTAGGTTTTGTGTTGAGTCCAGTCATGTTGCAGAGAAATGTAAGTGGAGAGAACTCCAGCATCAAGATTTCAATAGAAATTGAAGGTTTTCAACAGCCAGTGACATTCACATGTGATGGTAAGTGCATTTTAATTTTAATAGGTATATTTCAGTAGATTGAAAGATTGCCAAAATAATGTTGGTAATGAATTACACCCTTGAGGGTAGTCTTTGACTTACAGCCACAATTTGGCCTGGAATTTTGGTTGTAAGTCATTGCAGTTGTTAATAGGGTCACCACGTGACTTGACTTAACTTTACAACTACATCATGGCTTTCTTGGGCAAGGTCATTGAGTGATCATGCGGGTTGTTAAGTGGAAAGCAGGGGTGCCTCGGGTTGGGTGAATCTTAGAGCAGGCCACAGGCAAGATAGGGGTTTTTTGCATTATGCATGGCGCAGGGGGGTTTAAAAAAAAAGAACTTGCCTTAGCTTGGCAACACAGCAAGGCATCACACTTTTTTTTACCAGGAAATGCAAAATATCTGGCAGCTTCTATAGTAGAACATGAAGCAGTCTCCTTGCCCCCAGACTGAACACCAGGGAAACCTCCACAGCAAGGCACAAAGCAGCTGCCCCTCAAAAAGTTCCACACAAGAGGGAGACCTCAAAGGCACAAAGCAGCCCCCCTCCCCCGATGAAGCTCCAACTCCTGGAAATGTTCCAGCCCAGCCACCCACACTGTCCAAGAGACCTTCACAATGTTCTTCCTTTCATGAGTTTGTCCAACTTGGTCCTTTTACAAAGAAGGGGGGGGGGGGAGAATGCTAAAGGCAGCCACTTAGCTGCAGTCTTAAAATGCCCCTTTTCCCATGCTCCTGGGTGGGGTTGGAGTGCGGAGGCTGGCTTTGTAGTAAAAAAAAAGAAAGAAAAAGAAAAAATACCTTTACTTTTCCAAGGGTCTGGAAAGAAAGCGCAGCTTTCCCAAAACTCCACAGAGCATCTACAATTCCAAAAGGAAACATCTGGCTGCCTTAGCACTTCCCCCCTCCCCCTTCTATGCAAAAGGCTAGCCTCATAAACGTCATGGTTTTAAGACGTTTCGTTTTGACTTCCGTCAGTTATCAAGCACGTTCCTAGAGATCAGCTTTACAGGAGCCATTTCCATTGGAACTGATATTTAAAACGTGGACTTTTACCTGTATTTTTAATCCCATCCATTATGTTCGCAATATACATTTTGTTTTCCTACCTTGTTTTTCCAAGTCTGGTTTATCCGTAGAGCATCAGATATACCTTTTATTTACAGCTGAATGGATTTTTGAGGATAAATTGCTGTTAATTTTTTATTCTATTACTCAAATTGCTAACTACAATATGTCAAAAACTCTTCAGGTTGCATTGAGTTACTTGCTCGTGTTTTTCTATTTTACAAAACTGCCTTCAGTTCGCTATTTTTGTTGCCTTTTCTTCTGTCTTTGTTTTTCTCCAAACAGTGAGTTCTCCAGTTGAACTTATAATAATGCAGGCTCTTTGCTGGGTGCATGATGACTTGAACGATGTAGATATTGGCAGTTATATTTTGAAAGTTTGTGGACAAGAAGAAGTTTTACAGAAGTAAGTTTTGCTTTGGTTACATCCTGATTTCTACAAAACTATAGTGAATGCAAATTTGACTGTTACTAATAGGAAAAAGAGTAAGTAGTTTAACAATCAGAATTAAAATAGGTGTTATCATTGAATTTGGAACTCTACTGTATTCATTTAGATATGGCATATTGTTTATTTTATTTTATTATGGTTTTTATCTGTTTAAATTTCAGATTTATAATAAATCATTCTAGCTCTGTCAAACTTAACTATTCTTAGAAAAATATGCTGTCATGGAATACATTCAATTGTCTAATGCAGAATCCTGTAGTATTTGAAAATGGCAGCTAGTTGTAAAAGCATGTGTCTTGTCAGTTACTTATTTTTAAAATGAGTATATTTTTTGGCTTATTGCAAGTTCTGCATCATCTCTTAGTCTGGAGTTTTATTAAGAGTGATTCTGCCAACTTTTCATGTTTAAAATACATGCTACAGTAATGGGACAATTACATCAGAACAAGCAAAGCTGGGAATATGAATCCTGTTCCACTTAAATATGCCATAATAATAGTTTTTTATTGAAAAGTTTTATAAAAGTTATAATATTATCCCATCCCCAAACTCCCCCAAACCCCCTCCCCCTCCCCCACTTCCCAAAGCTGGTTACAGGGTTACAAATATATAATAATCATAATCTAACAAACATTAATCAATTATATAAATAACCAAATACATAATACACTTTAACCTGCCTATAACATAATTACAAACTCTCTAAAATATAAAAAAATATTTTTTAATAAAATTATAACAATCTAAAATTTACTCATAAGCTAAATGGAACTTTTTAGTCCCATATTTTTTCTGAATATAATCTATCCATCTTCTCCAGACCGAAATGTATCTTTCTTGTGAATAATCCAAGTAAGCAGAAATCTTAGCCATTTCTGCTAAATTTGACACTTTAAGCGTCCACTCCTCTATAGTAGGCAGACAGTCCTTCTTCCAATATTGCCCTACCAATAACCTCGCAGCTGTTATCAAATTCAACATCAAATTAATTTCTTTAGTATCACAATCTGTAATAACACCCAATAAAAATAATTGTGGAGTAAACTTTTATCTTTCTCCTAAAAATCTTTTGAATGTTCCACCAAATTTTAATCCAAAAAGCTTTTATATTTCTACAGGTCCACCAAATATGAAAATAAGTAGCATCCAAACTACCACATCTCCAACATTTGGGCTGTAAATTAGAATATATACAAGACAACTTTTTAGGATCCAAATGCCATCTATAAAACATTTTATAAAAATTTTCTCTTAAATTTTGGACTTGAGTAAATTTTACATTTCTAACCCAAATTACCTCCCACACATCCAATGGAATTGGTTCTTGAATATTTTGAGCCCACTTTACCATACAATCCTTTACCAATTTCATTTCCGAATCCAATTCTATTAAAGCATTATAAATTCTCTTTATATGCGCTCGAGTTTGATCTTTGATCTGCTTTACCAAATTTTCATCCATCAGTGTCAAACCAACCTTCTGATCTAACTTCCACCTAGCTTGCAATTGCGTATACTGAAACCAAGACTGTACGATATTTTCTTGCTTTAACTCGGCTACCGACCTTAGTTGCCAATCACTCCCTACCAATCTAAGTAGTTGCTTATAAGAAATCATCTCCAAATTCACACCCATAGATACCCCCTCTATTGCGTGTCCAGGAATCCCCCATATTGGTATTTTATAATTCAGCTTATAATAATACTTTCTCCAAACACGCAATAAAGCACTTCTTAAAATATGAGATTTAAAAGCCTTATCAACTTTTTTATCATAAATCAGATATGCATGCCACCCATATAATAAATCCCATAAATAAAAGTATACTTTTATTGGTCAAATTAAGCCAATCACTAACCAATATTAAAACCACTGCATCATAATATAATTTCAAATTAGGCACCTTAAGTCTTCCTCTTTCCCGAGCGTCTTGTAAAATCTTAAGTTTAACTCTCGGTTTTTTCCCCGCCCAAATAAATTTGTTAATACCCTTATGCCATTCATCCAAATTAGCATCTTTTTTCAAAATAGGTATCATTTGAAACAAAAAGAGAAACTTTGGTAAAACATTCATTTTGACAGCTGCAATTTTTCCCAACAAGGATAATTGTAATTTTTTCCAATTATTTAAATTATTTATTCTATTTTCTCTATAGTATGTAACTTCTGTTTTTTCCTTAATTGATAAGCTAACCACCTACCAGGCTTATTTGCATTACAAAAAGTATTATGTTTCGCATATCGCAAATTAGTTGCAACCTGATCCGCCATTAACATATTAAATTGCTCTTTCAACAAATTTATTGAAATCCTTAAACTCTTATCTGATGGATTCAAAGTAAAAGCTTTCTCCTTCAATTTAATCTCTTCTTCCAATTCTTTACGTTTTTGCATCTGCTTACGCCTATGACCATTTTTCATATGAATCAAAATCCCCCTCATGTAAGCTTTGCTGGCATCCCAAACCATTTCAATCGGTGTTCCTTTATGCATATTCAAAACAAAAAACTCTTTCAAATAATCTTTACATTTCTCTGAAAGTACATCTTATCTAAATAAATTTTCATTCAATCTCAAAGATCTTCTTATCCCCTCTTCCCTAAATAGTTCCATCCATACAGGACTATGATCCGACAACGTTCTAGGAAAAATCTTTACATTCTTAACTCTGGGAACAAGATCACCAGTAATTAAAAAAAATCAATCCTAGAAAACGATTGATGCCTGTCCGAAAAAAAAGTAAAATCTCTGTCCTCCAAATTCCGTTCCCGCCAAATATCTCTTAGTTCCAAGTCATCTTTCAAATAAAAAAAACCTTTAGGCAATCTAGAATAGTTAGGAGAATTTTTAAAAGACCCCTTCTTGTCCTTACTTGAATCCAAAACACCATTCCAATCACCCATATAAACAGATTTATAATCCAATTGAATTAGCTTATCATGTAAAAACTTATAAAACTTTTTTGCTGTTGGTTAGGAGCATATAATCCAATAATAAGAATTTTCTTGCCTTGTAGCAATAGTTCAATAATAGCATATCTTCCCTGTGGATCAGATTCAATTAGTGTAGCAGACAAGTCTCTTCTTAAATAAATAACCACTCCGCTCTTTTTATCTGGAGCAGATGCTATAAAATGTAATCCCAACTGGGAGTTAATCAAATACTTTTGATCTTTTATACTAATATGAGTTTCTTGTAAGCAGACAGTATCATTTTTATGTTGCTTCAGGTAATGAAACACTTTCTTTTTTGTGGTGAATTTAAACCATTAACATTCCATGTCAAAAGCTTTATCGCCATCCTCAGCAACCTGGAACCTCTGGAACGCCACCTGGAGCTCCGCAGTTGGTCTCTTCGGTCGCGCCCCTCCCACCGGCTCCGTAGTAACAGGGCCTTGTATCATAGACCCAGAGTCCATCTTCTGTTTCAGTTGTTCCTTTTCTCTCCGTTTGTGCGCAGCACGCGTCATTCTCTGCTCTTTTGAATCACCCTTTGACAGCAAACTGTTCAGTGGATTCAGCCAATTGTGCCTCTCCAACAAACTTTGCTGATGCGCCTTCAACTTGTTGTTTATCTTCTTCCACTCTCTTAGGTAATGGAGATGGTGGTGAACCTGCTTTCAGGACATAAGTATAAAAATCGTTTGCCTTTGCAATCGTATTAAGCCTTTATCGTGTCCCTGCATAATTCACCACTATTCCAATAGGTATTTCCCATCTGAACTGAATTTGTCAATTTTTAAGCTCATCACACAGAAAACCAAAATCCTTCCTTTTTCTCAACATCTTAGGAGGTATTTCTTTCAAAATTATAATATCTTGACCTGCAATTTGAAATCTCTGTTGATAGAAGGCCTGGATGATCGCATTTCGAAGTGACCTCTTAGAAAAATAAATCACCACATCTCTAGGTAATTTCTTCTGCCTCGCAATCCAAGAATTGACCCTAAAATTTTTTTTCACCTCCCTTAATAACTCCTTAGGATCCCATTGTAGGATGGGAGCAATGACTTTAATCACCTCTTCCAGTAAATCCTCACGAGGGTTTTCTCTCAACCCTCTTATTCTCAAAGCAAATTCCATTTCTTTATACTGTGAAATAATCATCTCATCCTCAGTTTTATCAATTTTGTTTTCTGCTATAGCAATTCTACTTTCAAGTTTTTCACTATTTTCCACAACTTCATCCACACAATCATCTAAACGTTCAATATGTGCAGCCAGCCCTTGAAATGCAAACAAAATGTCCTCTCTCATCTCTCTATTTTTAAATTCAAGAAGATTAGCTACCTCTTCCTTTATTTGTTGAGTCATTTCTTGTGCCTGCAGCTTCAAAGCATCCTGCAAATCTTTCAGTGTAAGTGCTGGTGGTGGAGGAGAGGGTGGGGGGGATCTGGGCTTTGAAGTGGATTGCGTTGCAGATTGAATCACTGGCAAAGAGATTGAAGTTTTAGAGACAACAGGAACTGCCTGCCGTCTCGAAGCCATTTTCCAACTTGCTACAATTCATTTTCTCTAATCACTTTCACTTTCCCTCTGCACTTCAAAAAAATAAAATCCAAAGGGACCCTTGATAATAATAAGAAGAAGAAAAAGAAGAAAAACAAAATTCTTTAAAACTCTGAAATCCAATATGTTGTTTAGATTTTAACAAAGTCTTCGTACTTTATTCTTTCAAAAAGAAAAAACATTTCAGCGCCATCTTTTCTCTTTCTCTTTCAAAATCTGATTTATGTATGGAGAAGATTAAAGCACTCAAGTTAAAGTTCTAAATACTTGCAACTTTACTCCTCCTGGTCAGCTCTGTCTGCTTTGAAAGCAATCATAAATCACTGTAATCTGCAGATGTGGATGCAGTGTCTGGCTTCACCCCTGCACGGAGCAAAGGCGTCCTGGACTCGGAGAAAGCCTCGGACTCTGTGGGAGCTCTCACCCTCCGACCCCCAGATAATTCTGGGAGGTCTTGGGGAGCTCTACCACTATCCGAGGAAAGCTCACCTCCCCCTCTTCTCCCGAGGGGGAAGTTACGAGCTGTGGGACAGCTGATTGTCACTGTCTCCGCGGATCTAACGAAGCCTCAGGACGGGCGGCCAGAGAAAAGCCGCCATTCGGCGCGGCGTTGCCACCGGAAGTCCGCCATAATAATAGTTTTAAATATGTCTAGAGTTATTTTATTCGAGAAATATATTTGCTCAGCGTGTTTTTGATGCTTAGAAGACTAGCATCCTAATTACTATTAATAACATAGTAAGCAGAAATTCAGAATAATCTGTGTAAGCTTTTCCAACTGTGATTGTTATTAGCCCCTTTCTAGTTCTGCTAAGCAATATTAGAAATTAGAAAGGGGAAAACTAGTGAAGGGAAGGGAGCCATGGATTCTAAAAACCAGGTCCATATATTCTTATTTATTTATTTGTATCCTGCCTTTATTATTTTTATAAATAATTCAAGGCCTATCCAACACACCTTCCTCCTGTTTTCTCCACAACAATCCTGTGAGTTGCATTGGGCTGAGAGAGAGAAAGTGACTGGCCCAGAGTCACCCAGCTGGTTTTCATGGCTAAGGCAGGACTCGAACTCTTGTTCCATTGAGAATCTTATTGATAATTTGAAATAGTGAATAATCACAGCATTTATTGTTTTCACAGCAAGCATTGTGTGGGAAGCCATGAGTATATTCAAAACTGTCGAAAGTGGGACACAGAGATTATTCTACAGTTATTGACTAATAATGTTATTTGCAGAGATCTTGCACGAACAGTAAGTACAAGGGAAGCTTGTGTATCAAAACAACCATCATTTATTCTTTTTATATGTATTATTGATGTTCTGCATATTCCTTGTTTTTATTATTGTATTGTGAACTCGTGTCTTGTAACCATAACTCACATGTACCTAGAATTATCTCTGGTCTATTTTCTTCCTCTCTGTTATGCAGCTCATCAAGTAATTCAAGAACAGCGAGAAAGTCTCTTTCCGCTGCTAGTTCTTACAAAAATTGTAAACAACCCTCATTACAAATATTGATTAATTGGTTTACTGTGTGCCATCGAAACAATATCGACTATTAGCAACCAATTAGATTTTCACCATTAACAGTCACTAACCTGGCCCTTCAGATCTTCCAGCAGTGCACCCATTGCCACTGTGATTCCATCTATCTTGCCGTTGGTCATCCTCTTCTTCTCTTTCTTTCCGCCTTTCCTGGCATTAGAGCTTTCACCAGAGAACTAGATTTTCACAAGATGATATATCCCAAGATCTCCACTCTTGATACTGGCCTTAGAAATAGAAAAAAACTTTCAAATTGAGCTCAAATCCTGGTGTCTAGTGGATGTATCCATACAGTTTTCCCTAGTGTAAGAAGACAAGGTGGTTTATCATTGGGTTCTTCTGAAAATGTTTTTACCCTTCCAGTATAGACTATAGTCCTGTGATTTCCTGCTGATCTCTAAATATTAACCATTCTTACTCTAGTCTTTAAAGATCAGCCAAGATATTTCTTATTCAGTATGTTATAAATTGGCCCTAATGACACACTAATATATATTAAACTGACTAAATAGCAAGGATTGCTGATTTGCTATATTCCGCTTCCAGATACTGTTTTTATATTTATCTGGCAGCTTAAAGGCTAGGATGGAGAATCCATAGAACAGCAATCATTGCTACAGGTGAAAACACAAATGTAGGAAGCATGGAGGTTTTTTGATCATGGGGTGGTGTTTTTTTTTTTGAAAGTCTTAAGAAATCCAGTAATGAAGCTAATAATGAATAGACCTGTGAAACAAATTACTGTTACACGTAGGTTTGTTATAAAAATTGGTAATTCACCCTGAGCAAACCTAGTTAAATTGGAGGATGCTATCAGATATTAGCTCTTGAATATGAATTTAACAGCCAGCCACTTTTTAGTAGAGAAATTGAAAGGACACTTTTATTACCAGTTTTCTATTTAAGGAGGTAGCAAAAAATGCTAATTTTCTCATTTTCAGAACTCTCAGAATAAAACTTGCTATCCATCTTTAGATTATTTTTTACAGGGCAAGGGAGAATATTGATAAGTTTGTCAAATCACTTATGCATTTTCTATTATTAGGAAGATGATGATGGGACACCAATAGATTTGGCAAAACATCTCTGCCATGTAGAAAAGTTTTTCAGAGAGACCATTCAGAGGTAACAACTTTGTCATAATATTATTTGTTTCAATTTTGGTGCTGCCCAGCACCAAACCAATTCTAGGGGTGTGTGTGTGTGTGTGTGTGTGTGTGTGTGTGTCAAGATGGAAAATCCAGACAACTAACTCCAAAATATATGTAACATATTCAAATATTTCTAATAATGGATTCCATCTAACCTACTCCAGTGATGTCTGGGAGAATAGCTAGTTTGTTAGAGCCTTCTGGAATGCCAAACATTACATTTTGTAATCAAGCATATGTCATGGTGCCTTTTTATTCGTTTTACAAAGCTTATACTAATAATATACACAAGTAATAGAATTATTCTCATTGGTTCCAGCCACTCTCTTGAAGAACTATTAGAAGCTTATCACAATCAAGTTGACATAATACTTAAAAATAAGGTAAATGTTATCATTCAATTTGTCTCCTATCATGATTATGCAAAGAAGCACTTGGCAATGCATATTGGTGTGAGTATGAGTGACTTACTCCTTCAACTCTTGAAATAGCTGCGCCCTCTGGAAGACTCTGAGTGCTTTAAAGGCTTTCTGACTGTCAAGAACCTCTTGGAAATTCAGCTCATTGGGGAGAAGTGGTTTTTTTCTTCATCAACGTATGTTGCAAGACACCCTTATGAATCATTTCTCAGCCTACTTCCTGTACATTTCATGCTTTACTAATCATACATTTATAATAATATTTATATACATAAATGTATTTATATTTATATTGTATCATAAGCTGTTTGTGGTTTGGGATTTGTTAGATGTTATTGCTCAAACACAATTTTTTTCCTAAGCTTCACTTTCCAATCTACTTTAAGCTTCATATATTACGTTTCGTCTTCCAGTTGAAACATAATAGTGCCCTCAACCAGCGGTCCCCAACCTTTGTGGCTTGGCAGCCTGCCTGGTGTGTGTGTGTGTGTGTGTGTGTGTGTGTGTGTGTGTGAGAGAGAGAGAGAGAGAGAGAGAGAGAGAGAGAGAGAGAGAGAGAGAGAGAGAGAGAGAGAGGGAGAGGGGAACTGGACCGCATGAGTGGGCAGGTCAGCACGCACAGCTGAACTTGCAAAAGTGGCGGGCTGGCACACACACATGCACATGCAGCTCGACTACAAGTTGAGTTACATGTGCACCGCCCTGCCACTCGTGCCAGTTGAGCTACGCGCATGTGTGCATGCTGACCCGCCTCTCGCACAGCCTGGTTCCAAATAGGCCACGGCCCAGTAGTGGTCTGCGCCTGGGGTTTGGGGTCCTCTGTCCTGAACTATACTTTATCTTATTCATGTCACCAGTATGGCATTTTCATCTGGTAAGAAGGAGTGTTACTACTGTTAAGTAAAAAAAGTGGACATTGGCAACATCTAGGATAAGCCAAAATTTAAATGAATTCACTCTTTTCTTCCATTAATTCTTCTTCCATATGATATTTCTTGTGCCACTGTTTGCCACACACAGGTTCAAACATAATAGGACTATCCCCATGCTGAACAAATAATCTCCTGTGCAGATTATTGTGTACACAATACTGTTCTGTGAACTTGTCATCAGTTTTTCAATACAATATGCTTTAGAGTTGGGTGGCAGCCAGTGGAAGAATGGGTGCAACTAAATTTAAAATATTTAAATGGACTCATTGTATATAATACCTGCCTTATTATTTCTCTAACATATGCCGAAAACATCTATTTGCCGACAAAATGGCATCTGTCAATGGAACAGATTTCCTCTCTCCCTGCACATTCCTGTAAATCAAGAGGTATATACAATTCCTCGAATTGTAAGGGTATTTGTAGGAGGAATAGAAGGGAATGTTCTGCTGGTTTAAGAAATGCTGGATTTTACCTTTAATTTTACTCTTATTTTTTTCTCTCTCATCAGAATCGGTTTAAAGCAGTGGAACCAGTCATTGAAGCTGTCAAAAAAATTTGCTTTGCGTTAGATGGGGTAGAGACTCCAGCAATTACTGACGCTATAAATAAGCTGAGAAGAACAGTTAAACTTTCAGGGAACAAGAGCCCTGAGGTAATTAGGTATATCCTGTAGTTTTGTGCTATGTCCTATTTATACAGTGGTGTAAATACTGATTCAGACCCAATTTCTCCATCATGTTAATTATCTTTTAAGCGAGTTGATACAGTGAGACTGAGAATTTTTTATTCTGATTGCTGAAAGACAAACTTTGCAGTGATGATGGTATGAACATCACCCAATTAAAGCCACTTTTTGCTTCTATAGTACAAATATGGAGTAGAAAAGATTTTGTGGCATAAATATCTGAGTAATAAATAGAAAACATTCAGGCATTTAATAACAACAATTCAACAAAGTTTTTTCCCCAATTTGGAGAGTTTTATCACTTTTTTCATATCTCACTGGACAGGGATCTATAAGATCATCTGATGACACTAGCAAGAATCCAATTGGTAAGTACAAATTAAATATATTTGTTCAATCTTTTAAAGGGTATTCTGATCACTACCTTCTTAACATTTAAAAAACCCCAATTGTTTAGGTCCTTTGCAATCTGAAAATCCTCTTCAAATGAGAATAGATCAGCTGACCTCTGCAGTCCATGCTCTTCTTCAACTCCACTTGAACTCATACCACAATCCTTCATTAAGCACTCCAAGGACTACAAAAAGCACTAAAGAAGCATGGACTGCCACAGAGCATCTCCAGTTCACTGTATTTGCTGCTCATGGAATTGGCAATAATTGGGTTTCAGTGTGAGTATTTAAACTAAACAGTACCTTTACTCTGAATATGCTGTTCACTTGATTGACTACATTTTGCTCTGTTCCTAGTTACGAAAAATATTATCTGGTTTGCTCTTTGACCCATAATGGAAAAGATCTCTTCAAACCAGTCCAGTCCAAGAAGGTTGGCACATATAAGAGTTTCTTCTATTTGATTATATGGGATGAATTGTAAGTGCTTTTTTTTTTAGTTTGCAGACTCTTTATGTAGCGTCTGTCACAGTCCTTTAAACTGCTAATTAATTTTTGAAAATCCCATTAACTTTGTCAGCTAGTAAAAAGACCTTTCGAGATAATTAGAAAGTACAGGCTAGGCTAGGGAGTGATTGGGAGAAATGCTCATGGTTCTGTCACTCATTTCTGTGTCTGAGGAAGACAACGGTGGAATCCCACTCGTTACACGTAGCTATTCAAAACCTCAGAATGGCTGCTTCAAGGTCCTCTCAGTGTGTCTGGGGTTTGCCCTGCGTAGCTAAAAAAATTTTTTAGCTTATAATGACATACCTAGAAGACCTCTGAAAGCTCAGAACAATCATGTTGGGTTTTTGAGGTTATTCTCAAGGGACGCGGTGGCTCAGTGGGTTAGGATGCTGAGCTTGTTGATCAGAAGGTCGGCAGTTTGGCGGGTCGAATCCCAAGTGCCGCGTAACAGAGTGAGTGCCTGTTACTCGTCCCAGCTTCTGCCAACCTAGCAGTTCGAAAGCACGTAAAAATGCAAGTAGAAAAATAGGGACCACTACGGTGGGAAGGTAACAGCGTTCCGTGCACCTTTGGCGTCTAGTCATGCCGGCCACATGACCACGGAGACGTCCTTGGACAAGCGCTGGCTCTTCGGCTTTGAAACGGAGATGAGCACCAGCCCCTAGAGTCGGAAACGACTAGCACACATGTGCGGGGGAACCTTTACCTTTACCTTACAGGTTATTCAAGAAATGTATATAAAACAGTCATTGCTTGTTTTGCACAAGCCTAGCAATTAGAAGGAACCATGTGTAGAATTAAATGTTTCACACATAAACAAAATGAATTTGTCATACATAGCAAATATAAAACTTGTTGCCTAGGTTCTCAAGTTGAGTTGGTTCAAGACTAGATAACCAGTTCTGTATCTTAATGTGTGGAACCAGCCATTTTAAGAAAAAATATCATATTTTAATTAGCCATTATTTGCATAAAAATCTTATGTCAGTTATGTGTAATATTTGAGATCAAATGTTTTTTAGATATTGATGAAATTATTTTATACAGTGGTTTCAGATGACATGAGGTAATATTAATGAGATTTGGCAGGCATTGAACATATTAACTAATTCTTTTTTCTAAAATGTAATAACGATCTAACAAATCACTTCTATTATTTTACAGAATAATTTTTCCCATCCAAATTTCTCAGTTGCCATTAGAGTCCATCCTATGCCTCACTCTTTTTGGTATTTTAAATCAAAGTGGTGGTAATTCACCGGATTCAAATAAGCAGAGAAGAGGCCCAGAGATGCTGGGTCAGGTTTCCTTACCGCTCTTTGACTTTCAACGGTAAGTATTTGAAGCAAACAGTAAAATACTAGAGAACCTCTTTAATTTTTCTGTTCAGAGGACTGGTGAAAAGGAGAAGAAAAATCAATATGAATTACGCAAGTGAGATTCTAAATTCCTTCATTGCTACTTGTAAAAATATATTTAAAAGCTTTACTGAAGAAAAGTATGTTAAGTTCAACTCACAAAATAGGTCAGCTCCCATTAGTGGTATGCTAATAAATATATAACCACTGGATCTGCCAGATCCATTGTGCAGCTGTGCTGCAAGTTACCAAACAACTTAATCAGTGCACTAGGCATATAGCTCAACTCTGCTCTTAAACTTAAAAAATTCCTGAAAATTTAAGGATTGCTTCTCACAAGCTGATATGAGCCAGCTCCAATATATTACTGGCTTACAAATATTAAATCATTGCTGCCGGCGTCAACTTACCTCCGCCCTGTGCGTTCCCACAGAGAGGGCCTCCTCAGGGTGCCTCCGGTCAGAGAATGTCGGCTGGTGGCCCCCAGGGGGAGGGCCTTCTCTGTGGGCACTCCGGCTTTATGGAACCAGCTGCCGGTTGAGCTCCGGACGGCACCGGACCTTCGCTCCTTCCGGCGCAGGTTAAAGACCCACTTATTTGAACAAGCTGGCCTGGCCTGATGGGGGATGTTAGGGTTTTTAATGGGTTTTATATTGTTACTGTTTTATCTGGGCAATTATTTAATTCTCTTTTAATTTTTGTATTTTCTATTTATATGTGCCCTGTTCACCGCCTTGAGTCGTTCGGGAGAATAATATAATAAATATAATAAGTATAATAAATGAAATGAAATGAAATTGTATAATCTGTTTGAATCCTGTTGAAGCCAATAAAATTCAAGCAGTCTAATTTGCAGTGCTGTAGTAAGTCTACTACATAAAGAATTCACCCATTCAGAAATTACACTACTAATGTATCAACCCGTATTTTCTCAGTATATTTTTCTCCTCATTTATAATAAAGTGTAAAGCTTCCAATATCGTATAGTCAGGCAGCCACATCCTCTGCATGGATTGGCATGGCTGGGTTAGGTTGTCTTCAGGTATGTGCACGAAGGGATCTCACTAAAGTTTGGACCACTGGCAAGGTGGTTATGCATCCTCATGCAACCTGAGCAAATCTGGAAGACCCCTTGAGGTAGATGCACCAGACCTTGCAGAAGATGTAGATGGCTGAGTGCTTATGGTTTGCACAGGTCTTCTGAAGGGTGTTTTGTCTGTGGAGCATCAGCCTTTTGAGATCTTTTGCTGCTAGACATTTTAGATGGGAGTTTTTTAAGAACCTGTCTTGTCAGTTCTTTTAGAAATGTCATGCATGCGGGTGTTATTGTACAGTTTCTCAGATGTCACTGACTCTTGCTGACTGCCATATAACAAAACCACCACAACTTGTCTTAATGTATAGTCTTGATCTATACAACTAAAATGTTTAACTGTAGCTCCTAGAGCTCTTTTTTCAGCTATAATGTGCTGGATATTTGGGGGGAAATTGTTATATAAATATACTTTTAAGTAAGCATTTGGAAAAAAAAGCACATACAAAAAGGTTTGTATAATACTGTCTAGTCTAATCTTGTATTTATCTGTTTTGGATTAACATCCTACTATGTTCATTAGTAACCTTGAGTATTTTGGATTGCCTCGATATAAAATTTTCTATAAAAAGGGATTGTAGGATTTATATTAATATTTAATACACAGAAATTTCTGTAGATCACAATTATACATGAGGAATTAGTGGTGTTCCTCAGGTGATAATTTTTGTTTTCTAATATGTATTCTCCTGAAATGTGGACATTAAATTATATATTCTATGCTTTTAGAATGTTAACATGTGGAACAAAACTTTTACATCTTTGGACACCTCCTCAAAGCTTATATGGAGTAGCACATAAAAAAGGAAACCTAATGGAAAGGATAGTGTTGCAGGTAATACTGTTTCCTCAATGTTTTAAAAAAGCATTTATATTCTACTTAAAGTGGTAAAATGTAATATGACCTGTTTCCCAATAGAAATAGAATTAGGTCCCATTTCTGTTTGGTCTTTCAAATCATCCACAAAATAGCATATGAGAATAAAATTGTTTTTATTTTACTAGAGTTATCCAACAAGCCATTCCAAGCATTTTGAAGTTTCCAGGATGCTTAAATAGGCCAATTTGCACATAGAATAGTAATTTTGCATTTGAGATTAGACATTTTGTAAAGGTTCGTATCTGAAATTTTTAAATATTTTTTTCCACATGCAAAGCTGTTTGCAGAGTTAATAAGATAAATTAGAATCTCTTCCATATTCCTGAACATATTCAATTCTGAATGCCTTTCTGTCGAAACATTGTTTGGGGATTTTCTCCTTATATTTTTGTTTGATTTGTTCTCTTATCCTGGGGTATTGGTATAATACAGACATATGTACTTATTATTTGGAAATGGTTGCATGGGCATTCAAGAGTTTCAGCAGTGGTTCCTCCCATGAATATTGAGAGATGCACTTCTCATTTATGGATTAATAAGAGCTCATGGTTAACCAGAAACAGGCAATATTGCTTACCTATTGTAAACCATAATGACAGTTTGTGGTTTGTGGCTCTCGGAAGTAGTGTGTAAGCATGTATAAGTATTACATGCTTAACCTTAGCCAGATCACAAACAAATGATTTGGAAACTGCACTTTCTGTCCACTTGTGAGAAAAAGGGAGTGTCCAGACACAAAAGCCCCAGTGGAATAATGTTGCACTAAATTAAACTTAGAAGCAGTTGTGAATATTAATTTACTGCTGTTTCCATTTTAAAATGGTATCACTTTGATATGGTAAACAAAATAGCAAGCACCTGAGTTTTTACCATCAGTGCCTACTTCATATACAACTACTGTATGCAATACACATGACAAACTTTCAGATACTATAAATGTCTCCCAGATATTATTTTCATGTGGTGTATTTTATTGTGTATCTAGAAAACTGTGCCCTCGTGGACCATTATTTCAAAGATATTTCCTTACCAGATTCTGCCAATGCCTTTAACAGTCAGAGAGCTTCTAATATATCACCTTCACTAGAAAAGTTGGGGTGAAAATAACCCTTGCTCTGAATCGTGTGGCATAGTCTTAACATCAGCCTAGGAAACGTTTTATGACATTTAGCCCATATTGAATTATATAGCACAGTCAAACATCAGCACAGGAAATGTTTTGTGACATTTTGTATTATGTCATAAATTGCTTTATGATAATGGCTATTCATAAAATGTTTTACAAAATTTGCCATGGGAGTCATGGGCTCCGGGGTTGTGGATGCATTCTATAGGTAAAGGTAAAGGTTCCCCTGCACATGCGTGCTAATCGTTTCCAACTCTAGGGGCCGGTGCTCATCTCCGTTTCAAAGCCGAAGAGCCAGCGCTTGTCCGAGGACGTCTCCGTGGTCATGTGGCCGGCATGACTAGATGCCAAAGGCGCACGGAACGCTGTTACCTTCCCACCGTAGTGGTCCCTATTTTTCTACTTGCATTTTTACGTGCTTTCGAACTGCTAGGTTGGCAGAAGCTGGGACGAATAACAGGCGCTCACTCTGTTACGCGGCACTCGGGATTCGACCCGCCAAACTACCGACCTTCTGATCGAGAAGCTCAGCGTCCTAACCCACTGAGCCACCGTGTCTCTATGCATTCTATAAGTTGGCCCATTTTTAAAAAAAATCATTCAAAATGTTTTGGCCTACGGTGCACTGTTTCACCCAATTAAAGATTGCAGGAATCAGTTTTTAATAGTATATAGACAAGACAGTAGGGAAGGAAAAGAAACAAGGTGAAAGAGATTGAAATTTAAGTGTGAAAAAACTGCCGGTGGAACTTTCTGTTTTGCAGTGTATTGATTTATTATTTTAACATTTCAGGTTGACTTCCCTTCTTTACTATTTGACATTATATACAGAATTCCTCAGGCTGCAAACAATTCCACATGCAATTCTATAGAAACGTTGGAAAAAGATTCAAAGGAGCGCCTCCTTTCCATTATTTCCAAAGAGGGTACATATGGGTATGTTCTCTTGGTTCCTTCGAATTTCATATGCAGATTATTTAGAGATCATTCCCTAGCATTTATTTCTGCTGTATAGGTAATAAATTTTGACAAGATTCTGGAGAACTTTCAGAACTACATATGACCAGGACACATCATTTATTTATTTTCAAAATATAATCCAAGTGCTACTCAGAAGGGGATGTTGAGTTATTAAAATCTTGAACAATCATATAACAATATTTTTTTAAAATTGGCATTTATAAAAAATTGAAGTATGCTCAGACTATTGACTTTTAATCAAATACAGGTTGTCCTTGACTTACGACTGTTGAAAGTTAAAACCGACTTCCCCAAAACTAAACGACTTGATGTGGCGGCCACCCTTACCCACTCACCCCCACAGTCACAAGATTGCATTTTGGGCACTTGGCAGCCAGCCCACATTTATGACCGTTTGCAACATTCCACAGTCACATGACCACAGTTTACGATAGTTTTGCCAGAAAGCAGTGTTTACTTCCAGTTTCCAGCAAAAAAACAGCCTACTATAGCAAAGAGTAGCTTCGCTTAGCAATTGCAGCATTCAGTTTATGTCCACAGCATTTGCATTTATGCCACACACGCAAAAAAAGGTTATAGAATTGGGTAGATCTCTTGATGACCCGCTTTATGATCAGGCTCAATTATGGTCATAACTTGAGGACTACTTGTAGTACAGTATTTGAAAAATTCACATTTTTACCTTCTATCAGTGTCAGAGTCGTGAGAATTTTCTATTGACAGAAGTGAAGAGGCTGATGAGTTTGGGAAGTCAAAAATAATGCTGCAGATGACAATGGAGAAGAAAGGATGGATAAGATTGTCCTTATATTCAAAGTTGCTTATGAATTCAAAGTTTCCTCCATCAGCCAATGTGCAGTTCAACTAAAATAGCTTTACCATGATCAAAATGCTTATTACTCATTACCCAGTTATTTCATAGCAGTTTGATATCATCAAGATGATCCAGCATTTCCTTTGTAAAGAAGTTGTTAAAACATGAGTCATAATACCACGTGAAATTTTCAGTTCCTCTTTTAATCTGTTCTGAATTTTTGGAATAAATGAAAAGAGAACAGGATGAATGATGAAATTCATTGTGGCTGTAATAATAACATTAATATTTTAATTGATTTTGCCTCAGAAAGAATAGTTTCACCCAGGATTTGTTTTATGGTTTCTAAGTGTATGGTGACTGTAATGGCAATGTAGTGAATTAATCAATATAATTGGAATTACTTTTTATAGATTATCTAAGAAAAATAAGGCATTTTTATGGGAGAAGCGGCATTATTGTTACACACATGCAAGCAGCCTGCCCAAGATACTGGCTAGTGTTCCAAACTGGGATTTGACCAATCTGTCTGAAATATATTTGCTGCTTCAACAGTGGCCTCCTTTACCTCCACTTTCCGCATTAGAATTGCTGAACGCAAAGTAAGTTAGATCCATTTATTACAGACTCTACTATGTTTTGAAAAATATTATAGATAATGAGCTATTAAGCATTTCTAGATTATTTCTAAGTAAATAGCCTCTGTAAGTAAAAGCCATATTACTGGTTTCAGCATTTTGCCATGTGGTATTGTTTATAGCCCAAAAATTATCTTGTATATCCTACAATTCTAAATTGGGTTATTTGCTAGGCTGAAACTATGACATTATATTAGCATTTATATGTAGCTACATCAATTTAAGGTTAAATATAGGATGTAAGTAAAACGGTAACTTTTCTGGTGTAATCTACTGACATGAAAAATGGCCTTTATCCTACTCCTTATAAACATCATTTAATTGTCACATTATTATTCATTGCATAAAATCTTTATGTGTAGGCTAAAACTTTATTTCTAATGTTCCCCATTAAAAGTTTCTCAAATATCCTTGGAACGTATATTCTTGCCAAACTTAAAGTGTGGTTGCAACTGATCTTCTGGTTTGTAGTTTTGCAGATCAAGAAGTAAGAACAAAAGCTGTGCAGTGGATTGAGGCAATAAGTGATGATGAACTTGCTGACATTCTTCCCCAGTTTGTTCAGGTCAGAAAAATATCACATTAATCATACCGAAAAGGAAAAAAAAGGCATTTGTAACTACACAGAAGTTATTCAGAAGCCACAATTAGTTTATGGAAGTAACATTGGGAATTTTGATATTAGGTCTAATGAATGAGATATAATGTTTCATTGTAATTGAGCAGTAGCAATTACTGGCATAAAACAAGCCGTTCTGTTTATTCTATTTATCTGTATCTTTTTCTGTTTCCCAATTATTTCCATGCAATTTCTGTTGCTTATTTGGCACCCTCAGGTTAAACAACCTGAGTGAACTTTATTTGCATTTGTTTATATTGAGTCTAGTAAATTAGGGTCAGTGGTTAGGATCTAATGATTAGGGTCAGCACCAAGATATAAAGCCAGGTGGTGTCTTTGTAAAACCTGAGAAATAATCAGAAAGAAAAAGAAATGACCAAAGCCTCATGCAGTCCTCAGATTTTGCATTAGATTATCTCTGAATTTTATGAGTTTTTTTGTATTGACTTGAAATCTTGTGAAATGGTGTCCTCATAAGATTTCACTGTTTGTGTGGAGTGTTAATATATCTTTGGAGTTTGGGGCCTGAAAAGATTATCAGCCCATGGTATATGATTGAGGAGTCTATTTGAGGCAGAAAATAGGCTCATGGAAATCTAATGACTGAAGGAGCAAGTGTAGAAAATTCAGGAGAAGTAATTGAAAGGATGTAATAAAATAAAATTTGTTGGTTCATATATAAATTAAATTATGTAAATTATTGTGAGCCTGCCTGAATGTTGGGATTAACATCTAAGACCTTTAGATGTTCCCATCTCAAATATCTTTTCATTTATAAGAATAAGAGATAGGTTATATTATGTTACAATCTTGTCTGTATTCCAGTTATTTATAAAAACAATAATATAAATAAGTAAAAATAAATTTTTTAATGCTGCTGGCATATTTTTTACTTACATTGCTTCAGAAGCATCTTGAATATGCTTCATATGCTCCCTGTAAAAATAGATTTATATTTTGTTTGCAAATTGCTGTTTAATAAGGTGGTTTCAAAGGCTGTGAGTAAAAAAAGATCCAAAAATTTGAAGTCCTTCTGCTATGTGAATTGGTAAGGAGATGCAAAAGAAAGGGAAGTGTAAATGTTATCTTTCCTACATCTAATTCTTTTAGATGGACTATGCTTCATAGGAACATAGGCAGACAGAATGGAATAAATAGATAAACTGATTGATTGGTTGAGTCTGAATGGTAAGTTTCAACAGTGCTAAATAGATTTGTAACTCTGTATAAAACTTACCTTTTGTGTATGTCTAGGCATTAAAATATGAAACATATCTGGACAACTCTTTAGTCAGATTCCTCTTGGCCCGAGCACTAGGAAATATTCGAATAGCACACTACCTATATTGGTAAGATTTATATTCTTTTTCATCATCTTCCAACAATGCTTATATTTTCAAGAATAAGTCGAAAGCTGATGTGAGAACTTTTAAATGAGGAATATTCATAGATCTTTATAGACCAGAAAAAAATGAATGCTGTTGCTGATAGAAATTAATTAGGTAGCCTGAAAAAGCTAGTGCATTTATTCGCTGAAGTTCTGGATTGCTTTTTTCTGTTCCAAAGCATTAGTACCACATCTTGCATTAATCTCTGAAACTGAATTTCAGGTAACACGTTTGTGTCTTAAGCAAGATTATTCTTTACATACAGATTTAAAAAAAATCATTTAGCTGATTTCAACAGTACTTAAATATTGTAAATGCAGTGGAAGGTGCTCTATAAATTAATGACAATAAAAGAACGATTCCATATGCTGTTGTCCTCTCTCCACACGTTCTCTGTTGATCCATAGTATGAATCTTCTCTTGAAACTGAACACTGTTTTATTTTTATGTACATAGATATTGTTTATTTTTAAAAAAAAATCAGTAAAAACCAGAAATTAAAACCATTCATTCACTCTTAAGACCATCTCCTGGATAGTAGAACAAAAATCAAATTCAGAGTGCAACCTGCTATGTCTGCTGACCAGTAACAAGTTGAAGAGCATCTCCAACTAAGGCAGATCTGGGTTTGAATACAAAGGAAAATACTTTAAGTATGTCCCTTCCTGACATGTGTGCACATGCAGTATTCATGTCCTCTTGGGACTTCGAAACACGAGTGCTGCATTCATTGAGGCTTACTTAAGTCAAAGATTATATCAGTCCTTCGTCTCCTTCCATTCTCTGGGTCATAGATCAACCAGCCAATTGGAGCATGTGGTTTCTGCTGCTTTCTGCTGTTTTGTGGTTCTGTTGTAATCCAATTATTATTGCAGAGGACCAGGGTGCTCTAGTGGTGAGGGTGTTGGATTAGGGGAGAGCAGATCCAGCTTCCGGTCTTACCATCAGCCACAGAAATTTGCTGGGTGACTTTGGGCCAGTTGTTGTCTCTCTTAGCCCAAACTACCTCTAGGATTTGCTGTTGTGGAGACAAATAGAAGGAGGGCACATTATAGACCCTGCCCTGAGCTCTTGCACAAAATATGGCTCAAAATAAGCATGTGGGAAGGAAACCAATCTGAAGTTATGTCATATTTCAGGTTACTAAAGGATACGTTGCATGATACCAAACATGGAATAAGGTATGAGCATATCCTCGGTGCCTTCCTCTCCATCTGTGGCAAAAGTCTGAGAGAAGATCTGGAAAGGCAGTCAAGACTTGTGCAGATCTTAGGAATGGTTGCAGAGAAAGTAAAGCGGACAAGTGGATCAGCCAGACAGGTTGGTGAAGTGATCAAGGTTACGTACACACACAGACACACAGACACACACACACACACACACACACACACACACACACACACACGGATGAAAAGCACACGTTACATTTCTGAATGATGCAATCATATTAAAATCAGCCAGAGTTAGGTTGTTAGGTTACTTGTGCATCCCTTTTAGATGATTCTGAGCCTTTGTAATACGGACAGAAAATGTACAACCCCGAAATACACCCCTGCTTGCTTCACACACCAGATTATGTTATAAAAACCCACTGATACAACTTAATGCTTTATTCATAATGAAAGCAGTTCTACAAATTTTATTTAATGAAGTTTATCCTTGGATTGGTTATTAACAGATGGTTCTGCAAAGTGGAATGGAACGTGTCCAGTCTTTTTTCTTGAAAAACAAATGCCGCTTGCCTCTCAGCCCCAGTCTTGTAGCTAAAGAATTGAACGTGAAGGTATGAGCTGTGTGACCATAATCATTGGTTCCCCTATATTCTTCTCATCCTTTCCCATCTCTGCCTACTTACCTTTTGGATCTGCAAACGTTAGGAGATTGATGTTCTCTATTTTGTGATCTGCAAGCTGCTCAGGAGAATTGAGGACATAAAATACATATAAACCACAGAATTCAGGCCTCTAGTTTTGACTGCTCTGTAAGAATAACTCTAAACACACTAGGCTATCCTACATAGATGAAATCTTGTGTCCTGCAGAGAGGCTTGCTCAGAGCTAGATGTCCCACATAAGGGACAGAGCAGTCCTCTTAATGGTGCAGTACATTTCAAAAAACTCAAAGCATTTTTAAATAATCCAATTTTGTCTCCACCCTTGCAAAATGCTCACAGCAACAGCTGTTTCTTCAAAATAATCTTACTTCCTGTGATCGATCCTCCTTATGTCTGGCCCAGTCCATATCTCTTCTTCCCTCTTAAAGCTCTCTTCCAACCACGTCACTGGGCACATCACTGAGTAATTTCCTCACTGGTGAAACTGGCCGCCTCCGTCTTTCCTCAGTGTTCGAGTTGCCAGTCATTACTCCTGAGTCGGTTGCACTCACCAAGCTGTGTCATTCTCCTTGTTAGTTGGCAGGAAGTTGAATCCCAGCTGGGAGAAGTGCTGCAGGAAGAAAAGCAACTGTGTTTTTATTTTTAACCTCTCCTTTACTCACAAGTAGCCATTCTGTCTTCCTTATTTAAAACTTCGTTTCTTATTCTCTTTATCTCCTCAGGTTCTCCCTTTTTAAGCTGACCTTTTTCCTAGCTGTGCCTCCTGTGTTCCTCCACCTCCCCTCTATTTATTGTTTGCTTACTTCTCCTGGCAAACTTTCCCTAATTTGTGCAACTTGAATTTTTTTTATTTCTCAACTCTGTTGCAACAAGCTAGGTTTGTATTATCTTTATGAAACTTCTCCAAGTAAAAGGAATACAGGATAAACCACGTATAGTATAAACTTCTAAGTTTTTAAAACTGCCCTTAAAATTTTCCTATATAGTAATTCTGAGGAAGCAGGATTCCCCTCTGTTTAAGGACTTACAGACTGGCCCTGATGATAGACTT
Source organism: Vipera ursinii (assembly GCF_947247035.1). Classification (NCBI taxonomy): domain Eukaryota; kingdom Metazoa; phylum Chordata; class Lepidosauria; order Squamata; family Viperidae; genus Vipera; species Vipera ursinii. The sequence goes on along the minus strand of NC_139512.1, from coordinate 102,432,803 downwards.
CCTTGTTTTTGATGTTGTTCCCACTTGAGGGAACAGCTAGTATATTACTAGTAGGTTTAATGAGGTTTAATTAATCCATTTGTTTTAATGTAAAATGTTTACATGTTTGGAATACCACTATTTAAGAATTTCCTGGGCCTGTAGTGTTACATTTTGTAATTGTGTATATTCTAATTATTATTATTATTATTATTATTATTATTATTATTATTATTATTATTATTATTATCAAATGAGCAACTGAACAAAACCAAATTTAGGACATTTATCATTTCTATTTAACCTTTTCATTTTTATAATATCAACCATGTTTTGTATCTCTGACAGGCATGTTCCTATTTCAGTTCTAATGCAGTTCCTCTTAAAATTGCTTTGGTGAATGCAGATCCTTTGGGAGAAGAAATTAATGTAATGTTTAAGGTACATTTTTTGTTTCAATTACAGATGTTTCCCCTCCAATACTGTAGGGAGTGTTAATTCCACGGGGAAAAAAAATTCTGACCCTTCATGGTCATAAAGAACCCTCTGGATGCTTTAAGTCTGTGGGGGGAATTTGCACACGTTAAATGAATGTTCAAGCATTTCTAAAATAAGCTTTGCAAAGAATAATGGTTTCATGTTAGAGCATATGAGAGGTTTAAAACGTTTTGTGCCAGTAGGTACTGTTCTGTTAAGTTTTGTTTTGCAATGAATTTTTGCCCTTATCTGCCACTAAATTTTGTATTGGATACCTTTTTGCATTTATTTTATAATATTGGAAAAACAGGGTATTTCTTTCTAATAGGGCAATATTCATGGATTGATGAAAAATTACCACATTAATTGTAATTGTAAAAAAGAAAACAGATAGCTTTGGAGGGAGCAGACCGTATGTAGTCATTTCAGTCGACCTAGGTTATAAGAAGCATTTCAGTTATATTTTCTTTACCTACGGCTTATATTTTTATTCATGCTTTCTCTAGTTTATACTAAATATTGTTTCATAAATGAAGCTTGAGTTTCTCAGTATACTAATTTTCAAATAAATTGTTTTGCAGTATAGGTAGTCCTTGGATTACACCGCTTATTCAGTGACTGTTCAGTTATGACTGCGCTGAACAAGCGATACGTATGATCAGTTCTTGGGGCTATGGCCATCCCAGCACCCCCAGAGGCATGTGATTCAGCTGCTTGCACTTAGGAAAGTTGCAGCATCCCTCAGTCACATGATTGCCATTTGCAACCTTTCCTGCTGGCCTTCCAAAAGCAGAGCTAATAGCAAAGTTGCTCCTGTAGGTTGCTCCTACTCCCACCACTTTTTCTCCCAAGGAGTAGTACTGCTCTCACACACAAACACATACACACAGATGTGCCTACTCATGCTTGTGCTGGGCCACAGCACCCATTCGTATTATAAAGTACAGAGGAATAAGATATTAATAGACTTTGATGAAGAAAGTGAACAAATTTCCTGAGAGATACAGGTTGCAAGTTGCTCACCTTGTTCTGTACTGTTAAGACCTAGAAAACTGATACTAAAAAAGAAACACTAAAATATCCCAGATCAGTTTCTGGTGTTAGTGTATAATAAAATAGGCAAAACCGACATTCGTTGAACCTCTCTTGATATCATTTAAATCTTTCTCTCATTTGTGACTTTTGTTTTTTCTCAGGTTGGAGAAGATCTGCGCCAGGATATGTTAGCGTTGCAAATGATAAAAATCATGGATAAGATCTGGTTACAGGAAGGACTGGATTTGAGGATGGTTATGTTCAAGTGCCTTGCAACTGGCAAAGATAGAGGTAGAGTTTTAATTTCTTGTCTTGTGTTATCTTACATGCAATGTTAAAGGTTTGTCTGGCTACTGTCACAATTTCTGACAGGAATGGCAGACCCAACACCATTATTGTAAAGGCTGATTCTCAGATGCCACATATTTGCTAAGCAGCCCAGAATACAATAGCCATAAAAATAATTGGCATTAATTGAACTGCCTAATATACTTGCAAAACCCATCTGCTGTTAAAGAAGTCTGCTGCTAGTATACAGAATGTTGAAGAATGTTTACTTTTTTATTTATCCATCTTAAATATTAAATTGATTTGTCTGCAGCAAGTGGCAGCAGCTAATTGATGGCTGACTTCCAAAAACATAGGCATAGCTGCTTAGTATTTGAATGAGAGACCATGTGGAATTCCAGACTGCAAACTGGGAAATTCAAAAAATGTCTCATAAGAGCACAGTGCTAAAATATTTCCATGCTATTTCCAGGAAAACTAAACTCTATAAAGTCATCAGCTCAACTTAAAGAAGACTTTGTTCCATTTTTTAAGTTGATTTAAAAATAAAAGAAGATTTGGGGTTTTTGGGATAAGTAACAATCTTTAAACTGAATTTTTGAATTATTTTACAATGTAGTATTATATAGTATTTTAAAAGCAGAGAACTGTATAATAATCTATATTGGCAAGCGATTGGGATTTAGAAACTTTATTTAAAGGTTATAAGTTAAATATTTTTTGTCAAAGGACCACATAGTAACATGTATTATAGATTTTTTTATATCTATTAACTTTTGCTGATTGATTTAAAGGAATGGTAGAACTTGTTCCAGCTTCAGATACTCTTAGGAAAATTCAAGTGGAGTATGGAGTGACAGGATCCTTTAAAGATAAGCCTCTTGCAGAATGGCTAAGAAAATACAACTCTACAGAAGAAGAATATGAAAAGGTAAACTACATACCATTTCCAAATAGGAATTTATGAGACCAATAATAGTAGTATCTTATCTGATGAGAGCTAACTGTCTCTGGGACTCATTCACATGTCATATTTAATAATTAAATAAAGGACAGTGCTACCTTAAGTGGGTCATTGGCATGACAGTTCCAAGTTCCATCTTTGAAACAGCTGGAAGTAATGGGAATTTTGCATTTAAGTGACATGCTCAATGCTTGGCAAATCACAAGACAAATTATTTAAATCAGGGGTCTTCAAACTTGGCCCGTTTGTAGACCCCTGATTTAAAAAATTTGCCTCTCCACTCGTATGGAAAAATAGCTCCGAACATTTCCTATTTTTTTATTTTTAATCTATCTGAACTGGGATTTTAGAAGTCAAGAAATTATATTGTTAATGATATTTTCCAAAAAACTGATATTTAATCATAATTTTGAAACATTCTAAATTATGTTGTTCTTCAATTAATGAATGTTTCTGCTATTGCAGCTGATCTCTGCATGCTAAACAAGGTGCTTTTCTTCAAATTATATAATGAAAATATATTTAATTTTGTCTATTTTAGGCTTCTGAAAATTTCATCTATTCCTGTGCTGGGTGTTGTGTGGCTACCTATGTTTTAGGCATCTGCGATCGCCACAATGATAACATAATGCTTCGAAGTACAGGCCATATGTTTCATATTGACTTTGGAAAATTCTTGGGCCATGCACAGATGTTTGGAACCTTTAAGAGGTATGAAACTATGAGGAAATTAAAATGTTCTACCTCAGTAATTTGAAAACATGGTGGATTTTGCAATTATAATGCCCCATCTTGAAAAACAATGGCTGTAACTTTTGCCATATTGTGTTAACTTTTGCTTTTACCACACTGAAGGTGTCACGTCATGATTTTTCTGTTATGAAATATTTTCACAGAAGTGGTAAAGGAATTAGGTGTTTCTATAATGTCAATCACTGTTTTTATAGTTTTCTTAAATTTTGTTTTGCAACGTTGGTGCTCTGTATTAAAATGGGAGCTTCTTTTTTCTGAAGCATTCCTGCTCAATTGGGAATCAAGAACATTAACCCCTAAAAGTCAGATTTGCAAGGCAACAATGATATATACAGTTACAGCAATGCTTCCTACCAGCAGTTTGAACAAGCAAGTATTTTTGCCTTGCTTCACAAATTCCCTGATCTGGGGCAGGATATAAGTGAAATATAACTTATCTTTAGCCAAGTCTTGTTTTAGAACATGGTGAAATTCCAGCATCTGAGGTGTCAAATAATTCACATGTTATTTAAAAGAGCTTTAAAAAATCTGATCATTGAGATTGATTTGTATTTGCTGTTGATTTTTATATCTGTGCAGAAACAAGCTATACGTTTTACCTTTGCAACTCAGTTTTAGAGTTTCTTGATTTTAAACAATGTCATACTTGGCTACATGCAGGATGCAGCATTTAAAAATAAATTCTTATTTTCTATCCTTTGAAAGGGATCGGGCTCCTTTTGTGCTGACATCAGACATGGCTTACGTTATCAATGGTGGAGAAAAGCCCACAATTCGTTTCCAGCTGTTTGTTGATCTCTGCTGCCAAGCTTATAATTTAATCAGAAAACAAGCCAACCTTTTCCTTAATCTGCTGTCCCTGGTAATATTTCTACATATCACTGATGTTAACAAAATAGCCTTTAAAGCAAAGAACAGAACTATGCTGACACTTAATTTCAAATTAAAAGTTCTGAATAGCAGGCAAAAATCTGGAAAGCCTTTTTAAAATAAATGCTTGTTTATGTAGAAGTAGGTAATGTATGTTTGCTTATTGGAAAAGTAACTGTTCATTTTACAGATGATGTCTTCTGGCTTGCCAGAACTTACTGGAGTTCAAGATCTCAAATACGTCCAGGATGCTCTTCAGCCCCAAACTACTGATGCCGAGGCCACCATTTTCTTCACAAGGTAAATAATTTTAAAATCTTGTTTCTTGCATGCACCTATTGCTTGCAGCTAAGGCCAGAGGCTCAATTAACTTCCACAAAGAGAAGTTCTACCTATTTGCCCTTATCTTTGTGCAACTTTAACACCTGGTTTGGACATTTGGGTGTATAGAGGACTGTAGAGATAAGGAAATGTCTCCTTTCTTATTTTGCCCATGAGCCTCACTGACTCCGGGTAGGTTTCTGCATACAATTCGAGGTGCTAATGACCACAGTAAAGCACTACAGGGCTGGGTTACTTGCCTATGTCTAGTTAGAGCTGCCTATCTCAAGAGGATGCATAGAGTGGGCATGCTTCAAGTCCCTTTCCTTCAAGCAGGGTCAACTGATGGGCCTTAAAAAAGGGACTACTTGGTTGCTGTGTCTGCCTTTAGAATGAACTTTCCCACCCCCTGAGATGCAGGCGACCCTGACCTATTAGCCTTTCAGGGAGCTATGAAAACCCAGACTCTTCTATGCACTGGGCAAGACAGTGATTAAACTAGTTCTGTTGGGAAAGGGAGTGTCTTGTTATTCAGCCTCTAATGGTTTTGTTTTTATTTTGCTATTTTATATTGTTGTAGTTCTGATTCTTTGGGTTTTAAATTGATTTACACTGCTGAGATGTCAAAGTCATGATTTTGGCAGTTTATAAATTCTGTAAATGGACAAACCAAAGTTAATCGTCATTTAGCCTACACTCATTCAGCGACCATTCAAAGTTACCATGGTGCTGAATGAGGGGGACTTGTGTCAGGTTTTCATAGTTGCGGCAATCGCAGCATCCCTGCAGTCCCATGGTCACAGTTTAGGTGCTGGGTTGGCTTGCAATTAGCACATCACAATGTCCTGCAGTCACATGATTGCCTTTTGTGACCTTAACTGATGGATTCTGACAAGCAAAGTCAATGGGGAAGCCAGCTGAAGGTCCCAAATCTGATCCTGTGGGATGCTTCGACTATGGGATGCTTCGACCATGGAGGATTTGCCTTACAGTGGCAATTGGGACTGCCAAAATTTAGTGATGGAAGTTTGCAATATGTTGTGGGTTTTGCATTTCCAAAAAGAAAACTTGGGAATTATTCTATATACACATAGTTCTTTGGGTTCAGCAATAGTAAACTAGTAGCTCTACCATCATCTATTTCTGTTTTATATCTGGAATATTAATTTTAAAGTTTTCTATCATGATTACTATACAGTGATATCTTGATACTCATCATTAATTGGTTCTGGGAGGTGTGACAAGTGCCAAAAGTGATGGGCACCAAATAAATTTTTCCCATAAAGTTGCAAGGCAACTGACACCAACAAGCTCTAGTTTGTGCGTTGAGTACCAAACAGACTACGAAGTACTGGGACAAAACTTTCACATCAAAACTCATCAAGTACCAAATTTGACAAGTTTCAAAGCAGTCGACTACTGAGGTACCACTGTACTAAAATTTGAACTGTGAAGTGATCCCTCATATTCTTATTACAAAATTAAAGTTGTAATTGTAAAGAAACCAAAAGATATTGGCACACTTGTAACATATGAAATTAATATTCTTTGTTTATTTCTAGGCTAATTGAATCAAGCTTGGGAAGTGTTGCTACAAAGTTCAACTTTTTTATTCACAACCTTGCTCAACTGCGTTTCTCAGGGCTGCCTTCTAATGATGAGCCAATCCTATCTTTTTCACCTAAAACCTACTCACTCAAACAAGATGGTCGTATCAAAGAAGCATCTGTTTTTACCTACCATAAAAGATACAACCCAGATAAATTTTATGTAAGGCTTTGAATTATATTTTGATTCATTGTGATTTCTGTAGCTTCCTTCATTCACTTTAACCAGCATATTTTCACATGTATCCCATTATAGCAGCAATTTCAGATTTTTGTTGTTTTTCATTTGAGTGCAACTTATCTACCTATGAGTCAAACCATATTGAATGCAGTAATATCACTGAAGGAACATCTGCTTTAATGGATGTTCCATAACTTAATGATACTTAAGTCTTGGAAATGAAGTTTAGGGTTTTTGTACCAGAAGTCTTCAGACAATCATTTTGTTCAACAATTGTTCAAAGTTATAGCAATGCTGAAAAGATGATACTTACACCTGGTCCTTGAAATTACAGCTGTTGTAGCAGCCCCGTAGCCACAGGTTTAAAGTTTGGGTGCTTGGCAGCTTTCTCAGGACCGCAGAAGCATTACAGAGTACATCACACACACACACGTGCCTTTCCCCCCCTTCAAAATGGTTCTGTTTCAGTGAGGTTTGATGCCTCAGTTGCGAGGTTGGAGTGGAAAAAATATATATGGTTGCAGCACCAAATATTGAAATAATTGTATTCAGAGCAAGCATATCAAGGCTATCATATTGTCATCATACATCAATCTGGTCCTTCTGGCTTGTAAACTATGTCTCAAGGCAAAGGAAAGATTGAGAATTTTGCTACTGGCATTGCTTTTTTTCATTGGACGATTCGAAATAAATATAAGGGTGTACCTTTTCAAGTCTGGTCATGTCTGCTCCCCCACCCTCAATTCTGAGAGTTGAAATCTTACCACTTCTGCAGAGAACAAGATTTGGAAAGTTTATAGCACAGGATTACAGGAGTTAAACTTTTTAATAGTGAAATGTTCGCTTTTTTCTTTGGCAGATCTATGTGGTCAGAGTTTTGAGAGAGGGGCAAACTGAACCCACATTCATTTTTCGCACATTTGATGAGTTTCAGGAGTTACACAACAAGCTTGGGATCCTATTTCCTCTTTGGAAATTACCAGGGTACGTGTCGCAATTTTATTTTAGGGGATTGTTTTTGTTTTACATACTGTATCTAAAACTTACCTATTTAGAGTTTTAAGATTAGCACATTGCACATTGGAACATTTTCTTTATGAAGTAAACGAGTAAAGCACCCTGTTTTGGGGGTTACTACTGCATTTAGTCTGTTTATAGATCAGCTGGATTTACATGAAGCCCTGCACATTTCAACAATACATGTAGTGCTCAGGTTACAACTACTTGTTCAACAACTGTTCAATTTACAGTGGTGTTAAACAAGGGGGACATAGAGCCGGTTCTCAGAGTCCTGGCCATTGCAGCATCCCAGCAGTCACATGATTGCAGTCTGGGTGCTTGGTGCCCACTGCAGGACATCTCAGTGAGCTGTAATCACGTGATAATGACCTTTGACATTCCCTGCTGACTTCCCACAAGCAAGTGATGGAGAAGCTGCATCTAGTATACTCTTCAGGTTTTATTATTTATTTATTATTATTTAGATTTATATGCCGCCCTTTCCCGAAGGACTCAGGGCGGTTTACAGGATGTTCAAAAGAAAATCAATACAAAAGTTAAAACAATTTAAAAAAAGATTAAATGAAACCCTGAGAGAAAATAAAAACCCCAGTTAAAATTAAAAATTTAAAATTCTCAGCCTGGGCCAGAGAGCTCGAAGAGCCAGGTCCAGTTCCCGGCGGAATGAACGGATGTCGGGGGCAGTCCTAAGCTCCGCGGGCAGCTGGTTCCAAAGGGCAGGCGTGCCCACTGAGAAGGCCCTACCCCTGGGTGTTACCCGTTTGTATTTCCCATTTCAGTCACATTCTAGGGGAAATAGGTGGCATAAAAATTAATAAAAATAAAATCAGATAAATAAATTTTGGATAGATGTACATATACAGGAAACACTTTAGCTGAGATTATCAGAAAATAGATGTACATACAGTATACATGCATGAAAAGACATCTGCTGAGCCATCCAGAAAAAATAACTCCTTCAACACTTCATGGAGCAATACGTCATGTTGTAATGCTTTAATACTTTGCATTGCCTAGTCTGTATGATTGCTTTTACTTGTTTGCCTCAATGAAACTGAAGTAACTTTTTACCTCTGTTATTGTAGTTTTCCTAGTAAGATGGTTCTAGGAAGAACTCATGTAAAGGATGTAGCAGCCAAGAGGAAAGTAGAGCTAAATAGCTACATACAAAGTTTAATGAATGCATCAACAGATGTATCGGAGGTAATTCTTGACAGTAGCCTGCAAAATACATAGATGAATTTATATATAGTCTGTATGACAGTCAGTTCTTACTGAAATTTTATCTTTCCCAACCTAGTGCGATCTTGTTTATACTTTCTTCCATCCCTTACCTCGTGATGAAAAAGCTGAAGGAATTGATGGAATAACTAGGTGTACAGGTAAGAATATAGTTGTACAGTTTAATTAGTATCCTGAATAGCACAATTATTTCTGTGAACTCTGAAGCCTCTGCCATGTGGAGTTCCCATAGAATACAAAGATATACAGTGCAAATTGTGTTAAATCGTTAGAAGTAGGAATGGAACATTCTGGAGAACTCTGGGTATTCTGTTTCCCTTGGATACATTTTGAACATTCTCTCAGACATCACATTCTGAGGCAATTTGCCAGTTTCTGGAAGAATTATGATTACCACATAAAGTGTAATTATGTTGTATAGCTAAATAACCAACAGAATTCAAACTGCTGATGAAACCCTGGTCCCCAGAATCCTTTACACATGCCCCCTCTGTCTATTCTGGAGGATTTGAAGATCATGAGAGCAAGGAAAACAGCAAAGGGAAATGGCACCCTTTGTTCTGACAGAAGCAACCTTCTTGTACAGTATCACTTAAAATGTGATTGTACTTACTTTGTTTCTATTATGAAAAATTTATTACCCTGCCTTTATCACTTTATATGTAACTTAAGGCAGTTTAATGTACCTGATATTCCTTCTTCCTCTTTTTTCCCCCACAACAGCCTTGGGAGGTGGGTTGGACTGAGAAAGAATGACCGGCCCAAAATCAAAATGAAATATTTGTTTGTTTTTAGATGTAGGCCCTTCAAGTCCTACCTCAGGCAAAGTAGGAGGAGAAGTTAAGTTGTCCATCTCCTATAGAAATAAAACTCTGTTTATCATGGTGATGCACATTAAAGATTTGGTAAGTATATAAATGTGCTCACATTTAAATAATTGTAGTATGCTTGATGAGACTGTCTTCCAAAAGCAAGATGCATATCTTTCTGGGGGGGGGTGAGGAAATCAGGCTCAAGCAATATGAGGATTATATCCCCCAAAATAGTGAGGCAATTGAATATTAAAATTAAAAATTAAATATAGCAAAATCATTAGTTCTGTTTCACTAAAATTAAATGTAATTAATATTGTTACTCTCCAGTCAGATATTTAACATTTTTTTTCCTTCTGTCATATTAAAATTTTCAATTGATAGCATCTTTGGCGAAGTGAATCAAAACTTGCAAAGACAACGTGCAGCCCCATGTCCTTAAGCTACAGGTTCTTAAGGAATCCTAAGGATTGTACAAAATAATAGCAACAAAGCAATAAACAATAATACAATTTATTTGTTTATTTAAAAGATTTGTAAGGCCACTCTGGGCATTTCACAACGACAATAAAACTGTAAAAACCATAAAAACCATGCAACAAAAACTAAAAATCCGATGTTTCAGTCAACTGCTCAGGGTGCTGCAATAACCCTACATAGGCTTCACCGCACTATTCCAGTGCCTGGGTAAAAAGCCAGGTCGTAATGGCCTTCCAGATGGCTAAGAAGGTGAGGACTTGCCAAATTGCCACAGACAGAGTGTTCTACAAGGTATGGGCAGCCACAGAAAAGACATACCGTATTTTTTGGACCATAAGACGCACCTGACCATAAGACGCACCCAGTTTTTAGAGCAGGAAAACAAGAAAAAAAAAATTCTGAACCAAATAGTACCGGTATACTAGGAAGGAAGGAGGGGGGAGAAAGAGAGAGAAGGAAGGAAGGAAGGAAGGAGGGAGGGAGGGAGGAAGGAAGAAAGAGAAAGAGAGAGAGAAAGAAGGAAGAAAGAAAGAAAGAAAGAAAGAAAGAAAGAAAGAAAGAAAGAAAGAAAGAAAGAAAGAAAGAAAGAAAGGAAAGAGAGGAGGGAGGAGGGAGGGAGCAAGGAAGAGAGAGAGAGAGAGAGAGAAAAGGAAGAAAGAACGGAGGGTGGGAGGAAGAAAGAAAGAAAGAAAAAGAAAGGTAGGTACCGGTAGTTTCTTTTCCCTGAATAGGTTTTCTAAGATGCCAAAGCAATTTCAAACAATTTTATTTATATATTTATTTATTTTAATTCCATTTATATCCCGCCCTTCTCCGAAGACTCATGGCGGCTTACAAGCTTAGCAGTAGCCTTCATTCTATGTATATGCCTGCTTATTAGGGCTCAGCTTAATTGCCCCCAACAATCTGGGTCCTCATTAGCAGTATTATCTTGCAAATGGAAAATCACTTCCAATAAACTTCGCAGAGAAACCTGCAGGGACAACTCCTCACGGCTTTGCTGGGGCAAGTCACCTATGAGGTTTAGTTTAGCAAAAACTATTTCTTTAGCAGCGAGGTAAAAGAAAGAAAATGTGCGCGCGCAGGGAGGGGGAGGCAGTCAGAAGGCATGGCAGGCACGTCTGTATTTCCTCCCCTGCCGACCAATCACAGGGGCGGGGCGGAGAATTCCATGTCTTCATTCAATCACGTCTCTCCAATGGAGCTGATGGACTGCGTTGACTGAACGGGAGACAAGTGTTTTCGCTTACCTTCGGACCATAAGACGCACCTCGTTTTTCCACCCACTTTTGGGAGGGGAAAAGTGCGTCTTATGGTCCGAAAAATACGGTACTTCCTAAGTCCTACTAGATAGCATTAGTTCAGATACCCAATATTTGATCTAGATATACATTACTCTTGGGGAGAGGTGGTGCCCCAAGTAGCCTGATCCAGTGCTGTTATAAAATACCATTCACCCATAAGCATTAAATTATCACCACATTTATAATGTCTGGTAAAAATTTGGTCTTAAGTGATTTGGAGCTTTTATCCATTTTTTAAAAAGGGATTGTAAATTATTGCAGTCATCCTGGAGAAGTCGTGTCTATGCGATTGCTAAGACTTGATGACATGTAATTAAATGTAGACATTAAGTACTTCCCCTGCTCTCTTTGAATATGGTTGTCCTTTTTTAAAAAAATTATTCTTTTTGTCAGGTTACTGATGATGGTGCAGATCCTAATCCATATGTAAAGACGTATTTGCTTCCAGACATGCATAAAACTTCTAAGCGGAAAACCAAAATATCACGGAAAACTAGAAATCCAACATTCAATGAAATGGTAAGTTGAAATGGGTAGTTTTTCAAAGCAAAGTGTAATATAGAAACCATCCGTTGAGGGATAAATAATAGGAATACAGGTAGTTCTCACTTAACATCCATTCATTCAGTGACCAAAATTACAATGGTGCTAAACGAATGGACTTACGACGGACCCTTGAAGTTCTGGCCATTGCAGCGCCCCCACAGGTGAACAAAATTAGTACATACTTGGACTCATCCATATTTATGACCGCCTTTTGGCTGCCTGCCTATCCACTCCCACCAGCTACCCCTGCTGCCCAGTCCTGCCCACCACACCACATGCCTCTACAGTACCAGTCAGGGGCTTCTTGTGTGCCTTCTTTTGTGCTAGTGGTGCTTGGTTTTTTTGTGCTAGTGCAGGGGTAGGCAACCTTGGCTCTTTTATGACTCGTGGACTTCAACTCCCAGAATTCCTGAGCCAGCCATGCTGAGGGGAAAGGGAGAGGTTTCCAAGCTGAGCCATGCTGGCTGAGGAATTCTGGGAGTTGAAGTCCACGAGTCATAAAAGAGCCAAGGTTGCCTACCCCTGTGCTAGTGCTTGCTAGGGTTTCTGTCCACGCACCAACCAGGACTTTCTTTCGTGAAATCTCATGCCAGTGCAGCTAGTGCCTTCTTTGACATGGCTTCCTTTTTTTAAAGAAGGAACACAAGTAGGCCCTGGTCAGTACAGTAATGGCATGTGAGAACAAGATAGGTGGGTTGGGGGAGTTCAAGAGGAGGCAGCCCCTCATTTTACCAAAGCTCAGGGTTGGGAGGGACCAAGCCAGAAATAGCTTGAATTGGAGTGGTTCCTCAGCTAACTACTAGTGGGATTTGGTTAATGATGCCAACAAAGACTGTTTGGATTGCTGTACTTATTATATGTTTTGTTGTTAGCCGCCCTGAGTCCTTCGGGAGATAGGGCGGGATATAAATCCCATCAATAAATAAATAAATAATAAACCCTAACCTTTTCCTAAACTTTATTGATATTTTGTAAACTGTCTTGTCTTGCACTGCTTCTGAATTTGTTTTTTTGTTTTTTTAATAGCTTGTGTACAGTGGATATAGCAAAGAAACACTCAAGCAAAGGGAACTTCAGCTAAGTGTACTCAGTGCTGAATCTCTGCGTGAAAACTTTTTCCTGGGTGGGATCACTCTTTCTTTAAAGGATTTTAACTTAAGCAAGGAGACTGTGAACTGGTACAGGCTTGCTGCTGCACCATATTTGTGAACCTGACAACTTACAGAGCTGACAATATGACCTAAATAATCTTAACTCCATTTCTATATGATCACTTTTCTCTACTTGAAGATAATCCATACACTTTAGCTTGAAACACTGCAATTTGGTGGATTGTAGTTGGACCAGCCTTTGCAGAACTTTACACAAGACTTCTGGCAAGTCATCTGCTTTGTGCTTTTACTGCAATATAAGCATCGATGTATATGAATTGTATAAATGTAATAACTTGTTATAAATGCAGTTCTGAATATGAAGAAATGTTTCAAATTCAGTCTGAGGGGGTTATTCTGAATTATTTCAATCCCATTTGAATTTTTTGCCTTGATATACTGCAAACTTGTATAATTCTCTTTATAATTTATAATTATGAACACTTTATAATTCTGCTTTCAGCACATACAGTAGCACATTTTTTTAAAAAATGATCATGACAAAATTATTTTTCAGTCTGTTAAAAGGGAGGCCCAAATAGAAGGATAGAAATTCAGTGTAGCATTTAGCCTTATGACTCATAAAGCTTCTTAGAGGCTATTACTAGAATGAGTGCCAATAATTGAAATTAAATTATAAATAATGGTGCCTTATTTTGTTGCTTATACCTCATTTTTACTATTTAAAACATTTTCCAATGCTAAAAGTTAAACTTGCTAAAAATGCTTATGTGGTTCATCATATAAATTCTTTAACATTTCCCCTTTCAATTTAGGTCCACTTTAGTTCAGATTCATTAAAAAAAACCTTACCAACAGGTTGTTGAACTACAAATATTGTATGAATGCAGATGCAATTGATTTTCCACCATGGTTTGCTATAAAGCACATGTTTTTTCTTTAGGTAAATATATGGGCTATTCAACAGTAATTTTGAATTTCAAAGTAGAAGTCCCACAAAGCATAATTTCTATTATATATGAATTAAAAATATGCATACTATAGAAAAAGGCCAAGTATAAATTGCACTAGCTATTATATAGTGAAGTGACACAGTGACTTTTGGAGTTAACTTTTAGATTTTTTTCATGAATAGTAAGGGAATAATCCACAAAGCATTTTATTTCAATTAAAACTGATTTGCCATTAGTAAAGATAATAAAAGATACTGTGCATGAGGTATGGTAGATTGTATTTCAAATTCATTTCTTTAATTTGTATCCAGCTAATTTGTAACACTTGGAGAAAGCTGGGTATAATTGCAATATACTAAACCCAATATTTTGTTTTTGTTTTTTTAAAAAGCTCTTGTAGGAATTAACATTCCGCAGAATGGTTAATGTTGAAACCCAAATACTTTAGAATAAAGATACAGACCGCTGAATTTAAAGCAAAAAAAAAAAGGCATGATGAATAATACGATAGACTGACAATCTATTGCAGGCAATTAAACGAAAGTATATCAAATGGTTGTTAACCTGAGGTGCTGAAATGTTCATAATTGACTGTAAAATAAATTTGGGGATTCCTCAGTGTTAAAACTGCATTGTGATTAATAGAAGCTACTTAACATTTTTAGAAGTTTAGTAGTTATGTTAAATATGTAAGTTGTAAGCTATAGAGTAAACTAACTCGATTGTATTTCCTGCTCACTTGATGCTTTTTAAGATGTATTCCATTCCATCAACAAAACCACAAGTCATATAAACACAGGGAAGTAGGCTACTGTTTTTGTGAAACATTGCATTAGATTAACTATAAAGCAATATATACTGCTTTTTTGCAGTCTGTAACTACAGCACAGTGTATCACAGCACAAATCTAGATATTTTTTTAAAAAACCCTTTAATGACGGTGGTTTGCAGCTGCAGTTCTTGTCTGGATGTTAGAATATATGCTGCACATTACGGTAGTATTGCCATTATTGCATCCTGTGCCTTTGCCCACCATCACCATTTCTCAAAATAACTTCACAATGAATAAAGCTCTTCAGGTACATTCTTACAAAAGTGTTTTTCAGTTACCATTAAACATGTAAAGGAGCAACATTAATTTTGCATCTCTTTCAAATTATTTATATTTTTGTGATACACAAACTTTGTTTTAAATAATACAAATATTTAAGCTGATATACAAAAGGGTAAGGGAATAATCACAATCAAATGTAACACTTTACTAAGGAATGTTTTTAAAGTGTGGTCTCATGGCATTTTTATACTTTGTGAATGAAATTAAATCCTATGCATCAAATGTGGACTGCAGCTAGAAGTCAGTTTGTGTCTGTACATTTACTTCAATATTTTGAGGAAAACATCTTACTTTTAAGAAAAACAACCTCCATATTTTCTGTACTAAATAATTAGTTATGACTTTGCACTGAAAATTTTTATATTGCCTTTTTATGACCTATACATATATATAAAAAGCATGGGAGATCTGTGGTATTTCTCTATTTTTAAAATTTAAAATGATCCAGAGATGTTAGTATCTTGCCTTAAATTTGATTGTTTTTTCCAGGATACAATTAGCTTTTAAATGGAAGAAATATTTCTAGAATCTGCAAAATATTGTTCACTGTGTATCAGTGGGCTAAAATTTAAAGCTTCCATATGTGGAAAAAATTACACCATTCTCAGAATCTATAGGAATTTAATAATCTCTGTGTGGTATTCTCAGTACTGTGATTAACAATTTGGCAAAGGTTTATAAATAATAAAATGCATTATAAGTAAATGTGGATGTTTGGCTTCAATTGTTTCTTATCTGTAAGAATCAAATACTTCAGCTATATTACACTGATAGCTAATAAAGATGTACATTATTTCTATCAGCCTAAACCCAAAATATTTGGGTTAAATGTGACTCCATAACTGTCCTACATTACATTAAATACTATTTAATAAAAAACATTGTGCCTCTTTGTATGTGTGGATCAAGAAATCTAAGCGCAAAAGTTTCAATCAGGTCTATTCCACTGAGCATTTTTAAGAAACTTGCTTCAAATATTAACTATATGTTGCCTCTTTGTTCTTTTCTTACACCTAAATCTGTGATCTGTAGTCCTGTTAATCCTAGCACTAGTCAGTAGTAGACCATATATTCTGTGAAATCTCATGTACTTGGTACCAGATTAAATCATTTTGAGAATTACTGCCAATCACTGAAATGTCCATTGTGGTTTCCTACCTTTAATATTTTCACTTAAGAAACACTAAATGGAAAGATAAAGGAAAATATGCTAGCCTACTAACTATACCATCTTTATTTCCATTAATTCTTGCAGGTCCTTTTAACTATCTTTAAAAAATAAAAATATAGAATTGGTCCAGTGCATTTTTTGATTTCCCCCCCCTGCCTATGTAGAGAAAGTTCAATTAAAGAATGGTAGGGAGCATTCTTCAATGCTAGAGATGACAAAAGTAGCCTGACTGATTTGCTATTGGGTTGAAATGTCATGACTGCTGTTCTTTCCCCTCATTGCAGCCATTTGGTGGAGCGCCCATTATACATCCCTCCTAGGCCCTAGATGACAGGTTCCTAATCTTTTTGCCATTACACCTTCCTTTAGTATAATCTTAATGTACACAATTTCTCCTAAACACGCAAACACCAAAATGAAGACAAATGAGCAACGAAAAAAATACAGTGTAACTTTGGGAACGATGTATTTATTGTAGTAATGTACAATTAAAAGGTTCTTCACACCTTCGCTAGACTCCCGGAGGAAAGTACACCTTACAATGGGGAAACCCTAAAGCAGGTCTTCAAACTTGGCCCTTTTATGACTTGTGGACTTCAACTCCCAGAATTCCTCAGCCAGCTTTGCTGGCTGAGGAATTCTGGGAGTTGAAGTCCACAAGTCATAAAAGGGCCAAGTTTGAAGACCCCTGCCCTAAAGGACTTATTGCGATGTTATTTGATCCCAAAGGATTTGATATATTTTGGGGGTGGAAGTGGCCAACTGCTGTTCTTTACGCACAAGGTAAAATTGTAAAGTTGGGAACTTTTTTAAGGTTACAGATGTCTGAAGAGCCAATCTGAGGATACACATTACGGTTAATATCGGGCAATTAGCCCCACGATGCGATGGTAGGCGGCGGTCGAGGAGCTTTTCCGTACAACCAAATCACACCATCAGAAACATTTTGCCGCTGCCATTTGCCGCTTCAGACACACACAATCAATCTGTCCCTCCCTCTCTTGTCTCCCACCCTGGTCTCTCAAGTGGAAAGACTAAGAAAGGAATGCTGGGAGGTGTAGTTCGCCAGCAGGCGGAAGGACCACGCTGAAGAATAGCCGCGTGTGAAACCGGAAGTCTTTTCGTTCCGCCCGCAACGTCATTTCCGGCGGAAAGCAAGCTCGACTTGCAAGGCTGCCTTTCTCGCTTCTTTCTTTTCGGCGCCATCATGGGTCGCATGCACGCACCCGGGTGAGTTTGGCCGAGAGCGGGGCCTCGGCGTGAGGAGATCCCAGGAAGACCGGCGGGAATGGTCTCGCGATCTCCTCTGGCCGTAGTGTCGCGATCTATTTCAGGAGCGTTTCCTTCGCTTCTGTTTTGGAGGGCTGGGTCGGCCTTTGCTTAGAGGCCGACTCGGTTGAGGACTGGCGGCTTCCTCGTTAATCCAGTGGAGTCGCAGAGGAGAGGCGGTTGGTCGCGCCGCAGTTTGGCCACCTCTCGCTCCTGCTTTGTTTTCAATGAAACATCCGGGCATCTCTTACAAAAGTCTCGGGAGGCGCCGCTTGTAGGAGACGGGGAAATAAGTGTGCAAAAATTGGAGAAATAAGTGTGCAAATTGGAGGCGGCGGCGCCTCGCGGATTCCCCGTACTCTGGTGCAAAGCTTTTATCGCGTCGCTCGGGTAAAAATCAAAAGCTACGCAGCCCTTGTAATTCTAAAAGCTTGGCTTCTGGATTCACTGACAGGGTTGATCATGACTTAGGTGCTGGCAATTCTAGCTCACTACGGTATCAAGCTGGTTAGTAGTACCCTGTGGCGAACTGTGTGCTTGTCACATTTTCTAAAATAATGCTCTCTGACTACTTTTTACTGTCATTTTATTGGGGTTTTTATTATGTATTAACTGTTTTTTAATGGGCAAGTATTTAATTACTTTTTAACTTTTGTAATTCTGTGTTTTATTCTTGCCCTGTACACCGCCCTGAGTCCTTCGGGAGAAGGGCGGTATAGAAATATTAATAAATTAAATTAAATTAAATTAAATTAAATTACTTCTCTTTTCAACAGAAAGGGCCTGTCCCAGTCGGCCTTGCCTTACAGGAGAAGCGTACCTACAGTAAGTAGTTATTCAGCCTGCTTGGGACTTGATTAAAAAGCATCCGACTTGCAAAGTGAAGGATGCAAATTGTTTATAAACATCCCACGGGCTAAATTATTTTAAATTTATTTCCTACAATGATATTTTGATTTAACAGTTAAGAAATAAAATGCCCCTCTTGCAGTTAATTAGGAAAGCGTCTTGATGTATGTCCTACCTATTTCTTAAAACACATGTCTGAGTAAAAAAGCTTTAAAATGAGAACATAAATATTGACCATCTCAAAGTGATCTGTTACATGTTAAATTTTGAATAATTGCTGAAAATCTAACTTTAACAGTTGGGATAATAGTTAACATAAAAAAATGCTCAAGCAGTTCCAAGCTCCAAGACAATTATACTCATGAGAAAATTAAAACTTGTTACTCTAAGCAGTTTTGCTAGCATATGGAAATACTTAAGCTACAACCTCTTTTTGTAGTTTTAATTCATGGTATATGTTATAGGTGTCATACATGCTGCTCAGTTCAGTTACAATCAAAGGCATTAATTTGGGGGGAAATAATATTTAACTGACCAGAAGACTGTATAGCATTGCAGTTTCATTAAATTGTACTTGTATTTTTTCAGAGTTAAGTCTATTACTTCTAAAACCACAGTGTCAAGAAATCAAAAGCTATGTAATTTCAAGGCATCCTACTTTTATTTTTCTTTTGGCCTCTGTAAGTGTGTGTGAAGATATAGCAACTGGCACTTTTAATGCTTTTCTCCTTACATAATTCTCTTTACTAAGAGCTTTTTACTTTTACTTTTTTTATTTTTGCAATTTGAAATAGCAGAATTATTTATTACATGTTCTGTGTTGGGTGGTTGCTATCTGATATATCTGAACTTGAATCGCTGACAATTGAACTTTTTTAGTGGCTGAAACTTACTTCTGATGATGTCAAAGAGCAGATCTACAAGTTGGCTAAGAAAGGCTTGACACCTTCCCAAATTGGTACGTTGAAATAAAATGCTGTGCTAAGAGTAACTAATAATATGTACATGAGGGCATGTATATTGGTTCTTAGTTATAAGCCATTTAGAGGCATTTGGGAGCCAGGCAGCCAAATAATCCATCTTATTGATTTGGTTTACCTTGATAAACTTCCCTTGGTTTATTGGCTGGCTAGTTCGCTTATTGGCTATTCATAGTTTTAAGTATTTGTAACTACTGTGAGCTGTATTGGTTGCTGGTCTGCTTTCAGGTGCAGTCTGGGTGCAATCATGGCATGGGTCCAGATTACTTGACGGACCATCTTATCCCACTGGGATTGGCCCATCCCACTCGTGCCAGCAGAGGAGGCATGCTGTGGGTCCCATCAGCATGCGGGTGCAGGAGGAGGGCCTTCTCTGCCTTTGTTCCTGCCCTCTAGAACATCTCCCTCCACCCCATGTAAGATTGGCCCCAACCTCTTATCCTTTTGTAAAGGCCTAAAGACCGGGCTATGCTAATTCGCCTGGGGCTCCAATGGGGGAACAGCACAGTGGAGATGGTTGATGGAGTAACAACAGATCCCACCTTCTCCCATTTCGCCCCCCTCCCCACGTGTCCTTTATTTTAATCTCTGGTTTTAATTTATTCAGGTTTTAATGTAGATATATTTTTTATGTCTGTAAGCCACCCAGAGTTATGGTAAGATGGGTAGCGTGCACGCACACACACAAATATGTAGACATTTTTTCTTCAATAAAGTTCTGATGATTAATATAATTGAAATCTTAGAACCTACTTTTATTTAAGGTATTATTGAATTGATAGTTTATTTAATGCCTTTAAATATAATTGCTGCTGCTAAAATTGTACATTTTTATAGCTTTTACTGGACTGCCTTACAGTGCAGGTTGCAAGCTATTGTTTGCGATCGTACAGAAATCTTTATGGTAGCTAATGCTTCTTGGATGTCCAAATGAATTAATACGTTTAAACTTAGGATACTTTAAAATTACAGTACTTCCAAAAGTGCTTCCTTTGTTTTCAGGTGTAATACTAAGGGACTCGCATGGGGTTGCCCAAGTTCGTTTTGTGACTGGTAACAAAATTCTGAGGATTCTTAAATCCAAGGGACTTGCCCCTGATCTCCCAGAAGATCTTTACCACTTAATCAAGAAAGCAGTTGCTGTCCGCAAGCATCTTGAGAGGAACCGCAAGGTAAAGTAGCAGAATATAT
Source organism: Vipera ursinii (assembly GCF_947247035.1). Lineage (NCBI taxonomy): Eukaryota > Metazoa > Chordata > Lepidosauria > Squamata > Viperidae > Vipera > Vipera ursinii. The sequence continues at coordinate 102,412,285 of NC_139512.1, read as the reverse complement.
TCCATCCTCAAAATTTGAAAATGGGACCTACAATTATTCTAGAATGGTGGTTTACTTTTGAGAAGTTAGTACCTTTACAGTAAATTAAATACAATTAGATTAAATGCTGGATTGTATCTTAAGATCCTAGTGCTAGTGGAATAGGCACTGTTGAAACATACTATATTTTCCGTAGATCTGCTCTGGTGAATTAGGAGAAAGGAAGTAAGCACAATGATTGGTTTAGGAGTACTGCATTATTATTCAAAGAAAATACAAAACAGATTGTTGCTAGGCTGCCTTTCAAAACAGTATTTGAAAATGTTTTGTTTTTGATGGAAGGATAAAGATGCCAAATTCCGACTTATTTTGATTGAGAGCAGAATTCATAGGCTGGCTCGTTACTACAAGACCAAGAGAGTACTCCCACCTAATTGGAAGTAGTAAGTATATTTTGCTGTCAGTCACAATATGGCTATATTGTTAAAACATTGGCAGCAGTTTTCTGTTCCTCTGCTTAATGTTATAGAAAGAAATGGCATTTATGTAAGGAATACTATTATAAAGTGAGGCAATGTTTGAAATGTAAGCGCAGCAGTGGCCTTTCTGAAATACTTCCTAACTATTCTGTATATAAGTCTGTTGATTGTAATGAATACATTTGGGGTGCATTAAGATACATTCAGTTTGCACCTGTTCAGAAGTTGCTGCAGATTTGTACTGTGGAAAAGTATAGCAAATGGGAGGAAATGATATAACTTTAATCCCATTAATATGACTACTGAGCTTTGCTTCAGGTTTTTTTTTACATTTAAGTCCACTTCCAGGTTGCTCACTGTGATGACAGTTTTCCAACCATTCGCAGTTTCCACCAGAAAGGTTTTTCCTTTGTGTTGGCTAGTCCTTCCTTGGATGTCTGAGTGAGCTGCTGTAGACGATAAATTTAAGCGTAATCTTGTTGATGCCACAAGATGTCATGTTGATGAAGTTGCTAAATTTTTCTTCTCTTCTTCTGCAGCGAATCATCCACGGCTTCTGCTCTGGTTGCATAAAAAATTCTTACTACGACCATGGGAATCTAAACCATCTTGTAATGGTGTTATGCCTACTTCAGAGCGATGTCATTGCTTTCTTACTTAAAATTGGAAGGACAAGTTAAGACGTATACTACACCAATAAAAGCTACTGGATTTTTTCCCCACTTGATAATATAATTTGAGTTCTTTAAAGCTGCTGTTGTCCTGCAAATATTTTTGTTTTCATATAAATTTACTAAAGGTTCTTATAAACCGTGTACACATTGAGTGTTGTGTTGAAATTTTTCCTATCAAATACCGTGCTGTCTTTGGGAGACAGCATTAATGAAAACGGATGGCTTGAAGTTGCTTCAGGCTAAAGTCAGAAGTGCTTATATTTCTCAGTGATATTTGTTTGCAGTTAGAGTCAATGGTTTTTGATGAATATCTATAGAAGGATCAATCTCAAAATGCTTCTTTACCCATATTGTGAGTTAGGGAAAATGGGCTTTTATAGGCTACAGGTTAATTCTTTCAAAACAAGAATTATATGAAGGCATTTTTCATTCAATTTGGAAAAAGTGGATTTTCCCTTTGATTAAGAATACAGCTATGGTAATGGAGATAAGGGCCACTTATCTTTACCCTTCCCCTGGCTTTTATTTTTAATGAAAACAGAAGAGAAATGTTTACCAATCAATTAGCTTTCAGATGAACTACTAGTAAAACTAATCTAATTGCTTTTAAGAGCAAATATACTAGTGTTGTGAACCTACAGAATAATTCAGCTAGCAAGGCAGAGGCAGGCTAATGAATTATATAGGAAAGGATAGAAATGCTTTATGTGAGGTTTTCAGATCTTTTGCCAATGTAACTATTTTCTGTTTGGAGCCCTTAAAACAACATTCCACAGGTCTCTGCCCCCTGCTCGAAACATCAGTGGTAGCTGTTGTATCGGATACAACAATATCCAATAAGGCATCAACTCAATTTAGGGGAACAAAAATAAGATGTTTTCTATGTGTGTGTGAGAGAGACTGCTAGGGTCTTTTCTATTCTTGTAGAAGATACAGTGGGCAGTACTATAATGCCCTTTTATAAAATTGCATAGTATTGTCATCTGAATGTTTTTCCTCCAACTATATAAAATTGATGGAGATCTGGAAAATAAATAACTTTGAAGTGAGCTTCGGCACGTGTTTGCCAAGTGTAGGTGTGGAGAGAAAAGGTGTTCTTCATTTTTCTCTCAGAGATAGGGCTCGCTCTTGTTTCTCGAGCACATAGATCAAATAACGATCTTAGTTTTAAGGTAGATCAATAAATCCTCTTGCATGTGCTTAACTTAATAAAATATGCTGCTTAGAGTGTGTTCAAAAGAAATTTTATAAATTACCAGAAACTATTCTTGTGAGCATAGTCATTGTATCTAAACTTGCCCCTCAAGCCAAATATGGTCATGACATTTTCAGAGTTTTCCTAATGTCGTTAAGTTTAGCAATTCAGAGATTGTCATTGAAAGCTTTTATGTATCTCCCCGTCATTAAATATCTGAACTTCAATATGCAAAGTTTATAATTTATAGGAAGCACATTTGTTATACAGACTTGGCTTCATAGCATTTAATGTCTCAAGCTTTTTACCATATTCAATTCTATTAAGTTATAAATACGACTGAGTATATATATTATAATCAGCTCTGCACAGTTAGGGAAACAACGAGTGCTTTTAGAAACACTTTAGAATAAATAGTTTGCCATACTGTTAAAATCATTTGCAGTAAGCTTAGCTGAATTGGACATGGATTAAGAAAAAAGCCCTGTAGTCAGCAGAATAAAAGAATTTTAATTGGATAAGCTAACCTGAAAGAAACAAATTAAGGACAGATATACATGGAGGAAATCTATCATCACTAACAGTTGACATCGACTTAATGGCACGTAAATTGTTTGGCACAAAATCTTAACAGTTAAGCAATGTCTGCATGGCTCATTTGCTTGTCTTGCCATCACCATGGAGGGAGACTTATAGGGGATTTCATATAGTTCCTTTGGCTGTAGAGTTCTTGGTGCTCTCTGAACTTTGTTGTTTGCTTGCAGATGTTTAGGTAACATCTTTGAGAATGTACTTTCTGTACTTTAAGGATTCCCAGATGTACATAGAACAGTAGAATTTGGAATAAAACTTAAAAGCTGATTGATCTAGAACAGGGGTGTCAAACTCAATTTCATTGAGGGCCACATCAGCATTGTGGTTACCCTTGGGGGGCTGGGTGGGTGTGGCCAGGGTGGGCATGGCCTACTGGGTGGGTGTGGCTGGAGTGCGTATGGCCTACTGGGTGGGCATGGCCAGCTCTACATCATTTGTGTCAAGGGTGCCTATGGGGGCCTGGGCAGGAGTGGGACAGATCTGAGGGGGTCTGGCAGAAGGAGATGGGACCAGGGAAGTGCCAAGGCATGGTCCACTGGAGGAGCCTCACTGTTCCTTTCAGGCCGTTGGGGGGGGGCTGGACGATGGTGTGGAGGTCAAATGCCTAGCCCCGCCCTCAAGCACCCACGGCATAAGCCCAGCCCCACTTCCCCAAGGGGGTGCCCACCTGCATTTACCTCTTCCTCAAGGCTGCTGCTGCTGTGCTTGCTCTCCCTAGCCAGGTTGCCCATGATAGGTACGAGGGCAAAATCAAGAGGGAGGCCCATTCCCTCCCCATGTGAGAAGACCTGGCTTTGTTAGCAATAGGGAGGCACCCCCCCCCAGCATAGGCCAGGAGGAGGGGGCAATGGGATGGTGAAAGGGCAGCTGGGCAGGACTAAGGTAGGACTTCCCTCAGACCTTCCCTCTCCTTCCTTCCAAAGAACAGAGTGGTGGGAAAATATTTGAGATAGGGGAGGGAGAAAAACAGGCAAGAAACACAGCTGGGGAAGTGTCATCCTTCATGAGGAATGAAGAAATGCACCATTGCCTGGAAATGGCCAGCACATGGCCCTCGCCTACTTCACATATCCAGCTTGGTGGGCTCTATGGGAGGGGATGCCATGAGCAGCGTTAGAGTCAATGTTACCTGTGCAATGCTGCCCAGCCCCTAGCCTGCCCGGTTTTGGCAGGTAGCGGGGCGCTCTACTCACAGTGCCAAGAGGCTGAGCCGGCTGCCATGAATCTGAAGAGAAGCACAATGCTGCCCAACCCCTAGCCTGCCTGAAGTAGGCAGGGCCATGTGCTGGCCACTTCCAGGCGATGGTGCATTTCTTCATTCCTCACAAAGGGTGATACCTCCCCAGCATGCTCCCAGGGGGCAGTGCCGACACGGCATGGGCCAGTCCCTCACTGTTTCCAGATGGCCTTGTGGAGCTAAGACTGAATGTATTTCAGTATAGATGACCACCACGAAATTGTACATTGGCTCCTGGCCAGCCGGGGCCAAGACAGCAGGGGCCGTTCCCTTACTGTTTCCAGGATGGCTTCGTGGGCCACATGAAACCACGGGCCACATCTGGCCCCTGGGCTTTGTGTTTGACTTGTCTGATCTAGAATCTGCACTTTCCAATCAGTACCACAGTTATTCAGTATAATACTGCTCTATGTCTGAAAGCCTATGACTGTACTTACTTTTCTCAGTCTTATTCAAAAAATTTATTTGAGCATTATCTTAAGTTTATTTGGTTATATTTAACAGAAGTTAAAAATGCACATTGCTCAGGAAATGTGCGGGATGTAAAAAATATTTAACTCAACTAATTTTCTCCTTTATAGAATACATCTTAACTAATCACTTCTACTTTTTATTGAGAAGTGTATGCAATAAAATGACAATAAATGTTTTTGTTTTATTCCACATCAAAATATTATAAAAAGTTGTCCAGTTAGTATGCAGAAATTCTACCATTAGAACCATTAAAAAAATACATTCAGACCATTTGAAATTAAATGTAAATTATCCTAATTTGTATATAAATTATTGTAAAATAGAGATCGTTAACTTCATAAAAGTCGGAATATACAGTACACAGCTATTCTGGAATGGTTGTAGTATTACAACCTTAATTTATATATCAGACAATGAAGTATCAGGAAATAATTTAAACAAATACTATTTTTAGATGTGGAAGAAAGAAAAAATAGTAATAACCTTGAGAAAGTTTCAATAAAGTGCTATTTACCTGGAAGATTAGTTGTATGTATACATTCCCAGAAAATACTTGGAACATTAGGTGGCAGTTTTACAATCTGAAGAAGGGGTCTAGAATTCAATTTAGACCTAATCCACTGATGTACTATACAAACTTGGCAAAAGTACATACAAAGTCTGTAGTCAAATCTTTAAATGCAATAGCATTAATCGTTGATCTTCTAACAATATTTCTTTAAAAGTAACTTAATTGGATATTTTTTACCTGATACCTGAGAAATGCTAATCAAAATTTCAGTGTCTGTGTGTTCAAATTTACTACATGTAAATACCTCCTCCATCCAAGCTGTTTACAACCACTGATTATTCTTCAGCTGAGCATGTGTCTCCTTTAATATTCCATATTGCAAATGAAACTGGCATTAAAACAAACCAAGAAACAACAAGAAAAGGCAACTGGTATACTCACCTTGTGTATGCATTTATCCCAACGGAAACCTCCCATACTCCTTCCAGCGCAGTAATAAAAAAATGAAAGACAAAAAAAATATAACTTTTTAATATAGCCTTTTTACTGTACAATAGTTAAGGCTAGCTATAGGGTGAAATGCTTAGTATCATGGAGTCGCCCTTTGGGTCCAACTTCACAAGGATACATGTCTGGCCAGGTTCTGTTAGAAGGCATGCAGTGGCGCCTGTTGATGTTTCCACAGGCAATTCATCTTGTCATCAGGAAAAGCTGCTGTGGAATTTCATTTTGGAACATTATTTCATGTCTGGCAGAAAAGGTTATGGCCCTCTTGTGTGGTGATAAACCTTTAGGTGTTTAAAAGAATGGAGTCATGTCCTTCCTCTGTCTCCCCAAAGTTAAAGATACTCAGTTCATAAATACCTCTTCCTAAGGATGACTCTGACCTCCCAAGTCTGTACCGCAGCAGTATTTTTATTGACCAGGTCAAATATTTCCTATCGGATCCAGTCTTCTGAGTTTTGCAGAACATGTTTTTCAACAGGCAAAATGTTTTAACGTATTAACATTAAACAAAATAAGCTATGCTGTCACAACAGAATAAAGCCTTGGTGGCGCAGTGGGCTAATGCCTCCTTAAGAAACACCAGCTGCCTGCAATTAGTGCAGGTTCGCATCCCACCAGGCTCAAGGTTGACTCAGCCTTCCATCCTTCCGAGGTAGGTAAAATGAGGACCCAGATTGTTGGGGGCAATTAAGCTGACTTTGTAATAATGCCGCTTGGGGGTGTATGTGAAAGCCCTAATAAGCAGGCATATACATAGAATGAAGGCTACTGCTAAGCTTGTAAGCCGCCCTGAGTCTTCGGAGAAGGGCGGGATATAAATGGAATTAAAATAAATAAATAAAATAAATAAAGGGAAAAGCTTTCATTGCTAGCTACAGTGGTTTAAAATACTACTGTATACCGAGGAAGAGCCTCCGGGGCTAATGAATTTTAAGTAATTACATGAATACTGTGTGCGGGTAGTGCTCAGAAATATCAGCAGAGGTCCCCACGCTTCCAGCAGTCTTCTCTTTGGATGTTGGCCTGGAGCATTTTAGAATGCAAACGGGGTGCTCAGACTTTTTTCTTTCTTTTCAGCGGCCAATTCTACTTCATGCTGCCAAGGAGTATATTGAAAAAACAGAAGGTTTTTTTTTTTAAAGCCAGATCAAAGTCCTTGTACTTGTTCTAAATGGCAAAATCCTGGAATTCATTGGCAAACCTGTGAACTGGCTTTCTTTTGCTGCTCTACTTGAGGCTCTGCTGATTTTATTTTAAAAACACATTTATCCGCATTGAAAAAAGGTTGCTGGGCAAAGCTTTGGCATTTCTTTCATTTGCATTATTACAATCCCAGGTTGGAACTACTGCTGGATGAAATAAGTCTATCTTTTTGTGAAACTGGGAGCAAGGATTTCCGCAAAGGGCTCTCATTTTAGTTTTTTTGTATCCAAAATACTTAGGCCCACTTCACTACCATTGGAATCGACAATAGTCGGCTATTAACAATTGAAATTCAGTCTATTTCAGTGTGACAAAAGGATGCTAAACTTTTATTGCAATCCTAATCTGGGGGTTAGATGAGAAATTTGGTGAAGGACGAAACCAGATTCCTACCATTTTTTCCTACAATCAAAGTCGGGGAGTTAGAGCTTGCTTCCCCACCCTTTTTTTCTTGTTTTTCTTTCCACTGATCCCACTGATAAGAGAATTGTAACTTCACCAGGTCCAGCTTGTATCACATTTAAGAGTTTCATCCTCTTGATTCGGTGCACTTCTGGAATGGGGCATTCTAAGTCCTATTAGAGACACCTTCTGCAGATTTTACATTGTGCTCAGGAAGCCATTCACAGAAGTCTGGGAAACAGAATAACCTGCCACATCATTCCTCTCCGTAAACTTCGGGAAACATTTTTTTAATCCGGATTGCACCCAAATGAGTTTATGCTATATTTTTAAAATGGAGCTGACTATGGAAAAATAAAAAGGGAGCTTTCCCATTTTATTTTTTACATTTTCATACTACCCCAAATTGTATGTCTATGCCACCCATATCCTTAAAAATTAACAGCAGACTTCATTTTTCCCCCCATTGGATTTTTTTTTAAAGAGTTATCTTTGTTGTTGCTGTTAGTTGCGAAGTCGTGTCCAACCCATCGTGAACCCATGGACAACGTTCCTCCAGGCCTTCCTGTCCTCTACCGTAATCTTCTGGAGTCCATTTAGGCTCACGCCTACTGCTTCAGTGACTCCATCCAGCCACCTTCTTCTCTTGCCCTCAACCTTTCCCAGCATTAGGCTCTTCTCCAGTGAGTCCTTCCTTCTCATTAGGTGGCCAAAGTATTTGAGTTTTAACTTCAGGATCTGGCCTTCTAAAGAGCAGTCAGGGTTGATGATCTCTAGGACTGACCGGTTTGATCGCCTTGCAGTCCAAGAGACTCGCAGGAGTCTTCTCCAGCACCGGTTATCTTTAGATCTTCCAAAATATGCACTACAGACTAATTGCACTGAAGAGTCTGCCATACTTAACTCCCTCGGCAATTAAAAAACTAGGCAGGACAATGTATTTACAAGATATTCCTTCTTGTTTCTGATTAGAATGTAAGAGCTGGCTGCTTTACTGACATTAATCCGGTAATTTGTTTAATTTCTTCCAAGAGTTTAACAAGATGCTTCTGAAAAATGGCAAGAATGCCAGGGGTGGAGATTTGGTACGCAAGACGGAGCCATGTGCAAAATAGTACTAAGTCTCTTAACACTGTTATCCACTAAACAACTCTTGTCAGAGGACACATTTTTCTAAAGTAGCCAGTCAAACGTACCTGAAACCAACTCTACTTATAAAGTAAGGGCTGCATCTACAGTTAACTTGCAAAGAGTCTGCTGTTTATCTGTTAAAGTTGCTTTTACTGTCTTCCTCACATGCGTGCAACAGTTCAAGATTCTCTCAAAGAATTTCTATCACTTTTAGTTGCAGTTGGTAAGGTGTACTCCACAGCTTTGTGTCCGGCCCCCATATATGTGTATATATAGATAAGTTTTTTCAATATACGGTAGTAAAAATAACTTAAGAAAAAGGAAAGAGATGAAAGAAGAAAATCTATAGTTATGCCTTCCGCTCTTCTTTCTATTTTAACCTTTTCCCCATCCTCTGGTCCTTTTACTCCCCCAGTCCATAAATCATCAACTGATTCTTGTCTTCTTTCAAAAAAGTTATTTTTTCCCCTGACCACATTGATCAGCTTCGCTGATTCCACAAATTCAGTTAATTTTATAATCCAGTCTTCTGCTGTAGATATTTCATTGCTTTTCCATCTTTTTGCAAACAATAATCCTGCCACCCTTATTATAAGCAATATGAATTTCCCACATTTACTTATCCATAAAACCCAGTGGGAATCATTTTGGTTTCATGATAATGTTTGCAGTATCTTTTGCCTCACTGACTGCTGTACAGGGAGTCCTCTATTTACAACCCTAATAGAGCCCAAAATTACAGTTGCAAATCGTGGCAGTTGTTAAATTGGTCACTACCAATTTAACTCTGCCTGATTTTTACAACTGAGCAAATGCCTCAGTCATTAAAAGAATCCATTATACCCAATGGGAGGGTTTTTGGTTTTTTGCCAGAAACCTGAAGTAAACACTGGAAACTGGCAAAAGAACATTGAAAATTGTGGTTATGTGACCATGGGAAGCAGCCATAAATCCAAAAACCATTTGACAAGTGCCCAAGATGCAATCACAATTCTATGGGTGGGTGGGTGTGGCCATAGGAAATTCAAAACTGGGTCATAAGTGTCTTCTGGGAGATCCATTGTAACTTCAAATGGTTGTTAAGCTATATTTTTCTTTTGCTACCACCACATCCCTTTGAAAGTCTACCTACCAGGAACCCCACGTCTTATGAGTAGGTTTCCTCCCCATTTGTCTGCTGTTAAGATGAACAAATAAGTTAAAGGGTGCATTTCAAACTTTTACTTGCAAGACTGATAAAGGCTGCCTTCTTACGACATATTTAGGCCATAGTTAAAAAGGGCCATATTTTTTTTCAACTCAGTCCCTGGTTTGCAGAACATGCTAGTTTAAAACAAATAGTTGGCTAGTTTGTGATTCAGAAAAAGGAATCGTGAGGTAATAGGGAGAAAAGAGACCGGCATCAGATCGAAAGAAGAAGTTAAATATTTCCATCTAATCCCTGCTCTCTCTGTCAGAGCCTGGATCCTGGAGGGTGAGAAAAACAACAACTGCCAGCTTCCAAACATGACCTCCACTCAGGCAGAAAGCTGTCTGCCAAATGAATAGTACTGTTCATGGAACCCTTTTAAAAGGGACAGTACCTCAGCCTAAGGGGGCAAATGCAATTCTAGTTTCATCAGTTTTCTTTCCAAATAGCTCCTGCTACATTGCCTGTTTCGTGTATTTTCTGTAGCGAGGAAAAAAAGGTGGGAGGGATGACAGAAAAACACAGGATGATTAAACCTTGGAAGATTTCATTGTTTGAACCCTACACAATGTGGTTTTGAGGCAAAGTTTAGTAATTATCTGCTAAAATTAGGTTTTATAAACACATTACAAGTGATAACACATAATAATGATTTTGCACATAAACTATGACTCTATTGGAGAAATTATTACATGCAAAAAAGGAGAAATGTAGGTGAAACTAATGGAAAAAGCTCCTGTCAGACATCATCTACAAATGCAATTAATATTGCTTCAGTCCTGTATCCGGATTTGAAATTCAGCTGGAAAGGGTCCAGATAATCTTCCCCAGAGTTCATTGAAAGTGCAGCGCAATCACCTTAACAGACCTCCCTAAAAATAACAGTTGGAGACAGGATGAAAATTATCCAGCATGGTTGGGTTCAGCAATGGTTTCTTGAATAGAGAGCAAACCACTTCCTCCTTAAGTGTCAGTGGGTCCACACCTTCTCTCGAGGAAGCATTCACTATGGTCAGACACCAGCCACAAGTCACCTCCTAGGAAGCCTTAGCTAACCACAGGGATGGAGTCTAACAAGTATATGGCCAAGCTTACAATTTCAAGAACACTGCCCACTTAGTTCATTCAAGATAACCAGGCCAGATTCAGACTCACTCATTTCTATGGGATCTGCCTCAAGGCGAAAGTCCAAACATGGACTGAATTTGGGCAAATTTATCCAGAAGTTACCTAGCATTCTTCATAGGAACCTTACAAGTAACCACCAACTGCACCTTCTCCAGAAGTGCTACTAACGGCTACCTATGGACACAAAAGTAAAGGTAAAGGTTCCCCCGCACATGTGTGCTAGTCATTTCCAACTCTAGGGGCCGGTGCTCATCTCCATTTCAAAGCCGAAGAGCCAGCGCTTGTCCGAGGACGTCTCCGTGGTCATGTGGCCGGCATGACTAGACGCCAAAGGCACATGGAACGCTGTTAGCTTCCCATCGTAGTGGTCCCTATTTTTCTACTTGCATTTTTATGTGCTTTCGAACTGCTAGGTTGGCAGAAGCTGGGATGAGTAACAGGTGCTCACTCTGTTACACGGCACTCGGGATTCGACCCGCCAAACTGCCGACCTTCTGATCAACAAGCTCAGCGTCCTAACCCACTGAGCCACCACGTCCCATGGATGGACACAATAAGGGTGTAGAAATATTGCTTTCACCAACCATACCACAATAAAGTATGTCATAATTGCTCAGGCTCATGTTTGGTTGCATTTATTTTTTGTTGTCCTCCAGCAGTGCTCTAGGCACTCTCTTCTTCCATTTCATCTCCCTTACTTTTTCTGTAAACCATAGAGAACCCTGGGGTCCATAGAGACCCAATCTGATCTGATGACCCAGCCACTCTTTTTTCAAGGATTCAATTGGGCCACATAACAGACTTTTTTCTCTGGAAGCCAAATGTATGCTTCAGTGAAATTATAAATCATGGGAAGCCTCAGACTATTGATCCATTTAGCACAGTGTTGCTTAAGACAGTGTTCTTTCTCACTCTTGAAGGTATCCAGAAATAAAGTTAAAATTGTTTGTGTATACATTGCATGGTCTTTGAACATTTGAGTTACAATATAGCATATTATCAGAACTGCATGTCTCTCAGACTGGGACATGAGGCCCATTTAGTGCATCTGATTTAGTTATAGCATACCCCAGCTTTTACATTTCTGCTGTTCTATGCCTCAGTCGTGAGCTTCTTGTGAGGGGCAGCTTCCTAGATTCACAGAATTGCCTTCAAGACACAGTCACTGGGTACAGTAATTGGACTGAGAATGGTGAGATCCAGGTAGATTAAAAAACAGGCAGATTAAAAAAGGGCTCCTCAAAGAACATTCCAAGTTGGGGAAAAGGTTTGTCTGTCAACTAAATATTTATGGTTTAAGTTACCTAGTAAGAATTTAGGACCGAAGTACTTAGGGCCCTTCCCCATTGTAAAGATCATTAATCCGGTCACGATGGAATTAAAACTTCCTAGGCTGTTAGGAAAAGTTTATCCTGTTTTCCACTGTAGCCTGTTGAAACCTTTTTGGGGTTCCACCTTAAGACCTCCCCATAAGAAGGCACCTGCAGCCCTCGTGGTGGCAGAACAGACTCACTATGAAGTAAAGCGTATTCTTGATTCTAGAATTTTTAAGGGGAAATTGCAGTACTTAGTGCAATGGAAGGGATATCCATTGTCTGAGACCACCTGGGTGAAATCTAGTGATGTAAAGGATGACAGACTCCTTAATAGGTTCTATAAGAAACATCCCATAACCTGTGCTTTTGTTTACATTACAGGATTTCTCTTTTTTGTAGGGGGGGGCGGATGTCAACACTGCTAACATTGGATGTTCTTGCTTTGACAACGGATGGAAATGTAGCCATCTTTTCTCTTTCGCTTTTAGAGTTCGTTGATGCTGGGAGGGAGAATGTGGATGACAGCCCAGCTAGTCATAACAATAATAACTCAGCCATGGGAATCCAAGATTATTGCACCCAGAGTTGATAAAAGATTTGGCGGGCTGGAGAGCTGGGGAGAAAGCCCGCACTTCAAGTTAATTGGGGAATGTGATTTATGACTGTTAATTGGAGGAGGGAATTGTGCTTTACTACTTTGTGCCCAGGGGAGGGGAATTCCGTTTTTGGCTTCAACTATGTAGTGCCGATACTTTTGTTTCTCGAATAAAAGATTCTTTAAGGTAAACAATGCTTCGTAGTTCTTTTGAAGAGTTTCATCTGTTGGAACCATGACAATAAATATGATGTAGCATAATAAAATATATAAAATATGAGAGCCAGTTTGGTGTAATGGTCAAAATGCTGGCCTAGAAACCAGGAGACCATGAGTTCTAGTCCTGCCTCAGGCATGAAACTGGTTGGATGACTTTGGGCCAGTCGCTTTCTCACAGCCCCACCCACCTCACAGGATTGTTGTCATGGGGAAAATGGGAGTTGGAAGAAATATTAGGCATGTTTGCCACCTTTAGTTGCTTGTAAAGTAATAAAGGCGAGATTGAAAAAAAAACCTAACAAAGAATAAATAATAAAATCTGAAAATGGCAGATATAGGAAAAACAGGCCTCCAGTTCACGGCACAATAGCACAGGATGGCTCTGGCTGACCTCTGAGCTCAGGCCTTGACAGGCAGCTGGAGGGTAATAAATATGTTAGAGGTGGGCAGGGCTGCACAGGGGTAATCAAAGAAGACACACTCCCCGGTGGGCAAGCTCCTCCAAGCAGTTTTAAGGCTGCTGCCACTTTGTAAGGAAAACAAGAGGTGTCTACAGCTCCTGTTGCTTTCAGTGAGATTTGTGGTTGCTCTAAAAGTCAGGCAAACTGGGGATGGGGGAGTAGATTGTGCTTAAGATTTTCTAGGCGGCTAGATTAATGACTCCTGAAAGAGCTTTTCAAAGCGTGCAAATTAAACTTGAACCAAAAGAAACCATGGGAGCAAGACAAAGCCAGGCCTTTGCAGAACACAGCAAGAGCCGCCTCCCCCAGATTTCCTGAGGCAACATGTTCTGAGCACACTGAATGCTTCAGAATTGGGGGAGAGAATTTCCCGCCAGTCTTGGGGCAAATCATAGGCCTGTTGATGCCCCAGATTTTCTCTCTAAGTGTGCCTTTGATGACTGGAGCACAAGGGAATGGCTCTGTGCACGTACCATTTTATTTGCCTGCATCCAGGGGACCGAGTTATTATTAATCATGGAACTAAAGTGAAGTAAAAACAGACTCTAAGGATGCTACAATGTATTACTAGAAGCAAGGCATTTGTTTCAAGTAGGCAGGAATTTTAAAAAAACAAAAGGCGCATTATGACTCTTGTCTAAATGTGGTAAAAACAAGGAATATTTGCAAGAGAAAGGGATGGAGATGTATATTCAAACTAGATGAAGATAATTTTCCTTTTCTTTACATTTATTTGCAACCTTTAATTTCTTTTGCCCACTACTTCTCACTTCTCTTTGCTCTTTGTGTAATTCAGCTTACTCCATAAAGGAATACCTTGATGGGTTTGCATTAATGCACCTGTGTTCTAGTTTAACAAACATTTATGAACTTTGTTTTATTTAGAGTAGGTTTGCATTTATATGTATTTGTGAACTGGGGACAACAGAGAGGAAAACACAATTCTCTTATCCCTGAATGCTATCAATATATTGTTTAATACAAACACAAGAGAAAAGTTTCAGTTGAAGTTTAAATTGCACCACTTCCTATGGAAACAAAACAAGTTTGTTTGCTTAAACCTGTTACAAATGTATTGTCTTGTTCTTAATTAAGGAGAAAGAATACATTCTTCCTGTCAAGCTACTCCTTGGAGGCAAGTGATTTTTTTTTTCTGTAATGTATAAGGAATAATTTTGGGTTTTCAACCTGAAGAAATGTGTCTTAACAGTTAATAAAATTAATAAAACTGCACTGAAGATGTTACCTAGCTTGGTAAAGAAATGTCCAGGAGCCAAGCAGCAAGCTTGGAGGACAAACCTCTGCCTAAAAGTTAATAATATCTACAATAATCCAGGAAAATAATATAATAATAATGTAATGTAATGTAATATAATGTAATGTAATGTAATATAATATAATTTATAATATAATAATATAATATAATATAATATAATATAATATAATATAATATAATATAATATAATATAATATAATATAATATAATAATATAATAATTAATGTAATGTAATGTAATGTAAGCTGGAAGGGACCTTGGAGGTCTTCTAGTCTAGCCCCCTGCTCAGGCAGGAGAACCTACCATCTCAGATACCTGTCCATTTGTTCAAATAGTCTGGTACTATAGAACCACTTCTATGCTATATTTCAGCCTTGGCTGTATCTGGTTATGTATTATGCCATAAACCATGGTTCAACATCTTCACAGCAGGATTCATGCCAAATGCAACATGCAAATTCACAGACCACAGTTTGGTTAAGTACATTGTATGAAAACATATTTTGAGATGAAACACATTGAAAATGGGGGAGGGAGAGAAAGAGACAATATGTCCATTCCACCCCCCTCATTTTCTTTTGTTGTGGGGAAGCAGGCAAAATCTGGGGTGGAGAGCTGTTTTAAACAAATAGTGGGCATCTTCCATACGGTTTTCTGAAGTTTGCCAATTTCAAAACCATTATTTACAAAATGCTATCGTTGTCATGGCCCAGAATTCAGACTCTGAATCTGACTCCGAAGAAGCTGTTGGTGTGTGTAATTGAAACCTGAAGCAAGACAATTGTTCCATTGTATCTTAATTAAAAACCACCACCGTTTGGGGTTTAGATGCTACATTGTGCCTGACTGAACATGAAAAGGAGTACTTCTTCTCTCCTCCAAACTAGTGGAGGAAGGGAGCATTACCAAGTGTATGGGAATTAATTTCACCAAGCTCCCTCACTGCACGCTCCTGGTGAGTGTATCCAGGCAATTTTCTTGGCAATGTTCGAGAGTTGGTTTGCCATTTCCTTCTTCCGTCTTCTCTGTGTAGCTTACTGTTGTGTCTGAATGTAGCTATTATATGGCCTTCGAATATATGAGTTAACAATTCAGTGTAGGCTACCAAGGAGATCTTTCTGATAGGACAATATGGTTCTTGAAAATCAATATAGAATTAAGAGCAATTTAGCCCTTTGAAAACAATAGTCTTAAACCTGCTCAACTCTGTGGGATTTTCAGGAATAGCTTCTGAATTTTATTGGCAGCCACAGTAGTGAGGGAGGAGGAAAAAAGAGCACGGCAGGTATCTTTTTTTTCCCCTCCGCTCTTCAAAAAGTATCAAAGCTTAAGGGCTTTGTTGATAATAATTTCAATAGAGTGCATGTATACAGTAGGAATTTGAAGAGACAGGGATCTTGTTTAAAATAGCTGTGGGAAAGAAAGTACAAGGATTTGTTGCAAAGCTGGGTGTGTTTTTTTTTACTTTGTTGTAATTTCAAACAGATGTTAAACAAGGCAGCAAGGACCTACTCGTCTTTATAACAATTCTATAGAAAACCTGAATTTTAAAAACTAACATTTTAGAATTTATTCACAAAAAATACAGGCATAATGGGCAGAAGAAATAGCCTTGGAGAACAGGAGGAAGAGCTGCAACTATGACAATGGTGAGATAATAGAAACTTGTGTTTGGGGCCGAAGTGTAATTTGAGAGTAGCATCTCAGACAAGAGCTTCCACAGTTTTCTTAAAGATAAAGAGAAGAAGGGGGCAAGCACACTCAGGCTTGTTTCTGTAACCTAGTATTAGCGTTATATTAGTTTGAATATCTTTGGTTTCTAAGTTTAGTCAACTGAACAGTTAATTTCCACACTAGAAAAAATGTTTGAAGGATTTGCTGATATGATATCGTGACCCTATATTGAAAGGCTGTAGGTTGGAGAAATTAAAACACCTTTAGAATAACATTCTTTTTTCAGCTTTCCCCAAAAGTTGAAAATATTTCCCAGGTTTTTCTCCAATCCCATTTTCAAAAAAACACACCACAAAATATATATTTTTAGCATCAGTAAAGTATTATGTTTTTTGAAAAGATGGATACAGGAACTGTTGTGTATGTAGGATGCTTGGCTGGCACAGCCAACCGAACATCACTGACATCACCCAGGTGATGTGATAGGTAAACCTGTCTGGCGGGAAATGTACGACACCGGGTTGGGTGTTACCTGACAGGCGGGAAAATAGAGCAATTGGGTTGGTCAGCTGGCAGGGCATCAGTAGTATATAAAGGGGTTGACGAGGGTAGGACGGGGCTTCCATTATGTAATCAATAAAAGGAACAGTTCGTGTACCCTGTCTCTTTCTTGTGTCCACGCGGTGGCTACAACTTAACAGGAACAATTCTGATTGATGTTCCATTGCCTCCTCATCAATTTTGCAACAATTTAATAGAAGAGATGCATTTAGTTTAGTTTAATAATAATGCAGTGAGAGAACTGAGTAGTAATTCCAACATACAGGTAGGTCAGGGGATAATAAAAATAGATTAATTTGTTTAAATTTTCACAAATATGCAGTGCATTATTGTGAATTACTAATAAGAATACTGACAAACATTTTAGATCTGTCTGTTTAAGTTCTGTTGTCAAAGCTGCTAACATCGGATGTTCTTGCTTTGACAATGGATGGAAATGTAGCCATCTTTTCTATTTCGTTTTTAGAGTTAGTTGATGCTGGAGAGGGAATGTGGATGAGAGTCCAGCTAGTCGTACAATAATAACTCAACCGTGGGAACCCAAGGTTATTGCACCCAGAGTTGATAAAGATTTGGTGGGCTGGAGAGCTGGAGAGAAAGCCCGCACTTCAAGTTAATTGGGGAATGTGATTTATGACTGTTAATTGGAGGAGGGAATTGTGCTTTGCTACTTTGTGCCCAGGGGAGGGGAATTCAGTTTTTGGCTTCAACTATGTAGTGCCAATACTTTGTTTCTCGAATAAAAGATTCTTTAAGAAAAACAATGCCTCAAATTTCTTTTGAAGAATTTCATCTGTCGGAACCATGACATCTGTAATATATTATTTTCATCGTTTATGTAGGATTTTCTAGGTCTCTGTCACGGTTGTCAGGCCATTTAGCTTCCAAGCTGTAGCTCAGGGATAAGTAATCTTTTTTGTCAAATGTTGGCCTGAAATTCTGTAACCCTGAATTTGCTACCAGCCATGATGGCTAATGGAAACCAGAGTCCAAAACACTGGAGGGTAATAGAATGTCTTATTGCTTGTTTGATCTTTTGCACCATTTTTTCCCCTTGAGGTTGGAATTGGTTTTCAAATATTCTTAGCTCTCTATTAGAAAACAAGAGTTGAGAACTTACATTTTATGCTGATCAGCACAGCTATGTGATTATCATTAATAATTTTATTCTTAGATAGTGTCAGCATAATACAAATAAAGGAGATATATTCAACAGTGTAATGCATTTCTATATTAGTGGAAGGTTTCTAGTTGCTCGTAAAAACATTTCAACTTTGTGCATTTGTCAAAGTTGTCAAACAAATAATAAAAATGTTAGCAATTTTTACAAGTCTTTGTATCTTAGGTACATTGGGCATTTTTTTTCTATTAGTTATTCTGATAGCATAATTACTGATGAAATACCACCACTGTACCACAACCTTTGAATACAATCCAAAGGAAAAGGGGGGAACAATTAAATTGAAACAATAAGTTGGAATAAGCAGGAACATTGACAAAAAGTGACATCTCATCTTGGTCTCTATAAAGATATATTATTTCCTTGGGTGTGTGTTGGGGAGGGGGGCTTTTCCAAATCATCTAGAACTTGTACAGTTCTTGGAAGGAGATTAGTCCTCTCTCTTATCACAGCTTATGATATCCTTAATTTGTTTTCAACCTCCACAGCAATAGCACCTCCATTCTCTGACCTTGTAATTGGTCCAGTGCATTTTTTCCTTTCCTTTCCTTGATTTATATTATATTATATATCATATATTATATTATATTTAATTTGCTTATTAATCTAGTCTATTTCTTCCCTGCTTCAAAATGTTTGAGCAATATATATAGCCCCTATTCTTTGCTAGCTATGATCCTGAAAGTTCCCTGCTACAAATAGTAGTGTTGTAGAAGCTAAGTTCCCTTCTTGGAGGTACACAGTTTTTGCCTATTCTGCTTGAATACTGGTGTGCTGTAGAGTCCTGCCAAGTGTTACTAAATACGTGCATTTGTTTGTATCCTATTTGAGACCAAGCTTTTGGGTGGCTGCTCTTAGAGCCACAGATTATGAAACTATCATAACTCCTTTGGCTTCCTCCAAATCTCTCAACAATATTGATCTATATGGAGTTTCACAAGGGTTCCTTTCATCTTGTCCACCACCACAGTGTTCAACATTTAAATGTAAACGCTAACAGATATCATCAAGGGTTGGGGAGTAGGTGTCATTAGTACACAGTCAGTTCTATTATCTCTTTTTATCCAAGGAAGCAGTCAGTATCCTTTAACATTGCCTACAATGGATAATGAGAGAGAAGACACTGCAAGAGAAGAAGAAACTCTATCTTCTGTAGAAGACAGAGGGACTGTTGATAAATAGAAAATGGCATTCTGGATTGAAGTTTGACCTGTTTTGCACTCCTTCTGAAAGAGCAGACTTGCAGTTTGACAATCCTCTTTGATCTTCCACCTGCCACTTCATGACCTGGTGGCAGCTGGAAAGGGTACCTAATCTGTGTGTGTATTTTTATTTATTTATTTATTAAATTTTTATACCGCCCTTCTCCCAAAGGACTCAGGGCGGTGTACAGGGCAATAAATATAAAAACGAAGTACAAAAGTTAAAAAACAATTAAATATTATGCCCGAATATAAACAGTAATTAAAAGCCATATTAAAAACCCAACCCTAACCCATCAAACCAGGTCGGATTGCTCGAATAAATAAGTTTTTAGATCCTGCCGGAAGGAGCGAAGGTCGGGGACCATCCGGACCTCGATCGGCAAGCGGTTCCACAGGTCTGGTGTGCCCACAGAGAACGCCCTCCCCCTAGGGGCCACCAATCAACATTCTTTGATCGGAGGCACCCTGAGGAGGCCCTCTCTGTGGGAGCGCACTGGACGGAGGGAAGTTGACGCCGGCCGCAGGTGTTGCCGTAGGTAATCCGGACCCATGCCATGTAGGGCTTTGTAAGTCATTACCAACACCTTGAATCTCACCCGGAGGGCAACCGGAAGCCACTGCAGCTCGCAGAGCAAAGGTATAATATGGGAGTATCGGGAGTATTTTTGGTTTTTCTTGCCTTAGTATAAGACTTTACTTTTCTATACCTTGAATTTCATTTTGTTAGATACATCTCTTTCTGAGTCTGTCAAAGTTGGTTAGTCTTTTAGCATAATTGCATATCAATTTATTTGTTATGTACCATTTTATTTATTGCAACTCAATGTACATGGGCCATGATAAATGTCTGGAAGCTGTGTAGTTGATGCAGTGAGGGGGAAAAAAACAGGCTACTATCTGGTACAAATTATAGGGATCATGTTATGCTTCTACTGAAAAGTCCACTGATTCTCAGTTGCTTACCAGGTAGCTTCTCTAGTTGGCCAGAACCTGGCTGAAATTCTAAGTATACAACACGAGATGGCTCAACTTGATCTTCTGTCTTGGTGTTTTATTAACTGGTGAGCCCCTTCCAATTTATGGAAATATTTATTATATTAATTTATAGACTGCCTGTCTTGTAGTTGTGATTCTGGCCAAACATATACACACTTTACACGCAATGTAAATGTTAGAAAATATTATTTTATACTTTTATATTAATATAAAATTGTTTATATTATTTATTTATAAATTAATATATACTGTTTTATATTATTTTGTTTTTTATTTTCTCCTTCTTTTAACACTTTAAAAATCTAATACAGGTAATCCTCAGTTAATTGTAATAATTGGGACTAGGAACACAGCTGTAATGCATGATGCCACATGATTGAGCCAACTTATGACCACAGTTGCCGCAATTTCAGTTGCTGTCATTAGATGAACCCTGCATCTTTGTTAAGTGTGACATCATGTGACCTCTTTCCTGTTGTCTTCTCCATTGACTTTGTTGGAAATAGATAGTGAAGTTCAGAAATGGCAATCATGTGTTTGTAGGAATTGTGACGCTCATAATTGTGAATTACTTGCCAAGTGCCCAAATCAGGATCATGTGATTGTAGTATGCTGCAACACGTGCAACTCTGAGGATTGGGCATAAACCTGTTCAATCAGTGCTGTTGCAAATTTGAAAAGCTGGTGAATGAGTGGTTATTAACCATGGACTACCTCTATTGATTTCTGAGACTATATGTTGCTCTGAATGATGCTTCTGAATTAGATGAGAATATATAGAGACAATTTGGTGATTAAGATGCTGGTCTAGAAACTAGGAGACTGTGAGTTCTAGTCCTGTCTTAGGCATGAATGCCAGCTGGGAGACTCTGAGCCAGTCACTCTCTCCTCACAGGGTTGTTGCAGGGAAAATAGGAGGAGGAAAGAATATTAGATATCTTCACCGCCTTGAGTTACTTATAATCTAATAAATGTGGAAGAAAAAAGATAACCAATAAATAACAAAAATAAACTTTTATAAATAAGTACTGCATTTGGGAGAATAGATTTCAGGAAACCTACTTTGGTTTAGAGAAATTTAACAACAGAACAATTTAAAGATAGAGATGGGGCCCTGTTTTGTAGGGAAGCAAGTCGTTTGCCAGGATGCAACCGGCTTTGCATTTTTTGTAGCAAGCAGAATGTTCCATTTAGTGGCTATTAAAGCCCCCTTCAAGTGTCACATCCAATTATTCTTTCTGACGTCATTCTCTTTGAAAGACACAGCTTTATTTTTTACTGGGTGATTTTTCTCCTTTCAGTTTTCAGCATCCATATTGCTCTGTAAACTTTGCTTTTCTTTAACCACTGAAAGTATAATAGAATATTATTAGTCAGTTTCCCCTCCTAAGAAGAATGGTCTTTTTAAAAAAATAATACTGTCTTCTAAAGACATGGATACAATTTTTTGTACTGCTGAGAAATATTTATTGGTCCTGTACATGTTTCTTGAATTTCATAGCCATCAAAGAGGCCCATAATTATTCATGTGGCTGAATCAGCAGATTCCATCTATGCTGTCTGTACTGATGCCAGAGCAATAACATTATCAAGTGATTAAATGTCAGTCATTAGTTTGTGGTGCTTCTAGTAAATCTTATTGCACTAAAATATAAAGGCTGAGATCCTATGCATGTTTAACAAAGAACATGTCCTAAAGTCTTCAGTGGGCTTATTTTTAGAAAGAGTTCTATAGAATTATCCTTGGAAAAGGCATTATCTCCAAACAGGTCAGTAGATATATTTTAATGATATATTTTGGGTTGATATATTTACCAGATTAAATGCAAGCCTTTATGTATTCTATTTGCTGAATATGAGAATAAGGGAAGCTTCATTGGAAAAAGATGAGCTTTGCTTTAAAACTGAAGGAAGAAACATACTGATGACAATACCCTGATTGCAGAAAATGCAAAGGATATGCATACCCTAATATTAAAAGTCAAAAAACATGGTGGGAAAAAGTGGAATTAAAATAAAATTTAAAAAAACCCAAATTAATAAACACAGGCAGAACAAGCAGTCTTGGAAGTGGCAATAAAGATAGCAAGGCTTCTGCCTTTTAGGATGAACTCCCAACAATAAAAGAACACACACTCAAGAAATATGCCAGAGTAGCACTTGACAGAGCAATCACGAAGACTTTGGAAAGGATACCAAAATGCCATGATGCATCAAAATCTACAAAATTCAAAATTGTGCAGGAAATGGTTTTTCCCTCTGACACTCTATGGAAATGAAAGTTGAAGAAGCAAGACAGGAAGAGTATTGGTGTCTTTGAACTTTGGTATTGGAGAAGACTCCCAAGAACAACGTGGCCCAAAAAAGAAAACCAATGGGTCATTGCACAAATCAACCCAAAGCTCTCACTCGAAGCACAAATAACCAGGATCAAATTATCCTGCTTTGGACACATCATGCAAAGACCTAGCTCTCTGCAAAAGGCTCTAATTCTGGGAAAGATGGAAGGAAAGAGAAGAATAGATGACCAGCAGCAAGATGAACAGACACAGTTGTGCACCTGAAAGACCAGTTGGAAGACCTGAAAGATCAGTTTAAGAATAAATCATCATGGCGAAAGTCTATTTAATTTGTTTAGTTATTTATACACATTTACATGGTTGCCTCATCTCAGCAGAAATGTCTCTGGGTGGTATACAATAAAACTGAGAATTGGGTAAACTCCTTAAAACAATAAACATAGATAAAGCAACACTAGTAGAAGGAAGATATTTACATACAGTATAAGCAGCATGTGGGATGTGGTGGCTCAGTGGGTTAGGACGCTGAGCTTGTCGATCAGAAGGTCGGCAGTTTGGCGGGGCGAATCCCGAGTGCCGCGTAACAGAGTGAGCGCCTGTTACTCGTCCCAGCTTCTGCCAACCTAGCAGTTTGAAAGCACGTAAAAATGCAAGTAGAAAAATAGGGACCACTACGGTGGGAAGGTAACAGCGTTCCGTGCCCCTTTGGCATTGAGTCATGCCGGCCACATGACCACGGAGATGTCTTCGGACAAGCACTAGCTCTTCGGCTTTGAAACGGAGATGAGCACCGGTCCCTAGAGTTGGAAATGACTAGCACGCATGTGCGGGGGAACCTTTACCTTTATCTTTATAAGCAGCATACAGGCTCCCAATATGGCTCCAGTGTGGTCTCTAGGAGTCAAAAAGGAGTTGATGGCACATAATCATTAGTTTATGCATTCAAAGATTAAAACTTTCATGGCATATTTTAGCTTTTTTAGGACAGGAAAAAAATGTAAAGGCTAAGTATAGGATGAAGGAGACCTGATTTGACAGGGTCTTGAAAAGGATCTGGGTTCTAGTAGAGCATTAGTTATAGACGGTAGGAGTGCTAGTAGCCTCCTGTTCACTCCATTTGCAAGTAATGTCTCTGAAAAGTTATGTGCTTATAAAGGTTTACCAAAAGCAGAAAGTTAGAGGTCCACAGAGACAATTGAAAGATTACAAGAGGGGGGTTCATTCTTGTGGCAAGTTAGTTTGTTCATAAAGCTCCTAGTGAGTTTCGTTGCTTGGTTGTCTTTGAAGTACAGGATGGATATTTCCAGGCCAGTAATTCAGTAATGTGTTTATGGTCTCCACTTGGTGGAATCTCTGTCCCAACTCCCTGTCTTCTCCACCAAACTTATTACACAACTGAAAAAAAAAGTTAAAGCAACTGGTGGTAATCTGATCTTATCAGAAGTGCTAAAAGCAAACGTAGATTGATGGACCTCAGTTTTGGAATTCCTGTTTTGATCTAGACTGCAAACATTTTGATTACTCCCAGACACTCTCATTTTCTGTATCAGTTTGTGGCTCAGAAACAATAGCCCTGGCTGATGCTCTATAGCAGACATGTCAAACACAAGGCCCGGGGGCCAGATGCAGCCCGCGGTTTCATGTGGCCTGCGAAGCCATCCTGGAAACAGTGAGGGAACAGCCCCCACTGCCTTGGCCCTGAGACCCTCCTTCTGCCAGAGACCCTTAGATCTTTCCCACTCCTGCCCAGGCCCCCTTAGGCACCCTTGATGCGAACAATGTAGAGCTGGCCATGCCCACCCAGTAGGCCATACGCACTCTAGCCATGCCCACCCAGTAGGGCATGCCCACCCTGGCTATACCCACCTGGCCCCCAGAGGGCAACCACAATGCTGATGCAGCCCTCAATGAAATTGAGTTTGACACCCCTGCTCTATAGAGTAGCTCCATGTTGAAGCCTAGCTGTGAGGCAACTTTACATAGTACAATTTTTCCATCAAATTAATGACATTCAGATAATGATGTTATAATGCAAATAGCTGTGGGCAACTGCTCTCCTATTTAATAGACATTATTTAATAATAAACACTCCTCTCTTCCCCCCCAATTTATTTTGTCACTGTATTTCCAAAAATGGAGGAGCAATTATTACTTATTTCTTCTGTGCATATTAGCTCGCTAGCATCTCTACACCTGAGAACAACCTCTGTTTATCTCTAGATTTCTGCCATCATTTGTGGAACTGCCTTTCTGCACAATAAGCCCTTTTTTTTCCATTTCTCACCTTTTTCTGCCCACCTCTACCTCTTGCATAACCCAGCTGAACAGGTCAGCCCTGTCCTACAGGAAATACTACAGTGCACAGCCAAGGTGGTCAAAGCGAGAGGTCCATTTCCAACAGCTTCCTAGCAAAGCTTGCTTGGAGGATATGATTTCCCTGGCACAGGAAATCTTCTCAAGTAAACTAAAAAGGATCAGTCAAGTGAAACTCACCTTTTCACTTTTCTCCTATGTTTTGACAGTCCCTTTCCTGGTAGCTGTAGGGTGTGTGTGTGTGTTTGTGTGTGTGTTTGTGTGAGTGTGTGTAAAAAGTAAAATAAAACAATATTTTCAGGAAAGTGAGAGAAAAAGGTGCCGGTGTATGTAAAAAAGGAGATGGGCTTTGAATAGATTGTGGCTGCCATCTTGACTTTTTTGCCTCCCTCCTATGGACAAATTATTTAAAGCAGTTTGGATATTGCTAGGCTAATCTGGGACTTCATTTCTATGCTAGCAATTGAATGAGAAGATTAACTCTCCACTCACTCTCTGCTTTGCAGGACAAAGGTGACTGAGACAAGTTAGCCCCTCTCTTTAACCTCACTTTGAGTGGTTTTTTTCAAGTCATACAACATGCCATCATCCCCCTTCACACAGTTCACATGTTTTACAGAATCTTTCTTTTTTCCTTCAGTACCATCTCCCCCGTTTTGATTCAGTTTGGCTCTTCCTTACAATCTATCGGAACCTATGTCAATCACAGGGTTTGAAGGCTAACCAGTGTTAACAGTTTCTGCGCATATCAAAGCTTCCCATTTACCATTTTTGTTCAGTTTTAGTATATGAAATACAAAGTCATGAGAGCAAGTTTAGTGCAATGATTAAGGCACCAGGCTAGGAACCAGGAGACTATGAGTTCTAAACCTACCTTAGGCACAAAACCAGCTGGGTAATCTTGGGGCCAGTTACTTTTTCTAGCCCAGGGATGGACGAAAAACCCAAAGGCAAGCCACTTCCAAAATCTTACCAAGAAAACTGACTTTAAAAAAACCCCCAACCAAACCAAAAGCAAAACAAAGTTAAAAGTTATGCATCAACCTGCAGTGGTGAATAGAAAAGCATCAGACTCGAAGTCAGATTTGTGTGAACGATTCCAGTTTAAGAAATCCCTGTAGCTAAAAACCCTGTGGCTGTTTATCCTCAATAGATGAAGTAGGCATGTCTCCTTTAGGTGATTATCCACATTATTTATCTCTACCTACACTGAATGTATATCGATTGATCCATTTTTACTTGCACAATCCAATTGAATAGTTTTCAAAGGTTTGTTCCCTCTTTCTTCAGTTATTGAAATCCATCATTCTGAAGAAGTTCACAGAAAATGTAGCCTGGGAGTACTGAAGAATTAGTACCCATGTTTCCCCGAAAATAAGACCCGGTCTTATATTTTTGTTTGGACCAAAAGAACCATTAGGGCTTATTTTCGGGGGAAGTCTGATTTTGTGGCTGCCCGCCCACTCCATCCCATCATCTGGTTGCTCGCAGCCACAACAGGGCAAGAGTGCATTGCACCAGTGCCACCACCAGGATTTGAGGCAAGGCAGGTGTGGGGGGATGAAGCTGCCTCATGTACCTCAGGGCCTCCACAGCCAGGCCATTCTCTGCTCGGTGACCTCCCCCCACCCATTCAATGACTCGGCTGCTCGCGTGCCTCATCTGAAATGGTGGAGGGGGACTGGGTAAGGTGACCGAGCCTCCCCCGTCCATCCTCTGTAGCATGGAGTCTGGCTCGGGAAGGGAGTGAAAGAGAAGAGCTGGGCGGACAGCCAAGTTGTTGAATGGGCAGGGGGAGGTTGCCAAGCAAGGAGTGGCTTGGCTCCAGGGGCCCTGAGATAAGCAGATGTGGGGCACGTGGGGCAGCTCCACCCCCCACCTGCCTCACTTCAACTCATGGCAGCAGGACCGGTGTGACAAGTGCTCTCTTGCCCCACTGCGGCAGCGAGCAATCAGACGGTGGGATGGAGTGGGTGGGCTCTTAAACAGGGCTTATTTTGGGGGTAGGTCTTATTTTTGGGAAAACATGGTACCTTTATATTATTAGTTTCAAAGCTCAAAGCAGTCTTGGCAATTTTAAAATTTAAGATTGTATCAGGTTTTTGCCATTACAATTGCTGAACTTTAAAACTGACAGATCTGCTTCCTCTGTCCCCTCACTTATTAGATGACTTTCTGCTATGATTTATTTTTGAATCACCTCGCAGACCATGAGCTGTTGTCATTATGCTATACATTTCAAGATCTTTGCCATTAGAGAGCACTGTTGTTGAAGCATGCTTAGCATAATTTCTTCACAGCTTTTTTTCTTGTAAGTGTACTTTTTAAAATGCATGTAATATTTAGTATTCTGAACAAACAATGCACACAAATGTGAAACGTTGGGGAATTTGGGGAGTGGGTGTAAGCCCTCCGAAGTAGACTTAACTAGGAAACTAAAGTTATGAATGCTAATACTAGTTTTATTATAAGATTACCTTAACAGAATGTTACAAGTCTGAGCTTGCTTCCCCACTTCCTCCTTCTGCCTTCATGAGGACAATGGAGGATCATGTTTGAGATGCTTTCTCGGATTACAGTTCTGCCCCAGGCTCAAATTTCTTTTATCTGACCATTATTTTGGTTGTGGTTCTTCTTACTATTCCTCATGATTATCTATTCTTCCCATTACAGTGGCTTAAGCCACTGTATGATTTTTTTAAAGCTCTCAACTGGTTATTAGTCATCATTGCTTATACTTCCAGCATAAATTATAAACAATACCAGGACTGATTAATTGCAGCAGCATGCAAATTTGATGAAGAGATACAGTGATGTGTCAAATAATCAGATCACTGACATAAACATATTCTAAAGATTTGAATTTATAATCACTATAAATATTGGATCACCATAAATGATGCTTATATTGATCTTCAATAATGTAATTTTAAAGCTGTGGAATGAAAGAAAGAAATAAAGATTATCAATTGTCCTATTTTCTTCATGACAAGGAGAAAGGAGGATTGCATGAGCCAATATTGACAGCTTAATAAAACCCATTATTGTGAATACACACCGCTACTAGATCTTTAATTTACTTGGTAATTCAGTCACAGGGATAATAGTCATCAAATGTGCAAACTCCAGTATGAGAGACACCTAGAGTATTCATAGTCTAGCCCTCTTCAGCCTTTAGAGCAGGGGTTTCAAACTGCTGGCCCGTGGGCCGGATGCGTCACGAAGAAAGTGCGCCCACCCCATTGCCGGCAATGGGAAAAAAGTTCCAATATGTTGCGCAACATCACAAGACGTTGCAAGTTTGACATGTCTGCTTTAGAGAAAACAATGTGCAGGAAGAGCTATATTGCCTAAAATTGTCTTCTATACAACATCTCTGTTAAAAATGTCTAGATTAAGATATGTCAGAGAATGTATGGACTGGAATATATCTTGAAGATTACTTGGTCCAAACCCCTGTCCCATGAAGGTTTACCCTATTACAGCATGTTTGGTAGATAGCCATCTATCCTTTATTTAAACACTTCTGATAAAGGTGAATCCATTCTGTTCTGTTCCATTCCATATCACCTTCAAGGTTCCCTATGTTCTATAACGAAGTTACTGGGAGATAAAGTAAGGGATTTGGGATAAGGGACAATGAATTTGCTAACAACAGTTTTATTTTTCAAGTAGAATTGTGCAAGAACTGAATCAATATGCAGTGTTTAAGTACTGATACAATATAATTAGCCCAGGTGAGCCCTGGTGCCACAGTGGTTAGAATGCAGTATTGCAGGCTAACTCTGCCCATGTCCTGATGAGCTCAAAGTTGACTCAATCTTCCATCCTTCCAAGGTCGGGAAAAATAAGGACCCAGATTGACTCTGACCACTGACTCTGTAAACTGCTTAGAGAAGGCTGTAAAGCACTGTGAAGTGGTATATAAGTGCTTTTGCTATTGCTATAATTCCCACTTTCCATTTGTTCTAAATAGTTGTGAAACCACTGAGAGAATAATTAGGGAAGACTGTGAGCTGAATAATGCCCTTCACCTGCCTAATTAACAAGAGAACACAAAAGTATAATTTATTTACCTCGGGGCTTGGAATTAAAAGTTCCTCCCATCTATATTTTACGTGTTGGATTAGACTGCCTTGTTCTTTTGCAATATAAACAAGCAAGCTTTAAGTATTTGTAAGGGCTGGATAGCAGACTATCATTCCTGTTTTTAGAGAAAATGTCATTAACAGCCACATGACATGAATTTTGCAAGCGTATGATTTTCCAAAAGCTTCCAATGCTGGTTGCAGGCTAAAGCAGCTAGTGAACTGGGGGGAATAGGATATGATAAATTCTGAACAACACTGCACAGAAACACCAGGAGCACATGTTAAAGCTTGCTTGGATATAAACAAAGAGAGAGATGGAAGTGATCCTGTAACAATCAAAAATCCTCTCATCCTGCTTCCTCCCACTGAACCTTTTTGCCCTTAAAGGAAAAAGAAAAAAAATGCCGACCTATGAAGCAGTTGCTTGAAACTACCCAACCAAGCAATCTGGTGTATTGCATATTTTCAATTTTTAAATAAGGTTGAAAAAGGATAAAAGGAAAAAAAAGAACTCTAAAGCAAGTATTGCTTTGGGGTTAAAAAAAATACAGACATGTATATTCATGTCACATCCCACATTTAAATTATTTACTAAAGTTATTTGTCTAAACAATAGAAAAATAGGAAATTAGGCACATCTGCTAGTAAATGCTGTCATAATTTTAAAACAGCCCTCCAGAATGGGACTCCTGGTGGTAAAATGTTTGTTCAACAATAGAAAATGAGTTCTTGAGATCTAATAGGATACTAGATGGATGGATAGTAGGTGTCCCTTCATCTTTATAATAAAATTATGATTTTAAATGCATGAAATACCTACTTCCATTATTCACTTGTTATCTTCCAAATTGTTAGTATAAAATTCAAAATAGCATGATTATCAACATCAACCAAGGACTCTTCCAAAATGATTAACACAGAAATAATTTGGCCCAAAAGGGAATCACTATAGCATGTCCTTACATCATAAAAGGGTGCAGCTGTTTAAATATCATCTTGTCAATTAGTAAGCTGAATCCACCATACTTCCTGCAAAGATGCACAGTTGTCCAGTAGATGAAATATAACAATCTTTGAGAATTAATCACCAATTTGAAATGTTGTTGATAAAGGGCCAATGTTGTTTTCCATTCCATGATGCCACCCATGCACACTTGAACTAATTTCGAGTACAATATTCAAACAACCATTTATCAATAGCAAATGCTTTTTATTCTGAAAAGGGTATGTTGAATTCTCCAGTACCAGAAAGAGTTCAGAAACATTTAAATGTAGCGCAAATTTAGATTAAAGGAGTTCACTTAAAACGCATACTAGAAAGATACTTTGTGTGTGTGTGTGTGTGTGTGTATGTATATGTATGTATGTATGTGTATATATATATATATATACTTCTCCCAGAAGAACGAAGCTGAAGCCACCAGCCTGAGGATGACGGATGAGATTTCGTTGAAACGTTGCTCTTACACCTTCAATTCTACGTGGGGAAAAACCTATATATATATATATATATATATATATATATATATATATATATATATATATATATGTGTGTGTGTGTGTGTGTGTGTGTGTGTGTGTGTGTGTGTGTATGTATATATATGCCTCATAGAAAAGTAATAGGCAACATGAACCTATTAGTTCCATTAGTACACTTGATAATGAGACGAAAATAGACTTGCACATTTGTCCAAAATACTTTTTCTTATCTATAACATGGAAAATATGTACAATCAAGGCCTTCAGTTTCCCTCTTGGTGCTGTGCAATGTAGCACCACACACCCTACAGTAAATATGGACGGCATTTCTGGTTCATCTTTCATATTAAAAAAGTCTTTGTTAAATTGTTAGCTTATACATGTGTACAGTGTATAGAAATGTACAAGAGATAAAAGGAGAAAATGAAAACAAAAACCAATCTCCAAAAATGTAGTGCTCAGGAATTCTAACCTCAGAATGAGCTGTCGCTAGCAGGAGATACTAAAATATTAGTAAAAAACAAAAAATGTTTCTTTGGGTAGGTTAGAATTAAAGGGAAAGTTAAAACGGGCTTAGGTCCATTGTGAGGCCAACATGATGAATTGGTAATGAGTGACGGTAAAAAGGCTGAACCTCCTCACTGTATTTTGTACCTGTCTTCTCTCAGAAGAGAAACAAAGCTCTTCCTGATTATCCTCCTTCTGCTGAGGGAGGGGAGGAATTGTTTACTTATGATAAACAAGGAAAGAGTAAAAGAGAATGTAGCTAATTGAATTCGAGTCTACAGGGCCAGATGAATTACTTTCTAAAGTGCTGAAGAAAAAGCAGAGGTGGACTGCTAGTACCCCTTGAGAAAGCCTAGAGGTTAACTAAGGCTAGAAGACCAAAGGAGAGCTAACGTCTTCAAAGGGGGAAAGAAAGAGGACTGGGGGAACAACATACCTGTCAGCTTGACATCTATACTGAGCTGATCACCAAACAACATATTTGTCAGCATTTCGATAGACCTGCTGCGGTTAACAGGAACCAGCATGGGCTTGTTGCAAATAAATCATGCCAGATTAACTTTATCTCCTTCTTTGATAAAGCAACTAGCTTAGTAAATCAGAGGAATGCTATGGACAAAGTGTATCTTGTCCTCAGCAAACCTTTCTACAGAGTGCCTATAATAGGTTTCTTATTAGAGTGCTAAAATATGAGCTAGATAATACTATTCTTGGATGGATTCACAGTTGGCTGGATGACCTCACCCATAGGATGCTCATTAATGGTTCCTCTTCAGCTTGGCAGGAAAAAATTGAGCGGAGTGCCACATAGTTCTGTCACAGGCCCTTTGCTGTTCAAACTTTTTATCGGTGGCTTGGATGAGGGAGTTGAGCGGACACTTAAAAAGTCTGCAGATGAAACAACGTTGGGAGGAGTGCCTAATAGTTTAAATAAAAGAAAGGATTCTTAAAAATCTTAACAGGCTTGAACAATGTGGTGAAAATAAAAATGGTGGAATTTAATAGGGACATATGTGATGTTTTGAATCCAAGGAGAGAAATTAAGAAGCACAAAAACAGAATAAAAGAGACCTGGCTTTGCAGCATCTTATGTTAAAGGGATTTGCATGTTTTGCTGAACACAGGTTAAGCAAGACACAGTGGAGTGATATATATTGTAGAATTTAATCTTAGGCTTTTTAAAAAAATTAGTATTGGTTTGGACTTTATGGTATAGAATTGTTGGCATAAATATATTTATAAAATGGAACATAGAAAAGTAGAAATAGCTACACTGACTTGAATCTTAGATTCCCATAAACAAGATACTACCTAGTATTCTCATATTTTATATTCCCTTCTTATTTTTAGTTATTTCTTGTTCCCTCTGCATTCCCTTATACCAGGGGTAGGCAACCTTGGCTCTTTTATGACTGGCTCAGGAATTCTGGGAGTTGAAGTCCACGAGTCATAAAAGAGCCAAGGTTGCCTACTCCTGCCTTATACCTTACTCCCTACCTCAGTCACTTTAATGGGGTTGTGCAAAGGGCTTCAGGGGCAAAAGAAATACCTCTTCAGTCATTCTGAATCTACAAGAAGTTTTGTCCTGTTTGGATCTAAAGCACGTTTTCTTTTTATTTCTACATTAATTCATCAGATAAATGTGTAAATGTTATGACAGGTGTAATTGAAAAATTAACCCACAAAATTTATATCTGTTTATCTAATCTATCAAAATGACCCAACTAAATAGGTTCATTTTTAAAAAAAAATAATTTAATTTCACTAGCATAATCATGATGTGTTTTGTCACCATTTTGTAGCCCAAATGAAAAAATGGAAAATCCTATCCCTAATAATATGCATCTCTTCCCACTTTTGATCACTGCATAATTCTCTATGTACAACATTGAATATGACTCCAGACTATAAAACATTTGCCCTGCTTGGTCATTTTGTCTATTCTGTATTATGTCAAATGGTTAATCTATTATTTTCTTCATACAGAATTTTACTTTGTTTCCTGGAGTCAATTTCACTCTCACTTCCTTCTTTTTCTTCTACGTTCATTTCCCCCCAAGATATAGTCTTGAAATTACCAAAAAGAAGTGGTTTCCCACATTTAGAATCCATGTAGTATCAATCAGTAATAAACTCAATCTATCATCATAAAAGAACAAATCAGTTATATTTTAAAATGTATATTTCTTCACATTTATCTTGATGTTTCCCTATGGCTGTCAGACAAAAAAATTCTTCATTACATGCAATGTTGTAAAATTTTGTATATCGCATATAGAATCTGATACAAGATAATAACTGAGTCATTAGATACAAGATAATAACTTGGCCATTAGATTATTGTCTGATCATAGTTTTTATCTTGTCTGTTCTTAGAATGGTTGAAGATTGTAAATATAAATGTGTGTGCCTTTCTGTGTATATACTTATGCAAGTATATTCTCTAATAACAGGTTTACACATTTTTGTATTATTGCTTTGTGTTGTTAAGTGTTCTGTCTGTCTGACTTTGGGCTATAATAAACCCCCTTTTCTTAATTTCATATGCAGCCACAAAAGCCTAGAGGTAGACGATACCAATTCATATCTTCTGACATACCTTTTGGCACTTTCATTCATACAGTAATTAAACCCGTATCTTTCTCAATTTTATCTTATAAGATCAGGACACCTTCACTCAGACCTATTGCATTCTTCCCTGATATCTTGGTTTCAGATATAGATATTTCCTCTTTATTTTTACTTAATAATTTGTGCTATTTTTAATCGATCCCTCATATGTTCCAAGTTACCATCTTCCACGGTCATCACCAGATGGACCCACAAATATTGACTGATGTTGCTCATCATGGTGTAGCTCAATTAAGGCTTTCATATATTTTTTAACCAATTAAATATGGCATGGATTAAACTGCCTGTCTAAATCATACTAGCATTCCCTGCAGTATTCTCTGCTCAGATTAAACAATGCTACTGTTCAGTAGGTACATTTTACTTCCCAGCATCTTCAAACAATTCTATGTCAGCAAGATTCATTAATTTAGAGACAAAATTGCAAGCCAAAGTGATGTGGTTCAGTTCCCAGCAGCTAAAAGGTACACGTAGTATATTGACTTACATTTATGCCTTGTAGAAGCAATAAACCCATGACAGAAGATCTTGAAAGCTGCAGTTGAAAACATCTGAAGCTACCAAATTAGGGAAATCTTTGTTACCCACCCTAAAATATATGAACATCTTGGAGAACATTATGTATACATTTTCCATGTTTTTCTTTATAAAGTGCACTCTCACATACTTTCTTTATTCATCTGAATGTGAACAATGTCAAAGATAGGAAAGAGAGAAGAGAGATGTGAAACTGCTGGGTATGCTTCTGTCAATTTTGCTATGTGGAAGTACTATAAGAGTTGGGTATGTCACTTGAATAAGGTGAGAATTTAGTACTTAAGAAGTGCTTGTGATAAAAGAAATGGGTCAAAAATGAATGGGTGTTGAATTAGTATGGATTGGAGTAACCCATACAAAAGAATTATGTGATGTGATTTGATCAGAGAGAGATTGAGAGGGGAAGAGTGAATGGTTTGAGGAAGGGAAGACTAAGAAAACCATTGTTGGATGGGATCGATGAGATTCCCCAAAGAGAGGACCGTTTAATGAAGAAAATATGGCATATAAAGCAGTGTATACTGGTGTTGGAAGCAAAGAGAGGAATAGTGGTGGTGTATATTAGATTTAAATATGCTCCCCTTTCTTTCTATTATCCTTTAAGACAATCTCATTTCTTATACTTTTAATTTATTTGGCATACTCTTTCTTACTCCATTTCTGTACCCTGCTTGGCTGAATGCCAATATCATGATAGGTATGTATAAAATTTTAGAATAATATCAAGACAAGATGATTAAATCCAGAAATGTAGTCTCTCCTTCCTTGTGTTGAAAATCTTTTTGCTCCAATAAATAAAGTAAAACAGCAACAATTGATCAGTAATTCATGTTGAACATAATTTTTTTTCAATTTCTGAGATCTAAATTATGATCTTAAAATTTCTGATGTACACACTCCAGCAGTCTGATTAAAACACTGATAGTGGAGTCATGTAGTAATAGGATGGAATTTTAACAGAATGTCACATAGTTATCATGACCAACTAGCCTCTGCACCCACATTACTTTGGGAAAAGTTCCACTGAATATGTACTATTAACTTGCAGAGGAGTGACATAACCTTTTATTTTTTTCCCCTTAGGTAAGTAAGTGGCATTTCTTATTAAAAAAAATGACCAGGCTGGAAAACAAGTAGTTCATTCTCCCTCCAACTTTGGGACATACATTTTATAAATATATAAATCAAATAAACATGATTTTACCACTTCATTTATTTTTAAACTAATTCATGTTTAAACAAGTTACAACTGCACTTCAGTAATAGAAGCAGATGGAGGGCTGGTTATGTGCAACCATCCACCAATCATTGGAATTAAACATAGCTGGATGCCACTGCAAATAGCAGAAGACTTTCTCAAAGTTGGGCCCAGGAGAACCACATTTTATAAGAGCCATTTTGAGTCTGTTATCAGAGATAATCATAGTCCCACTATCAGACATCTGTGCTTACATTCACTTGTAGAATAATGCATGGGAAACCAACATATGCTAAGATTACTTTGGGAAATGATACCTGCTTGACAAGTCTTGAAATAAGGTACTTGGGCTAATGTCCATGCAGGCAGTTCACATTTGAGCTGCAGAAATTCAGACTTATACAGAAATCTAGATGGCAGCAAAGAGATACCAAGACCCTATAATTTCTGGTGCCATCTAGTGGTCATTTGGTTATTTGAAATGGTATGTCTAGTTTTTACCTCTTCAAATCTCAATTCTTGCTAATCTTGAACTTTAAAATTTGAAAATGGGGAGAAGTGATCCTCTTCACAATTCTGAAGTTGGAATAAACATTTTGAAAAAAGGAAGTGTGAGAAATGGCGGAGGTATAAATAATTTTAAACCCTGAATATATAGACGTGTTTATTTTGATATTCATCCTTTGAAAAGCATACTTCCCTCTCCCTTCCTTCCACAGTTAAAGCCCCCCACCCATTTGGGAATTCTAATGAAGAAAATAAAAATTTTGATCTCCTATATGTATAGATGTGTCTTTTGGGAGATGGATGAATGGATGCATCAGCATAATCCTAATCACTCATCTGACAACTAATACTGTAGTGCTTATCCTGGAATAACTAAATAATACTGCAGTTGAATGACTGAGTTATAACTACTTAAGGGGGTGCTGTGTTGTAATCATCACCTCATGAAACCAGTTTACATATGAATATCAACTTTGTGTTCAGGGATTTTTCTAGGCTTGTAACCTTTTTTCTCTCTTTTGATGCTTGCCTTTTTCAAGTCTGTGACTAACATTCAATTTATATAAAAAGGATTGAATCTAACATTAATTATTTTTTTAAGGTGTATCGTGAAAGGTGGTCAACTATGTGACAAATTTTGTAATTGGTGCAGAAGACAAACATTGGTGCTCTCTTGAGTTTGGTTATTTGCTTGTAGTTTCTTGAGTGGGATATTGTTTTCTGCTTGCTGTTTCTCTGTCTGGAACCTGATTTTCTGAAACTAGCAACATAGTATATATAAGCAGAGAGCAAACCTCTCACTCACCAGCATGATGATATTACCTAGTTGAGTAATGAAATGTCTGTTTCACTGACTTGAAAAGATCTTCTGCACCTATTTGACTTCTTTCTTGTATGCAAAGATAAAAGAGTCTTATGTAGCCATGTCATTCCTGTGTATTTTCTGCTATAAGGAAATTCTTCTGTCTGGGGCTGGGTATTTGGAATGTTGACATTTATTGATGGGCTTGATATGACTCAGTCTAAGAAAATGGCAGAATTTGAAAAGCTCATAAAGAATCACATTTACCTATTAGGGTGTATGTATAAATTTTTATTTAGGTATGACACAGAGGCAGAACAAATAAAAGAATGGACGATAAAATGGATGCAAATCTTCAAAGATATTATCACAACACAACAATGGGAAGAACTATGGAACAAAGCTATAAAATGTACTCCAAGTTGTAAGCTAAAGGAACTATAGTATAAAAGGTTTACAGATGGGATACAAGTCCATTAACCAAGACAGACAAATCCTATAGTAAACGCCATGGAAATGACATGAGACAGAAGAGATATTTTACCATATGGATAGATATGTACACAAATCTCAAAAATACTGGAAAAAGATGCACAGCAGCATTTAGAGAATTAAAGAAATCAAATTTGAAATAAAACCACTTTTTTAACTAGGCATAACTTCAGGATATAGTATATCAACAAAAATATACAGTCAAGTTTTCCTTTAGTCACAGGACTGGAACTGTGTCTCAGCACCTTTCTGAGGTAAAACTAATGGCATAGTTCTTCTGAGACACTGTATCTCTAGAATACCAATAGCAAATATTCTGTTCTTGTTAATTATTGCCTGGATCATCATTATTTGTAATACTTTAACTATAATCTATGTCTTATGGTTTTTTTCCCAGTAACGCAGACAATACAACTAATAGCTGATAAGAAAATACAGATAACTCTAGACAATATAATTCATTACACTTTCCATCATTCATGTTTCTTTAGTCATCAAACAGGATTATGCTTAATTTTCTTGGTATGTTTCCTTTAGGGCAGTGGTGATGGTAATGTGCTGATATCTTTGCATGTAATACTATGTCTGCTGTCACTCAGAAACTGTATATAAGACATTTCAAACAGTTTTGCTAACAAATGTTTATTCTAAATGGCTTTCATTTCCTTCTGAAATTTCAAAATGATTTATCTGAATTGTTCCCTTACTATACTCTCATGTTAATTTCATGCAACAGTCATTTAGCAGCAAAATGTTATTTATTTTGGTAGGACAGTTTTATTAGATTAAAAATGTCACCAGATGCAAATGCAAATATTTTGCAGAACTATTTTAATAATGCAGTAGCTAGCTTGATAAATAAATGTAATGGTACATGGGAATGACCTTCGTAGATGAAGGTAAGAGATACTGCCTAGGGAACTATAAAGAGATAAAAGAGAGCATAGCCCACAGTTGCATAATGGACAGAGAAAGAAACCTATCTTCTCAGGCTGTAAAGGGGAAGGTTGGAGATCTGTACTATCAGACAGAAGTACAGGCAGGATTTCGAACAGGCAGAGGAACTAGAGATCAAATTGCCAGAATTTGATGGAGTCCGGCAAGGCTGTATACTGTCACCCTGCCTATTTAACTTATATGCAGAGCACATCATGAGAAAGGCAGGGCTAGATGAATCAAAAGTTGGAATTAAGATTGCCAGGGGAAATATCAACAACCTAAGATATGCAGATGATACCACTCTAATGGCAGAAAGTGAAGAGGAATTAAAGAGCCTCTTGATGCGGGTGAAGAAGGAGAGTGCAAAAGTAGGCTTGAAACTCAGCATTAAGAAAACCAAGATCATGGCATCCGGCCCTCTCAATTCCTGGCAAATAGATGGGGAAGAAA
Source organism: Vipera ursinii (assembly GCF_947247035.1). Classification (NCBI taxonomy): domain Eukaryota; kingdom Metazoa; phylum Chordata; class Lepidosauria; order Squamata; family Viperidae; genus Vipera; species Vipera ursinii. The sequence continues at coordinate 102,373,853 of NC_139512.1, read as the reverse complement.
TGGAGGTAGTGACAGATTTTATTTTCCTGGGCTCCAAGATCACCACAGATGGGGACTGCAGCCAAGAAATTAAAAGACGTTTGTTCCTGAGAAGGAAAGCTATGGCAAATCTAGACAGCACACTAAAAAGCAGAGACGTTAACCTGCCAACAAAAGTCCGTATAGTCAAGGCTATGGTCTTCCCAGTTGCAATGTATGGCTGTGAAAGCTGGACCATAAGAAAGGCTGAGCGCCAAAGAATTGAGGCCTTTGAACTATGGTGCTGGAGAAGACTCCTGCGAGTCCCCTGGACTGCAAGGCGATCAAACCGGTCAGTCCTAGAGGAGATCAACCCTGACTGCTCTCTAGAAGGCCAGATCCTGAAGCTAAAACTCAAATTCAAGGTGCTGGTTATTACCTATAAAGCCCTACATGGCCTGGGTCCGGGTTATTTGAGGGAACACCTGCTGCCGGCATCAAACGCCCTTCGCCCAGTGCGCTCCCACAGGGAGGGTCTGCTCAGGGTTCCGCCGGTGAGAGATTGCCGGCGGGTGACACCCAGGGATAGGGCCTTCTCAGTGGGAGCGCCTGCCCTCTGGAACCAGCTGCCGGTGGAGCTGAGAACTGCCCCCGACCTCCGATCATTCCGCCGGGGCCTGAAGACCTGGCTCTTTGAGCTCTCGGGCCCAGGCTGAGGAGAAATTTTTTAATTGGGGTTTTAATTGTGTACAGGGTTAATTTAATATTTTTTAATATGGTTTTAACTTTTGTATGTTGGATTTTTTTAATTCCCTATAAACCGCCCTGAGTCCTCAGGGAAAGGGCGGTATACAAATGCAACTAAATAAATAAAATAAATAAATAAATACTTTGGCCACCTAATGAGAAGGAAGGACTCACTGGAGAAGAGCCTAATCCTGGGAAAGATTGAGGGCAAGAGAAGAAGGGGACGACAGAGAATAAGGTGGCTGGATGGAGTCACTGAAGCAGTAGGCGTGAGCTTAAATGGACTCCAGAAGATGGTAGAGGACAGGAAGGCCTGGAGAAACGGACACAACTTTGCAACTAACAACAACAACAACTATCAGACTTGCAAGATTCCATTAATACAGTCTTACAATAAATTAAAATTAGACCATCTGGTCATACTTCCTGTCTAGTCTGCCTTGGAAGGTTGACATTAATCCAGATTGTTTGCACTTGTATTGCTGAATTTTTGTTTCTATCTACCCAAGAAAATTGCACCTAATCCTTGTTTAGCAACCACAATGGGTATTAGCAGGTATTGGTCATTAAGTGAAGTGGTTGCTAAGTGGAAATCATGTGACTGCAACTGTGCTTATAGTTTCATTTCAGTTTTCCTTTGCTTCTTGTTATTTTCTTCAACTGAACTTGGGATCTTTCTTTTTCTCTTTGAGGACATCTTGGTGTGAGGTAAGCAAGCTAAAATGAGCAGGTGGTGCAAGAGCCATAAATGTGAAGACTGGTTCCCAAGTTTTTTTAGCATGGGTTCAACTTCAAAGATCACTAAACCAGTTGCCAAGCGAGGACTACGTCTATTATCTTGTTCAGTTGCTAAAAAATGTAGGTGGTCTGCTCTCCCAGGTACTTAAAAGTTTTATTTAGTCTTTTATGAAAAGCCTTACTCTGAATGCATAAGAAATTTTATTATAAGTCTTTGTATCTGTTTCCATTTTTTGTTATCAAGGATTAAATGAGTAAGTAGAGATAAACACTGGGATGTTACATTCCAGACCTGCTACATCACAGATATTCTGGGCTTCCTGAAAATAGTTTTATGATTTCATCAATGCTAAACCATCTATTAATCCTACAAATGCCTAACCTAATGTATTTTATCTATTCATTTTAATTATGAATAAAGCATTGCACTACCAAAACAGTTCATAAGATGCTGTGCAAAAGTACAAAAAAGTACAGATGCTGTGGTCATGAGTAATAGTGGTTACATTTGGGCTAATTGTTATTTGGCATGCTAATTTTATTTTGGATGACTTAATAGTAGATGCTTATGTTCCTCTGTCCACTTCGAAATGAACAAGATGTATGTTATAACTTTTATGGAAGAGGAAGAGAGGGAGGGGAAAGGATAGGGGAAGAGTAGGAGGAGGAGATCTTGCAAAGCTTGAAAGACACTCTTTCTTCCAATAAATAAAATTATAAATTTTAGTGAAATGAAAGTGAAATCAAATTAAATTTAGTTTCAATCCTAATCACAGCATACATATTTTAGAATATAATCCACATTATGTAATTGAAAACCGAATGCAGCCTTCAATCTAAGAAAGGTGGTACACATTTGCATTATGTGCTTATTTTTCTTGTGTACTGGAATCCTCATAATTTATCCATCATGTGATACAGGAGATCTAATCAAATAATTCTATCAAATAATTGGTTTGCTTTTCTATGATATGAGGGAATGGAAAAAAACCCTTTTAGCAGACTGCCAATGACATTTAATGATTTCTAATGTATTGATTTAGTCTTGCATTTATATCTCATCTTTTGATATGAAGATGAGATATAAATGAGAGACACAGAATGATGAAAACAGATATTTTGTAATATTTAACATATGAAACATCTTTGCCAACTCTAAAAACAAACGAAAGCATGAAACCGGTACAAAGCAAATTATACCTATTTTCATCACCTATTTCCTATTCCAGGTTGCTTAGTGACAAATAGACCCCCTTCCGTTAGACTAGTATTAATTTAGTACATTTCATGCCCACTTTCACTATACATCAATCCATTATAAGTATTTAACTATTGTAGTTACACATCTGCATTCTAAAGTTATTTCTATAAAGTACCTTTCTTTGACTCCATGTGCAATGCATAGGGGGAGGGAGGTGAATGGCTTACCTATAGACTTTCATCCCCAAGATTTATTTTTTATTTTATTTTTATTTTTATTACATTTATATCCCGCCCTTCTCCGAAGACTCAGGGCGGCTTGCAAGCTTAGCAGTAGCCTTCATTCTATGTATATGCCTGCTTGTTAGGGCTTTCACACACACACCAAGCGGCATTATTACAAAGTCAGCTTATTGTCCCCAACAATCTGGGTCCTCATTTTACCTACCTCGGAAGGATGGAAGGCTGAGTCAACCTTGAGCCTGGTGGGATGCAAACCTGCACTAATTGAAGGCAGCTGGTGTTACTTAAGGAGGCATCAGCCCACTGCTCCACCAAGGCTCTAGTTAGTTTGTTTTATTTACCTTCATAATGTAATGTAGGGAAAGTAGCTTGGAAAATGAGAAATATTTCAGCTTCAAAAAGGCACGCCAAATGTTGCAAGTTCTTTATATGTACAAAACTGGATTTTAAGCCGTATTTCCAATAAATTGCTTTGTATTGCTAGTCTGCTTTCAGGATATTCCCTATGTTAATATTATAAAGCATTATTACACAAGGGATAATAGTGTGAAACATTCAACATCCCACATAATAATTGTTAATGGTGCAAATAAGTGTGCAAACATTTTACTGGAGAAACAAATAATGTAACACTCTTCAGCTGAGAGGATAGAGACATAATTACTGCTGCACAAATGGAATTAGCTTTATTAAGTCTTCATTTGATTATCATCACTCTAGTTGAGTCATGTCTGACTCTTCGCGACCTAAGAACCACAGCATTTCAGCTCCATCCCCACCCACCCCGTCCTTCACTGTCTCCTGGAGTTTGCCCAGATTCACGTGCAACTGGCTCAATAGGCAAATACCATGACAACTGGCGAAGACATGAAAGAAATATAATATTTTACAATATTTCTAAAAAAATGTATGAAGCACTATGCATTTTGCCAAATTTTAACGCCATCACAGAAGAAAAGTAAGCATAATGGTGTAGTTCACTTTTCTTTACAGGTTGTCCTCTACTTATGACCTGTTGCTTCGTAACATTTTGGATTCTTGCCAACTGGCCCACATTTATGGCCGTTTGCAGTGTCCCACAGTTAATTTACAATGTTTTTGCTGAAAACTAGCACTTCCATTTTTTAGCAAAAATGTTCCATAGTGTTCAGTGGATTTGCTTAACCAAGATGGCAATCACTTAAATGATTTTGGACTCACTTAATGACCATGGTAATTTGCTTAAAGACCACCACTAAAAAGGTTGTAAAATGTGATTACCCACTTCATTGACTATCACAACTTACCACTGTAACAGGCAGTTCCATTACAATTATAATTTGAGGAGTACTTGTACTTACAAATTTAATATAAATGTCATTTTATTTATTGATTTGATTTTTATCCCACCTTTATTATTTCTATAAATAATTCAAAGTGGAGAATATGTATGATATATCTTCCTCCTCCTATTTTCCTCACAGCAACTCTATGAGGTGAGTTGGGTTGAGAGAGTATGACTGGCCCAAGCTCACCCAGCCAGTTTAGGATATCACAGGATATCTTTGGCAATCAACTATCTAAACCAGGGGTCTTCAAACTTGGCCCTTTTATGACTTCTGGACTTCAACTCCACAGCCCGCTGCAGCGCCATGTTGGCCACACCCTCCACCCGCACCCCAATGCATCATCTGCATGTGACGGGGCGTGAGGGTGGAGTCTTGTCCCTGCTGCCCGGCTGCCATGTGCTTGGCTGTGCTGCTCTGCGTGGGCTGCGCCCAGGGGCAACTGTCATCCGGGGGACTGCTGGTGAGGAGGCGGCCATGGGGGGAAGGCGGGGCTGGGGCAACGGCGCACGTGCCCACAGAGAGGGCTCTGAGTGCCACCTCTGGCACACATGCCATAGGTTCGCCACCCACTGCCCTATACCATTTCAGACAGGTAGCTGTTCGGATTTTTTTCTTAAAAACCTCCAGTGATGAAGCACCTACAACTTCCGAAGGCAAGCTGTTCCACTGGTTAATTGTCCTCACTGTTAGGAAGTTTCTCCTTAATTCTAGGTTGCTTCTCTCCTTGATGAGTTTCCATCCATTGTTTCTTGTCGTGTCTTTGGAAAATAAGTTGACCCCTCTTGTTTGTGGCAGCTCTTCAAATATTGGAATACTGCTATTTTTCTTGAATGAACCTTTATTATCAAACATGTATATACAGTATTGAGATTGGCTGAGCCTCCCTTCATGCCCCCCAACTCAAAGTGACAACAAATCCACCATCTTGTTACTCCATGTGAGCTAATTGCAGGAGCACACTGGCCTCGCAAGTCAATCATAAGATCCTGACAGCGCCTGGATAAAAGCTGTTCTTCAGCCTGTTGGTATGGCTGGCTATACTCCTGTATCTCCTACCCGATGGAAGGAGAGTAAAGAGGTATCGACCAGGGTGTGAGTCATCCCTGAGAATTTTCCTCACTCTTCCAAGGCAGCGAGCCCTGGCAATGTCATCCAGTGGTGTTAGGGGGCAAGCCCACGATGTTTTGTGCTGTGCTCACCACCCTCTATTATATCTTCATATCTGCGGCTGTCAGGCCAGCATACCAAACCACAATACAGTCTGAGAGGACGCTCTCTATAGTAGACAGGTAAAAGAAGGTCATTAGCCGTTGTTCTACCCTGTTCTTCTGCAAGACCCTGAGGAAGTGGAGTCTCTGTTGGGCCTTTCTGGCCACCTGGGTTGTATTGACTTTCCAGGTAAGATCTTCACAGAGGTAGATTCCCAGGAATTTAAAGTAGGAAACTCTCTCTACACAACGCCCCCCCCCCCAATGTATTATGTCATTGCCTAGTCCTTCTTTTCTCTGGACTGGCCATACCCATTTCCTGCAATTGTTCTTCATATGTTTTTGTTTCCAGACCCTTAATCTTTTTAATTGTCCTTCTTTGCACTTTTTACAAAGTCTCAACATCTTTTTTATAATGTGATCAAAACTGGATGCAGTATTCCAGGTATGGTCTTACTAAGGATTTATAAAATGGTGCTAACACTTGGTGGTGTGATTTTGATTTTATGCCTCTGTTTATACAACCAAGGACTGTATTAGCTTTTTTGGCTGCTGCTGCTGCACACTTCTGACTCATGTTTTAATTGATCATCCACTAGGACTCCAAGGTCCCTCTTACAGTTTCTGTATTTGAGCCAGGTTTCGCTTAATCTGTACTTGTACCTTTGGTGTAAAACCTTGCATTTCTCCACATTAAATTTCATGTTGTTGGATAGTGCCCATTATTCAAGTCTGTCAAGATCTTTTGGAAGATTTGAGGCATCAAATAGCACTCCTGCTAGGAAAGCTGTGCCCCATCCTGATGAGCAAGTGCTAACCTTTGATGTTATCTCTGTCCAGAAGACAATGCAGAAAGTTAACATTCGGAAAGCAGCAGGCCCAGATAACATCCCTGGATGTGTCCTTAGGGAATGCACAGATGATAACATCCCTGGATGTGTCCTTAGGGAATGCACAGATGAGCTGGCTTGTGTGCTCACAGATATTTTCAATCTCTCATTGCAGCAGCAGTGGTCCCATCGTGCTTTAAGACAGCCATCATCTTGCTAGTGCCGAAAAAGGCCACAATTACAGGCCTCAATGATTACTGTCCGGTTGCACTGACATCCACCATTATGAAATGCTTTGAGAAGCTGATAAAAGACATTATCGTATCCAGCCTCCCACCAGCATTTGACCCGCTTCAGTTTGCCTACCGACCAAATCGCTCTACAGAGGATGCTATTTCTGCCGTTCTGCATCTGAGCTTGAAGCACTTAGAGGAAAGAAATACTCATGTGCATTTGTTGTCGACTTCAGTTCAGCGTTCAACACAATCATTCCCCAGCATCTAGTAGACAAACTGGGCCTTCTAGGCTTAAACACTCCTTTGTGCAACTGGATTCTTGATTTTCTTACCAACAGGCCCCAATATGTGCGTGTTGGAACAAATACCTCTAATATTCAGAAATCGTGGGCGCTCCATCACTGGAGGTTTTTAAGAAGAGCCTAGACCACAGGTCTGCAACCTGCGGCTCCGGAGCCGCATGCGGCTCTTTCAGCCGTCTCCTGCGGCTCCCAGTCCTCTGCCATGTGCAGTCCAAAAAAAAAAAGTGGGACTAAAAAAGTTCAACCAATCAATTCAAATATGCAGGGTAGGTGCATATCTCGCCTTGGCTCCACTCTTCAGTCAAACCCTGTTCTGCACATGGGCGCATGTGCGCGCATGTGCACATGTACGCGCATGCGCACACATTTTTTTGCGGCTCCCAGTTTTTCCTTTTGTGAGGGGACCAGTTCTGAGTTGCTCTTTCACTGTTTCAGGTTGCTGACCCCTGGCCTAGACAGTCACTTGTCTGAGATGGTATAGGTCAGTGGTGGCGAACCTATGGCATGTGTGCCAGAGGCGGCACTCAGAGCCCTCTCTGTGGGCACACTCGCCATGCCCCAGAGATGGCAACCGTTCCTCTTCAAGCAGCTGCCTGCTAACTTGCCGAGGTCCCACGTGGCCAGGTGCATCCTGGCACGGCTGGTTTCCCTCCCCTCATCCCGTCCCTCCTGGCCTTGCATGCTCTCCTTTTTGTGGGCACGACCCACTGCATCACCTCCTCAGCTTTCAGCCATCCATCCAGCTCAGAGGCGGCTTCTTTGAACTGCTGGTGGGGGGCTTCGGACCCCCAGAGTGCACCGGTCAAGGGGCCGGCAGGCTGTGGCTGCTGATGGACACTGTCGGCCTCCATGCGCTCGCTGGCCTCTTTGTGTGGGGGCCGATGGTGTCAGGCAGTAGCTGCCCCCCGGCCCTTGCCCTACCTCATGGCAATGGCACTCCCACCCTGCCTTGCCTCACCCCACAGGATGAGCCTCCTGCCTACGGTCCCACCCGCCAGAGACCCCCCGGATCTCCTCCATCCCTGCCCATCCCCAGAGGCATCCCTCCCCACGAGCAACATTGAGGTGACCATGCCCACTTTGGCCACACCCACCCAATCTGCCATGACCACCACCACCATGCCCACCAAGTGAGCCACGCCCACCCGGCACCCAGCGATAAATAAGTGGGGTTTGGGTTGCAGTTTGGGCACTCGGTCTCTAAAAGTTTCGCCATCACTGGTATAGGTTCTCCTGCGTAAGCTGGGGGCTGGACTAGAAGAACTCCAAGGTTCCTTCCAGCTCTATTTTATATTTTAATTAAAATAATCCAAATCCTTTTGTGAACTAAGTGTCAGTATTAATAAACACATTTATTATTATGTAGGCTACACTTTCTTTTTTTAAATAAATTTTATTAAAAGTTTTAAAGAGAAGTGTAGTCTATACTTTCAATCAGTTTGACATACCTATTTTTACAATCTACTGGTAAATGACGGGTGAAATATATATGTAAGTGTTCCAAATTACAGAACAGAATTCTGCACCTACTGATTTATTCCATTACACAGAAGGCTCATGCACAGAATTTACTTTTGACCTTTTGTATGGAAAAGAAATTCAAAGGGAAAAATTCTTAAAGCTTAGCCTTTTCCATAATTGATTCTGTAGTATGAAAAAACTAAAGATAGTCCTTGATTGACAGCCACAATTGAGCCCAACATTTCCATTGCTAAGCAAGTCAGTTGTTAAGTGAGTTTTGCCCCATTTTATAGCCTTTTGGCCACAGTTGTTGAGCAAATCACTGCATTTGTTGAGTGAATCATGTGGTTGTTAAGCAAATCCACCTTCCCCCACTGACTTTGCTCGTCAAAAGCTGGCTGGAAGGTTACAAATGGTGATCACATGACCCCAGAGCAGTGCAACTGTCATAAATACATGCCAGTTGCCAAGCACCCCAATTCTAATCACGTGACCATGGGGATGCCACAACAGACATAAGTAACTTATCATAAGTCACTTTTTTTCCAGGGCCATTGTAACTTTGAATGGTCACTGAATGGCTGCATTTCAAGGACTACTTGTGAATCAAACATGCATTTCATTGTCTACTTTTAACTTGTGTTGATTTCACAGCAAAAAAACCAACAGCAAACATATGTGAACAGCTACCCATTGCAAATAATCAAAAAATTAGTGAAAGTAATACTAGACCAAAACTTGGTCACTTTATGACTTGTGGACTTCAACTCCCAGAATTCCTCAGCCAGGCATGCTGGCTGAGGAATTCTGGGAGTTGAAGTCCACAAGTCACAAAAAGGCCAAGTTTGAAGACCCCTGCACTAGACTATATCTTCAATCATCTTCAACATTCCTTTCCCTTTTTTTAAAAAAAAGGTGCAGTCACAGCTGTTGCTCATAAAATAAATACTGTTTGTTAATCTGTGATCTTGAAAAGCTGATGAAAGAATGAGGTAGTTGACTGGTCATAAAACACAAACTGATTTGCAAGTGTATAAACACGGCCAATTTCTCAGGCAGGTTTCAGCAACTGGCAGCACCTAGCTGATCTTGAATAATCTGAAAAGTCGAAGCAGGGCTGGCCCTCTTTAATACCTGGATTGAGAGTACTTGGAATTGCAGGGCTGCGAAATAAGCAAGGAAGTTTTTTTTAAAGCCTGCTGGAAGGAAGCATTGAGAAACCATGTCTCATGGGTGTAGAAACCAGTCACTGAGCACAACCTGAGCACATATTTATTTTTTAATTCACAGATATGGGATCTCTGGAAAAGCATGACTGCTGTTATAACATTAATTTAATACTAAATACCCAGGAAAAAATCATTAGTACTCTCTCCAGTTTAAGATATAGCTTTTAACTAAAAAAAAACTGCTGCAAAGCACTGGTACAGATTTTTCCCTGGTTTTGAAAAGAAATTCAGTATTCTAGAGAATAGCCTTCTAGCCATGTTCTCCCCTTTTCATTCTCCCAGAATTTCTGTGTCTTTTTAAGACCTTCCATCCTAATCTGCTAAAATTTTTATTTCCTTTTTCCAAGGGTTTGTACTACTTAATATTCAGCTTGTATACCAATATTTTCCCTTCTCATGAGAAAACAGAAATTCTATTTTTCTCTCTCTAACTTTTTTCCCATCTTTATTTTTAAGCTGAACCCAAATTGCACAAGTCGCCAACAGAATCTTCCCCTTTGATTCTTTTCTTTATCATAGTTTAAAATGTAACTGTGATTTTAGTACATCACTTCAATAAAATCTTAGGACACTTTTTACTTTTTTTCTATTACTGGGTATTGTACAAGAGAATTCCTTTATACACCCTTAGCCATCACAATTATTTACATATATTTTGTTTTGCTCTTGAGTCAGTGTTGACTCTTGGTGACTACTTAGACTAGTCCCTGTACTCTAGGTTTCTAGTCCCTGTACTCTAGCTTTCTTGGGAAGATATTTAGAAGGGGTTTGCCACTGCCTTCTTCCAACAGCAGAGACTGACTTGCCAAAGGTCACCCAGATGGCTTTTGCCTAAAGTGGGACTAGAATTCCCAGTGCCTTAACCACTACACTAAACTGGCTCTCAGATATACTTGGTTAATATGTATTTTGATTGGACAGAGCCAGTGTTATGTGAAAAAGCTTTCCTTATCGTGCATTTGAGCCAAAGTTCCACAAGCATTCAAGTTTCAGAAAGGTTTATTTTTTGAAGGGTCATTTACTCACATATTTAGAGCACTATGTCCCATGTTAATATGGTGATATAAAAATATGAACTTGCTTTTTCATGTCTTTTTGTCATCACCTTGTTTTTTCTCTCTGCATTACCATTACTTTGTTTTAAAACAGCTAATTTTCTGTATTTCTACCGATCTATTGACTTTATTCATTTGTTTAAAGTACATCTCGGAGAGTTTGGCAGGGCGTATTCCTTGTTTAGTAGTTACACAGTATTATAATTTCATATTTCTATTTAAATATCTTACTAATAACAACTTCATTTGGTCCTGTCATAATCGAAAGAAACCAGCAAAAAAAAAAAAACCAGCGCACAAAGGGGAAGAAAGTAAAAGAGGTTTAAAAGAGGAATTGTAAAAAAAAATTTAAAGACACAATTGAGATAAAGTGGGATATGAGCAGCATATAAATTTGATGAATAAATTTGATGAATATAAATAAATGAGTATGGGTACACAAAAGTATTTTGAGAAATGGTCAGATTCATAACAGCAAAAAAGAGCAATCATTTCATATAATTTTATCTTTAGTTAAGTGAGTTAGTGAAACTAAGCAAGGAAAGTTCATTAGAAGTGGGGGGGGGGAATAGAATAAATGACAGATAAATTTAGGGAGGTCAAGATCATGGATTGTTTTAAAGGGAAAGGCAAAAACCTAAAGGGGTGGAGGGCATTCTGTATTATACAGAGCTTTAAAAATAAAACATAGTTTACATATTCCAGGAAGTAAATTGAAGTTACCCTTATTCAAAATGAAAAAAGGCTATGCCATTTGAATAGAAAATGTAAGATATCTTTATAAAAGACTTCAGTATTTGAAGGGTTATCTATGTTAAAATTATACCCATAAAAGCAGAGCGAGCCAGTCAAACCAAGGCACCAGGTTAGAAACTAGGAAACCGTGAGTTCTAGTCCTGCCTTAGATATGAAAGCCGATGTTGTGACTTTGGGCCAGTCATTCTCTCTGAGGTGCAACAATAACAAGGTTGTTGTGGAGAAAATAGGAGGAAGGAGTATTAGGCATGTTTGCCTCCTTGAGATATTTATTAAAAAAAATAAAGGTGGGATATAAAACAAACAAATGATCCTATATATGTGGATAAAGAGCTTATCTTCTACATAAATATGTTGCAAAAATTTCTGAATTGCCAATCATAAGAAATCCATGAGATGTTGCATGTTGCTTGTACTCTGATTTTATCAATCAACGATGCATTTTTTTTAAACATTAAGCAGTACATTTTAAATGGGCTTTTGGGACAAAGATAATACAGGAAGTGAAGAGTCTTCTTGAGTCATATTCTAAAGCAATAGAAAATTTCAACAAAACAACTAGACACCTCCTTAGTTACTAATGAATGTATGCTAAGTATATCTTAAATGCTATGATATATATCAAAATTATATCTGATAAAATGTATTGTCTCCTGTTTCTGGTAATTTGTAATGTACAGTACTCCAAAGCTGCAGACAAGATGATAATTCAACTTTCCTATATTTTAAGAAAGAGAGAAACAAAGTTACTCCATTTCTCCAAATCTAATTTTAGGGGTTTTCTCCCTATATTATATTGTTTATATATATATATATATTATATATATATATTTATATATATATATTGTTGGGGGCAATTAAGCTGACTTTGTAATAATGCCGCTTGGGGTGTGTGTGAAAGCCCTAATAAGCAGGCATATACATAGAATGAAGGCTACTGCTAAGTTTGTAAGCCGCCCTGAGTCTTCGGAGAAGGGCGGGATATAAATGGAATTAAAATAAATAAAAAATAAATTAAATATATGACATTTTCAGCAAGAACAGAAGAAGCCAAAGAAAAATAATTTATAGTGAGCAAGAATAAGTCACTGTCCAGAGAGAAACTTGTACAGATCTGGGTCAACTTATATTAAGCAAACAATTGTGTATCATCTTCTTGCCTATATGTTAGGAATTCATGCTTGACAGGTTGGAACAGAAGTCCACTGAAATATTTGAAGGGCCAGAAATACCTACTTCATTTAACGCAGCCATTCTAAGCACGGCAAAGTATGAATTTCTTCCCTTTCTTGAAAAATTACACGACCCGGCATAACTTTTTGCTGTCCGGTAAGTAGAAGTTCAAAAGACAGCTGCGTAGAGACTCCAAGCCGAAAGGGGCGACAACAATGGAAAAAACTCGGGGTTTTAAAGCGTCGGTTTCTTAGAAAAGCGTTCAGAGAGGGAGATTTCCCTCAGCTCAGTGATAACGAGCCCCGACTTCACTCGGCAGTATCAAACTCTGAAGATGAAAGAACACAAGGCGCGCGCGGGGGGGGGGAGGGGCGGTAGAACCTGTTGCCTTGCATCGCCACGGGCGACCGAACGCCCTGCGCCTGCAGCAGCCTGCCTGGTTGGCTTGCAACACGGGCAAAATGAACGTCCGTCCGGAGAAAGCTGCGTGTCGTCCTCCTCTCCTCCTCCTCCTCCTCCTCCTCCACGCACGCCCAAGGGCAGCAGCGGGCGGCCAGACCCGTCGCGCGGATTTCGAGGCGTGTGCTTGCGCCTCCTGCTAACCGCTGCCCGGTGGCGCTGCTGAGCGGCACCAGGGGCACCGGGCGCCCGCCTGGCCTGGCCTGCCCTCCCGTTCCCCCGCAGCTCCCCCCCTCCGGCGGGCAGGGCGCGCGGCGGCGAACATGGCGGCGGCGGCGGCCAAGGCGGTGGGGCGGGACACTCTACCTGAGCACTGGTCCTATGGCGTCTGCAGGGACGGCCGGGTCTTCTTCATCGAGTAAGAGACACCGGGCGGGAAAACCAGGGAGGCAGCGGGGGGGGGGGGGGGAAAGAGGGCGGGGTTGCCGCTTCAGCGCGTCCCTTTCCCTCCGCTTCCCTTTTTTTTTTCTTCCCCTTCCCGCCGCCTTCTCTCCTTCCACGGGCTGGACTAACAGGTGCATGTTTGCCGCTTCTCCCTCTCAGCGACCTGATCCGCGCAACTACTTGGCTGCACCCTCGCACCGGGGAGCCCGTCAACTCAGGCCACATGATCCGCTCAGGTGGGTGCCTCTTACCCGCGTCCTCGCGGAGAAAGAACCCGGCGGGGAGACGCTTCGGGGATAGCCCCCTCCCGCGCCCCACGCTGGGTGTTTGTGTTTGCCCTTCTCTTTCTTTTTCTTTCTCTCTCTCTCTCTCTCTCTCTCTGGGGAAGGAGTGCGGGGGAGGATAACGACCTTTGTGTGGCTGGGAATTGTGCTCGCCTGTCTCCAGGGCACAAACATCTCACTTCCCTCCTCTCGGCCACTTTCTTTCCCGGCTCCCTCCCCACCCCCGTCTTTCTCCTTTCTTTTTTTTCCTTATAGATCTGCCCCGTGGCTGGGAGGAGGGATTCTCGGAAGAGGGAGCCAGCTATTTCATCGAGTGAGTACCGCGTTTCTCACTTTCCAGGCGTTTTGTTTTCAGCCGGGACTAAAAGCGGACAGTCGTGGGGGGGAGGGGAGGGAGGACGATTGTGCCACAGTTTGTTCGGTTTCCAGACATCTGGCTTTCGTTCGGTTGTCTGGATATCAGGGGTTGGGGAGGGCCCTGTGTGACCGAAGTGAAAGAAATATTGCTTTTGTTAACGTGTAAGAGAGCCTAAATCCTGGCACTTCTGTTGGGATACCTTTTTTAAAAAAATAAAATAAAAAAATCTTAGCACCTCAGGTATGCATGTTCGTTTCTTTTGAAACTTCTTTTGTGTTTCTCCGACACACACACACACACACACACACACACACACACACACACACACACACACGCAACAGGTTTCACCTTGGTGGTTGTTAGTGTTGCTTTGAGATTTCGGGCTGCTGTAGCCACTTGTGGACTAAATGTCAGCCATACTTCGCCAAATAACTAATACAGGGGTCTTCAAACTTGGCCCTTTTATGACTTGTGGACTTCAACTCCCAGAATTCCTCAGCTGGCTGAGGAATTCTGGGAATTCAAGTCCACAAGTCATAAAAGGGCCAAGTTTGAAGACCCCTAAACTAATAGAACCCGTTGCCCGTGGTCGAGTTGAATGAACTGTTACGGGGACATTGGCAGAGAAGCCCGGGTCTTCCTTCCAATGTGTGGCTTGTCCTTTTTAAAGAGCTTTAGAGTCATTAAAAGTAGAAGCTATTAAATAATAAAAGGCCATCCTGATATAGTAGAAGATGCTTGCTGAAGATACAAGAGGGGATTACAAAACTCAGTGATAGCAGAGCAATAAAAACTTGGAGGGAAAAATATAATGAGATTCAAGCAGTAGTTTAGTTAGGGAAAAAACCCAAAGGGATTTAACAGTTTTGTAACTTCTCTGTTGCAGAAAGAGAAGCAGTTGTTTTCTTGGAGAATAACAATTTGCAAGGCATGATGTCTCCATATTTATATCTGTTCAATCATCTCACTGTTCTGAATAAAGCAGAAATATTGTTGCTTACGCTACTTAGTCTGCTGCTGTATAGAGTTGAATGTCTGAAACTATTTTGCTTTGTGACTTCCTTGTGGCACAGCAATGAAAACTTTTTGTTTTTCCTAGTGATGGAGACAAGGATTGGTTTCTAAACGGTAATAGTCTAAAAAAGTTGAATGAGTAACACATTGTCTCTGTCATAAAAGAAATATTCTTCCCATGATTTTTTTGATGGTCATTTTTCAAAGGCTTGCATTTATCTTGCCAGATATATGTGCAGGATTATTTTTTGCTTTATTCAGTACATGATATTGTTTTAAAATTATTGAATTCCCATGAGCTGTACTGGGCTACCTTATGAATAAACCGATGCCTATGAAGGCTGTTTCAATTGAAAAACAATAGGAGTTGGAGGTGATTGGCATTGATTTTAGAAATTGTGTTATGTGGGTTTTCAAAAAAGGATTTGAAATGTATTTGTCGTGATGGCTTGCAGCTATTCATAAATTAGCTTGCTGATTCAGAATACAGCATAAGTGGATACTTGGGGGTTAAAATGATTGGCATACATGACTTCAGAAGCTGTATTTGTCACTTTATCTTGCTGCTATTCATAGATTAGCAGGACCTTTCCATTTAGCAAGTATTGTAGGTTCACGTACTGAAGCTGTTTTGTATTAAGGTTACATGTATAGTTATTTTGAGTATTGATTTTGGTTACATGTATAGATATTTTGACTATTGATTTTGGCCCTTCATTGTCCCCTTGTCTCAAACTAGAATGTTATATTTCATACCTAAGAAGATATACAGTAATAATTCTATAATATTTACTGGTTTAAAAAGTGTTATCAATTGAAGAATCTGTTTAGACATGCATTAGAGTTACAAACTTTTATTAATTGAGGAAGACCAATCTGAGATGTATATCTGTATCTAAATGTATATAAGGATGTACACATACATTTGTCAAGTTTGATATAAATGTCAGTGTACAATAATTCAAGATGGACTCTTCATAAATTTAATCCTTTTTCATGTTTACTTTTCCTTCACATTATGTATAGAGTTTGAACAATAGTTTTTATTCTTTTTCTTTTTAGCTAGCCTATAGTTAGAGATAGAGTTTTTAGCCCGTATAATTTGTTTTGGGGAGAAATTTAGCCAAGATTTGCCTGTTAGAGTGGTGAGAAACTACAGGGACGTAAGAGAAGTAAAGTGGAGAGGGTTTTAGATAAAATTGTTGAAAGTGTATTGGATGTGGAGGGATTGGAGGATCTTTAGGATGGACAAAGTATGTCAAAAGAATTATAAATGAGAGACAAGTGAAATTCGAATTCAGTCCTGACTGGGAAAGTACACAGTACTGTCAGAGTCCCAAGATTGTGGTGGGGTTGAAAGTTAATGGAGATTTATACATTTCAGTGGGAGGGATTTGTAATATGAAAAGATTTGATTGGAAGATTGCATTTGTGATTTTTATTGGATAGGAGTGACTTTTCTTGGACTGGAGTGAACTAGGCTTGGTCTGCAGAGGTCCCTGATGCATAGCAGCCATGGGATGTGTCAAACTCTTGCTCCAAAGTGGGGTGTGGCAGAGCTTGGTTCCTCCCCCCATGCTTTTCAGCATCTCTGTGAAACTACTCTGAAATGCCATCTATGAATTTGGAATATGTGTGTTATCAATATGTTGAGTGATGACATTCAGTTTTACATCAATATCTTGGCCTAAGCTGGAGATGTGAAAAACTGGAATTGGTGTCTGGAGACTGAACGAGGCTGGAAACTTCAAAACAATGATTCTTGCACTGACCTCCATGTGACTGGACTGTTGCAATAATGCATTCTGCATGGGGCTGCCTTGAAAAACAACTTTGGGGTCGTAGCTGGTGTAAAATGAAATGGTTAGGGCGGCTCTTTGCTGGAGAAATGCATGACAACAGAAGTGCATGCTTTTAAAGCCATTGTATTAGCTACCAGTAAGTTTCAAAGCTCAAAGGGAAGTGCTGCTTATTATGAGACCCTATATAATGTATATGACTACGATGTATCAAGGAACAATTTCCTAAACATGGTTTTGTCCCAACTAACCCAAATGGTAATTAAAAGAAGGCCTGTTGAGAATCTCTCCTCCACAGGGGGTGCAACGGACTTGGACAAGGTCTTTTCAGCAATAGTCCACACACTTTTAAATAGACAGTATAGTTAGTCCTCAATTTATGACTGTAACGGAGCCTGCCTTTTATGATCATAGATTGTGATGGTTGTAAAACAGCTCATCTCATGATCAACTTGATTTTAACAGGTTTTTTTGCAGTGGTGGTTAAACAAATCACCATAGTTGTTAAGTGAATCCACAGCAATTAAGTGAACGTTATGGTCATTAAGCGAATTCATTGTTCCCTATAGGGTGTTCTTGCAAAAAATCAGAAATAATGGCAGTTTTCAGCAAAACCTTATAAATTGCAGTCACGTGACTGCAGAATGCTGCAAACGGCTATAAATGTGGTCCAGTTGCAGAGCACTTAAATGCAGTCATGTGATTGCTGGGAGGCAGCAGTCTAATTTTGAAATTGGATCATAAGTTCCTCTTGGGGGAGTGTTTCCTAAATTTGAATGGTCGCTAAACAATCAGTCATAGGTCAAAGACTACTTGTACTGTCCCTGGACATACAACAAGGTTGCCCAGATTCTATTCACCATTTAGAAATGCCCTGAAGGTACCGTAGTTTAATTTTAGCTGACTTTTGGCCCATAATGAGGTGATGAGGGCTTATCCTTTATTAGTTACCATTATTAGTCACTTAATTATTATGTTTTTATTTGATTCTTTACATTAGTTTTGTTTTCTTGTAACGTTGCAGAATACCCAGAATTGTGTAGCTTACTGGCATGAAAAATTATGAAACACATTAAAAATAACTTTTAGTCATTGTAATATCATACTGAGTCATAGTTACCATACACATACTTTACATCATAAATTTTGATTCTAGTTTATGATTTATTGGAAACAGTGGATTGTTAAGTTAGTCCTCTGGACAAATCATATTTTTAACAATGATTTAACTCAGTCTATAGCTCAAATAGCTTTTACATTTCCAAAAACATTCACAGTAAGTTGCAGTAATTTACAGTTATGCAGATACACTATATTTATATATTTGTTTAAATATTTAGACATGAAGCCTGAAATTCTGGAAATTGGAACTACGGTACTTTATTTCGATACTTTATTAAAATAGTCACTTGGTTGTAAAAACAACCAGAATTGTCAATATTTTTAGTGATATATGTCTGGGGTTTTTTTTACAAGATAAAAGAATAACATTAAATATTTATTTTAGAAGGCTTATAAGTGATTCCAATCCAAATGATGCTAAATGGTATATAATTCCCATCTTCATAATTCAGATTATTATTATTAGGTAATAACAGTCCAGAGAACCAGTTTGATGTAGTGGTTAAAGTGCCAGGCTTAGAAATGGGAGTTCTAGTCAGACCTTAGGCGCAAAGTGTGATCATTGGCCAGACACTTTTTCTCAGCCCTAGAAAGGATGCAATGGCAAACCACTTCTGAAAGCAGGCCAAGAAAATTCTAGGGATTTATTCAAGAAGTTACCAGGAGTCATCATGGCCAATTATTTTTATTAAATAAATAATAAAATAACAATTCAACAAATCCATAGAAGAAATAGGATGTAAAAACTATTATTTATATACAACATTCCAGAGCCAATATGAAAAACACCAAGGGAAATAGTTATAACATTCTGCCAAGTCCTGAAAAAAATCTGGATTTTTTTTTTAAAAACAGGAGAAAAGAGGCCATTCAAATGTTGTAACACAGGAGAAAGACTATGACTGAAAAGTTGTTCTTCCACAATCTCTGTAGATGGCAATGTCTAAAAGAGGAGAGATTAATATGCACATTCAATTTTACTGGATAGACAAAGGGACTGGGAGATGGCCATCTCACACATCCTGAACCATATCAAGCTCCAAAGCACTTTCACAACATTTTGAACTCTACTTGGAAACTAACTGGTATCCAGCAGCTCTTGATGTAAAAATGTTACATGGGTGTCATGAAAATGTCCATTACTATTACCATAGATCTGTTACAGAAAAGTGAACAGAATTGATTAAATATAGCAGTAGGGTTCCCCTCCCACCCACCAGCTCCCGAATTATGATCCAAGGGGATTGCTTTCCATTCTCTCCTGAAAGATAACAGGGATCATATCTTTGTTTGATTGACAGACAGACTGGGCAGGTTGTGATGTTGTACAGGTATTCCATGCCTATTTTCCCCTGCAGAGTACATTCATCTGTTTCTCTTATCAATACAAATTAAAAATCTTACACACTCTCCTCAAGGCCAGTGAATCCTAACTTTTGTACATCTAGATTTATATTGCTCTCCCAATGAACAACATTACTATACGCTATGTATATTGAGGAATTTTTTTGTCTAAGTGATGAAAATGTTTAGATTTATTCTTGGCTATTGCATCACGCATAGCTTTAAATAAATAGAAAAAAATCAGTCCTTCACAGTGTAACATGGGAAAGTGAAGGAAGTAGTGCCTGCAGGATTCTCTTTCTACATCGGAAGCCTCTCCATCCCCCAGAGGAAGTCTTCCAACTGTGAGAGATTTACATTGTGGCCACTCCCAAAGTCTTAGTAAGAAGGACAAACTCTTTGGGGCTTGCTAGGGCAGAATATAACGTAATGCTTTCCCAGCACATTAAATATTGATAAAGCACAGTTTGATTGTTTAAAATAAGGTAAAAGGTAAAGATTTCTCCTGTCCAGTCATGTCTGACTCTAGGGGGAAGTGCTTATCTCCCATTTCCTAGCCAAGGGAGCTGGCATTGCCCAAAGACACTTCTGTGGTCATGTGGCTGGCATCACTATATGTCAGGGCACACGGAATACTGTTACCTTCCCACCAAAGTTGTACCTATTTATCTACTTGCATTTGCGTGCTTTCAAACGGCTAAGTTGGCAAGAGCTGGGGCAGGAACAGGAGCTCACCCTATTGTGCGGTAATTGGTTCTCAAACTGCCAACCTTTTGTTCAACAAGCCCAGCGTCTTACCCACTAGGCCAGGGGTAGGCAACCTCGGCTCTTTTATGACTCATGGACTTCAATTCCCAGAATTCCTGAGTCAGCTGACTCAGGAATTCTGGGAGTTGAAGTCCATGAGTCATAAAAGAGCCGAGGTTGCCTACCCCTGCACTAGGCCACCGTACCCAATTTTGATTGTTTACCACCTATTTATAGCTTTTCAAATATTTTTGGAAACTTGCAGCTGCAAATCAATTAAAATATCTAGGTATCGGGGATATAAAGACTTTGAGTATGTGCTGCCATAAAAGAAACGAAGAAAAATGCAACTTTTTCCACATGATAAAAGTAAATAGATGATAGTAAATAGATCTGAGATTCTGTGATTTTTGGCTTAACGCATTATCATAAATGTTTTTAAAGTGTTTTTATTTAAATAAGAATGATTATATATCAATTTTTCTCTATTAAAGAAAATAAGAAAGGATTCTGTGGTTAATGACAATGAAAGCCAGGAAACTAAACAGTTGAACTTAATTCTCTTCATGTTAAGAAAGGCCTCAAAGGCAAGTGGCTTTTCATATTTAGATCACACCATAGGTAATCTTCCAGGATAATCAAAACCAGGCTTGCAAACTCTTCGTAAGAATCAGCATGTTCGTGATCAAGGGACAGCCAGTCAAATCTCCATAGTACAGTAGAGATATTTCAAGAGAAGCCACAACTGTGCTACTCTGGTGGAATTTTGTACACTGAGTCATTAATGGTTTTGGTTAATGAATATCTCTGAATCTCCTTAGACTGCTTTCACCAGTTAGAAATAACTAGAGATTAACACACACATTGGACTTTTCTCCTCCAGTGTCTTTGTTTTATGTCTCCCGCTTGTACAAACTGAAAAGTATCCATCAATAAAAAAAATGGCACAATGGTATCAACCTCACATTCATATAGGAATCTATGGGAATCTATTTATTTATTTATTTATTTGTTTAAACAATATGTGTATCACTCAAATTCAAAAACCTTCATGAATGACTTCCAAATTGAGGGAGGGGATAGGACTAAATAGACTCTGTTACCCTTCTTTCTTTTTTTATCATGTACACCCTGAAATGTGAAACTTGTTTTGCCCAACATAGTTTTTGGTTTATTATAGCAGGGTTCTCCAACCCGCAGTCTGTGGACTGGCACCAGTCCACAGCATGCCAGCAACTGGGCTGCGCAAACAAGCAAAGCCCCATCCGCGGGATGCCGGCAGCATGCAAAACCACTCCTTCTCCAGTCCATGGAAAAAACGTGGAAGTGGTCTCTGATGCCCAAAAGGTTGGGGGCTGCTCTATTATAGTTCAGAAGATCTATGACATCCTGCAATGTTATTCTGGTTATGTAGCCAGACTTTATCTAAGCTGTTCTTCTTTCACACTTATATATGATTCATGGTTTGCAAACCCCTCACCCCTCCACAGCACAATAATGATCCGTGGAAACTAATAATTACATAATTTTACCAGTGCAGAATACAATCTGGCTTTTTCCAAGCTGATTAATTGGTATAGCAAGAAGTCAATAAATATTAATAATTTTAAAATAGATTGTACTATATTTCTCATTGATCAAATGCCTATCAATTATTTGTTTAGGAAAGGTGTTTCCCATTTCAGCTGGATTTGTAGAGTAGGTAAAGATTAAATATGGCAAAAAAAGTTTAATTTTATGTAATGAGCCACTCTCATTTTTGTTCATTTTTGTTCTTTTTATGTTTTGCAATTTTGGAACTTTGCTTTTACATATATTTGCTCATTTATCTAAACATAATAAATTCAGCTTTGAATTTTTGCTTATAATGCAATGCTCATTATTCTACAGACATGTTGGATTTTTCCCTCTCAGTAAATTTTAGATATTAAAACTATTCAAAATATTGCATTATAAATTGTAATTTAATTACTGTAAGCATATTATATTATAGAATTGTTCATGTCCCATAAAATCAAATGGTAGTTTACTGAAGATTACTTCAGACTGTTAAATAGTTATAGGGTATTTTTGATACAAGTACTAATTTGGCAATGTAATTTCCCTCTGAGATGGTTGGTTCAGTCAATAATAAAGGGTCGGTATTTATTTATTTATTTTTTATTTTAATTCCATTTATATCCCGCCCTTCTCCGAAGACTCAGGGCGGCTTACAAGCTTAGCAGTAGCCTTCATTCTATGTATAAGCCTGCTTATTAGGGCTTTCGCCCCCCCCCCCCCAGCGCCATTATTACAAAGTCAGTTTAATTGCCCCCAACAATCTAGGTCCTCATTTTACCTGCCTCGGAAGGATGGAAGGCTGAGTCAACCTTGAGCCTGGTGGGATGCGAACCTGCAAAAAAATTTGTGTGTGTGTGTGTGTGTGTGTGTGTGTGTGTGTGTGTATTCAATTTATGAGGAAATTATTCTTTGCTCAGATATTCCAAATCTGCTATACAAATTCTGCTATATATATTACTGTGTTACCAAATTACTGTAATATTGGCAGAAATCATGGTTTTTACATTCACATGCCATTTACAAATACCAAATTGTTTTTTTATATTGTTTCCTATTTTTACAAATTTTTACAAATTTCCTATTTTTACTAGCCTAGATAGTGTAGGGTTGTTGTTGTTTTTTTAAAAAAAGTATAGTTATCTTGGCAGATAGATTTAAAGAGATTTTGGCATCAATAGAAATGCCAGAGCATGTTTTATCACTGAATAATACATTATTTTAAGAAGATACTTCACATTTATGTTTCCTAGAAGTTACTTTTATTTGCTACATAGAAAAGCAATGGATTGGTAAGTGTGCTTGCCGCTCAGGAATGATAAACCTGGATTTAGAAAAAATATTTAAAATTCCTGGCTTCCTTAACAATTCCTAAAGGAGTAGGATAAGCTGCTTGAGCAGCCAAAACAAAAACAATCAGCCTCTACTAAGAACTTTCAGTCCATTGAGGTCATCATTATATTTATCCTTTTGTACTTTTTTTTTAATTTTAGAGCTCTATTGAAACCATAAATGTTAACGGTAGTTTTACAACTAGCTTATTAAGAAGTGAATGAATGAAAAGTTGGAAATGTTTACATTCCTGTTCATAATTCTATTCTCTTTCTCATTTTTGGTCCTTGGTGGTATTTTTTTAGCATTAATTTATACTAGATATTTCTAATTAGGTTTACAAATTTTGCTCACAATGCACCTGTCAAATGCTATTATTATCTGAATTGTTTTAATGTTACAAAAAACGTGTATTGCCCATCATTATAACTGGGCCATCCATTGAGAGATGTTATCCTTACAGTGCTTCTTGTATTTTGAGAGATAGCATCTTTCCCATTCCCCAAATTGCCCATCAACTGCACAGAATCTTGAAATGACATTCTTTAAAAATAGCATTATTGTGTTTTCCTTGGTCAGCTGTTTTGTGAATTTCATATATCTCCAGATTTGAGGGAAAAGTCAACATCGAAGATGTAAGTGTTGATGTGCAGCACAAACAAGATTGTGTCAAAATAATATGACAGCCCATAGCTTCAGAAATTATAGTTCACTTTTCATCTGTCTTTTAATGGCATTGTTGATTTTTTTTCTGTGCTGGTTTGATCAGATAATAGGATAGCATACAGCCATGTTAGCAAGCACATTGGTCATCAAAATATAAGCTAGCAAGGCATTATTTCTTGAATGATTTCATTTATAGATGAGGTTTTTGTTCTATTGATAACTTTTGTGTGTGTTTGTTGATTCACATAAAACTTTGTTAAAATTCTTAGTAGAGTGCCTTTTCAGAGCCTTTGTTCTAATCCCAGGAGAATTTTTCTAGTTTCAGGTTCTCATCTCGTTGGTGTCTTTATCGAAGAAGAATAGGAAAGAGCTATTTTTATGGACAGAGAAATAAATACAGTTCATGTACTAAGCTGTATCCAAAAGCCTATTCCAAATTCCCTACCACTTAGCTTTGAATTACATAAAAATCAAACATAGCAGGGTATGTTTTCTGTATCTGCTGGATTCATTTTAATCAAGGAAAATTCTACTGGAATGAATTTACAGTATCAATTACTAGTCTCAGTTATGTAGATCAGCTGAAATGTAAACAGTATTTCGACCTACATTGCCGTAGCCTTGGATATGGCTACGGTAATGGAGAAAAATTTAAAGTATATTAAGGTCCTTATTGTTCTGTTTTATAATGTGAAGTGTTTGCCAAATGTTTTGTGCCTCAATTGAAATACAGATTCCTCATATTAAGTGATCCTAACAGGTTTGGCTACTTCAGCTAAATAATTTGGATGTCTGCTTTTAACAACATTCTTGTCAGTTTTGGCATGACTCAATGTGAAAATATGTTTTCCTCTGCTGAAGACACACGCTTTTTGCTTTGTTATGTTGTGTGAATTTGATACATTTCTGTCCCACAATCAGTGAATTTTCCTGAGATGCAGACTAAATCCAAATACTATATTGTTTATATGATTCTTCTAAGCATCAAATTAAATTTTTAAATATGCAAATAAATGTAATGAAATTCAAAGATTTAACATAAAATAAGGAAAATGTTAAAATAAAATTAACTTTTAAAAATATCATGAATATTTTATAGAGCTATATGATATATGGTTAATTGAATATTTTGGTTGTTCAAATAATTTTGAAACTTACTGAATTTGCTTACAATGGGCTTTTAATTCATTATTACTAAATAAAATAACAGAATAAATGGAAAGCTTTCATTTCTCACAGGAAAAATAATTGAAATGTCTGATGTTTTAGTATTACATTCAGTAAAGAGTAAACAGGCACTGCAATTTCTGTAGGTAGTCTCTCTTTTGCTTGACCTTCCGCCATTTCCCTGTATAGCAGAGAGGGATTGGAGAGGAATTTCAATGGAGTAAGTTATTTGCTCTTCTACACATTGAAAGCAATGCAGTCATTCTGGCAGCGTAAAGACAATCTCTTTCTCTCCCAATTGATCTGCTCAGCAAGGGGGGGGGAGTAAAAATTAAAATAAAGCCAATCGCAGGACAACGTGTACTGATTATAATGGCAGTGACTGAGGGATGTTGGACAAGTCATAAATGTGCCATAAAGCTATTTTTTCAGTGCCATTGTAACTTTGAACGGTTGCTGAACAAATGGTCGTTAAGTGAGGACTACCGATATATAATCTTTGTCAACTAAATAACCAAGTACCATAACAAGTCCAACTGAAATCTTACTTAGAATAAATGTACTAAACTGTGTTATTAAAATTTACAAATAAACTTTTGTCTCACTTGATGAGCATGTCTTAGATTAGATATGTCAAACTCAAGGCCCACGGGCCAGGTCCAGCCCATGATGTGCTTAGGTTTGGCCCACAAGCAGATTAGGAGGAGGAGGTGATTGAGTAGTTACCACTTACCTTCTTCGGATGTCTTGTCAGTGGCAGCAGCGCTAGCAGAGGATGAGCAGCGGGAGCCTCTCCCAACGCGTGAAGCTATGCGGCAGAGGTAACTGCAGCGGCAGGTGGGCATGGCTAAAGCGCCCTCTGCCTGAGAGCGAGTTGCTGGCGAGAGAAGGAAAGAGAAAGGATGGAAGGTGCTCGGATTGTATGTTTCTTCCTCACAGTCTTTTCCCCAAAGACACAAGGTAACGTGAGACGGAGGCTCCCGTGTGCCAGGGCTGGGCCAAAGCTAGTTGAGAAACCCGAGCCATGCGCTGCTGAAGTGGACACCCTTCCTTCGAAATTGCTGCTGCCCTCCAGGCAAGAGATTTGCTGGCCCTTTGAGGGCAACCATAATGCTGATGTGGTCCTCAGTGAAATTGAGTTTGACACCTGTGCCTTAGATGAACCATGAAGAATATACAGTTGAAATTGTGTCGTCCCCATATTGCATCCAGATAAAACTGAGGATTTCTTCATAAGGAGAGCAAGTCTACTCTCATACAATCATGGTTGGAATCAGCTTTCCCTTGAGCTCCGGATGGCCCCGGATCTCTGGTCCTTTCGTCGCGACCTCAAAACATTTCTTTTCCATCAGGCTGACCTGGACTGATGATAGGGTTTTTTAAAAAGAAAATGTTTTTAATATTTTAGCACTGGGGCTTGTTAGTTTAATCTTTTTTTTAACATTTGTATTGTTGTGTTTTATTGTTGTTAGCCGCCCTGAGTCCTTTGGGAGATAGGGTGGCATATAAGTAATAATAATAATAATAATAATAATAATAATAATAATAATAATAATAATAATAATAATAATAATAATAATAATAATATAATCTGTTGGGCAGATCAAATCAGCAGTCAGAACACCTAGCTCTAAAGACAGGAGCCCAACCAGTCCCTGCTCAGTAGCCTGTTGTCTATGTAGCAGCCCACTGTGCCTCTGAAGATGCCAGTTGGCGAGACATCAGAAAATCTGCAGTTTTAAACCCTGGTCACTAAAACCTGAAGCCTAACAACAGGGAAATAGCTTGTCATTTTTGGGACATTTCCCTAACTTTCCAGTCCAGCCACTACCCCGGATTTGCTCCCCCCCCAAAGATCATGGTAGTGGTAATTAACAGTGTGGCTACCTGCTGCAAATATAAACAGGTAGCACTTAAAAGTGGGATATAAACTGTTTTTAGTTTCTTTAATTAAGAAACTTCTAAAAATAGCGGAGAAATTCTAAATTAAAGCACTGAGGTACAATGTTACATTGTGTAATTATGTAGGTGAATTTTATAAGATGAAAAGTAATCACTGCATTGGATTAATAATTTATTAACTTGTATTTACTTTTTGTAAAAAAATATCTCTTCAGAGAGGCACAAAATGCAGCTGAATCTCAAACTGAATTACTACTGTACGTAGCTTCCGTTATTTTTCACCTAGTGAAGCAGGATCCCTATGGTGCCATATTGGTGGCATTTGTGAGCTATTAAATGCCTTAAACTACAATAGAAAAAGAAAAGCTCTCTGTGTAATAACAACTATCCGTTTCTAATTATGCAGCTTAGGGGGAAAAGTTGGAAAGAAAAGAGTTGAGGAATAGGTCTATCTTCTAAATCCAGAGAACGATTCATCAGAAGCTGTCCAATCACAAAGCTTTGATTGTTGAGAGTTTGACTTGCAGATGGTGCATACTATGTTCAGAAAGAAAGGTTATAGGCATCTCTGTTGTTTTTAAGACATCACAATGTAAACTTATTTAGTTTCCAAACTTCAGAACCAGATTTCTTTCCTAACAGTATCCCTACACAATTTGTAGTTTTCATGGACATTTCCCATTAAGCAATAGATTGAGAAAGGCTTAGAAAAGCTAGAATGTTTCACTCCCAATTAAGGAGCCTGTAAATGTTATGATTCAGTGCAAATTATTTTTTTAAAAGATATTATATGTTGTTGTTGTTAGCTGCGAAGTCGTGTCTGACTCATTGCGACCCTATGGACAACGTTCCTCCAGGCCTTCCTGTCCTCTACCATCTTCTGGAGTCCATTTAAGCTCACGCCTACTGCTTCAGTGACTCTTTTAAAAGTTTTTTGTGCTAAACTCTCTGCAACTGTTTTTGCATGCAAATTTCATCTTATTCTGATGATAAAAACAGCCCAGTTGTTCATTCATTAATAAGACATAATTTTATATTAACATCTGGGGCCCATGAATAGCAAATTGAAGGAGGATTACGGACCCTTTTTAATCTACAGTTAAGAACCAACAAAGATGTAAAATTAGAAATTATAAACAACGGTAAAACATCGAACTTGTACAAGCTGTTGGAATGAGAACATTTTCACTTTCAATATTTTTAGAAGCAAAATTGCAACTTACATAGGGTCATGTATAAGCCAATTAAAAGACTGAAATTTTGAGATTTTGGGGTGGTAGTCATAGTACATTAGATAACTCAAGCACTTATTAATGTTAGCATGATCTGTTCCACTCTGTCTAACTCCTCTTGAACTATTCCCCCTCATTATATTCTGTTTCCTTAGCAAATATATTATGAACCATTATTATAAGGCTCCATTTCTTGAACCAAATTAATAGCATGAAGTAATGAAGTAATTTAGTATGTTTTGTTAGCTCAAATTTATATCCAAACTTGACAGAGTAAAACTGAAATCAAAGTGCAGATACTCCTTGATTTACCATTGTATCGGGAGTCTGTCCATTATGTTTGTAAATTCTGAACCACCTGATTTTATTTGACCTTTGGTCATAAATGGTCATTAAGTGAATCACCTTGGTTATTAAACGAATCCTCAGTTGTTAAATAAATGCCCCATTATTTGTTTTGGGGACTTTTTGCCAAAAATCAGAAGTAAACGCTGGTTTTTAGCAATGTTGTAAATGCTGGTTTATGACCACATAAATCATGATTACATGACTACAAGTTGCTGCAAATGGTTGAAATTGCTTGCCAGTTGCTGAGTGCACAAAATGCTGTCACATGACTGCAAGGGGGCACCTGTCCGAACCTTGGAACCAGGTCATAAGTACCTTTTGGGTGGGTATGTTGTAAATTTCAACAGGTGCTATGTGACTGGTTGTAAGTTGAGGGCTACTTGTAGTTGCAGTTAAGAGGCCATACAAGAGTTGGTTTTGTGACTTACCATTCAAGAGATCTAGAACATTATAACACACCAAAATATACTATATGGCCTTTGGTTAAGAAAGACAATGTAAAAGTGAGACATGCCAGGGTGGCAGTATTCTGATTTATGCAAAGCACAATATAGTTATTAGTCTGCCAATAAGCTAGCTGTCAATAAGTTTGGTTTTAAACCATAAGTGCTTCTGTTGTAATTCAGGGTCAGCCTGTGGGTTCGACAGTTGGGTCGGATGATTCAGAGGAGGAGGAGGGGGGTGTTGGAGAGGTTGCTGAGGGTGTTGGAGAGCTTGCTGATGAGAGCCCTCAGCCAGGCCCCTCCCACCTGGTTACGACGCAGACCCAGCTGTGTGAGCCTGACAGCGTCGATGAAGATGACCCACAGCTGGCCCTGTTCAAGGACGCCCGACGCAGGAGGCAGTCAATCGGGAGTAAACAGAGGAAGGCAATGGGGCACCTCGGAAGGAGGCAGAGAGAAGCCACGCCCTGAACTGTTTAAAAGGGGAATGTGTGGGAGGGCTGGTTTGCTGAAGGCAACCGTTTGAATAGCTCCTGTTTCATGGTTCGTGTCTTGTTCTGTTTGCTTTTGTGTCCATAAATTTGGCAGGCTTAGTTCCAGCCTCTTGCCTTCTTGTAAAAGGAGTTGTCCCTGCCTTTTCTGCAGGGCGGGTAGCAGGCTGGTACAGAACAGCTTCTTAGTTTTTAAGACAAAAACTTTTTTGTTAATTCAGAGGCTACCATAGTTTTTAAAAATATGGTTATATTACTGTACAATAAAATGGGGTGATAAAGAAAAAGTGTATATCTAATGAAAATTTTATTATTTATGTTAGTTAAAAAGATGAAAAATTACACTTCTGTGGACAAAAAATATTTACATTTTTCATTTGGAGCATGTAATAATTGATTTTCAGGATTTAACAATGTTGTCTTTATGGAGCAAGATGTGGGTTGGAACAGACTGCTGTGGCTGTTGAGCACTAAAAACTTGAATGTAGACTGTTGTCTTGTTTTTAGTTAGTTCCCTGTTTTACCTTGCATGACCTCAGTGTGTTTAATTACAACTTTACACCTCATGGAAGCTGTAAATTCTGAACCTATTGCAATTAACATAGTTTGTGCATAAATTAAAGAACAGATTTTGTATGAGACAAATTAAGATCATTATGTGTGCCTCACAAACTATTCACAGAGCTGCATTATAATCAAACGGGGAGGGGGACAGGAAAGGCACTGTAGAGAGAATATTTCCCTAAGATATGAATTTATGTAGAAACTTAACACTGTATTTGGGCCAGATAAGAACTATCTAACAAGGAAAAACCCAGTGGTTAATTTATAAAACATTAGATCATATGTATTGCAAACTGAAGTAAGGAAAGATCCACTTCTGTGAGACTGTAAAAATAATGAAACGCTTTTAAGACAAACCATTCATTTACTCAATAGGATTTGGTAGGACTTTAATTGGAAATCTTCTGAATCACATCTGTAGATCCGAACATACATTAGATATCAAAAATCACATAGGGCGCTTTAAAATTAACTTATTCTTCACATGATTTTCTTTTCTTTTTTGCCTTCAAATCAGATTTGATTCCTGGTAAATACATGGACAAGGCCCTGAAGGCATTTTGCCAGTGCTTCTTTCCTAGGACTGTGGATGAGTGACTGGCCCAAAGCCAGCCAGTTGGCTTAAGGCAGGTCTAGAACTCAGGTTTCCCACCGTGAATCTCTTAAAGAAGCACAAAATATTTTGGCACAAAACAACAAAATGAGTCTGCCTCCCATTCTGCAGAGTAACATTGATTGTAATATCTGCTGCTTTGTTACTAAATAGAATATTTGTGTTTTAACAATTTCATACATTTACTTAGATTGCAAGGGAATGATTGGCAACTTAAATTATTAGATGAGTTAAGACAAGAAAACATAAGTTACTCTTGGTTTCAATATACCCAATTGAAAGCTAGGTGGAAGTTAGATCAAAACGTTGGCATCACAATTATAGATCAAAATTTAGTAAAACAAATTAGAGATCTAAATTGTGCACATATAAAGAGGATATATAATGCTTTAATTGAATTGGATTCGGAAACGGAATTAGTTAAAGATTGTATAATAAAGTGGGCACAAAATATTCAGGAACCAATTTCGTTGGACACTTGGGAGATAATTTGGGTCAGAAATGTTAAATTTACTCAGGCTCAAAACTTAAGAGAAAATTTTTATAAAATGTTTTATAGATGGCATCTGGATCCCAAGAAGTTGTCTAACATGTATCCTAATTTACAGTCTAAATGTTGGAGATGTGGTAGTTTAGAAGCCACCTATTTTCATATGTGGTGGACTTGTAGAAATATAAAAGCTTTTCGGATTAAAATTTGGTGGAACATTCAAAAGATTTTTAAGAGAAAGATAAAGTTTTCTCCACAATTGTTTTTATTGGGTATTGTTGTAGATTGTGATGTTAAAGAAACTAATATGATGTTGAATATGATAACAGCAGCACGGTTACTGGTGGGACAATATTGGAAGAAGGATAGTTTGCCTACTATAGAAGAATGGGTGTTTAAAGTTTCGAATCTTGCAGAAATGTCTAAGATTTCTGCTTACTTGAAAGATCATCCACAGGAAAGATATATTTCAGTTTGGAGGAGATGGATAGATTATATTCAGAATAAATATGGGACTAAAAAGTTCCATTTAGCTTATGAGTAGATTTTAGAGGGATATTGTTATTGGTACTTTGTATGTAGTTATGTTAAAGGGGAGTTAAAGCACATTATAAATTTGGTTAATTGTATATTATGCATAATTTTTATTTAGAATATGATTATTATAACTATAATCCTGTATTTAGCTCTGGGAAGTGGGGGGGGAAGTGGGCGGGTTTGGGGTGGGGGGGATTTGGGGATATATTGTAAAATCTTGTTTTTGTAAAACTCTTTAATAAAAAAAACAATTTCATACATTGAAGGGGCTTTAGTAAGGTAATATATTTAGGCACTATTGCTATAGCTTGTTTTAAGCCCGCACCTCATCAATGGCACCTTGAATACTAAGGATTTATCTTCTCAGTAATTTAGCTACGGTTCTAATCCAACAGGGTTTGTTCAGTGTAGTTCAAGGCATATCACCCTTAGATCCAGGTTTGGGGGTCTTGTTGGCATACTGTCTTCTGATAAACTGCTTTCTACACTAGGACTCCCATTATCTTCTCAGACTGACTAGGTCAGGGCTTTTCAACCATTTCACCCATTGTACCACTTTTAGGATATGACAACATCCGAGTACCACCAGTCGCCCAGCAAGGTATCAAAAACCTGACCAAAAAAAAAAGGAAAAAATGATAAAGTACAGGTAGTCCTCAACTTACAACAATTTGCTTAGTGACTGTTCGAAGTTACGACGGCACTGAAAAAGTGACATGACCATTTTTCACACTTATGACTGTTGCAGCATCCCCAGGGTCATGTGATTTACATTCGGATGCTTGGCAACTGATTCATACTTATGATGGTCACAGTGTCCCAGGGTCATGTGATCACCTTTTGCAACTTTTTGACAAGGGATGTCAGTGGCTGATGCGGGGAGTTCATCACTCAGGTTGCAGGGTGCATATGAGGGAGGAATCCATGGGTCTCTGGTGGAGAGGGTTGGGACTGGGGTGGGTGTCCTCCCTCTCTCCTATTGTCCCTTCCTTCCTTCCTTCCTTCCTTCCTTCCTTCCTTCCTTCCTTCCTTCCTTCCCTTCCTTCCCTCCTTCTTTGTCCCTCCCTCCCTCAGGTTGCAGGGTGCTTGTGGGGAGGGGAATCCTTGGGTCTCTGGTGGCGGGGGGTGGGACTGGGGTGGGTGCACTCCTTCCCTCCCTCTCTCCCATTGTCTTTTCCTTCCTTCCTTCCTTCCTTCCTTCCTTCCTTCCTTCCTTCCTTCCTTCCTTCGTCCCTTTTGCAAACAGGAAATCTTGCACAGAAATTGCAGCCAGGGATTTCTCTCTCTCTCTCTCTCTCTCTCTCTCTCACACACACACACACACACACACACACACACACACTTTCTTTGGCTTGCCCAGCATCTCGGCTTTCCTCATTTCTTCCTCCTTTCACTCTTTGTCCCTTCTTTTCTCCTGTGGACTGGAGCCTGTCGGCGGAGGTCGGAGCCAACCATACCGTGTCTCCAGCTGATCAGCTGCCCTGGATGCGGCCTTCCTGGCGCACAGCGTCACAGAGAGCTCCCGGCAGGTCAGCGCAACGCTGTGCGCCCAGGAGGCCGCATCAGGTCAGCCGATCAGCTGGAGACTCGGTATGGCCGGCCCCGACCTCCGCCGACAGGCTACAGTGTTTTGAAAACATTGCATTTTTAGTTTTTTTAAAAAAATATTTCTAGGTGCTTGTTGGTTACTCCAGTGGCCAAAAATAATTTGACCAATTTTGCAGACAATAGCATCCCGACTCGAAGGAAGTCCCAAAGCAGCCCAACCACTCCACCCCACCAAAACAGAAAGGGGGCATCACTGCTCCCTCCCCTCCCATCTGTTGTGCTTTTGGCATGGACTGCTACAGTTTTCAAGCAAACTTTCCCAGCCCTGCGTGGAAAGAGTGAGACCCAACAGGAAATTCTGAAGGCAAAGCGGGCGCTCACTCCCCACCCCCACCCCTCGGAGCACTTTCCTCTTCCCTTGTATTTATTTTGGGAAATTAAGCTGCATCCCGGGGGAAGAAAGGCATTGACGGCAGCCACAGGGTGTTCGGCGGGCGCCGAAGCCAAAATTTTAAATTTGGTTTTTATCGGCTTAAATTGTCCTTTATTTCTCTATTTTGTTTAGTTCTTTTTTAATCTTTGTATTCTATGGTTTTTTTAAAAAAATTATTGTTGTGAGCCGCCCTGAGTCCTTAGGGAAAAGGGCGGCATATAAATTTAATAAATAATAATAAATAATAATAATAAAATGGGAGCAGTTCTCCTTCTTGTCCATCCTCCCCATTAGTTCTTCCCCCTCCCCCAGCTACTTACGTTCAGCGGCAGGGAGCAGGTGGTGAAAAGGGCGGTCCTGAGTGCCAGCAGGACCAACTGGCCTAGTTCCTTGTTCGCCCAGAGGGAGTCTGGAAGGCACAGCTGCGCTCTGTGGGTCAATCAGGTGGGTCCTGCGTGAGGGCTGCTGGCGCACCATCCGATGCCCGGATAGTACTGCACATTGCTGCTGAAGCCCAGGAACGACAGGGCACAGAAGAGCGTGCAGAGGACGGCTGCCATGCCAGTAAGCAGCATGGGGATTTCTCTCCCCCCACACACTCTTTCCCTGGCTTGCCCTGCATCCGCAAAGTTGGTCAAATTATTTTTGGCCACTGAAGACAGAGTAACCAACAACCACCTAGAAATAAAAAA
Organism: Vipera ursinii; assembly: GCF_947247035.1. Classification (NCBI taxonomy): domain Eukaryota; kingdom Metazoa; phylum Chordata; class Lepidosauria; order Squamata; family Viperidae; genus Vipera; species Vipera ursinii. Next base: position 102,339,863 of record NC_139512.1, on the reverse strand, counting down.
AACCCAAATGCTTCTCGAGTAGTAAAAATGCAGCATTTTCACCAAAGCATTGGAGCCTGTCGGCGGAGGTTGGGGCTGGCCATACGGGGCTGTAAGGGGTATCGCAAGCTTGCGGGGGGGGAGAGGAAAAAAAGATGGAGGAGGCTGCAACAGAGAGAGAGAGAGAAGGGGGAAAAGAAGGAGGGGGTCTCCCTGCCGAGGGAGTGGATGGCTCTGTCCCCTTGCTTCTGAAGTAAGAAGAGGGGGGGAAGGACGACATGGATTCTGCACGAGAAGAGTTCGAGCTGGTTGCTGCACAATGAGTCCCTGGGGAGGGCGGGGCCTCGCTCTGTGCCTGCGCTCTTCGTACGCCCTCAGTAAGGTTCCTGCAGGGCAGGCCGCCGCCAAGCAGCTTGTTTTTCAGCAGCAAGTGCTCGGAAGGAGCAGAGGGGGGAGGCGGAAGGGGGGGAGGCGGGGGGTGGAAGGCGACAACACGTACCACCAGCCACGTGCTCGCGTACCACCAGTGGTATGCGTACCACCGGTTGAAAAGCCCTGGACTAGATAACACTATGATCTTTGCCTGTAACCACTATTGCAATTATGTTGAATCAGGGCCAAGAATATCTAAATTCAGATCTTTGTACCGGTCATTGTCTTTCAGCCCAACCTATCCAAAAGAGTTGTTGGGGGATAAAGTGAAGGGCAATCTCCCTCTATACCACATTAAGCTCCCACATACAATTTGGAATATAAATGCAAGAAACAAAATACATTACACCTCAGGTTTCGGTTACCCTTTGATGTGGCACAAAGAATCTGCTCTAACTTTGTGCTGTTTTGTTGATCTCTATCTGGAATGACAGAGATTAGACTCAGGTCTTACATTTGCAAAGTAGAAGCTCTACACTTTTGCTCCAGCATTTCCCTTCATCTTGATAAAATTAGGAAGCGTTTTGTGGACAGGAAACATCTAATCTTCAGAATCAATTTTTTTCAACAGTGATAGGGAGAAATAGATTTCCTTGGTCAGGGCTCTCATATTTTCACAATGTCGGTCAGCACTTTTCTTCAATTTTGTCATTACAGTTTTATACTGTATATTTTTGGAACTACGTGTTTCTCACTTTTATGCCTGATTGCCCATTTAATAAAGAAAAGTACTGAGAGAATAGATACACAGTTTTGGGTAGTTTTGATGACTGAACATTTTGAACAGCAGGTCTACTAAAGTAAACTTGAGTTACAGAAATGATATTCTAGATCCCTGGTTTTTTGGTACATAAATGTGGGGACTAGAAAGTATATTTTCACCTTGATAATCCTGAATTTCTGAATATTGTTTTTCACTGAAGCAACAAATGCTTCCCAACAGCATTTTTTAAAAACTAAATCGTCCTCCAGTGACATCCTTCTTTTGGCTAGTAGCTTTCCACAGTGACGGAGTATCCTTAGAGAGAAAAGATAACATATGGGGAAAAAAATATGTTTGTAGAATGAATCCTGTAGACTCAGGGTTTGAATGAAAGAAAATAATCACAAGATAACCTTTGTATAGGAAGTGGTATTATGACAGCAGAGTGTGATGTTTCTGCATTAATGGAGGGAAAGGGGGCAGAGAATGTTGGAGAGGGAAGCGATGACAGCCTTGAGAATGTCAGTCTGACCAATAAGAGGCATGCTAAATAGAGAGAAGAATTTTTGTGCAAGGAAAGGAGGTAAAATGCCAACTTCTGCTAGCTGTCATTCCATCTGCTGCCTCCAAAGGTCACTGGGTTTATAAGGTGCAGAATTCTGCTGCATTCATGCTTGAATCGTTGAATAGCTTATTCAGAAAGTGTCTCTGAAAAGCAGGAACAAGCTGTTCTTACAATGCAAAAGTGTCAGAAAAGGTAATTTATGTGTTTATCATTTTCCTTGACTTCGTAGAAGGGACAGAGATTACAACAGCTGCCCTATTCCACTCCATGGAGATGCTTGAAACACTGGTGAAAGTTCTTTGTAACAATATCAGTTGGTTGCAAAAACATGATGGTGCTTCTTCTGTGCCATAAGTCCCAAACTAACTTACAATTGCACACTGGAGAAATGTGGATTGCTTAAATAGTGACAGCTCCAAACTGCGTGAGACCCAAAGCCCACATCAAAATTAAACCTGCCAGGTTTCTATATCATCTCAAAAATGTCAAGTAGTGATGATGACTCACACTTCATATCGGAACTGAAATAAGTATTTATTTATTTTATTTATTTTATTTTAATTCCATTTATATCCTGCCCTTCTCCGAAGACTCAGGGCGGCTTACAAGCTTAGCAGTAGCCTTCATTCTATGTATATGCCTGCTTATTAGGGCTTTCACACACACCCCAAGCGGCATTATTACAAAGTCAGCTTATTGCCCCCAACAATCTGGGTCCTCATTTTACCTACCTCGGAAGGATGGAAGGCTGAGTCAACCTTGAGCCTGGTGGGATGCGAACCTGCACTAATTGCAGGCAGCTGGTGTTACTTAAGGAGGCATTAGCCCACTGCTAATTTATTTACCATATTACATTCATGTTTTTCTGGAGCAGCACTAATGTGCTGGGTGACTAACAGGAATGATTCTCTTAAAGTTGTTGAATTGGTCAAATATTCAAACATTTTTATTCAGGACAGACTATTTTTATATTGAATTCAATTTCCATTTTTCCATTAGCTGTTACAAACCAGAGTGTTATACCAGTCTTGCAGGTATTAGTACGTAGCATAATTTTCAGCAGTGTGCTAGATGACCAAGAGGATTCTTCCAGAATATTTATGTGACCTTGTACTGTAATTAGAGTCCTACAGTCCGTAAAGTCTCCCATCCTAATATTAAACACAACCAACCAACTTGGCTTCTGAGCCCACGTAGTAGCCTTTGAAATCAGTAACAATTATTTGATTTTTGTTTGCATATTGAAAGTTTTAAAAATTCATGTTACATTTCTACAGCAAAAAGAACACTTCCAAACAAACAGCATTATATAAACAGTACACTATCATTGAAAAAGAAGTTAAATGAGACTTCTGGGAAAGCAGTTATAGATTAAAGATGGCTCCACAAGAGCGGAGCCTATGTCTGTAGCAGATAAAGGAGCTGGCAAATGGATTGGCTCCTTGGAATTTTTCTTCAGAGGAAGGAGAGGACTAGGATCACCCACAGGTTTACTCCATGCAAAGTCTCCCCTATGAAGAGGGCATAAATTAATGATGCCCAGCAGGTTTTGGAACTCTGGGGACCTGGTGGGGGGGAGTAACTTGCCAACACTGTGATTTGGTGCCTTCAATTGGATACTGGGTTCATCCGCTTTAACTACCTTAGAAAATCTCTTGGAATTTATCTTTTAAAGTTAATAGCCTTCAGAAAAGTTTTACTATGCCTGGAATTTCCTTTTATCCTTGATGAATGAAGCTTCATGTCAGTTTCAAGGATTAAAAAGAAAAAAAATATACTCTTGGAAACAGCAAAAGAGAATCTAGATTTTGATTTTGGAAAGTTAAGGGGCAGATGGATTTGAAACAATCTTTCTTGTAGATTGTTTAAAATTTTATTAATATATATGAAGATTTTGAAATTAATAATAAGAAAGTGGAAAGGGTTTGTTGTTTGGAAAATAAACGTATGATTAGAGGGGACTTTGAAAGTTGACTAGAAGGAACCAGAGAGAACTAAAGATTACAATTAATGAAGAAGTAGCCCATTAATGCAATGAAGCAATATTACTTTACTATAGAAGAAATCAAGAATATTTAAGAATGGAACCTAGAATCTACTCTTGAGTTTGTCTGCCACAATAGAAATGGATTTAGCAGAAGAAAAGGAACATTTTATTGGACAAAACAGACATTGAGGTTGATCTGAATGTGGATTTGAAAATGGATTAAAAAATGCCAGACTCTAAGAGTGATGTGAAAAAAGATGCCACAATAGATTTACAAATGAAATCAGCTGATGTCTTAATAATTAAATGGGACATGCAAATAATAAATTAGATGATTGACTTGGAAAGATCTTCAGTATGTCCATATAGACATACTGAAAAAAACCACATTTTTACAGTACCATGAATCATAAAAATCGCTGTGAGTCATACGTTAGTCATTCCCATGACCACTGCAATTTATTCAGCAATTTTGAATTTAATTTACATATATAAAAAAGTAGAAATTTTTATTGCAGTTAATGAGCTTTGCATGATTAAAATTGATAATATAACCAATTAATATAGAGAGAGATAAATACTAATTGTAAAACTAAACATATCAATAAATTTTATATGTAACTAAGCAAAATTTTACTACCCTTCAAATAAGGAATGCATGCATCAGGGAAAAATAGTTGTAAATGAAATTGGTGATGAGATCAGAGAATTTATTTAAAATTGGGATTGCATAAAACTATATGTTAAAAACTGCAGGTTCCTTTGTGCTCCCCGAGCTTGGTTGTTTTCTTGCAGACGTTTTATCACTCAGTTAGGTAACATCATCAGTGCTAGAAGGTAGCGTGCTTTCCTCTGTGTTTATATATAGTAGTAGCTCTTGCCCTGTCAGGGTTAATGAGAGTGGTTTGGGTAGTTTCTTGATGGGGCTGTTGTTTACCGTTAGTGTATGTGTCTAAGGTGGTAGTTCTCTGCTTGGAGTATTGTTTATTGCTTGATTGTTGGTCAAGTATTAATCTTGGTGTTAAGGAAGGTTAAAGGAGCTGGTCAGGAAATTTCTTTAGGAAGAGGTACCAAATGTAGTTTAATATCAATATTCTTAATCCATTGCTTCAAAGCTACAATTACACATAATGATAGATAGCCGTTCTGCCTAATTCCATTCATATTTTAAATTTACTTCCTTTTTAAAGTCAAATCATTTGTAGTTCTCAGTGGCGTAGCGTGGGGGGTGCAGGGGGGGCCGGCCGCACTGGGCGCAACATCTGGGGGGGCGCATTAGATGCATTTTACTTTAATTACATCAGTATTTTCATAACAAACAATACATGTGCTTAGGGGGTAAGGGTTTCTTTAACTAATCTAGTGGAAGAGACTCGAGTGCTAAAATCCACGGGTTAGGGGGCGCAAATTACTTGCCTTGCCCCGGGTGCTGACAACCCACGCTACGCCACTGGTAGTTCTTGAATCTGCCCAGGTAGAAAGTACAACATGTTTTAACCTTGAAAACTATTCCTTCATTTGAATTGCTCTCTTATCTCTGTCTGTATTAGGTGTTTTTTTTTTAGATTGCATGACTAAATCTATAAATTGAATAATGAGAAGAGCTGATCAGTTTACATAAATTGATCTATGCTTACTTTTCAAGTGCTGTATGTTATTAAAAAAATAATTTCACTAGAAGCCTTTTCAGTTTTTATTAGCTTCTATGAGATATCTAAAAATTGAACAATTTCAACAGAAATGAACAACACCAGCTCAACAGAAATAATATGAACCCAAGCAAGCATATCCAGGGAGGGCATCTGAAATATTTAAGCAGCCTAAATGGTTGTCCTGCCCTAATTAGGTGGAAACTATATGTAGATAATCCAGGCCCAATGACCCTGCCTACTATTCTAGTAGATTCAGTTAGCGTCAGTTAACATCCATTGTAGCAATAGCATTTAAACCTATATACTGCTCCGTAGTGCTTTACAGCAGTCTCTGAGCGGTTTACAGGATCAGCATATTGAGTCCTTATTTTACCGATCTTGGAAGGATGGAAGGCTGAGTCAACCTTCAACCGGTCAAGATTGAACTCCAGTCTGTGGACAGAGTTCACCTGCAATACTGCACTTTAATTACTGTGCCACCACAGCTCCTGTAGACAACGTAATGAATGGTAATGTACTAAAATTATAAGATAAGCAACACTTATTCTTCAGAATTTACATTTGTCATTGATAATAAATATAGTAAGGAATATAATTACATATATGTATATCGATATTGTCATTTTACTGGATCTATAATTCTAGTATACAGGCATTTGATCACCATCTTTTAGGTGACAATGTTCTGTTCATCTGACAATGTATTAATATTCTCAGCCTTTAACAGAAACATCCGCAAGTCTCTAAACCTAAGACTTAACTAAGCAGTTTTTACATACTCAGACAGAGAGCTATGAGGATTACTTTGAAAGAGTATGGAGAGGACTTATATTTATCAGTTGAGAGACTTTCGATTAAACCCTCTTCTGTAGTCACAGAGAACTGCAAGCGAAACCAAAAGGCATGTCAGCAGAGTGACTGAAAAAAGAAGAATGTAAAGTGAACAGGAAATGGGAAGGGAAGATCAGTTGCTCCATAGCCAAATGCAGCCAGGTAAAATGATGTCCACAATGATAATGCAGAGTAAAGCCAGGCTAAAGATAAATTTCTAATCCTTTAAAATCAGCGGGACTTTAAAAAAAACCCACTTGATTTCATTTTTTTTCTTTTTTGTTCCTATAGACTCAAAGCACATACAGTAAGGTTAACCTAATTGAATGTACCAATATAATATACTCAGTAAATTCAGCGGAATCCACATTGAATTTATGCCCAGAGAATATTCGAGAATCTCCTATAGCCAAATCTGTGCATTGAAACTCACAGATGCAGTCCTTATATAACTGCAGACACACATTCTATACTTTTTCCTGTTCTTCATGTTAATTCAGCTTTGCAGGATAAGGGACGGGAAGCTCAATAAACAGTACAGTAACAGATTGGAAAGGAACAACACTATAAAGAGAATATCATGTATTCTCTCCTATCTTGAGAACTCTTTCCTGCATGCGAATTACATTTGAAAAAAATATGTAAAATAATGGAATTTGACTATTATGAGCGTCTATTGGCCTGCTACACTAAAAATAATCTATTTTTGAGTTTTGCACTAAAAAAATCTATTTTATATTCATAGTAGTTCAAACCTGAAAAATGTTACATATTCCTATTCAAAACTATTCATAATCTTATCCACATAAAGTTGCCAATATTAAAACTGTAGAATTTATAATCATCTCTATATTCTAGTGAGCATGCACTAGATAAATAAATGCTGTCTTTTGGCTGTCCTGTCACCCATTGGTTTGGTAGAATAATGTTGTAGTAAAGTGCAAAATTACTGTGTTTGTATATTATTTCCAGCTTGTCGATCAGAAGGTCGGCAGTTTGGCGGGTCGAATCCCGAGTGCCGCGTAACAGAGTGAGCGCCTGTTACTCGTCCCAGCTTCTGCCAACCTAGCAGTTCGAAAGCACGTAAAAATGCAAGTAGAAAAATAGGGACCACTACGGTGGGAAAGTAACAGCGTTCCGTGCGCCTTTGCCGGCCACATGACCACGGAGACGTCCTCAGACAAGCGCTGGCTCTTCGGCTTTGAAACAGAGATGAGCACCGGCCCCTAGAGTCGGAAACGACTAGCACGCATGTGCGGGGGAACCTTTACCTTATAATAGCTTAGATGCTTTTTTCATGATCTATTTAGAAACAAATGAGATAGCAATAGCAATAGTACTTATATACTGCTTCACAGTGTTCTACAGTCCTCTCTAAACAGTTTACAGAGTCAGCGTATTGCTCCCAACAGTCTGGGTCCTCATTTTACTGACCTCAGAAGGATGGAAGGCTTAGTCAACCTTGAGCCGATGAGACCTGAACTTCCAAAAGAGCCCTTTGGGGCAACTATGACCTGGATGATAGAGAATCTCCATAGACATTTCTGGTGCCTAGGCAAATGATGTTATATGAAGCTTATGAATACCTTTTTAAAAATCTTATTTTATTCCTGTCCAGTTTATTGTCTATGGCAGATCAAATGTAGCTTCTATGTAATGTGCAGGAAAGCTTTTCAGTTCAAAGTATTTTTCATTTTCCTATTTTCCTAATTCTTCAGTAAACCATTCTGTAACAAACCAGTAAACCAACTATAATTAAAGAATTTTAAAGTCGTCAAAATAGTTCTGTATATAAAGTAATTTTAGTATCCTGCTATGGTATATAAATTAGAGTTCTATAATTAAATATGCTGATTGTTAAAGACTAATAATAGAGAAAATATCTATTGCTTATAGCTATTTTAGATTTTTGTGAACACTGAGGTTGTACAAAGCTTTGAATGGTGCTTCCTTTTAAAGAGGTTTTTAATAATTGCCCTCCCTCTGCTCAGATCACATTGCTTTTCTTCATATTAATTCTGTGGTTTTCTTGGGTACTTCTAAGAAGCAGAAGAGATTTGCACAAGCCTACTAGACAGTAAAAGAGGCATTTCAGATATCAAATTATTCTATATTTAAGAACAAAATCTACCCAGACTCATGGTCACCACAGATATATCAGCTTTGATTTTTCCAACTTATCCAGTTCATGATTGGATATGTTGACCTCTTGAAACAATTTGAGACTAAGAAAACAAAGACTCCATCTGTAATAAATAAGATTCTATACACTATTTGCAAAACTAAGAATAAATATATAAATATTATTGCAACCAGCATATCTTCCATTGAGGATCAGCATACTGCACTAACCAGAAAGAGGGCAGAGAAAATATCTACAGACCCTTCACATCCTGGACATAAACTGTTACAACTCCCCTCAGAAGTTCGCTATAGGGGGCATTGGATGCCAAAACAGCTAGATACAAAGCACTATCCCACAGCACTATTCCCACAGTACTATCAAAAGGCTTTGTTATAGGCTTTATTGCTATTATCCTTCTCATCTTCTCATTTCTCATCTTTTTTCATCTCCCCATCTTTCCTAATCTTTTCTCCAAAGTTATCTTATGATTTATCACTTGTTTGTATCTTATGATTAATGATTGTAACTATGATTTATGATCTGTGACCTATCACTTTGTTTGCATATACAGTGAGAACTTATGCACCAGGGACAAATTCTTTGTGAGTCCACTTGGCCAATAAAGAATTCTATTCTGTTCTGTTCTACATAAAAATAAAAGCAATACCAGTCAGTTCACGGCTAATACAATTGATTTCTTTTGTGCTAATGCTTATCAAAATAACTGAACAATTTTAATTCAAAGCAGTCATGACCTAGAAGATCATGTATATTTTAAAGGTATTCTTGTAAAAAATGCCTTTAGTTGCTTTCTGATATACAGATAGTCCTCACTTAAGAACCATTCATTTAGCAACTGTTCAAAGTTTCAACAGTGCTGAAAAAATGGATTTATGGCCAGCCCTCATACACATGACCTTTACGGTGTCCCTGCAGTCACGTGATTACAATTTGGAGACTTGGCAGTCATTGCCTATTTACAATGTTTGGAGCATCCCTCAGTCACGTGATAGCCATTTGTGATCTTCCAGGCAGCTTCAGACAAGCAAAATCAATGAGGTGGCAGGAGGTGGCAAGTCATGGTCATGTGTTGCCTCACTTAATAGTTGTGGGTGATTTGCTTAACAATTTGCAACTGGGACTGCAGGAGCTGCTATTGTAAGTCAGTATGGTCATGTGATGTTTTGCTTAACAAATCATTTCACTTAAGAATGGATGGAGTTACTGATCCAAATTAAGGTCAGTAAATGAGGACTATACCTGCTTACCACACAGACACGAGATTTTATTTTCCTGTGGGCTAAAATGACCTTTGATATGCTTTTGAAGGTTGGAGCCAAGAAGTATAAGTACTTCAAACATTTTATCAGGAATATTTTGGACTGTTTGTGGAACTGATGGTAGCTGAATGTCAGCCAACAGTTTCCTAAGCCTTAAGGAGGAACACTAATTTTGGAAGCTCTTTTGTTATCGGTCTGTTAGGTCCAGGAGTTTTTCAGAGTTGTATCAGTTCTTGTCAACACTTGGGTGAGGTTTTTAACTCAGTTTTAAATTGTAAACACTTGTTAACATCTCTGAATTTAACTTACAAAATGTTAAAACTTTTCCATTACAAATGCATGATTTGAATATTGGAAGTTTGCATATGATTTTGTGAAAATCAAAATTAATATCCAAATTGATCTTTTTTGATCTTTTTTTTAATTCTTTAACTTAGGGGCTTGGCATTTTAATATTTTCATTCCATCTGCAGCTATGCAGAATCCATAATTGCCAGTCTGGCTAGCCGTTTGCTTGATTTGTAATTAAGTAAATAAAAGCACTTTAAACACATCAGAAAGAAAAACAACAAACAGAAAACTTTGCAAATTTTACCAGCAGCAAACCTGAGGACCAACAAATGAGTAGGGTTTCTGACTTTTTTGGATTAGAGGACTTTCTGTCTAATACAAAGCAAATTCCTTGAATTTAGTTCAAGCTCCATTTCACATTAAGCTTAGTTTCTACAGTATATTATTATCACCTGAGTCTTTAAAATGTTTACAGTCTTCTTTAGCATGTAAGCTATGGCAGTGTAGCTATATACAGTTTATGATGTAATAATAGAAACGGACAGTGGAGCATTTCTTTGTACCCCAAAATCAATGTGATAAAACGTTCTTTTTGCCAACTTAAGAGAAAAGTAAAAAGAAAAGAAATTTTCTCATACTGCATTAAAGAGGAATGCATTTCTGAATACTTGTATGCAATAATCACTGTCTTATGGGATGGGATTGTATTGCTAACATCTAGACCTTTTTTTAATTCCTTAGTTAGAGTGACAGCTATTTTGATTTCTTGTAGAACTGTCAAGTGTGAGTGACTAGATACAAGCCAGTGGAGCAAATAAGATTAAATGCACTGCTTGCATCTGCATTTTAATGAAAGAATTTGATGTTTCCTTTGGAATAAATGGTAGATTATTCTCTAAAGTCACTACTTGTCATGCAAAACTAGTTTTATATCACCAGAATTGAACTGGGAGCTTTTTCAGGATAAATTTTTAGAGAAGAAAATAATCATATATTCACAAGGTTGGGAAAAGCCTTTTAGTCAATCAAATCTAATCTTTTTAATGCATCCTCAGCAAATTCTTCTTGTTGTTTTCCAAGCTTTGCTTGAACACATTCGTCTCATTAATTAATTAATTCCACTGGCAAATTGCTTTTACCATTACAAAAATTTTCCTATCTTACAATTGGAATCTGGCCTACTATAGCTTAAAATCAACACTTTGTCTTCTGTTTTGGATTACAGTAGAAGAAATCGTTGTCTTTTGTGTATGAGGTCTTCAAATTTTTTTCAGACTGAGGAACCTATTAAATAAAAATATAGCAGATCCATGGCTCAAGAGTAACAGAAACAGTAACAGAAATTTGGCTGCATTTGAACGATTTTTTTTTTTTTTTGCTTTTTAGGTTCTCATGAAATCTCATCAAGTTCTCATGAAATCTAGGGTTCCACATAATGTGAAAAAAACCATTTTCTGTGGGACACCATCTCATGTATTGAGAGAATAATAACAGTTATCTTTTCTCAAGGCTAACCATAATCAGGTCTATACATTCTTCTCGTGGGACCCTTTCTTATCCCATTAAAGGTAAAGGTTCCCCTGCACATGCATGCTAGTCATTTCCAACTCTAGGGGCTGGTGCTCATCTCCGTTTCAAAGCCGAAGAGCCAGCGCTTGTCCAAGGACATCTCCGTGGTCATGTGGCCGGCATGACTAGACGCCAAAGGCGCACGGAAGGCTGTTACCTTCCCACCGTAGTGGTCCCTATTTTTCTACTTGCATTTTTTACCTGCTTTCGAACTGCTAGGTTGGCAGAAGCTGGGACGAGTAACAGGCGCTCACTCTGTTACGCGGCACTCGAGATTTGACCCGCCAAACTGACGACCATTTGATCGACAAGCTCAGCGTTCTATCCTTTTTAATTGCACCAGTTTCAACTTGTTTAAATCCTCCTTAAAGGACACATTATTCATCAAGTGTCTATATCCAAATATATCCTAAACCATTGTGGGTTTTTTGCAGCAATTTTACACTGCTGATTTATATTCAGCATGTGATCGACTACTGTTCCAATGAAATGCTAACTGGTTGTTTTAACCCAGATTTGTATAGTACCCCAGCATATTAACACAGTAAAGTGGAATGTATGTTAAAATCACAAATAACTTGGGTTTCATACTGCTATAGTTTTGATGATATTAAATTTTGTTCAGAATACTATAGAATCATAAAGTTAGAAGGACCATATAGAGATCATCTAATCTCTTCTATTTGATAAGATATTTTAAGACTGCTATTAATCCTGCCTTGGCAGGAAGCCAGCTGGGTGACCTGGGCCATTCACTTTCCCTCAGCCCTGAGAAGGAGACAATGGCAAATCACTTCTGATCTTGCCATGAAAACTGAAGGGACTTGCCTAGGTGGTATCAGAGAATGAAATAATCCTAATTTCCCCTTAGTTATTCTTGCTTAGACCATTAGTTCCTAGAGCGGTTTCTTTGGATGAGGACTAAATTGAACTGAAAGAAGAATGGGGGGAAAAGGAAAGGGTAAAAAAAAAAGACCTGCCCTGCCAAACTCCAGTCTCCGTTTAGTAGTTCTATATCAGGGGTCTTCAAACTTGGCCCTTTTATGACTTGTGGACTTCAACTCCCAGAATTCCTTAGCCAGGCACACTGGCTGAGCAATTCTGGGAGTTGAAGTCCACAAGTCATAAAATGGCCAAATTTGAAGACCCCTGTTCTATATTCCTCTAGAACTGTTGTAAGTCATCAAGAGCAGTATCCCTAATCAGACACCATGGTCAATCATTCAGGAAACTCTCAGCAGTAGTTAGCAGTCAATCAGAAAGCTGCAGCAAACAATTAGCAATCTGTTCTCTCTCTTTTTTTGTCTTCCAACACATTGCCTAACTCCTGTTTGCTCTGCCTGTTCATTCACTCATAGAACAGTTTATTTACATAGGAATAAGGCAATGTTTATTCGTTTGTTTTATAAACTTTTGTATGTTTGCGTCCTTCAATTGGAGGTTGAGGCAAAGGCATAAATGTTTTGTGTGTGGTTCCAAAAATTTGGGCTGAATAATCTCCTTAATTTCACTTACACTTTGTCAGTTGAACCTAGTTTTTCTTCCTTACAGAAATAGAAAAAACTATTATTTTAAAAATCAAAGATGAAATAGTGTTTTATATATGCTATTCTGGGTACATAAGATTGCAAGATATGTCACTGAAGTAATTGAATACCTGTCTTGCTCTTTGTTCCTCCTTTCATATATTAGAGCATATAACTAGATTAAATAGTGCAAAATAATTGTGAAAATGAATTCCCTTTGTAAAAGCACACTTAGCAGCAAGAATGCAATAATTTTTACTAGACATGGATAATTTATAGAAACAATTAGATTGCCTTTTTATTGTCAGAACTGATGAGAAAGATATAAAATAAACCAGGATTTAAAGACATTGTATACCTTTTAGACAACATAACTGTTCATAAATCAAATATGAAATTAGAAAGAACACAGGAATCATAAAATTGGATCAGATCCAATGCATACTTATAGAGTTTTATACTCATTTTTATTATTTTTTTAGAGATCACAATGAGGGAAAATAAAATTAATACAAACTATAAAAAAGTATAAGATTGAAAAGAAAACATAGTACATGTGGAAAAGAAAAAAAAGAAAGTATATTTCAAATTGTTATATTCTGCCTCTGCTTTTAAATTGGAGTGCTTGCCAGACCCAGAAAAGTTTTATATAGTTTTGTTTCTTCAAACCCATGGAAGGAGATTTCAGGAAATTTCTGTATGTAGAGTTTACAGTCAACAAGAAGTTTCTGTAGAAATTTCTTATCATCTGAAAAGAATGATCTTCTGAATATCCTAAGTTCTGAATGAACTTAGCATGCAGTGCTATTGGTTTTATATAGCAGAAATAAAATAGTAAGGCCACTCACTGTATGTGTGAGATAGATTGGAATCAAACTACATGACTTATAGTTCCTGAGTGTTGTGTGATTTCCATGGCAGCAGTTGACATATGGAAGCCTTTCTATGTGTTTTTCAGGCTCTCAACACTTATCTTTCCACTTTCTTTCTTCTGCTTATTCTTCAAATAGCAAGCAATCAGTGAGATATGGGCAATTATTCTCTGGTGATTACATTGTTTAGCATGTTTAAAATATACAAAAAAGAAAGAAAAAGAAAGATGTTTAAAAAGAACAAAGAACAAAACACCTTATAATTTATTCTTATAGTAATCATTAAGTCTTGACCATGCAAAGTAATACTAATCCTTCCATTATTTTGTTAAAGATCCATCTCATAAATGGAAAGACTAAATCTGAGACAGCTCTGTCACACTGATGGATTTACATCTTCCTACAACTGCCTACTTACCAATGGGGGAAAAAAATCCACAGTTCTGATTTTTACTAATTTGGCAGCTTCATACGCAATGCTTATCTATGGTTTGATCTGTGATTCTTACTCATATTATCAGAATTTCACACCGAGTGTCACCAAAATCAATTGCTACAATTCTGGAAGCAAGCATGAAGCAAGCCACGGTATTCCAGCTCATACCTCACTAAGGACTTAGCTCCAAGTGACTCTTTTATCCTACTTTTGCCAGCCTGCTTAGGGTGACCACTTTATTTAAATCTAACTCATTTCCTGTTTCAAGAACTAATGCCATTACTTGAGAAGCTATTTTCACTAGCGGGGATAATGCTAAACATTCTCAAAAATCCCCCCCCCCAACAGACACCCCGATTCATCCTATCTTTGTCATAATCTCATTTGGGACATCCTTATTCTCTTTTCCATATCTTTGAAAATAATAGAAAGATCCAGTCCCCTTTCCCCTCCCCCCACGTGCATTGGAGCACAGGTGTCCAACTGCATCACTTTTCTATTTCACAATTGCAAAGAGGACAGAAATGCTTTACCCTTGTAGCCTGGTTACCTAAGTTTGTCCCCTCCTTCGTTTTGAGGACTGGTTTGCTTCACGGTCTTTAAAATTGGCAACTTTAATATTTTCCTGTGGAAAAGCTTTGATGTGCCTCTGTACCCATATTTGGAGATTGTTTCTTATGACATCATTACAATTGCCTTTAATGAGATATTTATCCCATCTGTTGAGATTTTCTTCTTGAATCCCTGAGCCTTCTTTGTGAGTCAGAAAAATTTACCATTCCATCTGTAACAAGTACAGCTACAGAGGTACATGGGGAACATCTTAGACCCCACAGTTAGAAGAGCCCTTCTCCTAATTGATCAGATTCATACAGTAATCAATATCTTTTCATTATCTTACTTGGGTCTGCCTTAGATGGGACACTTTCTTTCACTGGTAGGAGATGTCATGTACATTGTGGCCGCTATTGTGCCCTCATTGATTTACTGATCCTAAGCCTGGCTAAGAGGTGCTTTGTCTACACCAGGGGTAGGCAACCTCAGCTCTTTTATGACTCATGGACTTCAACTCCCAGAATTCCTGAGTCAGCTGACTCAGGAATTCTGGGAGTTGAAGTCCATGAGTCATAAAAGAGCCGAGGTTGCCTACCCCTGGTATAGACCACTGCTGGATCTGCTATTGTTATGAGCTGTGAGAAATAACCTTGAGGGAGAGGAGGAAGAGCCACAGTCAAGGCAAGGGCCAGATAAATGCCAACCCTCCCCCCCCAAAAAGGAACAGAATTTGATAAAGCACCTCAGACTTGACCCTCTGTAGTTCTCCCTAGAATAGGGGTCTTCAAACTTGGCCCTTTTATGAATTGTGGACTTCAGCTCCCAAAATTCCTCAGCCAGCGTGCCTGCTGAGGAATTCTGGGAGCTGAAGTCCACAAATCATAAAAGGGCCAAGTTTGAAGACTCCTGCCTTAGAATAAAGACAAGGAAGGGGGTGGGGGGGGGAGAGAGACACATCAAGAGCTGCGAAATTGGTATCGGCCCTTTGAGGTAGACCAGACCCTCTAACAAAAGTAGTTTTAGCATTCATGACTGTGGTGTTTGAGTCATGAATATAAAACTACTTTTATTATTATAGTAATAATAGTGCATGAAAGAGAACACAGATAGTCCTGTATTGGGACCAGAAACTCCACTGCTAAGCAAGGCAGTTGTTAAGCGAGTCGTGCCCAATGTCAACAACCTTTCTTGCCGTGGTCATTAAGTAAATCACTGTGGTTGCTAAGTGAATCATGTAGTTGCTAAGCAAACCCAGCTTCCCTCACTGACTTTGCTTATCTTCTGGTACAGTCACAAACGGTCACGTGACCTCAGGACCCTGTAACTGTTGTAAATACAGTACATTCCTGCGGCCAAGAGTCTGGATTTTGATCATGTTGCGATGGTCATAAGTGTGTAAACTAAGCTGTAAGTCACTTTTTTTCCAGTGGTTGTAAATTTGAACAGCTGCTAAACAAATGGTTGTAAGTTGAGGGCTACCTGCATTTGCTTTTTTTGTAAAAGAAACACATTTAATAGAAATCTTATTTATGCACTTTATAACAAATTGTCATACTTTTCTTAATTGTATCATTGCTCAGAAAGAATGTTGTCCTTCATTACAGCAATTACAAGCCTGGTTGACTACCTCTAGAAAGAATTATGTTTTTGCAGTAATATAAATGGAGAGAAGGGAATCCGGGGGTGGGGGGTGGGTGGGAGGGTGGGGGGTGGTGGTCCTTGGTGCTCTCTGGGCTTGCCTGTTTTCTTGCAGATATTTCAGTCCCCTAACTGGGTAGTATCATCAGTGCTAGAAGGGAATTCATAAAGAAAATTATAGCCTTATAGTTCTATCCTCCTTCTTTAGTCATGCCTTCTGAATAATTTGCTTCCCATTAGTACAGCATGGCTACCTGTTAGGAAAGTGATTATTAGGTAGTTTGGGATATAAATGGAATTAAAATAAAAATAAAAATAAATAAATAACCAAATAATACCTTCAAAAGAATGTCAACATATTGCAACAAGTTGAGTTCAATTAATTTATTTCAATGGCTGGATGTATTTTCAAGAGTAAACATAGAACATCAACAAGCATTATATATTATGAGCCAGACTAATTGGAAATTAATTTCAGTATAAATATCTGTATATAAATTTTGAAATATTTCCAGTTATAGCTTCAACGTCCTTATTTTAAGGCTCTCTGATCAAAGTTGAAATCCATAGTTCCAATACAGGTAGTCCTTGACTTATGACTACAACTGAGCCCAAAATATTTATGTTGCTGAGACAGTGAATTTTGCCCCTTTTTATGATCTTTCTTGCCACAGTTGTTAAGTGAACACTGCAGTTGTTAATTTAGTTACACAGCTGTTAAGTGAATCTGGCTTCGCCATTGGCTTTAGCCAAGGTTATCAGGGACACTGCAACTGTCATAAATATGAGCCCATTGCCAAGTATCTGAATTTTGATCATGTGACCATGGGGAGGCTGCAACAGTTGTGAGTGTGAAAAAGGCATAAGTCACTTTTTTTCAGTGTCATTGTAACACTGAATGGTCACAAAACGAACTGTTGTAAGTTGAGGACTACGTATTTGAGTTTTCCCTTCCGTCGCTTCTTGGTCTTTTACCTTAAACAAGATCTTTGAATAGGGTTGCGCATCCTCATATGGAACTGATGTGCAGTTTGGGAGTCTTCCTCGAGTCCTGCTCAAAGAGCAGATAATAAGTGGGCCAGAAAGATTTTTGCATAGATTTGTCTTGGGTACCAACTGTGCCCATTCCTGGACTCAGAGGCCCTTTTTTCCATCACTCACAATTTGATTACCTCACATGTGGAGTACTGCAGTATGGTGTATTTGAAGCTGCCCTTGAAGATCACTTGGATGCTTCGGTTGTTTCAGAAACTAGAGATGTGATTCTGTTTGGAGCATGCTATATTATACACCCACGTGACACCTCTGCTCTGTGAGCTGCACTGATTACCTGGGTGCTTCTGAATACTCTTCAGGGTGCTGGTTGCCACCTACAAAGTCCTACAAAGCGTAGGACCCATTTATTTGGGGGTCCATGTTTTTCTCACTGTTTCTGCCCAAAATGTAGTATTAGCAATAGCACTTCGGCTTATATACTGCTTTATAGTGCTTTTACAACCCTGTCTAAATGGTTTACAGAGTCAGCATATTTCCCCCAACAATCTGGCTCCTCATTTTACTGACATCGGAAATATGGAAGACTGAGTCAACCTTGAGCTGGTCAGAATCAAACTCCTGGCAGTGAGTTAGCTGGCAATACTGCTTTCTAACCACTGTACCACCACAGCTGATGTAACCAAGCAGATTGCCATGCTCTAGGTCACCAGCTCCCAAACTTTGTGGCTTAGTGGCCTGGCAGGGAGGAGAAGGGAACCAGGCCGCATGAGCAGCAGGCTGATATACACATCTGCACACACAGCTCAAGTTACATGAGTGGCAGGCTGGCACACATGAACATGTTTACGCAGCTCAACTTGCACAAGTGCAGTGTATTTTTAACCTATCCTCTGGAACAGTGTTCCCCCAAAGGGCAAAATGTGGTCTCCTTTAAACATGCTTTGAAGATAATGGATTTCCCCAAAACTCTGGACTGGGCTGGGCTGAAGTCTTCTTCTAGTGCAAAGCTTTCCAGATTAGCAGCCTGGAAAGAAAGGGAGGAGCAGGGAAATGTGCGTGCACACGCAAACAGGCATGCACGCGGCAGTGGCACTAGCGCACATGCATACATAAGCAGGGTGTGCATGCCCACGGTGGCATGCTAGCACCCATAGACATGCATAAACGGGCCGCTGGTGCCTGCTCAAATGGGCTGCTGGCACCTACATGATGCTGGTGGTGGTTCTAGCGCACCCGCACATGTGCAAATGGGGCTGCTAGTGCCTGCGTGGCAGCACTACCGCGAGTGGGGTGGCTCGCCAGCTGTTCTCGCAGCCTGGTGGCCAACAGGCCACGGCCCAGTAGCGGGCTGTGGACCACTTGGTCTAGTGGATGCTTGTTCCACCAGGATGACCATCTTTCTTTTCTTGTCTAGTTTGATGTTTTATACCTTTGTTATTGATTTTTTTATGTTGCATGTTTGTATGTTGAATGGTAGATGAATTGAGTAGATTTAGAATTTAAAGAAATTGCTTGTCATAACATTTTCTGGGATGTTTTTTCAACTTCCTTTTCTATCTTGGATAATTTTAAATAAGTTGATCCTCTCAGGGAAGTTATTGTTTGTCAGAAGACCAGGTGAAGACACTGACAGAACAGATAGACCTTGTAGTGAAATCCCAAGACAGAAAGAAAACTAAGGTCAGATCCTTAATGATATTAGGCCATAGCCACTTCAACATTTTCAGAAAACTGAATATTGCAAAAATATTACAAAATGAATCTTTTCTGAGCATGAACAGTCACAACATACTTGTAACTGCAAATATTGAGAGTAGCTTCTCCTTATCTATTTCTCTGTGGAAACTGTGTGTATTTGTCGCTTTTTTCCTGACACAAACATTTTCAGAGACATCATTCACGGAGAGTACTCAAACAAAAGCAAATTTCCATTATAGACATTTTTTCTTATGGAAGTTTCTATTCACTGGCATGGGAAGGTTGTTAGACTTCTGAAAAATAGTGTGAAGGTGGAGTCATTCCTGCCAAAGGAATTACTCACAGTTATGCCAAATATTTTTCAGCAATGCAGTCCCCTCTCCCTTGTATGCAAATAAGTGGATGCTACAATATGACCTTGTAGGTTCAATGACATATATTGGGTGCAGGGAATATGTGAAAGCCATGCATGGCAGTTTTTACCAAATTCTCTCTTTGGGACAGTTCATTGCTGTGCTTCATAGTCTTCATTGCACCATTGCTCTTTTGAGTTGCAGTTATTTGCTATTATACAAATCCATATGCATAGCATCTACTGTCGTCTCAATCAATTTAAGTGTGCTGTTTTCAATCCACAGACCACCCCACAATAAATCCTCCTGCTTGTATTCTGTATAATTTTGTAAGGAATGTTTTGATAATGTTTTTTCTACTTAGCACATTACATCCGGCCTCTTTTTATAATAATGTAATCATGTACAATGTGACACCACCATGTCCATGGTGCCAAAGTTTTACAGGCAGTGGATAATGCAGAAAAGAATGAGGGAGAGGGATAAGCGGCTGTGGCTGATACTTTCTGTTGATAGTTCAATTTATTTTTATTTTCCTCTGAAGAGCTACAAAATAGAGCCATTTCAAAGAGGGCAAACTTTAATTTTGCACTTAATTTTATCTTCAACTCAAATAAATAAATAAACACTGACACAGATTTACATAAAATCTGTAAGAATGCACACATTGATTTATATGACTGAAGAACTGGTGTTTTAAGCAGACTTGGCTTAGCCGAAGGAATCCTTGTATTATTGTGAGCATGTGGAAACAATAGATCGGGGACAACAACAGCAATACACAGTACCACAAGGTGCTATTTATTTATTTTGTTTACAAACTATTTCCTTTCCAAAAATCAAGGTCATGTCTTTCTGTTTCCAGGGGAATTCTTGTCCTGGAGAGAAAAACCACCTTTCACCTGCAGTCTTGATCTTCATTAGCTGATAAGGGGGGATTTGCAGCATTGGCAATAAGTTATGCTGGTGGTTGGCTGACTGCCAAACCAGGCTGCTGTTTAAGATACTGGGGGCTCTCGCTCTTGTTCTCTCTCGCCCTTGTTCTCTCCCGGCAGCGTTCTGTGTCCCCTCTTTGCAAAAAGAATACCGTATAAGGTTGGTTGTGTGTTTTTTGTTTTTTTTAAAAAAAATCCCCTTGGAAATGAGGTGCTGTTTGTTCCTGCTTGAGAAATTAGACATCTCTTGATTTTGTGATGGGTCCTATTTAGGAGGGATTTGATTGTGGGAAATTTTGCTGCTCAGGAAGAAGCAGTCAGAAATGCAGCAGAATCCCTAAGACCAGCTCAGAATGCACTTGGGTTTTCTTTGGCTGGTTGCTGAGCGATTTCTCTACAGATGGCTGTATGTGTTAATACCTCACCTCTAATATTTGGAATATGAAAGAAATGTGACTCCAACATATGAAATGGGAAGTAAGTCTGGATTTTCAAACTCTGTTTCTCAGCCAGAACATCCATTCTTCCAGTTTTCCTGCAGGTATGTACATGCTTAGGTTTTTGTTTTGTTGATGAATTTAACCTCATAAAACTGTGCTGGGGTGCCTTGTTTTGCCTGGAGCCATAGGAATACTTGCCGGTAAACTCTCTGAATGAAGAACAAAGGCAAAATTTAACAGTAAATTTCTGATATGCTTTTTTGTTCTTGTTGTTTTTATTTAAAAAAGCATGATACATATTAAGCAGCTGATCATTCACGACTAGTTCTAATCTAACCCATTGTTTTCTATTATTGCAAATAGTATTGCTTCAAAAGAAATCCTTTTACTGTAGCATTTTCTAAGAGGAATTTATTGTATGTGTGATAGCTGTTTTGTCAGTCCACTGCACTGAACCCTACTGCAAAAAATATAATTATTGCATGATTCCACTAAAAACACTCCTCGGCCAAATTGTGTCCCCAGTAAATCAGCTTTGCAATGACTAACTTGATTACACTTTCAAGGTTAGAGCAAGATAGGCTTTAAATATTAAATATTTTATGTGGAAAAATAAAGAAGGTTGATATCAACAATCATTGTTAAGTCCCTTTGTGTAAAGAAAGAAAGAAACACTATTTAAAATTGTTTCAGATCTACCTTTTATAGGCATGTTGTGACAAAGCTAATAGGTTTCAAAACTTAAAGAAATTACTTTTCCTTGTACTGATGTCTAAAGTATAATAAAGAACAAGAAAAGGAGCTAAGCAAGTCATATTCTCAGCTTTCACCAGCTATCTTGGGTTTCTGGCACACCTTTCTGAAGGAATGCAGTCTTTGTTTACTATATTTCATGCCTGTGTCTCCTTCTAGTCTACTGCAAGAGTGAAATAAGTAAGAGCTGGAGTTTAGCTGGAGTTTCTGTATAATTAATTACTCATGCATTCAAAATGTGTTTGAGGAAGAAGAAAAAAAATTCACGTTAATCATTAATGCATCCAAGACACAAAAACATATCTGGCAATAGAACTGAGAATGTTTGCACTTATGCTGGTTTCTATTATAAAACAATCATTAAAAAGTATCGTGAGTGGAGTTCTTTATTGTCTATAGGCCAGTTGTACAGTTTGAAAAACATAGACCATTCCTCCTTGATGTGAGCTTCTACCAGGTTAGAAACAAGACTCCAAAACTAAGATAGTGGTAAATAATTGGTGCATCCTCATTCATGGATTGCACAGACTCATAAATAAAAGAAATATTTGAAGAAGTCCCAGAGAGGTTTTACAGAAGGCTATATCCTTCCAGATGTATAGAATGTGACCACACTGTCAGAGACTAATCTTCCTACTTCACATAGGATGGGAGGATCAGGAATACCTGGCTGTACTGCTACATTTGCTTTGGGATATTGAAGGACTTAATTAGCAGTTACATCTATGTTGAAGTCACTTGGAGAATGAAAAGTTGTTGTACATTGTTTCTCATTCATTTTTTGGAGGTAGATCAGAGGTCCCCAACCTTTTGGGCACTAGGGACTGGTTCCGTAGCGAGAGGTTTTTCTGTCTACTGGAGGGTGCATGGTTTTGTGTGATGCCTGCATCCTGCAGGTGGGGCTTTGCTTGTTTGTGTGGACCGGTTGCTGGCATGCCGTGGCCAGGTACTGGTCCACGGACTAGGGTTGGGGACCCCTAAGGTAGATGATGGTAGTAATCATAGGCCTAGTTTGGATATGTCTTTGAAATCACTTCAGCAAGATGCCTATCCGATATTGATTATGGAGGCACAGCATAGCTGATAATGGTTCCTTATACTCAGTGAATATGTGGCTATTTAGATCTTTACATTTATTTTTGTATTTTTCATTCCTTTTTATCTATATAATTTCAAATAAGAAATAAGCAGTTTGAGACTTTAGTGTCATGTATTGCTTCCATTTGGGTGGAAGTGTGTGTGTGTGTGTGTGTGTGTGTGTGTGTTTAATTATAATTGCCAAAAATCAGTGGTACAGTTTTGCATCATGCTGAAGTGGGAAAAAGTGAATATTGCTCTGAAAGCCTTAAATATGGTTTACATGATAACACAATTTTGTAATAAAATTCCAGACTCTACCTCCGAAGCCTAAGAAAATAGGAACAATCTTGGACCCGAAACATCCATGACACAATCCCATGCATTGTTCATTATAGCTCAGTCCATTGTCTTCCCAAAATGTTGCATAGTTCTTGGTCACCAAAACTCCTCCAGAGTAGATAGGTGTTCTCTTAACATTTTCTTGCCTATTCTGACTTATATTCTGATTCTGTACAGTGCTGTTTTTAATAGGTTGGTCTGTTTTTTCCTTTTATGGGTAAAGACAGGTACAAAGAATGAATTAAGCAGTTCTGCTTTCTCCCTGCTATCCATCACCTCTTTGCTGTCTTCTCCCATTAGTGGAATGATCGTTCTCTTGACTTTTTTCTTTTTTCTTTTACTTATTGAAAGAAACTTAAAAATTATTTTTGGCATTTGTTGCAAGTAGTTCATTCTAAGCGCTAGCTTTCTTGTATTCATCTTTTCAGATTCAGGCTATTTGCTGGTATTCTGTTTTAGTTATGTGTGTCTCTTTCCATTTTTCATATTATTGTTTTTGCCTCTTAGTTTATCAGAGAACTCTTTATCAGACCATGCTGGTTTCATCCGGGGTTTCTTATTTTTCTTTCTCAGTGGTATTGTGCTAGACTGGGTTTTTATAATCTCATTTTTCAGTTTCCCAAGCATCTTGAGTTGTTTTCCCTTTTAAGATTTCCATCCATGGAAATACTCCCTAAGCCCTCTCTAGAGAACTGTTGAATCAGCTCTTTTAAAGTCTAAGACACTAGTTTGACTATTATTCGATTATTTGTGAATTGAATGCCAATATGTCATGGTTATAACCAGGGCTTTTTTTCTCATAGAACGCTCAGAACGGAGTTCCGGCACCTTTTTTGGATGGAACCTTGTAGGGTAGGCAAGGCGGGTTGTATGACATGTGTGAGTTCCGGCACCTTTTTCTTTTACAAAAAAGCACTGGTTATAACTTCAACCCTTTCTATCATTTCATTCCTGTTGGTAAAAATTAAGTCCAGTATAACTGACCCTCTTCCTTTTGCATGACAAAGTTATCTGCTAGGTTAGTCAGGTACATATATTTGATCTCCCACTTAGTGCAGACAGGGTAGTTAAAGTCCCCCCTCCCCCCCTCTCTCTTTTTTTAAAAAAAGCCCTAATGTTTAAGTAGTTAAACATTAACATTGTTGGAGATGACTCTAGTGATCTAATGTTACCATTGTTGTTCTAGAGTGATCCTTTTTACTGTAAGGCTCAGTATGCCTCCTCTTAAATATTCTAGTTTAGAAAAACAGATAAAGCAGACTTTTAAACAGCAACTTTACTATTTATTAATAGTAGGGATATTCATTTTGAAAGAAAGAGACTGAAATCATTTTTCAAGTACCAGTATGCAACAGGCCTCTATCCAAATGTGTATCCCTATCAGCTTTAGGATGGGATAAGCAGCCTTGAACAAGGTATAATGTAATAATTTAACAATTGCAAAGCAGTTCATGGTGGTTTTTCTCTATTAAGGCATTAAACAAGATTATATATTATATCAAGAGCTATTGAATTTGGCATGCATTGGCTGCCTTTCTATGTGGATGCTTAGTTGAGAATGGTGGAACTTTTCTTTGCAGTTTTCTGCTGTTTCTTTGTAGCTTACACGGGTTGTTTGCAGATCTGGCATTTCACTATTATCTGTGTCAGATTTTTTTTATCAGATTTAAGCAAGACATTGTGTGCCTTGCATCAGTGCCCAAGCATAATAATGTACTAGAGAAACAAGGTCATAATCTGAAGCTCAGCCCAGACAAGACAGATGAAATAGTAAGTATTATCAATTTGGGGGCTATTCTGGAAAGTGCTATATTCGGCTAAAATATGAAAAAATCTGCTAAACTTTGGAAATCTTGCTGACCCAGCAATGTCATTGAAGTTGGCTTTGTTGGCTAGGTAGTTTTGAGTACTTTTATATGCCACATATGGCCACATCAAGGTCATCAACAGTTTTAATCTTTAATAGCTCGATGGTTGGACTCCTGCATATTAGATTGATTCCCTTTTTCATGTATATTTAACTAAGTCTGTGTGATCTGTACCAGAAATTGATTCCCTATTAATGTAGTAAAATAGATACTGCCAAACTTTCTTGATAGTGACCAGTGCTTTTTTTGTAAAAGAAAAAGGTGCCGGAACTCACACATGCCATACAACCCGCCTTGCCTACCCTACAAGGTTCTATCCAAAAAAGGTGCTGGAACTCCGTTCTGAGCGTTCTATGAGAAAAAAGCCCTGATAGTGACACTCTAGCTGCATAATATCACCTACCAGAGACATTTGCTGCAGTGCTAGGTAAAGTTTGAGGGGGATAGAGTTTAAAAATATTTCTAATGTTGCAAAACACTAGTTACCCATTGCATATTTTAGTAGTTCATTTATATTTGGTTTATAATTGTTATTTTTTACTATGGAAATGTTTGCATTGTAAATATATTATAATTGTAATTTATTGCATATTATAAATTGTTAATAAGGTGGTTTCATGTAGTAAATAGGCTTTTCGTCTAATCCATGCTTTAATAGCAAAATCAATAATTATGTGGTGGGTACCATCCCTACATAAAAAATGTTTTTGGATCTAGTTAAGGGTTGTTTAAGGGATGAAATGAGTACCTTAAGCTAAAAACTGGTTGCATAATAGAAATCAAAATCAAGACGTATACTGGAAGAAAGCATAATTACTCTCATAATAACTGGTTGAACCCCCAGATAAGACATATTGAACAACTTCATTTTGTTTTGGAACCATTTGCGTTATTCTAAATCAACACAGAAAGAGATGGGAATCAGTTTGAGTTTGTGGGTTAGGAAATTTTCCTGAATCAATTCAAAGCCATTGGTATATTTCTCTAAGCAATATACCGTACTATGTTTTTTTTGTCCCCATGTTACTGACTTCATTTTGCATTCAGCTGTAATTACAGTTCCGTTATGTCTACATAACAGAATAGAAGGAAGTCTAGAAGAACTCTATTCTATCCCTGATAAAGACAGGCTAACCAAGCCGAGTGTACACGTCTGAAATTTCAGCAGTATTTTATCTAAGTAATTAGTAGTTGGAAACATCTCAGGTTGGAGGAATGAGGAAAGAATTCATACTGAAAGGGTGACAATGTGAACCAACAATATTAATAATTAAATATGAAGTCACCAGAGAAAATTGTGTATTCCTGGCTGAGGAATTCTGGGAGTTGAAGTCCACAAGTCATAAAAAGGCCAAGTTTGAAGACCCCTGTTTTAGAAGCAAGAATTTCTGTCCTGTTTTGTATTAGTTAGGTTATGTTGGGAAATAAGTTCTAAAAAGAATAGTTTAACTTATATTTGGTTTAGGGGGAAAAATTAAGAACAGACAAAATAGCAGTTTTTATATATCTCAAAGAGTGCCATACAATAGATGATAGAGGACAGACAGACAGACACTGACAGATACATAAAGTTTAACAATGTAAGCATATAGGTCTTTAATAACGTAAACACAATGATAAAATAGCAGTACGCCAATAGTATAGTGCAGTATTATGAGACTATTTTTCAGCAGTGTAACAGAAACAGTTCTTATTAGAAATAAATACCGGTAAATAAAATACCAAAGCATGAAATGTGCTGTGCTTTGTTTTTAATGTGTTGATATATTAATATTTAAAATAAATTCTTGCAAACCATCAAATTGTTAATGCACACTTATTTTCCTTTACATGTATAGATAACTAAAAAGTAACTGTTTTAAGAGTACAAAATATTACTTGAAGATTGCTTAAGATATATTGAGAATCCAAACTTGCACTTATTTATTGTGTGCATAATATAATCCATTTTTGTTGGCATTTCAGTTTTAGCAGTATTAACAGCTAAAAGTGGTGATGAAATAGTGCTTTTCACACATTCATTAAGGCAACTAGTTATTCTAGTATTCTCAAATATATGCTCCAATCTGGATGAAAACATTCAGATTCAGATTCTCTATAGGAATGCAAGGAGATGATATCAAGAAAAGCTTTCTTTCCTCACTTTTGCCATCATCACTGCCTCAAGCTCTAGCAGAACTTCCTTCCTTTGATTTGCTGTTGAGATTTGATGATATTTCAAATGCTGCTTTCCTTGAAACCTATTTAGATGAAATGCTTTCTTAATTTTTTTAAAAAGAATGACTTTTTCAATAGAATGTTTTGTATTATTTATTTTTCCCCAGTTGCCATGTTTTTATTTATCAGAAGGAGTCGGGAAGCACTTTTACAATATTACAGCATTTTGATGAAGTGAACTCACAAAATGCCATGCCTTTTAATGTAATTTGTTGATCATAGAAGGTGCTATCAGATTTTCCCAATTTTTGGCTACTGTAGACTAACCCCACTCTCATTCTTCAATGCTTTTTTTAGCATGTCTTCTGATATGTCTGTCAAACACAAACTTCTTAAGATAAATATGTGGGCAGGCTCACTTTACTTTTTTTTCTATTTCCACTATATCTCATCTGCTTTACTCCTTTCAATGTTTTAGGAACCTAACGAAGGACATTTAGACAACTTATGTCTACCTTACATCAGAGTGTCAAAGTCAGATGAAATCCACAGGAACATTATCATCAATGTACAGTAGTAACTTAACTGCAGGAATTTGGCTGTTTCCGTAATTCAGTTAAATGACTTATTTAATTAAAAGTCTGTCCTATTGTCAATCCTTTAAACCTATCCACACAAGGACATACATACATACATACATACATGTATATGTATATGTATATATCCACACACACACCCTGCAATAAATATACCGCTGTTCCTTCACTTTGTAGAAAACAGTTTGGAAGAAAGAAGCTTGAAATGCTATTTTTCTTAGAGAAGCAGAGAAGAAAAGGCTCCCTAGTAACATTGTTTTTCCATTGTGCTGAGAAAAGAAACCTACTCTCATAATCTGCCAGTGTATTTTATTTTTCTGCTTCTTCTAGGAAACGTGTGATTTCAATCTTTTTAGTACCGGCTGCTTGCAAGTTTGGGATCAGAAATGGGGGAGGGGTTGTCTAAGGAGACTGTTCTAAGGAGCAGTCCAAGCACTCTTAACAAATTATCTCCCAAATATCTAGTTTTACTAAATTAGAAACCAGAGACTGCATCCTACCCAACAACTATCATAAACCTTAAAGCTGCTTGCGCTCCTAAGCTCCACCCAGTATTCAGTTGACAAGGGCCTTCAACTCTGCATGCTTCGCTGTCTTCTACTGTCGACTCTCTCTTTCTGGAAAAATAGACTTCACTGCCTCCTTGCCTCATCTCCCAGTCACTATCGGTTAAGGATTGGCTGGGCTTGGAGAGGAGGATGCTTTCAGCTAACTTATCTTTCAGCATCTTTTCACCACTCAAGATGGCTCCTTGTTTCACTGCCTTCTCAGCGGAAAGAATCACACAGAGTGAAATGGAGGAGGTTCCTTTCTGTTGGTATGCTACAACTGTCCATAATAGAATTACCTGCTCTCTCCTCAGCCTCAGGAGTTTCTATTCTATGGGTGGTCTTTGAGTTTTAAGTGTTCATTTAACAACTGTTGGAAGTTGCGACAGCGTTGAAAAAAGTGAATTGCAACCAGTATTCACATCCCCATAATCATGGGATCAGAATGTGAGGGCTTGAGCATTAAGACGCATTTAAGATGGCTGCAGCATCTCGGGGTCACGCGGTTGCCCTTTGTGGTCTTCCTAACCACAAATGCTAAACAAGCTCAATGAGCAAAGTCAATGGGGGAAGCTAGATTTACTTAGCAACCATATGATTCACTTAACACAGATTTGGGCATTTTGCAGCCTCCGGGCATATAGAACTCTTTGGTTGTCTCTGTTTGACCTGTGTGAGGTCAATCAAAAATTAGAAATCTAATGTAAATAAGCATGCCACTGTGGGGGGGGGGCAGGGAGAGAAGAAGCTGGATTGGATCCAGCTCTGTGAAGTCTCGGTGCCCTCCTTCAGTCAGCTGGTGGCCACAGGAGGGCAAAGAGATAAAATCCTTTTCTGTGCCTCTGCAGCACCCACCCCTTGCTTGGAGCAGCTTGAGGAGCTGACGTGATGGAGTTTGAGAATATCAAACCAGGTTTCATTGATCAGGTGAAATTGCCCATTTAACAACTGCAGTGATTTGCTTAACAACCATGGCAAAAAGGTCATAAAATTGAGCATGACTCATGTAACAACTGCCTTATTTAGCACAGAAATTCTGGTCCCAATTGTGGCCGCAAGTCAAGGATCACCTCTATATTTATTACACACCAGAGAAGTGTGAGTTGGAACAGGAAATAATGTAGGAGATGGAAATTAGCTCCCCTAGAGTTAAAATTACATTCCTAATACTGTTGCACTCTCAGACTTTTCTAGTAATTCCAAGCATTTACAACTAGATTTTATTTGTACCTAATCTCAGAACATTGGGACCAACTTTTTTTAAAAATGTTCATGTACAAAAGCTTTCCCCTTCCACACAACATGCTCATTAATAACTACATTAATTTATATTTGCAAAAAATAAAATATTGAGAAGTTTTCTGGAAAAACATTGTTTCACGTTTTTCTTTCATTCAAGATATAAATTCCATATGAAGTGAGATATAATCAGTTCCCTGGAAATGAGGGCTCTCATGTAATCTAAATAGGTCTGTATCCAAAAGATTAATCTTACTTAACTGAATAAACATTATTTCACAGAACTGATTATTATATTAAACCATACAGTACATTCCTCAGGTATATATTATTACAAGTGTATTACATATTTGTAAAGTTCTTCATTCTTCTATTTATGAAGATATTTATTATAAAGCAACTGTTTATGAACTATCCCAGTGTAGAAAGCCAAGAAGATGGCATTGAAAGAAATATTCAGAAAACAGAATTTTACTTTTTCTGTCAGTTTTCTGATCTGGACTTCTTGTAAGGCTGATACTGCCTCTTGAATAACTACATAGTTATGAGTAGGAGTTATTTTCATCTTCCATTTTTTCCGTAATATAAAAAGGTTGTTACATATTATTAATAAAATACGTTGTCCAGTAAATCCCTACTTAGGCAATCTGGTAACTAAAGGGCATTTTTCCAACCAGTCCAATCATATCACAACATTGAGGTCCCACCTCTCCAAACAATAACATGTCACCATGCCCCCAAAATGGTCACCAACATTGTGCTGCTATTGATATAGTAAGTCGTCCATCTCTACCTAATAACTGGTCCTGTCCCTGAATAACTGCTATTTTATTGTGACCATATCAGAACAAATCTTATGTAATCTAATCTATCCTCAGAGTTCTGTGATCTGAACTGAATCAAGACATTTCATCTAAGGAGAAAATTATAGAGCAGAGCAGAGCAAAGTAGAGTAGAGTAGGTGGAAGGGACCTTGGGTGTCTTCTAGTCCAACCCTCTGCTCAGGTAGGAAACCCTATACCATTTCAGACAAATGGTTGTCCAGTCTCTTCTTAAAAATTTCCAATGCTGGAGCATTCACAACTTCTGAAGGCAAGTTGTTCCAGTGGTTAATTGTTCTAACTGTCAGGAAATTTCTTCTAGAAATAAGGACAAATTTCCTAACAGGTAGAACAATCAATCTTTGGAATGGCTTGCCTTCAGAAGTTGTGGATGCCCCATCATATGTTAATAAACAATAAGGTCTTGGTCATGATCTTTAAGTCCTTACATGGCATGGGTCCGGGTTACCTCAGGGACCACCTGCTGCTGGCGTCAACTTCCCTCCGCCCAGTACGTGGCCACAGAGAGGGCCTCCTCAGGGTGCCTCCGGTCAGGGAATGCCGACTGGTGGCCCCCAGGGGGAGGGCCTTCTCTGTGGGCACTCCGGCATTATGGAACCAACTGCCGGTGGAACTCCGGATGGCGTCAGACCTCCGAACCTTCCGTTGCGGCCTGAAGACCCACTTATTTGAATTAGCTGGTCTGGCCTGATGGGGGATTATGGGTTTTTAAATTGGTGTTTTTAGTAATGTATTATTGTTTTTAACTGGGCACTGGTTTAATTTCTTTTTAACTTTTGTATCGTTATTTATATATGCCCTGTGAACCGCCCTGAGTCCCTAAGGAGAAGGGCGGTATAGAAATCAAATAAAACTTAACTTAAACTTAAACTTAAAATAATCTCAATAAAAATTTAATTGGTAAATAGCATAGACATAATTTCATAAAATGTAAAAGTGAATTTGTATAAAGTAATTTTATTCATGGTGCAGTTTCACTGAAATCTTAATTATATTAGCTGTATCTTTACTATTAGCAACATTTTAAAACATTTTCATTTGAACTGCAAAATGAATTGCAGTAATTGAATTTCTGTTGTCTTCCTAGTTAACAGAAGATTTTTATAGTTGCCATGGTGATATTTGAAGGTAGCATAAAAGTAAATACTTTTTTAAAAGGAATGATTACAGTCAATTGAACAAAATTTTCTGAATAAAAATGTGGATTTATTTATTTATTTATTTTATTTTATTGAGATTTCTATACCGCCCTTCTCCCTAAGGGACTCAGGGCAGTTCACAGGGCATATATAAATAACAGTACAAAAATTAAAAGAAAATTAAACCAATGCCCAATTAAAATACAAGAATGATAAAATAATAAAAACCTATAAAAACCCATAAACCCCTATCAGGCCAGACCCGCTAATTCAAATGAATGGGTCTTCAACCCGCGGCGGAAGGATCGAAGGTCCGATGCCGTCCGGAGCTCAACCGGCAGTTGGTTCCATAATGCCGGAGCACCCACAGAGAAGGCCCTCCTCCTGGGGGCCACCAGTCGACATTCCAATTACAAGGATGTTGGTTTAATGGACTTATTTCATATTAAATTTGAGAATTAGTTTACCTGAATATTTGAAATATTGTAGATATTTTACCCATAAAGAAGCATAGATAAAATTCCTAATTTCTGTGTCATACTTTCTTGAAGAACCTGGTTAAATAAAAATGCTACTTATAATAGCAAAGTTTAAAAGATGCTTTAGCAGTGTCTTCATTCACAGCAATTACAAGTGATAAAGTGTATACATGCCATTAAAATTGTATCTGATAATTTTTATATATCAAGCTTTTATTAAATATATAAAAGCAGACCTACACTGTTGTTACTGTTAATCCGTTTTCACCCACAAAAAGATAATAAGCCAATGAGGCATGGTGGCATAATGGTTAGAATGCAGTATTGCAGGGTAACTCTGCCCACTGCCTGGAGTTCAATCCTGATCATTAAGGCTCAAGGTTGACTCAGCCTTCCATTCTTCTGAGGTTGTTGGTGGCAATATTCTGACTCTGTAAAACTGTTGTAAAGCACTGTGGCGCGGTATATAAGTCTTAAGTGCTATTGCTAATCAAACATGTAGTTTTGGTATCACTGTTTGATGGTAAACTTTCTGAGATTATAATTTTTGTATTCAACTCCCACCTACATAATCACCTGCTCACTAACGCCACATATTTTATATTGGCTTCCAAAAAAAATTTGCTTATTTTCTCTTCCCTATTTGGCTGTTTGGAATCAGGAATAAGTTAAAATCTAAATTCTAATGATAATTTCTTCTGTTTTCTGTTGGTTTGCATCCCAGATCTTTTCTTCCTTAAAATTTTAAATATAAATTCAATTGCAATAATTTTCTTCATTTACCCTTGCTATGATTATTACTTTTATTTCAATTAGTGCAGAACTTTAGCTTCATTTTTTGTTTGCAGATAACAAGGCTGTTTGTCTAATTATAACTAATGATTTTTTTTGGTAGCAGCTTCAATACAGATAGTTCCCGACTTGAGACCATTCATTTAGTGACTGTTCAAAATTAAAACAGCACGGAAAAAAGTAACTTATAATCAGTTCTCACACTTAACAACCATGGCATCCTCATGGTCATGTGATCACAATTCAGGCAGTTGGCTACTGGCATTTATTTAAGATGGTTGCACTGTCCTAGAGTCATGTGATCGCCATTTCCAACCTTCCCAGCTAGATTCTGTCTAGCAAACTCAATGAGGGAAGCCTGATTTGCTTAACAACTGCATGTTTCACTTAACAACTGCAGTGATTTGCTTAATAACTGGCAAAAAAAAAGATCATAAAATGGGGCACAACTCATTTAGCAACTATCTTGCTTAGCAGTGAAAACGTTGGGCTCGGTTGTGGTTGTAAGTCGAGATCTACCTGTATTTCTGAAAATGTAAGTGTGATTCAGTTGTTACAAAGAAGTACTGTACAGCTGGATATTTTATATACATTTGAAACAAAATAGCATTTCTTGTTACTTTTAGCCATAATTGCAAAAAGTATCTGAAAAATAATTGTCATGTTTTTGTCTTATATTGTCTTATATTTGTCTTTCAAAAATTGTAATCATCAATACAATTGTGAAATGTTTAGCTTGAGATTTACTGCTACAGTAAGTTGGTTTTGAGAAAACTTAGTCTGATCATTGAAAGTATTTGATTCCCTATAAGCAGAACTACCGGTATAAATCCAGATTTCAGATAGGTAGTGTGTTCAGCAGGAAAAATAGCTTTGTTAACAGGAAATAAAAATACTTATTCATTAGTAGTTAGGCATTATCTAGCTAACTCATATTTCTGCCAACATATGTAATAATTCATATCCAGACAATCCACTAATGTCTTTAATCCCAAATCTCCAAATTAATTTTTTTCAGTTGACTGTCACTTTTTCTCAATGTCCAACTTTCACACTTTTCCTTGTGGTCTTCTGTAAGTTTGTCATTGATTGTCTCGCCAAGATTAATCTCTTTACTTCTCCAGCACACTTTTATTGCCTTGTTATTTTTCTCTATTTGTTGACATTCCTGGCAGGAATATGTTTTTTCTTGCTTGCTTGATGTTACAAGTATATATACAGTCATTGTATATATTTCTTAGTTTTCATCCTCCATCTTTCTTTCAATATCATGATAGCATGTCCAAGCTACTTAGATCTTTACTCCTTTGAAATTTCTGTTTAATTTTTTGTGATGTAGCTTATTTCTTTTTATAGTTCTTTGAGCTCTCATTTGCATGTATTAAACCTGTTCCTTGCACTGATCTCTGTTCTTTGCACAGTTAATATATTCTGACCATGGACATCCATCGCAGGGGTTAAGGGAGAGAAGTGAAGAAATATGTGTCACATCATTGCAAAATAAATTCTGCACCCTATGTACTTTCATGTGATAATGTGATAGAAATAACAGAAGCTTGGGTTGCAATGTCATGACACGTGTTTCCTAGAGTTTTGGGTTTTAGCTTGATCTAGGATGCTCACAATTTTTCAGTTGAAACTATGGCTGAATCTGTCCATAGTCAACAGGGAAGCTATGAGCGTCCTAAAAAAGGTAAAT
Source organism: Vipera ursinii (assembly GCF_947247035.1). Classification (NCBI taxonomy): domain Eukaryota; kingdom Metazoa; phylum Chordata; class Lepidosauria; order Squamata; family Viperidae; genus Vipera; species Vipera ursinii. Next base: position 102,305,469 of record NC_139512.1, on the reverse strand, counting down.
CCACGAATGGTAGGAAATTCCTGGAAGCCAGGCATTCAGACAAATGAATCATCAATATAAATAAACCATATTTATATGCCATTCAGAAGAGATAATTTAAAAAGCTAAGAATGAAACAAAAAGACCAGAACACATGTTCTCCAGCAGACCATATCCAGTTAAACAGCACATTCAGATAGTTGCTCATTTAATACAGGTAAGATAGGTATCACCATTGTGTCTATTAGACTAAGTTGATGGTATATATTTTGAGATAGTAAATTGGTAGCAACCAGAAAAAAAGAATGTACATATTTAATAAAAATGTATATAATAAAATTTAAAGAAATTAACAGTTTTGAGCCCCTCCTCTAAAAATATAGAGTATGTCTGTCTACGTAGCATAATGTTCATGCGTAGGATCCTGCTAGGAAAAATGTTTTTGTGATTTCAAACATCAGATATCTGGCATATCTGTGCTTTTGGTTTGTATAAGAATATCTAGTTATGACATCTGTAAACATTTGGATCACAAAATATTTTTGTTTTCTATGATGCTTCTAGAAATTATCATTTGATATAGTCAGTGCGGTACTACTAATATAATGTATGGAGCTTTTAAAAGTCGAAAATAGTGCAGATATTACAGGCATTTGTAACTGTGTATTTAGGAAGGTCGAATCCAAAGGTCCTTTCATAATCCATTAAAAGTCAGTCTAAATCTCTTTGGGAATCCAATTTTTATTATGCTGTATTTTTCCTAATTTTATACCTGTATTAAGTGTTGAGAAGGTTTTACCACAATTTCTAAGGCATAATTTGATAAGGGAATTTCATGTTCCACGTGGTTGATTGTGATATGTGCATTAGATAAATGCATCAATAGATATCAGGACTTATACTTACATTATTTCACAGTTGAGTGAATTATTTCAGCTTTCCATGCTAGCTAACTGTCTGTTCTTAAATGTATTTTATTCTTCATTGTCTTTGTTCACCTGCCACAGGATATTGTGCTTCCACTATTTTTTACTTCAGCTGTTAAATCTATTGGAATTAGACAATCATGCACTTCTTTTCTGTCCTACTTCACATGATTTATTTGTAAGAGACATATTACAAATATGTCTCTTACAAATATTGCTCAGGATCTAGCTAAGTCTTTCCTATATGTTTTAGCACAAAAGATATTTTACAAATATTTTCTGTTACATAAGAGCTATAAAGGCCATGGGTACTTCTACAGTAGCTGTTGCATAGGTGTATGAGATCCTATAAAAGGTAATACTATAGTCCCAAGTGCCCAGGTTTGTGAAAAAATATCATTTGGATTTGCATCTTTTGGATGAATCCTTTCTTGCATACTGTCTTGATGCCTATTCAATGATCTGTTGGTAAAGTTACTATTATTCTGCATATGTAAAACACAAATGTAATAAATAGTCACAGATTTAAGAGTAGTTATTTCACACGACCCATTTCAAATTTTGCTGTAAATGTCCTGGGATCTAGGAGTTGTAGTTGACATTTTATAGTACCAGAAGGTACTATTTCGTGTGCCTTTGGCGTCTAGTCATGCCGGCCACATGACCATGGAGATGTCCTCGGACAAGCGCTGGCTCTTCGGCTTTGAAACGGAGATGAGCACCGGCCCCTAGAGTTGGAAACGACTAGCACACATGTGCGGGGTGACCTTTACCTTTACCTTTACCAGAAGGTTGTAACAAAAGTCCCAGTAAACAAAAGTTGTGGTATAATATTTTATTCTAATTGTCTTGTATATGTAAATGTATATGGTAGATGTCTATTTGGCAAACAATGGCTATAGCTGATGAATGTGGTAGTTAGCAAATTAAGGGTTTTTTCTTCTCTTTCTCCTCCTCCTTCCTCTCCTCTTCTGAATGTAGAGCACACTACGTTCATTTGGGAGAGAGATATAATTTTTTTTATGAGTCATAGATTCTTCTATTTAACAATTACAAAGCCCTTCAAGATTAATCCATCTAATTTCTACAACTACAAATCTGTAATATTATAATGACTAGGTATTTATTCCTAATCCATTTGCCATGGGAAACTGACAGCAAAAAAGTATAACCTTTCTAAATATGATTTATTTATCTGAATAACTTAATTGAAATTTTCATCTGTGTAATAATAGTTCTGATAAATTAGTTTAGGATGCTCTTTTAAAATGCTTAAAGAGGCAAGCATGACCAGTTCATGATCCCCAAGGATCCACCAGTTGGCACAGTTCAGAATGATTCCTTTCTATGCAGCAATGCACCAAAATAATGGATGCAAAATGTAAATTATTCTGGAAACAAGGCTTAGAAGAAGGAATACCTTTTCAGAGCAGAATTCTAAAAATGCCACTGGATTTCCCAAAATAATATTGAGTTCCTATTTCCTGGTTTTTTTAAAAATCTTTTGCAAACTTATTTTTTTTGAACGTGGAGAACAGAAGAAATGGTAATGTGTTATTCCCTCATTGCAAAGTTTAGGCTTAAACTGAAGAAAGTAGGGAAAAGCGCTAGGCCACTCAGGTATCAATTAAATCATATCCTTGTTGAATATATAGTAGAGGTGACAAATAGATTTAAGGAATTAGATCTGATAGACAGAGTGCCTGAAGAACTATGGACAGAGGTTCGCAACATTGTACAAGAGGTAGCAACTAAAACCATCCCAAAGGAAAAGAAATGCAAGAATGCAAAATGGCTGTCTGAGGAAGCTTTGCAAATAGCTGAGGAAAGGAAGGAAGCGAAAGGCAAGGGAGAAAAAGAAAGATATGCCCAATTGAATGCAGAATTCCAGAGAATAGCTAGAAGAGATAAGAATGCCTTCTTAAATGAAAAGTGCAAAGAAATAGAAGAAAACAATAGAATAGGGAGGACCAGAGATCTTTTCAAGAAAATTGGAGAGATGAAGGGAACGTTTAATGCAAAAATGGGCATGATAAAGGACCAAAATGGCAGGGACCTAACAGAGGCAGAAGAGATTAAGAAGAGACAAAATTACACAGAAGAACTATACAAGAATGAACTTAACGTCCCTGATAATCACAATGAGGTGGTCCCTGACCTCGAGCCAGACATCCTAGAACGTGAAGTGAAGTGGGCCTTAGAAAAACTGAGCAACAACAAAGCTAGTGGAGGTGACAGTATTCCAGCTGAGCTATTCAAAATCTTAAAAGACGATGCAGTGCTACACTCAATTTGCCAGCAAATTTGGAAAACTCAACAGTGGCCATAGGATTGGAAAAGATCAGTTTACATTCCAATTCGAAAGAAAGGCAGTGCCAAAGAATGTTCAAACTATCGCACCATTGCACTCATTTCACATGCTAGTAAAGTTATGCTTAAAATCCTACAAGCTAGACTCCAGCAGTATGTGGATCGAGAACTACCAGAAGTACAGGGAGGATTTTGAAGAGGCAGAGGAACTAGAGATCAAATTGCCAACATACGCTGGATCATGGAAAAAGCTAGAGAGTTCCAGAAAAACATCTACATTTCCTTCATTGACTATGCTAAAGCCTTTGATGGTGTAGAACATAACAAACTGTGGCAAGTTCTTAAAGAGATGGGCGTACCAGACCATCTTATTTGTCTCTTGAGAAACCTATATGTGGGCCAAGAAGCAACAGTGAGAACTGGACACGGAACCACTGATTGGTTCAAAATTGGAAAAGGAGTCCGGCAAGGCTGTATACTGTCGCCCTGCCTATTTAACTTATATGCAGAGCACATCATGAGAAAGGCAGGGCTAGATGAATCAAAAGTTGGAATTAAGATTGCCGGAAGAAATATCAACAACCTAAGATATGCAGATGATACCACTTTAATGGCAGAAAGTGAAGAAGAACTAAAGAGCCTCGTGTTGCAGGTGAAGAAGGAGAGTGGAAAAGTTGGGTTGAAACTTAACATTAAGAAAACCAAGATCATGGCATCCGGCCCTCTCAATTCCTGGCAAATAGATGGGGAAGAAATGGAGGTAGTGACAGATTTTATTTTCCTGGGCTCCAAGATCACTGCAGATGGGGACTGTAGCCAAGAAATTAAAAGACGCTTGCTCCTGGAGAGGAAAGCCATGGCAAATCTAGACAGCACACTAAAAAGCAGAGACATCACCCTGTCAACAAAAGTGCGTATAGTCAAGGCTATGGTCTTCCCAGTTGCAATGTATGGCAGTGAAAGTTGGACCATAAGAAAGGATGAGCACCAAAGAATTGAAGCCTTTGAACTATGGTGCTGGAGAAGACTCCTGCGAGTCCCTTGGACTGCAAGGCGATCAAACCGGTCAGTCCTAGAGGAGATCAACCCTGACTGCTATTTAGAAGCTCAGATCCTGAAGTTGAAACTCAAATACTTTGGCCACCTAATGAGGAGGAAGGACTCACTGGAGAAGAGCCTAATGCTGGGAAAGATTGAGGGCAAGAGAAGAACGGGACGACAGAGAATGAGGTGGCTGGATGGAGTCAGTGAAGCAGTAGGCGTGAGCTTAAATGGACTCCAGAATATGGTAGAGGACAGGAAGGCCTGGAGGAACATTGTCCATAGGGTCGCGATGGGTCGGACACGACTTCGCAGCTAATAACAACAAAAAAGTAGATAATTTGCAGTGCAATACATTTTCAGCAAAGTGCTCATACAACTTTTTTTTTGTCAAAAGCATTTTATGATGGGTCATATATAGCCTTTGAGATAATGTTGACTACTGTTAATTGCCTGGATTAGCCCCTTCAGTTTTCTTGGCAAAATTTTCAGAAGTAGATTGCCATTGCCGCCTTCTTAGCGCTGAGAGAGATTGAATGGCCCAAAGTCATCAGTTAACTTTTTACCTAAGGTAGACTACAGTAGTACTCACAGTCTCCTGGTTTCCATCTTGATGCCTTAAATCATTGTATCAAACTGGCTGTCAGAGAAGGAGACAGTCCTTCCACCCTTGCAGTTATCCTCTTCTCTTTACTTCTGTGTTTCCCAGACTTCTCCAGAGAGATAGGTCTTTGCATTATTTGCCCAAAGTATGACATTTTGCCTCTGGTCATTTGTGCTTCTAGTGAAACTTTTGGGTTGAATTGTTCAATGATTTATTTGTTTGTTTTCTTGGCTATTCTGGAGGTATTTTCAAGAGTCATCTCTAACACCAAGGTTCAAAAGTATCAGTGCTCTTTCTATCCTGCTACTTCAAAGTCCAACTTTACCTAAGATCTAAGATGGCGGCGCCTGGAATGGCTGCGGCTGCATTGGCTCTTGAAGGCAAATTAATCCACATGGAGCCCCATTTCCATCTGTCCTGTTTGCTATCGTTCACTCCCTAGAGACTAAAATGGACAATGTGAAATTTGTGCGGGCCCCGAACAAGGAGTATATATCGGAGGTGGTGACCCTTTGAGAGCCGTATGCAATGAAATTTCATTTTGATGTATGCCGATTGGTGTACATTCAAAGTGACAATAAAGTTATCATCATCATCATCACCTCCCTCAGAATGTCATAAAGGAAGGCTATAGTCGGCAGTATTCTGATCTTTGTAGATATAGACATAACATGGCATCTGAGGCATTCAGTAAGTGTGTGTCTGTGTGTCTGTGTGTGTTTGTATGTGCATACCTTTTGAGTAACCACTGCATACCTGAAGTAAATAAAAACTGCAGAGTGGAAAGAAGATAAAATATTAAAAAATGAACATTGGAAATAAGTTATCTAAGGCTGAAGGCACAAAATACAACCTATTGTTACGAAAGATAAAGACATAGCTTTGTAGCTGCAATAGAAAGGCTACAAACAGGCATCAGCTGCTAATACTAATACCCATAGTTACTGTCCTTAAAATATTCAAAACCTAGCAACATTGTTAGTTTTCAGCTGCCACTATCCCAAATGGGCCTTAAAAATGAATCTTTAATATATTTCTCTCAGGCATGGTTGGGTGGTCTTGAATTCCTAATTCCAAAATATATCTCTTTGCTAGCAGTGCTAGTTTTTCATGTGTTTTAGCATGAATAGGCATAAAGCATTTAAAATAATAGCTACACAAATATGATAAGATGTAAACATCGGATTGAGTTTTTGTAATCACTACTGCATACCTATTTCAGAAATAGGCTTATGGGTGAGGTTTATTACTTTATGATAATAAAGATATAATAAATAATTGCTTTTAAATTATATGAGTAGTTAGAGGCTGGTTTTGGAAAGCTAAATCAAAAATAATGAGGCAATTCTGCCTGAGTGTATTAATAGAAATGAAGACAGTGAAGATTTTTGTGACACCTTAAAACAGACATGTCAAACTCACGACGTCACATGATGTTGCACAACGTATCGGGACGGTTTTGCCATTGCCGGCAATGGGGTGGGCACGGCTTCCACGTGATGCATCTGGCCTACTGTACAGAAGTTTGACACCCCTGCCTTAAAGACAAATGTATTTGGAAGTTTAAACATAATAAGTTTTGGCTTTCTTTACTAATTTGTCTGTGTTGCGGTGAAGAGAAGATTAAAACACTGGCCAAAGGGATTCTGAATATGGTCTTGGTGCAAATAGCTAAAAATCTAAGAATACTATATACACTGCATATAACACAGGTGTTTTCTGTTTGAAGAAGGAAATGTCAAAAGAAAGAAAATTTCCATTCAAACAGTTGAACTTGCTTAAAATAGTATGTTAGACCTTGACTCTAGAAAATAGTTATAATTCAAAACTATTTTATTATTACAATATTGATATATAAAATATCCTTTATTAGAATAGAATTAATTTATTCTAAACAACCAACCTATATTACAGTACTTTAAATGGATAGACTTGCAGGACTTGGCTTTTAATTCTGTGAATTCAGCATAATGAATCTGATTTCATATTTCTATATACATTTTTATGAATCATTTTAGATGGATATCAAATTTTAGTTAAGCGATAAAAGGGGTGTGGAAATATATATTAAACACAAACAACGGGTTTATGTTCACATAGGAGTTAACCTGTCAAACATGGATATATGCACAATGGGCTCTAAACCTTTTTCTCTGAATAATTGTATTCCAGCTGATTAGATCCTAGTCTTCCACAAAGCACAGTTAACCTTGAGCCTTGCATGAATAATTAACCAGGTAGAAAATAAAGAATGTGAAGGCATTTTACTGGCAGAAAAGATCAGCTGACTTCTGTAAGCAAGTGTGTCTTGTTCGAGTGAACTTCAGCCAGTTTAAATATTTGTTCAAATTCCGTGATGCAGTGTATGAGTGTGCCTGTGTATACATGGACGCGGGTGTGGATGTATTTTTCTATAAAGCAGTAGAAGCTAGTGTTCTGTTCCTCAAACGTCAAGTACGATAGCAAAATAAACTCATTCAATTAAACATAAATGCAGCAACAGTGGCAACCTGGTGTACATAGCAACTTTCCAGTTAACTCGGATAACACGAAAGTACTATTAATCATGCTGTAGGCAGCGATATGGAATTGTGACAAGATTGTAAGCAAAAAAAAGAAAATGTGATTGTGAAGTGGAACTGCAACAATTTTTAAAGAATTGAGTGGTGGCAGACCTTCTGTAAGATTTCAGGATGACCCTAATAGCAGAGAGTATCTGTAGCTCAGGGTTGAATTGCAGAGTGCTTGATGCTTTCTGTGATTGGTTGTTTGATTGTAGTTATTTCATTATCCAATTAGTTAATACCATCAGTGCTTGAAACGTCTTCAAGAAAACAGCCCAGCTCAGTGAACAGCAAAAATTCCACACTGCAGGACAGTCCAATAACCTACTAGCCTTATTATGTGATCTATTGTGCGCGACAATTAGGAAAATGAGTCCAAACCCAAGATGGCCTCTCTTTGCAGAGGGTTAGACAAAAAACTGGTTTTAAATGCAACCCTGGGCTCTTCCCTGTTCTTCTGCCTTGTCATTTGCAGTTTGTTACCCACTCTAAAATCAGTTTGAAACTTACTCTTCCCAGTAAGCATGTGCAAGTATTGTGAATTTAACTGAATGGTGTGCAGGTTTTCCTTTCTTTTTTTAAAGAGCCCTGGAACTATGGTTGTCATTGTTCATTTAAATCTGCTTTATGAAGTCCAGCAGTGAAGTCTGTCCAACAATAAAGTCCAGTGGATAGCCCTATCTCCCCGCAGTGCCTTGGCACTTCCATTGGTCCTGATCCAATTAATTTTGAAGGTTAATGACCTCAACTGCTGCTCTTGAAAAAACACAGCAAAAATAGAGCATTTTGCAATGTTTCTGCTGGAACTGCGGAAGAGGTGGTTGCCCTTAGGCAGGAATTCACTCATTAGCTTACCTTGTGGCTTTTGTGTTATGCCCTCCTTCTTTCTCCAGAAGTCAGGTCAACAATCCTTGGTGCTGTTCTTGCCCTCCCATCCAGTCTCTTCTATCCCACAGAATGATGTCCTTTGTCTTTTTTTTTTCTACTGAACCATCCAGCACTCCAGGTCTTGCCATTATTTACTGACCAGTCATAGACTAGGGAGGATTTCCTGTGCAGCAAGTGCAACTCCGAAGATTTAGGAGAAACGTTGATAATTTAATCTTTCAAAAACAAAACCAATGTTTTTGAAAGCGAGTATAGAAACATAGATTGCTTATTTCTCTTAAATAACAGAAGTGGGAACATAATAAATGGATTCTTATAGCATATCTGTATTATATTCAGGAAACTACTGGTAACTCTCGGCTTATTGCAAAAAAACATGCTTGTAAAAAGCACAAGCCATTCAGGTGTAATAAGTTTTTTGTAAAATGTTATTTTATGTTATTTGTGCTTGCTTTGGTATTGAACAAGATTTTGAATTTCTTTTCAGCCACAACCACCAAACTACCACATTTAAACATCCAGTGACTGGCCAGATTTCCCCAGAAAACGTGGAGTTCATTTTACAAGAGGAGTAAGTAGATTGATTTGCCTTACACAACTATTCTTAATTCTAATTAGTAGTTGAAGTTCTACAAGCTTATTCTATAACTGCCTATTAGTGTACACTGTTGTTTCATTCCAATTGCTTATGAATGAATGATGGAACAATTTTTTCCCATTGTATGGGCTTTCATCCCAGACTCCAAAAATAAAAACACTTTCCTCCATTAAAAAACTGAGGCTGAATTACATTTTTTATTGTGACACGTGGAAAATTATTAGATACATATGAAAAATAATACACGTATCATTTAATTTATTGAATGACAATGAAATTCTAGCCCTTTTCATTTCTTTGTCTTGGCAATCTTCCCACCACATTTCTCACCATGCTTTTCAAAGGTAACCCCTCAGCCTGAAAAGAGTTGTATACCCCTTTTCAAAAAGTGCACAAGTTAGCAAGGAAAAAAAAATCTTCAGAATATTGATTTGTGCCAAAACAAAGATAGAAGAAAAGAAAATGCAACTCTTTATGTAAAACATTAAAATATTTTCCTCAGATACAAACATAAGAAAACAGATGTTACGTAGCAAAAGATGTTATAACACTTATTAAGTGTACCAGACCATCAGTTCAAAAATGCTATGAACATAATAGTATTTTATCCTTATTTCAGTATTGTTCATGTACATTATTAATTTTGGGATATTTTAAAAGGATTTATATCTTTAATCAGATGCTTTGTACATATGGAAAAATAAATTTTGCATTTAAAAAAACCCCATATCCTTAAAATATTGTTCTTGTTGTTGTTGTTAGCTACGAAGTCGTGTCTGACCCATTGCGACCCCATGGCCAACATTCCTCCAGGCCTTCCTGTCCTCTACCATCTTCTGGAGTCCATTTAGGCTCACACCTACTGCTTCAGTGACTCCATCCAGCCACCTCATTCTCTGTCGTCCCCTTCTTCTATTGCCTTCAATCTTTCCCAGCATTAGGCTCTTCTCCAGTGAGTCCTTCCTTCTCATTAGGTGGCCAAAGTATTTGAGTTTCAACTTCAGGATCTGGCCTTCTAAAGAGCAGTCAGGGTTGATCTCCTCTAGGACTGACCGGTTTGATTGCCTTGCAGTCCAAGGGACTCGCAGGAGTCTTCTCCAGCACCATAGTTCAAAGGCCTCAATTCTTTGGCGCTCAGTCTTTCTTATGGTCCAACTTTTGCAGCCATACATTGCAACTGGGAAGACCATAGCCTTGATTATACGGGCTTTTGTTGACAGGGTGATGTCTCTGCTTTTTAGTGTGCTGTCTAGATTTGCCATGGCTTTCCTCCCCAGGAGCAAGTGTCTTTTAATTTCTTGGCTACAGTCCCCATCTGCAGTGATCTTGGAGCCCAGGAAAATAAAATCTGTCACTACCTCCATTTCTTCCCCATCTATTTGCCAGGAATTGAGAGGGCCGGATGCCACGATCTTGGTTTTCTTAATGTTAAGTTTCAACCCAACTTTTGCACTCTCCTTCTTCACCCACAACAAGAGGCTCTTTAGTTCTTCTTCACTTTCTGCCATTAGAGTGGTATCATCTGCATATCTTAGGTTGTTGATATTTCTTCCGGCAATCTTAATTCCAACTTTTGATTCATCTAACCCTGCCTTTCTCATGATGTGCTCTGCATATACGTTAAACAGGAAGGGTGACAGTATACAGCCTTGCCGGACTCCTTTTCCAATTTTGAACCAATCAGTGGTTCCGTATCCAGTTCTCACTGTTGCTTCTTGACGCGCATATAGGCTTCTCAAGAGACAAATAAGATGGTCTGGTACTCCCATCTCTTTAAGAACTTGCCACAGTTTGTTGTGATCCACACAATCAAAGGCTTTAGCATAGTCAATGAAGCAGAAGTAGATGTTTTTCGGGAACTCCCTAGCTTTCTCCATGATCTCAGCTATTTGCAAAGGTTCTGTAGGGCTGTAGGGCTTCATAGAACCGGTCAATTTCATCCTCTTCAGCACCGGTGGTTGGGGCATAGACTTGGACTACTGTGATATTGAATCATTTGCCTTGGATTCGTACTGAGTTCATTCTGTCATTTTGGGGATTGTATTCCAGTATTGCTTTTCCTGCTCTTTTATTGACTATGAAGGCTACTCCATTTCTTCTGAGGGATTCTTGCCTGCAGTAGTATACCTGATGGTCCTCTGAATTAAATTCACCCATTCCTGTCCATTTTAGTTCCTTGATTCCTAAGATGTCGATGTTCAGTCTTGTCATCTCTTGTTTGACCACGTCCAGCTTTCCTTGATTCATGGATCTTACATTCCAGGTTCCTATGGAGAAAAAATCTTTACAGCATTGGACTTTCCTTTCACCACCAGACACATCCACAGCTGAGCGTCCTTTCGGCTTTGGCCCAGTCGCTTCATTCTTTCTGGTGCTACTAGTACTGGCCCTCTGCTCTTCCCCAGTAGCATATTGGACGCCTTCCGACCTGAAGGGCTCATCTTCCAGCGTCATATCGTTTTGCCTTTTGGTACTGTCCATGGGGTTTTCATGGCAAAGATACTGGAGTGGGTTGCCATTTCCTTCTCCAGTGGATCACGTTTTATCAGAACTCTCTGCTATGACCTTTCCGTCTTGGGTGGCCCTGCACGGCATAGCTCATAGCTTCATTGAATTATGCAAGCCCCTTCGCCATGACAAGGCAGTAATCCATGAAGGGGCCTTAAAATATACAATCAGTTAAATTGTTGAATCCTGAAAAAACATTAAATTGAAGATAGATGGCAGTTAATCTTCTCTTGTCTTGAGTGAAACCATGAAATTCATTGCTATGGTTTCACTCGCTGCTTTCTCCTGATAGTTTGGTCTTTTATAAGAGAAATAATGAACAATGACCCAATAATTGTTTTAGTTGTCTGTTTTTATGTATTCCTTGATTAAATATCAGTGACAACAATGGAAACATTCTGGACATTACGTTTGTCAGACCTTTTATTTGTCTGTGTTACGCTAGATAAGACTGGTGAGATTTCAGGGCAGCAATATTTTATGACTTCATTTAGCCATAACCTTCAACAGAAAATTCTGTCATGTTGCTAATTTAAGACTCATCTTTTCTTTTGCAACCTGTGCTCTTGCTTGGAGATTTAAAATGCAATATGGCACGAGCACTTTAATTTGGGAAAACAACAATAGAGGTTGAGACATACATTCCATATTTCAGGTATTTATGAGCTACAGGATTTCCCTGCATCAAAAACAGAATAAATTCAAATTAAAAAAAGAACTAGGTTACAAATTAGACTTTTAAAACACAATATTTGTTATTCAGCATAGGTTCAAAAGGCAAAAGTAAAAGTTTTTTTTAAAGTAAAAGACAAAAAAGGTGCTGGGTTAGAAACCAGGAGAGAAGTTCTAATCTGGTCCCATTTTAGGCATGAGAAACCAGCTGGATGTCTTTGGGCCAGTCAATCTCTTTTAGCCCAAATCACATCACAAGGTTATTGTTAGGGGGAAAGTATCCTTGCAGCCTTGAGTTGTATACAAGGTGGGGAGGGGGGGGAAGTGGTATAAATATCTTTTTAAAAAGTAAGCTTTTAAATAAATTTAATTTTGATAAATAAGATGTTCATTCAGGAAGATTTATTTTAATATTGTATAAAACCCAATTTATGTTTATTAAATAAATATACTATAATTAGTTAAATTTTATTTGATTCTGCAGGAAATAATTAATCTAGCAATATTTTCTGTTAGTAACATAGAGCATCCTTGTTACTCTCCAGTTATTGTACCTTTAATCTATTTTTCTTTCTCTGAGTTCCCAAAATATTTAAGACTAAAACATATAGGTAGTCCTTGATTTACAACCACAATTGCGATTGGAATTTTGGTCACTAAGTGATGCAGTCATTAAACAAGTCTTCATACGATCAAACTCAATTTTTTCTACCACAATCAATAAGAAATCAGATGGTTGTTAAACGAATCACGTGGTCGTTAAGTGACTCATACAGTATGTTTGTTAAGCAAATCCAGCTTCTCCAATTGATTTTGCTTGTGAGAAATCATCTGGGGAGGTCAAGATTGTGATCACATGACTTTGCAATATGCTGTAACCATTGTATATGCAAGCCACTTACCAAGTGCCCCCAAATTGCAACCACATGACCATGCAGGTGTTCTGATGGTTGTAACTTCAAGGATGGATCATAGTCTTTTTCCAAGACCATCACAACTTCGAACCATTGTTCAACAAATAGTTGTAAGTTATTTATTGTGCTAATTCTAAAAAAAAACCTTTAAAAAGGAAATTGGAGCGTGTGGACATTTTAGATTTAGATTTTGATGGGAAAGTTGCAGTCTTTGCTTCTATGGCAGGCCTAATCTGGATTACATTCCAGGGACTATACTTTCCTTTTTCAAAGCCAATTATGCAATTACACAACACCACCTGACTAGGCTTTTGGGGAACTTGGACGGGCCTGATTAGGATGTAAACATTAAGAAAATTAAAAGAGGATTCCAGGTCTGTAAGATAAAACCTTGCATAGCCACTGTATCACTGCTAAGAAAGCTACATGGTCTGTAAGCCATCAGGAGTAAAATTTGATTTGAAGGTTTTACCTTTTTTAATGATATGAATGATGTTTTATCTGACTTAAGCTATTTACTGAACTGGTGAGCTAGAAACAAGGGAAAGTTTGCAGCATTAGTTTTATCCCAATTCCACTGTTTTTTTTAAAAAGACTAACAATGAATTAAATTGTGATTTCTTACTTTTAGGCATAATTCACACATGTCCAAACATCAGATAAACCAAAGACCTTCAAGTATGGTCAGTGAAACATCTACTGCAGTAACTACATCCACTACGGATACAAAACTTGGATCCAAGGTAAATTTGAGTTTTTAATGAAATTTGAAAAATGAAGCATATTAAGAGAATGAAGTGTACTGGGGGGCATTGTGCCAACTGTACTATATTAAACCCATAGAAGAAATTCATGGATGTGTTTAGATTTGAATTAGACATATCCCTTTTACCTATTTTCTGTGTTCTTAAAGACGTATAGGGGGTTGATCCTAAGCGTGCATTGCTATTGTGCTCTTGTGCTAAGCATTTGTTTAAAATATAGTTTGGTGCTTGGACTTACAGTTTATTCATTGAACATTGTAATTGTATGAAAAAAATCTAAATCATTAGTCTTAAAGGCATCTCTTATGTGGTGGGAAGCTTGATGTAAACACTTCTAGGAAAACACTGTTTTATACCCCAGAGAGTAAATATTTTAATGAAAATGGTTAATACAAAAATAAGAATAACTTACCTATTATGGAACACAAACAGATATAGAAAAATAGTACACTGAATATTTTATATTTTATTCTTACAAACCAAACTATAAATCCCAAAATAACTTGAAAATGTTCCCAAGAAAATTCTACTACAACATCAAATAGCTAATTATGGCACTTTTGTATTTAGCTTGTTCTTTTTCATTGATGAACGAAAGTTTATATCAGGACTTTTGACAAGTGCAGGAGATCAGGAGAAAAGGCAGTTCAAATGAATACAGATTTATTGAATCTTAAGACTCCCTGCATTGATTTGAACTACTAAAGATCAAAGCAAATTGGCGGTAAATAAAAATCAACAAATTCAAGGTAACTTGGACTTAGATCTTTTCTGGGTACGAAGGAATTTGAGACTGATCACATGCTTGATCCCTCCCTCAAGCTCAGTCTGGTCATCTTTTGTGTCCAAAAGTTTCTTTATTCTGATCTTACTGGAACATTATTCTGTAGGTTCACATAAACATTAAAATAGAAAACTAGCAGAGATCTAAGTATAGATATATAAATATATGCAGATTCACTTAATCATATTACTAACTTAGCAACTGCAGTGATGTTGTTGACACAACTGTGTCAAGAAAAGTCATAAAATGGGGCAAAATTCCTTTCTTAGGAATAGAAAATTTGGGATGAATTGGAATTGTAAGTCAAGGACTAGCTGTACTGCAGTTTTTTTTTACTACCTCCCAGTTTGCAGAGATCAAGCAATAGGGTTTGAAGGACTGAAAAGTTGTGAATTTGTAATGCAATAGTTCATTATTATGATGTTGTCAAATGATTGCTTCTGCTGATTATTTTGTTAATACTTAGTCAACTACTAGTGTAAATTACACAACCAATAGCAGAATATAAGTTATTGTATTGCTCCACTGTTTCTTTGGAGTTAATCCTAAATATAGTTTGTACTTGCTTATCATATATATGTTTTTTTTTAGTTAGTAAAATCTAGCAATAAGGTTCATAGCTTTGGGAAAAGGGATCAAGCTATAAGGAGAAACCCTAATATTCCTGTTGTGGTCAGAGGCTGGCTTCACAAACAAGTGAGTATTATAATTTTTTTTGAAAAAAAAGTTGCTTTGATTTACAAAGAAGGGGGGATAAAAGAAGAAATGAACTAAACAAGAAAAGATAAAAAAAGGAAATGAGAAAAGCGGATTATAATAACTATGAGGAAAATCATTCAACCCCTTTTTAAACATATCATTAAACTAAATCACACTGAATCTTTCTGATCAATCTTTCTATTACGTCAGTAGAGTCAGTTCACACATATTCATCCGAAACTGTAAATCTGGGGTCATGCTGAAGAGTACCCTTTTATTAATTACACCCCATGTTGGTAAACCCAAAATTCTTCATAGTAATAAATTCCACTTTGGGGATGTACTGCGTAATTAAGAAGTATATTCCTGCCGTTAAACCATGCTGATATTCATAATGATACATTAACAAATTTATGGGTATGAAATTACAGTAGAACAAAAGTGGGACAAAGCATATCATATGAGGGTCTTCTCCATGTCTACTACATGTGCATTAATCATTTCTGACAAGATACCTGCTCTTCTTCCAGTATGCTAACTTCTTTATGCTAATTTCTAACTTTCCCTACATTCTAGAAGAGCTGTAAAACATTTCAGAAGTAGGCTTGATTATGATATGCTATGATAGCTGGCTCTTTTTTAGCACATTTTCATACATTAAAGAGACACATAGTCATTCCAAATTTTATTTAGTTTATTTTTGTGTTATTTTATTCTAAGTTTTTACCAGATACATATTGTCATTTGTGTTTCAGGATAGCTCTGGGATGAGATTATGGAAAAGAAGGTGGTTTGTGCTGGCAGATTACTGTTTATTTTATTACAAAGGTTAGTGAATATAAATCTTCGTTTAAAAATATTTCTGCAAATGAGAAGTAACTGCATATTGCATCTGTTGCTTAAAATAAAAATAATAATTGTCTCTGGACAATATAGAAATCAGCTTTTTATTTCCCACTTACCATATTTACCATATATGAAGAGGAAGCTTCCCCCCCCAATTCTTACCAGTTACCGTATATACTTGAGTATAAGCCGACTCGAGTATAAGCCGAGACCCCCAATTTCACCCCCCAAAACTGGAAAAAGTTATTGACTCGAGTATAAGCCGATCCGCCGTTCTGCAAGCCTCCGCCGCCGGCGGAGACTGGATCCGCGCTCTGCAAGCCTCTGCCGCCAGCAGAGGCTCGATCCGCCATTTTGCAAGCCTGAATACACAGGAATACCCTGTGTGGCCACGGCTCTCGGGGAAGCCCTGGCTGTCCGCTTCCTCGCTCCACGCTGCCATTCGGGGCCCGCGCGTTCCCCGGGCAAATCGCGGCACCCAGCAGGCGAGGAAACATGCCCACTCCAGTCACCCCCCCCTTCCCTCAGGAGACGCGAAGCAAGTGACCGCCCGGAGCTTACCGAGGACTTGTGCGCGGCCGAGGCTTCGGTGCTTCCAGGATCGCGCGCACCTCTCCCAAGCCGCCGCCATCCGGAGACCTGCCGAAGTTTGGGGAGGTTTGGGGAGGTGCGCGCACACCTCCCCAAACCTCCCCAAACGTCGGCAGGTCTCCGGACCTCCGCGCCCTGCCTCCCTGCTTCTTTCCGCAGCGGAAAGAAGCAGGCAGGCAGGGCGCGGAGGTCCGGAGACCTGCCGACGTTTGGGGAGGTTTGGGGAGGTGCGTGCGCACCTCCCCAAACCTCCCCAAACTTCAGCAGGTCTCCGGACGGCGGTGGCTTGGGAGAGGTGCGCGCGATCCCGGAAGCACCAAAGCCTCGGCCGCGCACAAGTCCTCGGTAAGTTTTTTTGTTGACTGGAGTATAAGCCGAAGTGGAATTTTTCAGCCCAAAAAGTGGGCTGAAAAATTCGACTTATACTCAAGTATATACGGTAATTTAGAATGCTGTGCTGCATTCTTAAGAATAAAAGACAGCTATTAAAAATAGTAGAGATGCAAATGAGTATAGCTATTATTAAAGTAAGCCTGAAGAATGGCTTCAGAAGAATTCCTTATCTAGCGGATTTAACTTTTTGTAAAATACAAACAGGGCTTCCTTCCTTGGGCAATTCATTTTAATTAGTTATTAATTTATTTAATACTGGTTTTATTCTAGCCTTTCCTTTTTTTTCTACTGAGGTTTTTAACAGTTGTAGATACATCCTTGCTTATGTGCATGGATGTATACTGGTGTGTCATATACTCACATTTGTTGGCAGAAGGAATCTCCAAACTGGCTTCTGGTTGGCAAACTAGGGTTGACCAAGTTGGCACAAGATTTTTGCACAAGAAACACACAAGACATGCTCACATTTTTTTTCCCATCTACTCCTTTTGGGTTTTAGGTTTATCTTTTGTTTGGATGAATATGATATTTGAGGGAAGGTTATCCTTAATGGCTGTTGCATTTTATAAGCATGCATTTCTGATATTGCACTGATATATCAATTGTTATATATACTCCTCATATAGAGAAAGTAAGAATTACTGTTTATTTATTCAGGCATCGCATACATCTTCACTAGCACTCTTTTTCTTTTGAATACTTTTAACTTTGTGAGCAATGTTGCATGGTCCCAGTGAAGAATGCATAATTAGAGCAAACTGAAACATACAAAGGTTTGATCTTCTTATTTAAATGTGAAGTGGACACTTAATGCATCAGTTTGTGTTTTTCATGCACACTTCATTTCTCTCATATGTCAGCTCTACAATTATTGACATGATCAGGGAATTTGAATTGGTATGAAATTTAGTAGGGGAAGAGAGACAATTCCAAACCGAAAAATTACTATTCCATTCTCTGGTTTAAGCTTTGCAGGATGAACTGAACACTATTGGAAACAGGACATTGGACTATATTTTTTGATATTGTTGGGAAGTGATTTAAATTGAATTATATACTACAATGTATTTGCAGAATATTTAGCAACATGGGCAGAAATTGGAATCTTCCTTATAGAGGGTTAGATAATATTTTTTTCTAGCTCTCCACTATTTTTTTTATTGGAAATGCAAAAGATTGAACCTAGGGCCTTCTGCATGCATGCATGTGCTTCCCCACTATATTGTAACCACTTAGTTTTTATAATACTCATTGTCTCAACTGGAAGATAGCATTTGGGTCTACTGAACATTTAGTACCTCCTGTTCTATTGATCATCTGTTGAAACTATCAACTATTACTCAATCACCTCAAATGAACCAGATAAGTCCTTCACTTACTATATTTAAGTTTTTGGACCAAGCAGTTAGTTTTGCTGTAAGTATATTTTGTTTTATTTTTTTAAAAATTGAAACCTGATTATTTCTTTCATTCAAAAGACAGCAGAGAAGAATCTATTCTTGGAAGTATACCATTACCTAGTTATGTAATTTCATCTGTGGGACTTGAAGATCATATAAATCGCAAATATTCCTTTAAGGTAAATTTACTATTTGCAAAATATATAGTTTCTTTTAAGCAACCAGATATGTTGCCTTTTTATATATACATATACATATACATACATGCATGCATGCATACACGTATGTATGTTTTAAAGATTATAGGTCTCCCTTTATATTTAATGGAAAAATAGAATTAAAACAACTCTGTACCATTTTTTTAATATAGTTTTGATATTTTCTTGAAAAGAAGCTAGTTGATTTTCTGATTCATTGGGAAAACTTGCAACTGAAACAATATCTTATATGTCTTTGGGTAGATTTTGCAAAACAATAGGTTTTGGACTTTTCTTTTCCTTGACTGGGCCCTGAATTGAGCCAACTGGCAAATTACCTGACAAATTCTAATTCTATAGTTTAGAATAATGTATTTATAAATATTATGTAGCATGTTTTAAAAAGCTGATTACATAAAGTGGATGGCATCTCAAATTCTGCAGTAGTAGTCTACACAACTCTAAACTTTTACCCTTGTTGCATATGCAATATTTTTTTCTGTTTATCATCATCAGGAATTGGATTAGTTTTAGCACAACTAGCATTAGTTTGATTGTATTTGGAAAATCATTTCAACCTATAGTTAGATTTAGGCTCTGTTGATATTAGTTAGTATAGTATTTAGTACTCTGGCTTAACATTAAAACCCAGAAACATATAATGCTGAGTTTTATAAGTACTGTACATATGAATTTATTAACTCTGAATGTATCTAATTCAGTGTTCTTAGCTTATTTGGTGTTCTTCAATACAAAAAGATTAAGTCCAAAAATGATTGTAAAGAGTGGGTGGAAATATCAATTTCTTTTGCACTTGGATTTTTTCCACTGCCAAAAGATTCCTATCAGAAAAAGGACCTTTGTGAATATAATACATTTTACCTATTTGAAACAAATTAATAATTCACATAAGAGATGGTATATTGTGATTGAAAGTATGTTTAATTAAAAAGAAGTCAAAATATACGCCATCCATATTTGTATTTTGCTTTCCAAAAAGAATTGGATGTCACATTATATATAACGCTAAACATTTTGGCTAAGTGTTTTACAATGGAAAAGTGATTTAAGGTAGCTACATGGCTATCTTCCTTCATTTTGTTTCAGAAAATTAGCGCTGAATGTGCTTACTTTATGTTACATAAACAATCATAATCTAAACCACAGTTCTTCCAATTGCAAAGTAGTTTGTTGGTTTCATTATGTGTGTGCATAATGCTAACCCACAAACTGCACCCAAGTGAAAAGTAATGCAGAGTTCCTCCAGAAGAGGTAATAGATTTATTTATCTATAATATAGTCCCCAAAGTTTAATTACTATGGGTGGTTAATTAGGTGATATTACATTTTACCAGTGTAGATATTTTATAGAGGGAAGAATGTGCCATTGAAAAACCTGCAATGAATAAATATTTCTAACTTCGTCATAAAATATGTATGCTAAATTATTCCCTAGAAAATTGTACATTATTGATTAGTAACATAAATTACATGCTCCATATTTCACAGATATAAATGTTCAAATCACTTGTGATCCCTAAGATAAAAATAGAGATAGATGAATTAGCCTCCCTGACAATTTGCCCATGATATATACTGTGAACCTTGAGACCAGGGCTTTTTTTGTCATAGAACGCTCAGAACGGAGTTCCGGCACCATTTTTTGGATGGAACCTTATAGGGTAGACAAGTTGGGTTGTATGACATGTGTGAGTTCCAGCACCTTTTTCTTTTACAAAAAAAGCACTGCTTGAGACTAACAGTTTACAACAGTAAAACATAAAAACTAGTACATAATAAAAGAAAGGCATGTTGCAGGACCCATCCACAAAACAATATATCTGATGGGAGACTAGAAGGTAGCATTTTTCTGCCACAGTGCCTAACTCTCTGGAAGATCATTGCTCCCAGGGCTGGGTTAACACTGATCTTGCTGGTCTTCCAGTAGAGCCTGAAAACTTGGCTTGCATCTGGTCTTGGGATCCCATTACATGGGAAAGGGACCTGCTAAGTGGCTGTATTGCTAGGGGAATGGAATGCACTCTCCTGCTGGTATATGGGGTTTGTTTTTTTGTAATGGTTTTTATTTTATTTAAAAAAATGTTATTTGGTTACTGGCATTCCTTGACTTACGACCACAGTTGAGCCCAAAATTTATGTTGCTAAGTGAATTTTTGCCCCATTTTACAACCTTTCTTGCCACAGTTGTTAAGTGAATCACTGTAGTTGTTAAGTTAGTAACACAATTTTTAAGTGAATCTGGCTTCCCCATTGACTTTGCTGGTCAGAAAATCACAAAAGGTGATCACATGATCCCAGGAAACTGCAACTGTCATAAACACATGCCAGTTGTCAAGCACCTGAATTTTAATCATATGACCATGGGGTTGCTGCACCGTCGTAAGGGTGGAAAATGGTCGTAAGTACTTTTTTTCAGTGCCATTGTAACTCTGAATGGCCACTAATTGAACTGTGGCAAATCGAGGACTATCAATTTTTTGTTATATTGCTTTGGTGTATTTAACTTTATATGTCACTCAAGAGTTATTTATGTGAATTGCATGGCTAAATTTACCAAATAAGTAAAATAAAAAATAGATTGAATATAAATAGAGCAGTCAATGAAAATGAAAACTCTTTAAAAAACACAATATCAGTATAATATACAGTTCAAACCTCACCTCCATTGGTCTTTGTATAGCTGCAACCCCCTACAAAATAATTCACTTTTTATTACTTTATGGAGGTATGTACCTGTTGAAGCAAATCTCATTTCTAAGAGGTCATAGAGACCATAACAGAGACACTTGACCTTTGGACCCTAACCGATGTAAATTCTCACATACTGGGTATAGATAATATCTCTAGATGGGATGAACTCATTGGATGGGATAGCTCTACCTGAAAAAGGCATTACTGCAGATAGCTAGGAGCCAAGCCATTGAGGGCATTAAAAGTCAAAATCAATATTTTGAATTGTATATGGAGACTGTAGATAACCCATTCAGTGCCTACAGTATATGGATAACATAGCTGTAGCAGCTTTCACTCTTTCACTCAGTTGCATTCTACACCAACTGCAATTTCGATGTAGTCTCTCAAGATGACCTAGTGGAGAGTACATTGCAGTAGTCTAACTTAAGGGTCATATCCACAGGAATTTCTGTTGCTAATGTTTATAACAGTAGTGTACTCATGCATTACAATTTGCTATTCATAGGAAGAAATGGTGGAATAAACAAATTAGTTTTCTCATTTCTTTGGTGGAAAATGTAGTGTCTTAATGGATCCATAAAAGCAGTCTTTCATATTGGTTGTAATGATGCATTTCCTTTCTCTCTTCTGTGTCCTAAGTCCTGAGCCCAGTGTAATTTATTTTCCGTTGTTGTATCTAAATCAGTTTATGTATTAATCTAAATTATTCCATCTTTGAAGTCAAATGCTTCTGTCTAATACTTTGCATTATTCGTAAAAATGTAGGCAGTTCTTTTCCAAATGTTTATTGTCACAAGTACTACTTTCAGAATTATTTATTCCTTGCATACTTTGGCTTTATTTCATGGATAATATTCCAATAAATAGATAGATATTAAATATTAGTAGTGCAATTCCATATATTTACTTAGAACTAAAACACCAGGATTTATTCCTATTGTCTTTCCCAATGAAGTAAAACATGCAACATCTCTTATTCCCAATGGCTTTCCATTTAAAAATTAGAGATATTTTGTATCCCAGATTTAATGTAAGGTAGCATGCCTGAAACACATTGATACTTTGAAAAATACCCACTATTAACCTTTCCTTCCTTCCTTCCTTCCTTCCTTCCTTCCTTCCTTCCTTCCTTCCTTCCTTCCTTCCTTCCTTCCTTCCTTCCTTCCTTCCTTCCTTCCTTCCTTCCTGAAATAAACTTTTTTTCTCTGCAAGAATCTATAGAATCCAATTTTTATTCTTTATTCTGTAGCCAGAAAGCCTAGACCAGGGGTCAGCAACCTGAAACAGTGAAAGAGCCACTCGGAACCGGTTCCCTCACAAAAGGAAAAACTGGGAGCCGCAAAAAATGTGTGTGCATGCGCGTACATGCGCGCATGCGCAGAACAGGGTTTGACTGAAGAGTGGAGCCAAGGCGAGATATGCACCTACCCTGCATATTTGAATTAATTGGTTGAAATTTTTTAGTCCCATTTTTTTTTTGGACTGCACATGGCAGAGGACTGGGAGCCGCAGGAGACGGCTGAAGACCTGTGGCCTAGAGCCTACATTACATAGGCTAATTTGTGTAATATTGGTTCGTATCCTGTACTGCGTATGAAAACAATTAAAATAATATGTTGCACATTTCTTATCTTACGGGACTGCACTGATTTTTCTTGGATGGAGGGAAAACTTAAAAGAAGATTGCTAGTAATTACACGCTCTTTCTGTGCTTTCTATTCAACTGTCTTCTTAACTGATTCCTTACTGTTTCCATTCAGGACTATCAATTTGATTTTATTCAGCAATCCTGCTGTTTTTTAGTTCCAAGTGTTTGCATGAGAAAAATTGTGAAGGATGGTATTTTAAGTGAACTTCAGAAGAGTTAAGATTCCATACCGTCATTTTATAAAAAGAGTGAATGACTGTTTCTAAGGGTTTGAATTTACACCAAATTCCTATTAATGATTTAGGCTTCCATCTTTTTAACTTTTTCAACTTTGTTCTTGTTCTGTGTGCTTTGGGTTTCTTCTCCATTTCTTCTTCTGTGCAATATGGGAAAGAGACTGCCTTTCCTTCTCCCTCTTTCCAGAATAAGGGCATCTGAATGCATGAATAGGTACCAAATATCACTTTTTCATCCCTATTGTGAATGTGTATGTGATGTATTTAAAAAATGGTTGTAAATTAGAACTGTTTATCCCAATTTATGACTCATAAAACTCTTGTGTGTTTTACTGTTACTGTTTGTCTCTGCACTTACAATCATAGCTTTTTATGTTGCTTATTTGGTGTGCTGCTAAGAGATAACTGGCTTATATTTAGACATTGCTGTTTTATGCTATCAGTTACACATGGTGGAGATAGTCCTTCTAGTGGCAGGGTTTGCTGATAGCATGACATGTTGCTTACTTTAATTGTGCAAGCTTGCTGGCTTACTCTAATTGTGTAAGCTTGTGGATATTGGCAAAGTTCTACTTTCTGCTTTTCTAACTAGACCATCAATGAAAAGGTTGTTTTACAGTCCCTCATCTGGAGAAAGTAGTGTATTGCATTAGGAGCCAATCAATATTATGATTGTATAGCCCATCTTAAAATGCAGAAAGCCCATAACCAATACCAAGCATAATTTAAGCCGCCCTGAATCTTCGGAGAAGGGCGGGATATAAATGGAATTAAATAAATAAATAATTTATTTATTGTTACTAGTACAAGCTGCAAATGGTCCATCAGATCACTTATGGTTCTTTTGATCATTCCCACCTTGGCTGGCTGAGGAATTCTGGGAGTTGAAGTCCACAAGACATAAAAGGGCCAAGTTTGAAGAGCCCTGTTCTAGGATATCCTGACCAGTATTGATCATTTTATTGTCACTAATTGCATAAAACAATGAAGAAGCTCACAGTTACAATGTCTATACACAGGAAAGCAGTATTTTTTAAATAATTTCATCTAAATGAAAAGTAACCCACATTCTAACATTTTCAGTACTGATCTCTAAAAGTAGCATTCACCAAATACTGCTTATAGTGGGAGATTTGATTTTAGTCAATAAATCTTCATTAATTAATTAAATTAATTATTCCATCCATCCATCCAATTTTGAAACTGCCCGCCTCCCTCACAGAAGGACTTTATCTCTATGGTTTGGGATAGTTATCTTTAAGAGCTTTTAGAGGTCTGCTAATGGCTAGACATTTTAATCTCAGTCATTAATAAACATATAAAGATAAACCACGTTTACACATCATTCAAAAGAGACAATAAAAAAACTAAAAAGGAAACAAAAAAACAGAATACATACATACATACATACATACATACATACATACATATATATAAGGTAAAGGTTCCCCTGCGCATGCGTGCTAGTCGTTTCCAATTCCAATGAAGAGCCAGTGCTTGTCCGAGGACATCTGGCTGGCATGACTAGACGCCAAAGGCGCACGGAACACTGTTACCTTCCCACCGTAGTGGTCCCTATTTTTCTACTTGCATTTTTTATGTGCTTTCGAACTGCTAGGTTGGCAGAAGCTGGGACGAGTAACAGGCGCTCACTCTGCTACGTGGCACTCGGGATTCGACCCGCCAAACTGCCAATCTTCTGATTGACAAGCTCAGCGTCCTAACCCACTGAGCCACCACGTCACCATACACACACACACACACACACACACACACAACCTGAAAGTTGTGTTATATTTGCCAAAAAGATAAAAGTAGTTCCTTTTGTCATGAATTCTGCCAGTTTATAAGTGCAACTTGCTAGCTTTATTTATTTATCCACACATTTTCCTCTGATGCTAAAGCTCTGTGTTTGATATAGTGTTACTATATGCCTCTATAATAAAACAGATTTAGTTGTGGCATTAAGTTCTCTTCCTTGTCTTTGCTAATGTGGCATGTATGTAGTAGCATCATAAATTGAACTAATTCGTATGATGTTCCCTCTTGCTCTGATTTCCCCCAAATATTGTACTCTGCCCTGTGTTTCACTGAATGTTGTGGCTGCCTGCAGCATGGCATGTAAATCAACTCTAATAAGAAACAAATTTTTGTACTTAGCTTACCCCAAATGTGATGTGATCCAGAAGGTGCTAACTATCACTTTTAAAAATTGTATTGCACAGTAAAATAGCATATTCAAAGTGGTGATAACCAATCTCAATATTTGGCAACAATTTTATAAGTTTTATATTTTAATAAAAACAGAAAATAACTCTTTAAAAATATTCATTCCAATAAAAATTGGTAGTATTAAAGATTTTTAATTTTCTTCTTCTCAATATAATGTTTATAATTTCAGCCAAAGAATGAGAAAACATAAACTCTGCTGGCCTGTCAGTGTAATTTTTGCTGTCCATTTCCTTGAGATAAGAGGAATGGTATAAAAGGTTAAGTTAAAAGAGCCTTGGTGGAGCAGTGGGCTAATGCCTCCTTAAGTAACACCAGCTGCCTGCAATTAGTGCAGGTTCGCATCCCACCAGGCTCAAGGTTGACTCAGCCTTCCATCCTTCCGAGGTAGGTAAAATGAGGACCCAGATTGTTGGGGGCAATTAAGCTGACTTTGTAATAATGCCGCTTGGGAGGGGTGTGAAAGCCCTAATAAGCAGGCATATACATAGAATGAAGGCTACTGCTAAGTTTGTAAAGCCGCCCTGAGTCTTTGGAGAAGGGCGGGATATAAATGGAATTAAAATAAATAAATAAATAAATAAATAAATAAATAAATAAATAAATAAATAAATAAGTTACTGATACAAAGGCCACAAACAAGCTGTGATGCCATTGGAATTGTATGGGGGGGAAAAGTCCCACACATTTATCCTATTGCACAGAAACCATCAGGACTGTACTGTAGTGATTTTGATGGTACCACCTTATATTTTTGTAACATAGGCCCTATTGATTATTTAAAACATTTTTTCAACTTAAGTAGCTGCTGCTCTTTCAAAAACATGGGATTTTCCTCTTTGATATTGGCTAAAGTGCCTCAATCTCTCTCTGTTTACAGGCTGTCCATACAGGCATGAGGGCTTATATTTATAATAAGAGTTCTGTTATTGGCTCTCAGGCAGAACATTCAGGGATGCGCACGTACTACTTCAGTGCAGATACTCAAGAAGATATGAATGACTGGATCCATGCAATGAATCAAGCTGCTCTTATGCAAAGCCATTTTTCACCAAAGAGGCAAGTTCACATATTTATATATGTTTGTAATGAACAGTATATTTTCAATCATACTTAAAAACATTGTCTTTTTTACAAAAAAAACCCTCTCTGACTTTTTAATATTAAAGTATTAGATGTTGCTGCCACCTGCAGAAGGCTGTGCCCATTTATTTACAATAATGAGCAATAATTTCATTCTGAAAACCTTGCCAAGAAAAACTGCAAGGACTAGTCCAGGACCTCCCAGGGATCAATATTGACCTGGATGCCAAATATAAATTAAATATAAATATTTAAAACTTCACACAAGTCTGCCTATAATTAAATATTTCTCCCATTTTTCTTTCTCTAAGATTGCATTAAATTTAATTCTTTAGTTTGGTGATTTCTGTATCTGAAAGGATTTCTGTAATGATGTGAAGGTAATTATTTAAAGGTAAATGTAAAAAGAGGTAATTATCAAGCTTTAGAAAAGACTGAATTTGGAATAAATGGGGAAAAGGCAGAAAAACTGAGTAAACATTTATTGAATTAATGTATTGACAAGGTGAATTTCACATCAAAAGTTTTTTTTATAATCTTTCATAAATAAATAAATAATAAACATATGTATTTGAGGGGTCCTCGGTGTTCTCTGAGTTTGTTTTCTTGCAGACGTTTTATTACCCAAACTAGGTAACATCATCAGAGCACCAAGGACCCCTCATGTCAACCCTGAGCAACAAATATTCTCCTTTATTAGTACTTATCTATTTTCAGTCATTTAAAATGCTCTCTCAAGCCATTTGCAAAGTGTTTAAAATAGATGTTTTAAGTTGTTGTAGTTCAGATACTATGATACTAACAATGTGAATGAATGCCAGAGACTGCAGGACTTCAGAGCCTGTGAATTAGTAAGAATCATGTTCATTTGGCAAAAGAAAATACTAAAGGCAGAGGGAGTATTTTAGTTTTTCTTCTTGTTTTATCTGAAATTTTCATAGGATCATAGATAAGTGATAACAAAGGCTGCAGAAAGATAAGAACTTTTATTTACTAGGTTGAAAACAAGTTCTCTATATATTTTTGGCTACCTAAACATTCTTCTTTTGCTAAAATAAAATATAAAAATAGATATTCTACAGATGTATATTTATTCATGCTAACCCTCCCAGTCCTTGAAATAACTTATCTTAGGAGGCAGATTTGATAGCAACTATTTAAATAAGTTTCTTCTTATGGAAGTAAGGATAGTCATTTTAGTGGGTCTTAAAAATGGTTTGTTTTATTAAAGTTTCATGCAAGCAATACGTTAAGATAATAGATTCTGTAGTTCTGATTGCCTGTTCCTCAATATTATTCCAATATCCTTGCCTTGTCTTTAAAATGATCAGTCAAAAAGCAAGCAGTAACAGGAGTTGTTTTGAATGTAGCACTGATGGGACAACACTGAGTAACTTTACTCAGTTTCCTTCCTCATCAAATAAATAATTGGATGGGCCAGTGTAAAGCAGATTTCCTCTTCAGAGGTCAAAGGCACTAGGTAGAAATTGGGAGATTGTGAGTTCTAGTCCCACCTGGGCGTAAAGCCAGCTGGGTATCCTTGGCAGTCACACTCAGCCCTAGGAAGAAGGCAAGGGCATTGTTGTTGTTGTTAGTTGTGAAGTCGTGTCCAACCCATCGCAACCCCATGGACAACGTTCCTCCAGGCCTTCCTGTCCTCTACCATCTTTTGGAGTCCATTTAGGCTCACACCTACTGCTTCAGTGACTCCATCCAGCCACCTCATTCTCTGTCGTCCCCTTCTTCTATTGCCCTCAATCTTTCCCAGCATTAGGCTCTTCTCCAGTGAGTCCTTCCTTCTCATTAGGTGGCCAAAGTATTTGAGTTTCAACTTCAGGATCTGGCCTTCTAAAGAGCAGTCAGGGTTGATCTCTAGGACTGACCGGTTTGATTGCCTTGCAGTCGAAGGGACTCGCAGGAGTCTTCTCCAGCACCATAGTTCAAAGGCCTCAATTCTTTGGCACTCAGCCTTTCTTATGGTCCAACTTTCACAGCCATACATTGCAGTTGGGAAGACCATAGCCTTGACTATACAGACTTTTGTTGGCAGGGTGATGTCTTTGCTTTTTAGTGTGCTATCTAGATTTTCCATGGCTTTCCTCCCCAGGAACAAGCGACTTTTAATTTCTTGGCTGCAGTCCCTGTCTGCGGTGATCTTGGAGACCAGGAAAATAAAATCTGTCACTACCTCCATTTCTTCCCCATCTATTTGCCAGGAATTGAGAGGGCCAGATGCCATGATCTTAATGTTAAGTTTCTTAATGTTAAGTTTCAAAGATCATGGCAAGGGCATATCACATCTGAAAAACCTTGTCAGGAAAATTGCAGGGACTAATTTAGTCAAAAATTACTCAAAAAGAGAAAGAAGGGTATTTTAATAATTGAGAAGAAAGGCTCTACTTTGTAACCTTTTAGTCATTCTAGTCTCACTATGTCTATTTATAATGTATATGCATAAAGAATATGTGTATATTCTAGTCTTATCACATCTGGAGTCATCAGTTTGGGTAAGCTGCTTTAGTCTCTACAATGAACAATAAATATGTAAATTAAAATATACAATTTTAATAAAGTACTTAAATATGAAGTGTTCTTAAAGAATATAAGTGAAGAACCACCCCCCATTGGGACCCAAGCCAACCAGCAGAGCCAGGTATTAAGGTCTTGTGGAAAGCCAAAAGAGTGGGGGCATATCTCATCTCTGATCTCACCTCTGGCCACCAAATGTTAGGTTTGCACATCATGCTAATGCACTGTGCTACTCTTGCACATGTTGATTCTTCTTAACCATTGGCATTCAAAGTGACAAAGCTACAGGGGAAATTGAGACTTCTAAAATGATGTAAAATGAAACTAATTGTAGACATTTTTAATAACCCTATTTTGATTATGAGAGTGTCAGTTTCATGAGATTTTGAAAGGGGTTTAAAGGTGAGGAATTAAATGGCCTGGGATCAGAAAGTATTTGCAGTCTCTGCAGTAAAACAAAAACTGCTCAGTTGAATTATAAAATCTGAGCAAACAGAAGTGATTAAAAATACTGTGCTGACTTGTGTGCCTGTGGATTTTTTTTTCCTTAGAGGAACTGGAAAAACAGATGAGCACGCTGTCCTTCAAGCTAATCATATTGATGCCTACAAAGAAGTTGCAAAGTTAGAACCTGCTGATGCAAAAAGAGGCTACAGAAAATCACCTGAAATGTCCACCTATGGCAAACATGAAGAAATGAAAAAAGTAAGAGATGATGAACATTACCCTGCAAGGAAGAACGCTGTGGGTTCCAAATGGGAGAAACCTAAACATGTAATAGAACCTGGTGGAACACTGAATCCTGCCTCAAGTATCTCTCGGCCTCAAGCGACTCAGACTCTTGAGAAGAATGGAATGCCTCCAAGTTCATTAAATGCAGGTCCAGTAGAGCAGAATGGTATCAGTGTCTATAAAAGAGGTTTTATTCCCAGATCAACACAAAATAAGGAGACACAAAGGAAAAGTAATATGACTCACATAGAACATTGGGTAAAAGTCCAGAAAGGAGACACAAAAAGGTTGGTAAGCTAGGACTGTTTGTTCTATATTTCATTGTTTTAAAGTAGAGGTTTGGTACTTTTCCTGACTCTTTCAGTTAATAATCCTGATTGCCTAATTCCCCTTTCTAGTACAATTATATGGGAGCAGCAGCAACCTTTGGAAGAGCTCTGTGGGTCTACATAGAGCCTCAGGTTATACTGTATACTTTTGCTCTTTTGTTCTTGAAAAAGAAAATCTTGGAATTTAGGAGTTAGAATGTGCAGATCAATGTAACTCCAATCTATCTGAGTATCATATATATTCATACAACATTTAATTTGTTTTTCCCCCCACCAAATTGTTCTAAAAAGAATAATTCAGAGTGGTGTTATATACCGTGTTTCCCTGAAAGTAAGGCCTACCCTGAAAATAAGCCCTAGCTTGATTTTGGGGGGTGGGTGGGCCCAATATAAGCCCTATCCCAAAAATAAGCCCTAGTTTGGAAGTGAGGCGCACACTTAAAAATCAAGCTAGGGTGGGGGTAGGGATGTGGATCTGCCCCACGCGCCCCACACCCCCTTAACTTGCAACTGGGCCTCTCCTTACTGCCCCACTTCTTCTGCAGCCTCCTCTGCAGCCAGGCCTTCGTTTCTCAGTCACAGGCCTTTCCAGAAGCCTGTGCAGCCAAGAACCAAGCTATGGATTCAATCCATAGCTTGGTACTCGGCTGCATAGGCCTTCCAGAAAGGCCTGACTCCAAAATGCATGCTGGAATGAAGCTGCTCCTTCAGCCCCAGACGAAGTGGACCTACTGGGCAGGGCTATCCGTGCCAGAGGTAAGTAAGACTTCCCCCCAAAATAAGACCTGGCGCCTCTTGGAGGCCAAAAAAAAAAGACCCAGTCTTATTTTTGGGGAAACACGGGAGATTTGGGATGCAAGATTTTCAGCGTATCTTGGAAAGGAAAGTTGTAGTGGTAGAAAATACCTACAAAGCTAGCTTGGGCATTACATATAGAGAAAGTGATTTTTCATATTATGAAGTCTAGAAAATTGGATGGGAGAAAGAAATGTCTAATGGTCCAGTTTAAAAATCAGAACTATGAAAGCTTCCAATCTCCTATCTAACTGTTCATCAAGGATCTCATAGATTGAGAAATTACTGAAAAAAGAAAGCAAGTTGAACCTTGTTATCTTGTACCTCTTCAATCCATTTTAGATTTGTATATTTTATAGCTTGTGTAGACCATAACTGGTCTAAAATATAGATTTTTGTTTATTGAGGCCGTCAATATTTTTTTTTCATTCTTATTTGTACTCTTCTGTAATTTTGGTCAAGAGGTCTTGCTTACCACTCTTAATTACTGTAATTAGGTTTTACAAGGTCTTCCTTGACTTCTTGAGACATAAACTCAAGTTTTTTTCTCTAAAAACATGACAGAAGGTTAACCATCTATTAATTGTGCAAAAGATTAGGCTATATAAATTTATGACTTGCCACACTTTTTAACTTTTTGTCTTGAACTATAAACAATAACTCATATGAAGCCAAGTAATGAAATTATATATATTTACAATTGGACAGCAACTTCAATTACTTTCTTCATTTTTGATGAACATCATATTCCAGCAATAGCTTCTCAGGATAAGATCAATGTAAATAAATAATTATATATAGGTAAGAGAGCTTTCTCCACACTTAAATTCAGTGTATTAAGCTCTGAAATTTCTTTTTTTCACCTGGAGTTGATGAAATATTTTCTTGAGTGGTATACTACACCACCTAGAGGTAAGGGTTCTTGGTGAATGAATACAAAATTATAGTGACACATAATTATATATTTTTAAATAATGGAGGGAATTCCTATAATATTGTTTTGCATGGATCATGCACTCTGACCCATTGTTATCTATATTCCAAAATTTACAAAAATCTGTCTACCAAAATCTGTTTTAAATTTCAATTTTGCAAATGTTTGGCTTTTTAATAAGAGTTGTCTTTTGCTTAATCCCTAACAAAGTCACTTTCTTGCAGTCTTGCATCTGACCAGACTCTTACTCGCCAAGTACCAAGCCATTCTGTATCCTTTCCTGAAAATTACCATACTTTACCAAAGAATACTAGGCAACCTTCTGGAAGCTCCCCTCCCTCAAACCATGATTTGCCAAGTGACTACAAATATGCTCAAGATCGAGTAAGTCACCTGAAGATGTCCCATGATGAGAGGAAAGCTAACAAAGATGGTACCGTTTGGCAGCTGTATGAATGGCAACAAAGAAAGCAGTTTAAACATGGGAGCCCAACTGCACCTGTTTATATTAGTTCTCCAGACTTTACAGATAGTAGTAAAGGAAGAAGTTCATTAGAAGTTCCACGTTCAGTTTCAGTTCCCCCTTCCCCATCCGACATACCTCCACCAGGACCCCCCAAAGTTTTTATATCACGAAGACCACACACTCCTGCAGAAAGGGTTACTGTCAAACCACCTGAGGAGAGACAAACAATAGACGTTCCTTTCGTTGGCTCACCAAGGAAGATTCGAAACCACGCTGTAAAAGTGAGTAAATAGAAAAAAACCCTGTTTTTTCTAGTTTACTAATCAGTTAATTTAAATTAAATTAGCATGCTAGATAATGTGCAGTTTATCTGATAATTGGGTACCGTAAAGTTGTACGTTATCTACTGCCGCTTTCTTATCAAGGTCAGGTCCTCTGATTTTCAGCATGTAGCTAATTATAGGTTTAGAGAAACAAGATTCATGGGATATGGGCTTTAATTGCTCATTAGTCTAAAGTTATCTGAATGAGAACCGAATATTGTCACTTCTTGAGAGACAGAAGGATGGGCACACTGCACGATTATAAGAATGTTGCATTTGATTTCATTGATTTCAATAAATTGTCCGTGAGTAAACTTTTGAAAATATAGCTCATTGAATTAGGCTTTAATCAGTTAGAACAAAAATATTTGTTATAAGCAAAACATTTCCACCGATAGTTCTTTAAACAGACATACGATATTAAAAATACAGTGACAATGCCATTTTGTAGAAAGACATATACAAAGAAAGAAAAAGTGCATATTTTGTAAAATAGCATGTTATGTAATTTAATTAACAAATTAACATTTCCTTGTTTAGGAAGAAAGTTGTGTAAATCAGTTCAGACACAGTGGCTAGGAACTCTATAGTGTAAAAGAACAGAAAAATACTTTTCCCACTTGAAATGTCTCATTAATAATGCTTTTCAATTTATACAGAATTCTCTACACATAGATAGACGTTCCATGCCTACAATGGGATATATGACCCATACTGTAAGTGCTCCAAGTTTGCATGGGAAATCGGTAAGCTATATTGGCTATACATGTTTCCTTGTCTATGTAGTAGTAGATTCTGATAGAACCGCTAAGGGTGTCTGAATCTTTATTGGCTTTTCATGTCATATTGATAGAATGAAGTAATTTGAACTTCCTGTCATTAATGGTGCCCTTTTTCACTGCTACTGAATCCTTAAGGAGAACTGTAAATAGAATTCCAATAGAGGGATTGGCCCTGTTGTGTGTGTTGTTACATACATTTTTAGCCTTCAAGCAGATAAACATTTTTATTGGCATGTGAAATAAAGATATTTAACTCTGGTGGCTCTCCCTGAAACTTGCTAATTTCCTCTTTACGATGTGTCCAAATACCTGCAGCCTGAAGAGCTAACATTGCTTCTCATTCGATTAAGGAGACATCAGGCTAACTTGGCTCATATACGAAATTACACAATCGCCCAATTACTACAGCACTTGCCAACTAATTCCACTTACCAGGTCAGCTGCTAATTGGCTCATCTGTGCTGTACATGATGTTCTGTGACTCTGCAAGTGCTTCACCGGTGCCATGCTTGAGTCCGTGCTTTCTTGCCCATTCTTAAGTCTGTTCAAGTCCCTGGATCATTCATAATTTTGCTTTGCTCCTGCGTGCAAATGATTACCAGCATTTTTATACTATTGGGGCTGTGGCACATGAGTAACTGCATTTTGACTATTATTTTGCTTCAGTGTTATTTTTGTGAATGCTGCATTTTGTTCTAAAACAAAACCTGTTTAAAAAGTAAGCTATTGTTTTGCAGTTTCATCTGTTTTGACTGAAAAAAGTAAACCGTTCTGATAATTTACAGTGGAAACCATCATTTATCAAACCTGCTTTTCTCTCTCTCTGCCTCAGCTATGTATTTTAACAATGAGGGAAGGTCTAAATACACCAGGATAGTCACATATTTTACTTATCTGAAAGGATGGTGGCCTTTTAATTCTCTTTTAACTTTGTATTTTATATTGATATGATTTTAAAATGCCCTGTAAACCGCCCTGAGTCCTTCGGGAAAGGGCGGTATATACAGTAAATCTAATAAAATCTAAATCTAAAATCTAAATCTGAATTGTGGACAATCCCACCAAAAGTGAGAATACAAGTTGTCCTTGACTTGCAACCATTCGTTTAGCTACCATTCAAAGTTGCAACAGCACTGAAAAAAGTGACGTATGCCCAATTGTCGCACTTACGACTGTCACAGCATCACCATGATCACATGACCAAAATTTGAGCGCTTGGCAACCTGCATGTATTTACAACTGTGGCAATGTCTTGGGGTCATGTGATTGCCTTTTGCAGCTGGCTTCTGACAAAATGGGGAAAGCCAGATTTATTTAACGACTGTGACAAAAAAAAAGGTTGCAATATTGGGCATGAGTCACTTAACTGGTTAGTTTACGAATAGAAATTCTGGCCCCAATGATGGTTGTAAATTGAGGACTGCTTGTAGGCATATTATGCACCCAGACACAACTCTGCAGGGTATCCAGCTTCTTCACTATGTCAGCCTGGGATGGCCAATGCTAGTTGAGGCTAATCTTAGAGGTTTACCATTCCCGTTATCAATGTATGAGTGGGTCTCTCTCTCTCTCTCTCTCTCTCTCTCTCTCTCACACACACACACACACACACACACACACACACACTCTGCTGTTATCGTTCATTTTTGCTCATACAGATTTGCTCTCTTGTGATATTATTGGGTATTGTCTTGCCCACAACTATTCTATTAGAAGCCACATTCCAAAAAAGTGGGTAGGAACAACATTTATTATTTATTTATCAAATTTCTTTACAGTCCATCTTATCTAATGACTCTGAGACATTTACAAACAACATAAACAATATAAAAGTGTAGCTAAAAGCACAAATGAAACCAAAATTAAAAGCAATGGTAAAATTTGCAAGTTAAGAATAAAAGTCAAGGTTAAAAAAATCATGAAGCTAAAAGGTTAATAAGGCAATGAGAGCACCCTCATGCCAGCAAACATCCCCAGGGTTGCATAACACTCTTAGACATCCATGTTAATTGGCGGAATCAGAATTTAACACTGGGGGCTCATGTCATGTTTAGAGGTACGATTTGTATATTTGTAATACAACATACTTTTTAAAAAAATATATTATGATTTATTGGATTGTTGTAAACTGCCAGTTTTCCTAGAAGCATTACAATACATAAATTTTACAAATAAATAAATATATATGCATATTAATTGAAATAATAATTACATCTATATTTATAAAATATGCATTTGCAAATTGTAAAGTTTACATTTACCTTTGAAAATTATATTTGCAAAATTAAATGATCCACACCTGCATATAAAAGTAAAAACCATTGTTTCTTGCACACATATGTATACATGCACGCATACATACAATCTTCTCTTCCCTTGCAGATGAAAGAGAAAAGTAGGATGGCAATAGAATAGGAGAAGGGAATTAACTGTTCAGGAAAGGGGAAGGGAAGCAAAAACGGTGGAACAAAACTAAGCAGAGATAAGGCAAATAAAGAGATAACTGGATAGTGAAGGGAAAAAAGAGAAGCCCGTTATTTGTGTTTCACAAAGGATTTGAATTCAGTAAAATATTGTGCAAACCAATCTTTAGCGGTACCTGGTTAGGGCTAGGGTTAGGGTTATATTGCTCTCTCCCTCTCTCTCTCTCTCTCTCTCTCTCTCTCTCTCTCTCTCTCTCTCTCTCTATATATATATATATATATATATATATATATATATATATATATATATATATATATAATAAAGGGAACAGAAAATAAGACATCCTACTATTAAATACAGTACATTGTGTTGTTTAAGTGTTCCCTTTATTTTTTTGAGCAGTATATTTATATTTATATATATTTTTTCATGAATATATTGGTGATTCTTTTGTATCACAAACCAATTGCAATTAAACACAGAGAAGTGTTCAACTGTCGGCAAGATGTATTACACTCAAAAGAGAAAATTATGACAAGTTAATGGACCAAATTACAGCAGACCTAGATAGATGGAAAAACTTGCAGCTCTCCTTTATGGGGAGAATAGCGACAATCAAGATGAATATACTTCCCAAATTACTCTTTTTATTCCAATGTGTACCAATTAAATTAGGTAAGGATTTTTTTGAAAATTTAAATAGAATTACATCCAAATTTATTTGGCAAGGTAGAAAACCGAGAATCAAGTTAAAATTATTACAGGATACAAAGGAAAGAGGAGGGCTCGGCCTCCCGAATTGGTAAAAATTTTATCAAGCAGCAATAGCGGTATGGATAAAGGATTGGATACACTTAAGGAACAGAAGACTACTAGCATTAGAAGGTCATGACATGCAAATTGGGTGGCATGCTATAATGTGGGACGGAAAATATAAGGCTCATCAGTACTTCCAGAATCATCATATTAGACAGACACTATTAGACGTGTGGATAAAAATTTAAAAAATTAATTATATAGAAATCCCCAATTGGCTATCCATATTAGAGATTTTCATGCACCCCAAATTCATAAATTTAGGAAGTGTAATTACATATAAAGATCTCTTAGACGAAAATGGAGACTTGAAAACAAGAAAAAGACTATTAGATGATGGTATAGAGTTGGAATGGTGGGCATACTTACAAATACAGTCACGATACAGAAAAGATAAAAAAGAACCAGGGATAAAATTAGAGCATACACAATTAGATAAAATTCTTCTAGGAACAGAAGACCAAATGATAAAAAAGATATATCAATATTTATTAGAACAGGATTTGTTAGAAGAACAGGTAAAAGAAAAAATGTTAACCTGGAGCAAAAATTTGGGTTACAGTATTGACCTAGATAATTGGCAATCACTATGGGATAGAAATAGGAGGTTAACGCTAGCCACCTCCTATAAAGAGAGTTTTATAGATGGCACCTTCCCCCTACAAGGTTAGCAAAAATAGATAAAAAAAATCTCACCAATGTGCTGGAAATGCAGAAGGCTTCCAGGGACTTACTATCATATGTGGTGGGAATGTTCAAAAGCGCCAAATTTTTGGTAGCAGATAAAAAATTGGTTGGAAGAAATATTACTACAAAAAATTGATTTAAAACCAGAAACCTTCTTATTATGGATTATTAATGATAAACTCATCAAAGCATCTTTCTACTTATTAGCGCATATTTTAACTGCAGCAAGATTGGCATATGCCCAAAAATGGAAAAGAAAGGAAACTACCCACTGAAGAAGAAATAATAGATAAAATTTTATCCTGCGCCGAAATGGACAGGTTAACCCTAGAGATCAAAAATAAGACTGAAACAATTATGAAATTTGGCAAAATTTGTACAATTGGTTAGAGATAAGGAGGATCGCTGAGATGACTATTGTTTGATTAGTTGATGATGTAAGAATTTCTTATTAGCGCCTATATCAGGACACAACTGAAAGATATGTAAATATAATGCTGACGACTGAGACAGTTTGCTAAAAAATTTACAGATGTTATATGTACAGTTTGTTATACTCTGTCCTGTCATAGAATGTATTTTAAGTTTTTGTTATTTCTTTCTGTAACATAAGGTAATACTAATAGTAGTGTTGTAGCTAGGGAAGTTGAATCATGTCCACTTTTGTTTTTAAATGTACATTTAATAAAATTTTCTTTAAAAAAAAGAAGTGCTCACAAGAGTTTCACATAGTTGCTATTTATGAAAAGCACGGAATGTCAGTTTGAAGTTTGGACTAAATAAACTACGGTATACAGAAAATGTCAGTCATCTTTTATGATTACTTTTAGAACTGCACAATTCTTCAGTTTCATTTTGGAAGTGGCCTCACTAAATTTTTCCTATGGTTACCATTCCTACTTTGGGTTGGAAACTATGCAGAATATAATTTGGGTGTTTTCTTGGTCGTGTGTTGGCATTATTATGACAGACATCTTCTCTCCTTTTCCTTCCCGCCTTTTCACTCGCTTTTCTGTGGGAAAAGTTTTTTCCTCTCAGCAACTGAGCCTACTCTTAGTTTCTACTTAGCAGCTAACTAGAACAGAATAGCTACTTGGTTTGCTGGGTGGCTCCATTTCAGGATATGAATGAGCAATAGCAGTAGTGACCGGACTGTCCATTTTTAATATGCTCAGTCACTCAATTCTTTTGGTTTCATATTATAAAGTTAACCTGAAGGGAAATGTATGCTTTAAATAAGGAACTTGGTTAAAACGATGACTATGGTGTCTCATGATGAATTTAAGTAGTCTAACATTAAGTCTAACACCTAAAAGTAACTTTATTTTTAAAATAATTCCATATATATGGATTTATGTAGCACTGCATGTAAACCAATTTGGTAGCTAACAAGCCTTTATATTTTGAGTGTTTGCTTCTGTTGATTGATTTGTGCACTTCTCATTCAACCATAACTATCAATTGGAAAAGCTAAGAACAAACTATTCTTCCTTGCTGGATAGTTTTCATTTATGTTCAATTAGATCTGAGCTGCAAAACTCAAGATCACAAACAGCAGCAAAGAGAAACCGAAAAATCAATACTCTTTGCTGCCCTATAGTGATCATCAATATTTTTCTCACTAGACTTACCACTCGAATATAAAGTTTTTTGCAGAAACTTCTAACATACTTGATAAACAGAGTCTAATTATATAGTAAATTATATTTTACTAATGTTATGTCCTATTATTTGCAGGCTGATGATACCTACATCCAGCTGAAGAAAGACCTTGAATATTTGGATCTGAAGGTAAAACATATCCACATAAAATGTCACTCTAGTAATGTTACTTTTTTCATTTTTTCCAGATATACTTCCCTAGTGGTTTATGTTATACTGTTGCTTTATAAATCACTTGCTCATTAGATTTCTTTTCTGCATAGTTAGAATAAATTATAAATAAACTATACACGGTAAAATGAAAACAAAAGTCAGTCTGTTTCTTCAGCAAGATCCAGGAAGTTCTATGGAAAAATTTGAAGGTTCTTCCTCTTATTACCAGAAGGATGGATTTCTGTGGAGTTTTTTTGTCACTCCTTTCTTCAGTTGTTCCCCCTCCATTTGAACTAATATTTTAGATAGAAATGCTACAAAAGAAAGAAAGAAAGCATCTCACTTGCAGTTGTCTAAATCCAATCCATGGCAATTTTCTTTACAAATTAAATTTGCAATTTCCTAAGGAGGGCAAAATAATTATAATTAAAATTGTTGGCATACAGTCTAGTGTAGATCTCCCACTTTAAACAATTGTGCTGTAAATACAGAAGCATCTTTATTTATTTACCAGAATGTGGGGAAAAAGGAGCAACTTCTCTCTGCTACTTTATGTTAGATTGGACATATGAAAGTCATGTCTAAACATAGCTACTGATAGCTGGATTCCTTCTAGCAATAAAATGTCTAAACAAACCAGGAATCCCCCCTCCCCCGTTGAGTATTTCTAGGGCAAGAAAACAAATTAGAAAAAGTGTGATTGCTGCAACTTAGATATATGTTGGCATTAGGATGCAATTATATAATCACAGCATTTTTTGTGGTTGTGTAACAAGATACTGGGAGCTCCATCTGTGGTTTATTCAGCATTACTTGAATACCAGAACCCTTATGTTGCTTTTCCCAAGCAAGCCAATAGTTGGAAGCCAAAAACAAAGCCTTGACTTCAGGGTTTGGTTTATTAGAATAGAGACAAGTAAGTGATCGTGGAACTTATATAATGTTAAGTGAAGCATAGAAAAGAACACCTGCTGTTTTTTCACTTAGTTTAGAAATTAACAAGTTATTTTTGGGAGGAAGAATTCAATTTTTTCCCTCCCTTTTCCAAGTGCCAGGGAATTCTAGTATTAATTTAAAGGAAAATAAAATCTGCAAAGCTTTGATGCACTTATTTGCCAAGTACTATCACATTTTTGTTGTTTTGCTGCTGAAATTCAGAAGAATGAATTATGGGGTTCTCGGGCATGAGAATAAATGACAACTAAACATCACACAAATCTTAATTATAGCAAGATATGCAGAATGGTAAAGCAGCAAATAACTGCTATTAGCAAAGATAATAAGAAAATAAATCAACAGTCATAGAATCTCAGCACAATAACCTTCTTTCATATATGAAAAAGAAAGTCTATATTGGTTTTAGGAAATTTTGGGTTTCACCTCTGTTCTTTTATTATCCCAGCAATATTCAGGAATGTAATAAAACTCTTTAAGCATTAGAACGGTATATTTAGTAAAAACAAAATTCCATTAAGAATCTACTACCACATTTGAAGTTTTTGAATGTGTCTCAGATAAAAACCTGACTTGAGTACATTGCAATAAATCGATCCTGGAGGTTGCCAAGGTATAGGTTACATTTAAAAGATCATATTTCCCCAAGAGGAAATAACATGACACTTTTTTTTAATGAAAAGTGTTAGTTAACCAGAGACTGTATTGGGATCAATTTCAGGGTCAAATTTAATCATGCTCTCAGGTTGTGAACTTAAAGGAATTTCTGTCCCACTGCATTCAGACTAAATGCCACCTTTATCTGTCATATTAGATAAAATAAGGTCTCTGCATCATGTGAACTTTTAAATGGAATCTGTCTGTACAGATTTTTGTTCCAGATTTTACCAAGGTGAAATTAGGAAGTGTCTCTTGAGAAGTTAACTTCTAGTTTCAGGTGTTTCAGAGAAGCATCCATGTATTTTTCTTGGCAACCAGGTCTGATCTTTTCTAGCTTTTCAACAGAATCCAGAGTTGGCTGGGTGCTGCATTAAAGCTACAACACTTCATTATCTTGATAAATATTTCTGAAATTATACAAGTGTATGGTTTTCATACAGGAAAAAACACCCCCCACCCCCCAAAAGGCCTTCCCTTGGCAGTCCAGATTTTATTCAAATGTTTTTAATTTTAATACATAACTGTTTTTTAAAAAAACATATATTTTATGTAGGAATGGTATTCCGTTTTACATTGTACTTTTCGCTTCCTGTATGACTATAGAACATTTCTAAATTCTAAGGTTATAGTAGCTTAAGAATCCAGGGGACAGAGGAGTATCTGAATAATAATGTTGGGACGACTGAGTGAATCTACTCATCCTTCTCAGGGGTTAGATAAAAATGAAAAATAGACTTTAGAGTCTTCTTCCTGATAGTCTAAAAGACTCTGTTAGACATTAAGTATCTTGTAAATCCTCACACCACGTCAAGTGGTGGAATGGAAGTTCAGATACTTCTTTCTAGGATCTGTGCGCCCCTTGGATTGGAATGCTTTGGGTTAGATTTCTGTCTGATTCTGCATGGTTTCAGTTTATCTTGGTTATAGATAGGAACAATTGGGTAGGTTGGCCCAAACGTCATTTATTTTGGGGTGAATGATCCTGAGCTCCATTTGTAGTTGTATTGCATAGGCTTACTTGTATCATCCTAGTATTTTCAAAGTCAAAAACAAGGACACTTCGTAAATGTTTAAAACTTTTTAGAATTCAATAAATCGCTTTGTTTGCACTTACAACAAAATTTTCATGCAGTTATTATAAATCTTTCATGTAGGTCTTACCACATAAGTTTAGGACTGGAGCATTGTTTTATTCAGAGGACAGCACTGGATAAGAAAACAAGCCTTTGTCCTTCGACTCCTTCTTGCACCCCAGTTTATGATTATTATTATCATGTCCTATGCTAAGCACATTAGGCTAGCCCAGGGGTAGGCAACCTCGGCTCTTTTATGACTCGTGGACTTCAACTTCCAGAATTCCTGAGTCAGCTATGCTGGAAGTTGAAGTCCACGAGTCATAAAAGAGCCGAGGTTGCCTACCCCTGGGCTAGACGCATAGCCCACAGTTCTCGGTCTACAGCTACAGTGTCCACATTCTTTCGTTTAAGATTCATGTTTTTTATGATATGCATCGTGAAACTGCAGCAAGGAAAAAAAATGATGCTAAAAACAAATCATACCATATTCTGATATCTCTGTTTTCATAGACTTCTGATGCCAGTTGTACCTCTATAACAAGATATGTATATGTAAATTTTGTTTGAAACAGATAAAAAATAATGGACCTCTGATCAACATGATTTACAAAGTGCTAAAGAGCTCAGCGCAAGGGTTACTATCCAGTATAAATGTAAGAGTGCCTGTAACAGAAATGTGATCATTCCATTGCTTTTTGAGTGGCCGTCAGTGTTGAAATAGCTAAGCATTCACAGGTGTCTCATGACACATATATAACACCAGAGCTTTTTGCAAGTTGTGTGATTTGGGGAGGCTTTCTGCAATATTATTGGCTGGCCTAATAGCGCTTTGTTTCATTTTTTCATGTGTTGGGAACTAGTGGTGGTGATTCCATTTCTACCTTTACAGAAATACAAAGCATGCTCTTGTGCTTAAATTTTGTTGCCATCACAATGACGTAATTTTACATGTCTCAGTATCTGATATAATTGCATTTTTCCCCCTTTGATTTAATGTGTACCCCCAGGTTTGAGAAAGGTTGTGTTGCCTGCATATTTGTTGTATTGGTTGTATCAATTATATTCTGTTATGTCAATAATGTATGCTTCGATTTTTGCTGAATTTTAGAATGTGTCAAAAGTACAAAATATTTTAAGGAACAGTTTTAAAAACAGTACTTTTGTCACAATGAAAAGCACTCGGTCTAGTTATTTACAAAAGGTAATAAGCCCTCCTGTATTTGATAATCTGGCTTCCGTTTTATCAGTTTACAATGATGGAAACTTGAAGATGGAGCTGGGACAGATAGTCATTAATGGTAAATAGAACTAATAATAGTATTAATACTAGTATTTAAATAACAATTTCTGAATGTCTAAAGCATTTTAAATACATTATCTCAATAGTTCCAGACTTCTAAAGTGAGTTTAGCTTTATTATATTAGCTATATAGTTGCAATTCATAGGTAGTAATGAATGAATTAATCTCATTCATAGGTTCAAATTAATAAATGAGATTAATTTTGAACGGATTATTTCCCAGCTTCCCACTTGTGTATTTCTTTTCTGCTTCCTGAAGAATGAATAGCATTTTAAAATCTTTTGTTTACCACATGATGGTTAGTTCCTGAATGAGTTTATGTGATTCTGTATAATCTTTATTGAGTTATGGGGAAAAAATGTCAGATACAGTTTTAGAATAAAATAAAAAACATTAAAATTATCAAAAGGAAATACTGTGCAAGGTAGTGTAATACCTATATCTGTATTCTATACGTGAAAAATGCAGGTAAGTTTTGCCTGGCTGCATGTGTTCAAGAACTAAGAAGCATTTCCAATAGAGGCACCAGCTTTGTTATAAACCTCTTGGTTTGGAAAATAATTTAAAATAACAGTACATGAT
The DNA here is from genome assembly GCF_947247035.1 of Vipera ursinii. Taxonomy (NCBI): domain Eukaryota; kingdom Metazoa; phylum Chordata; class Lepidosauria; order Squamata; family Viperidae; genus Vipera; species Vipera ursinii. Next base: position 102,261,675 of record NC_139512.1, on the reverse strand, counting down.
AATATGCAATAATTTTATTTTACTGTAAGTCACAGAAATTCTCATGAAAATTGTAATGTAAATAAGAAATTATTGTAGATACAAGTTGTATGATATGAATATTTGCCAAATTGAACTCAACCAAATTTAAAGGAATCTCTTTTATATATTTATATATATATAGAAATATATATATATATATCAGAAAAAAGGATAGTTTTGTTTGCTACTAACATTTTATGGCTTCCAGATTTTTTACTTTTAAATCTTTATGTTTTAGATGACAGGGCGTGATACAATCAAAGAACGACATGCAAAACCGATCAAAATTGGAGAAAGTAATATTGATGTAAGTATACGTTTTCTTCTTTCTGATCTTTGCAAAATCTCATTCTGTTTTATTGATTTAACCTTTTGTGTGTGTATATATTTACTTATTTATTTCTAGGTAAAGCTGAGTGTCTTCTGTGAGCAAGACAGGATTCTGCAAGACCTAGAGGACAAAATAAGAGCCCTTAAAGAAAATAAAGTAATCATCTTTGTAATTAATTACAAATTAATTATTTTTGTAATACTCTGTTTCCTTGTCTAAAGGCCCAGTTTGGTTTTTGAGTATGTACTAAGTAGAACTAGAAATAGATCTTTGTAATTCTATAGTTCATGATATAATTTATTCCAATAAATTATTCCTATTTATTCCAAGCAAAAAGTAACTAATTGTAGGAGATGACAGGCTGAGCCCGAGGGAGGGGTCAAATGCTTCACCAGTCATGAGTCCCTGAGCTCCCACAAGGGATCTACATCCAGCCCACCTTGAATTCCTTTCTATTCTTAACTCCCACAAATTTCCCTTAACCCTTAGTAGTTCAGATTCTTATAGAGAGTTTAAGCTTGCAATAAATCTTTATACTCATTTGAATTGCCTGAATCTCCTGATTTTCTCGGTGCTTGACAGTAATATAGTTACATTCAACTTATGAATTTCATAACTTTTCTCCCATTTTAAAGGTTACCAAATTCTTATAGAGTCTATATGCAATTCTTCTTTGTTTTAAGTAGCTTCCCGACTGGGAGGATGCATTTTTAGAAAGCATAGGAAAATACCTGAATGATGCCAGTACATCTATCCTCATTTTCACCTTCCCAGCTTACAGAGAGCTGAATTTCAGACAAGTTGACAGCATCGTCTCTGAAAGGGATTTTCAAAGCTGGGTTGCAGCCATTGAAAAACTTTTATTTGTGGTCTCGATTAAAGATAACTTTGGGGTTGTTAAAGCCTACAAAACAGCCTCAGAACACTGCTGTAGAAAGAGGAAAGATTTGTACCACGTGTTTTTGTACTTAAAATGTTCACAAATATATTAAATGGCACCCAAAAACAAACTGCAAGCGCCATCTGTTTTAACCGATAGATTATTATATTCTGAACCAAACACTCTTTGGGAGGTCTCCCTAAATGAAACTAATTGAAATGTGATGTATTATTTTCCAGAGATAGGAATAGTTGAGCAAATGTTCCTCAACTTCGGTATCCAAATTCAAAACTGGGTTTGAAGACTCCAAGATCTTTTGACCTTGAGAGGGATGAATGGGTGGAGGGAGGGAGTGGCAAGCAGGCAGGCTGAGACAGACAGATCTGTTTGTATTTGGGGTAGAAAATTAATATTTTTAGAACACTAAATTAAAGGAGGGTCTTCAAAAAAAATTCAGAGTTTATTTTTAAAAACGTTTAAAATACTTTCTTTAGGATCAGCTGGAATCTGTCTTGGAAGTATTACATAGACAGATGGAACAATACAAAGACCAACCCCAGCATACAGAAAAAATTTCATATCAGCAAAAACTTTTACAAGAAGATCTCATATGTATTCGGGCTGAAATATCCAAAGTATCTACAGTAAGTAGAAGGTGCTTTAAGAATTTATATATAGTTGTAATTTCCTTAACAAGCCTACTGGGACTGCATGGCAATGTAGTTTGGTGGTTGTTGTAGTAGGATTGGCGAACTATGAAGAACCATTTTCTCTCACTTCCCTTGCCAAAGACCTAGCTGAAGAGTCAGGTCTTGACTGCTCTTCTGAACAACAGCAGAGAGGGGGGACATCTGGATCTCGGGGGAAACCTCATTTCAGAGGCAGGCACTGCTACAGAGAGGATACACTTCCAAAGTATGAACAGATGACATTGTTTCATTGAAAGAATTTGGAATATGCCAACCTTGCAAAAGTGAAATGGCTGGACAGATAGATATGTGGGAGATAGGCATGACCAGGTCCTATTCCATATAGGGCTTTATAGGTAACAACAAGTACCTTGAATTACAATCAAAAGCAAACTGGCCAACAATGGATCTTGTGAAGCAGAGGTGTTACACGAGCATACTGAAACATGCCCATCACTACTTACGCTACTGCATTCTGGATCAGTTGAAGCTTTTGGGTAGTCTTCAAGGGCAGTCCCATTTAGACTAAGCCCCAAAGTGACTAAGCATGACGACTGTCGGAAAGGCCCTCTAATCTAGGAAAAGATAAAACTGGAACAACAGGTAACACTGTGCAAAGGCTTCCTGGACCCAGCTGCTCTCCAAGCAACTCCAGAAAGACTCCTAAATTGCGCATCAACCTGGAAGAGGTAAGTGCAATCCCATCCAAGGTCAAAGATGGTCCATTCCCAGCTCTAGGGGACCCACTCAGAACCACTCTGTCTTGCTAGTATTGAGTTGGAGATATTTCCTCTCTTTCCATACCTACTCAGCCTTCAGGCACTAGGACAGAACCTTGACAGCCTCGCTTGGCCAGTCTGAAGTTGAAAGATATGATTGGGTACCATCAGCATACTGATGAAACAGAACTCCAAAACAGTGGATGATTTCACCCGGTGGTATCATGTAGATGTTGAAAATGAAAGCTATGCATTTATGCTATATGCCATTGTTTTTTTTAACATCATCCAATTTTACACATGCATACATATATATATACATACAGGGCTTTTTTTGTCATAGAACGCTCAGAACGAAGTTCTGGCACCTTTTTTGGATGGAACCTTGTAGGATAGGCAAGGCGAGTTGTATGACATGTGTGAGTTCTGGCACCTTTTTCTTTTACAAAAAAAGCACTATGTACATATATACATGTGTGTGTGTATGCACACACACATATAGTGTGTCTCTGTGTATATAATGTGTGTGTGTGTGTGTGGTGAGAGAAAGAGAGAGAGAGAGAGAGAGCCTTCTGACTTTAATGAGAGTCACTGTAAAGTAAGAGCTGTGTGCCTATAGCCTAAAGTACTTTTAATTGTGTTTACACTTGCATAAAGTACTTGCTTAAAGAGGTACATTAACCAGCTTCATAGCTTGTTATTGCTTATGAAAAGGCAAAATGAGTTTCTTCTCTTTGTCAATAGGAAATGGAAAATGCCTGGAATGAATATCTGAAATTGGAAAAAGATGTGAACCAGCTGAAGCAAACTCTACAAGAACAGATGAATAAATCATGTTTTTCTCAGGTAAGGCTATTTTCAATCTTTGCACTTTGCAGTTACCTAAATAGTTAGTCAGATCTCATCTCACTGGGAGATCTAATTTTGATGGTAAATAGGGCCTTTTTTTTACTCCAGAGGTGAAAAAAAAGCTTCACATGCATATTATATCACATTATGCCAGAACCACATATACATGCAAATGTACCTTTATGATAAGCATCAGATTTCTCACTCTTTGGCCAGTTGCTAAATGTTATGGCAAAATAACAAATAAGTCCTTTTTTTCTGGGATGACAAACTTCTTTAGTTTGCCAAGGAAATTTTCCTGGAAATATAAGTGGACTCCTTTGATCCAGCAAATAGAGAGTTTTCAGGACTTAGTTAGTTCAATGTGTTATGTTAATTTACTGCTATCAAATGAAGTATTATCTGCTGGTGGCATCTCAGTTGAGGAGTTTTTAGTAACATTTATGTTGAATATGTTAAATTTTTGGTTTTATAATTTGCTTGCTTATTTTATATTTTATGTTACGATAGATTCTTAGGGATTTTATCCTATAAACAGCCCTATTCTGTTCTCTCCTTTTAAGCAACCAACAAAGAACCTCAGTCCAGCAAGCATGACAGACTTCCCGTTCATTCCTCTTCTCTGTATCTTTTCAGAGGCAATTACACAAATTATATATTTTTGTTAAAATGCTGAACAACGTAAGAATTGCTATGTAGTGTGCTGTTTACTAGCAAAAAAAGCAATGTCCTCAATTTCTATTTTTATTTTCTATCTATATAACCAATATTGATTTGGTCCTTCTTCCCCCACCTTCTGATTAGGAGAAAACTCAAATGCAAAAAGATTTGTGGAGAATTGAAGACGTTACAGCTGGCCTAAGTGCAAATAAATCCAACTATAGAGTCATCATTGAATCTATCAAGAATCCAGGTAGGAAAGCTTAATGCTGGTATTGCAAATCTGGCTACTGGAATCAAATCAATATATGTGTGCTACAATCTTATATTTTAGGCTAATGATAGCTGAATCACAAAAGAACACTTTTGCCCCCTTTTTGCCATTCGTAATGTTTCCAACATAAAAGTTGAACTATCTTTTCCTGATGAGGTTTCTGGTATTTTATCATTAACACACTCCCACATAAAAATTTACCTGATGCCTTTTTTTCAGAGTTGGTGTTCTAAAATGTATGTACTTGGGTATTTCTAAAAAAACAGTTCAATAAATCTTAAGATGCTTTTCTAAACACCAGTTTTACTTTCGTACTGTTTATTATGGAGATAAGGGTTATTCGTTTTTCTGTGCTACATCTGAATGTAATGTGTATTTTTCCAGAAAGAAAAACAGTGCCTTCATTTTCAAAGCCTCTAGTGCCTTCATCATCATCTACTCTCATGTCAACAGACAGTAAAATTTCTACTCAGCAGAGTCCACCAACTAGTCCTATCAAGCCCTCATTGGAAGTCAGACTTTTTCCTCAGCCTTATACACCGCCCAGAATGTTTTCTCCATCCCAACAAGTGAAAAAAGTTGAACCTCCAATCCAGTCACCAGTGAAATTAAAACCAAAGGTTGTGTCATTATTCCATACTCTTGTAGTTTATCGGTTAAAATGCACTGAGAATGATAATGGATTTCCTTGTGTGTAGAATATGGGGTAATGAAGAGTGATAATCAGATAAATAACACTTTGTAGATTTGTTTACCTTGTACTTGATGGTAATTGAAGATTTGATTTAATCTGCTTATAAATGACTTGTGATTGAGGAATTTCCAGGAAAAAAATCTTAAAGTAATGTGGTGTTAAATTCATATATTGGATATTATTTGCTGTGATTTAAGCAGGATAATTGATTTATTTTCCACATGGAGCAATGAATACATTTTTTAATGCAATATTAGGAAGATGAAGCACCACCAAGACCTCCTCTCCCACAGTTGTATAGCACTGATGATAATCCACCAGCTGTTCCACCTCTTCCTAAAGAAGCTACAGTAATAAGGCACACATCGGTGCGTGGTCTCAAACGTCAGTCTGATGAAAGAAAACGAGACCGTGAACTTGGACAGTACATAAATGGAGATTACAGGGTAAGCGTTCCATCCCAGGTTGTATACTATATTTATGTAGTTCTAACATTACTGTAATTCTAGTATTGTCTTCCAATATGATGTAATTGCAGGGAGGCAGTATATGAAAAATGTTGTCATCTATTTAATTGTATATTGATCCATGTAGGTAGAACTCCGCTCATATGTGAGCGAACCTGAATTGGTAACAATAGGCAGTGATCTGAGCCAACCTTCCATGGGTTTTCGTGGTACTGACAGTAGATATCAAACGTTACCTACCAGAGGTGAGTCAAGAGACTGAAGTTTCTATATTTTAGAAGATCATGTTTATTACGGTTTTGCATTTCCAAACAATAACATCATTTGCCACGTGTTTGGGTTGAAACTCCAGATACAACTTTAAAAGGGCAAGATTTGAAGAATCAATTATATGTATATAGATAAATATATGCATAAATCCTACTCCTGTAACACTAAAGGATGTAATTCAGATTACAGCATACAGGGAGCAGAGAACTATCATAAGGATAATGATTCCTATTAAACCCTTAATGAATACATTTCAATGAAGAATTAGATGTCTCAATTATAGGACATAATGTATTATGGAAAGAAGGAAGGAAATGCAGTAATAGAAATGTCTACATCCCTTCTTCAACTTTTGCCTTTAAAGACTCTCCAAATTTTAAGTGATTCTCTAAGAGTTATCAAAAAACATAGATTTAACAAATATCAACGACTTTTTTTTCTAAATAGAGTTTTTTCACCTTTTTTAAAAAGGATTATCTGGTTCAACTTCTAGACTCCATCAGTCATCAACAGTTTCATCATACTCAACGCTTCGAAGGGATGCTTCCAAGGTAAAATATGTTTAACTAGGATGACGCTTGTTTTGAACAACACTTTAGTAGTGTCATTTTGCTTCAGTATTTCATAATCCTTTGGAATTTAAAATTATTCGTTACAAGGGTCATGCAGATCATCGATGAGTGCTTTACGTTTGTTGGCCTACCACATTTATAGATTTTTATAGGGCTGGAGATCTAGACACTGTTGCTTCCCATTTGTAATTTACCCATGTTTTCCCATTGCTTTCTCCCTTTTTATTAGAAAAATTAAAGAGGAAAAGACAGAATTGTTGTGTATTATTATTTGGAATTATAGTTCTAGTAGCCATCTGTCTGGAAGCACCTTAAATCTGAGTCCATTATTCCTGAAGAAAATTATAGTCAATTTTTCAATTTTATATGCTTCCTCCTAGAAATTTAATCAGATATTTTTCCAAACTATTTACTTTACAAACAAAAGTTTTTCCTGGACAGTTTGCACTGAAAGAAAACAGTGACAGGATAGTTCTGCCATCTTCAGCCTCTTAAACTAACATAGTTATACAGTAGGTCAGTATTGTCCATAGTAAGTTAATAAAAGGAAGTAGTTTGGAGTTATACTAATTTTTTAAAAACTTGTCATTACAAACATGTTCTATGTCATTTTCAAGGAGAGACCAAAGAGTGCCTTGGAACGTTTATACTCTGGAGATCCTCAAAGAGGAAAAATGAGTGCCGAAGAACAACTAGAAAGAATGAAGCGATATCAAAAGGCAATAGTTCGTGAACGCAAAAGAACTCTTGGTCAAGGAGAAAGACATTCTGTTTCATCACGACCGTTCATCCAGCCTGGTTCAGCAGACATTGGCTCAGTATGTTAGACATGCCTTAACAGGACTAGATAAAACAAAACAATCTGTAGCTTCTCTAGTAAGCACTTTTATTTGAGAGTGCATGTCACCTTGTATTATTTAATTATATAATGGTGGTATTTCAGTAGGTAGGGCGTGCATAACAGAAAATGGCTTTTGGCTATAAATATTGACAATTTAACATAGGAAGTAGGAAATAAATTGGCATAAGAAAAGTACAGTGAGAAATATATATATATATATATATATATATATATATATATATATATATATATATATATATATATATATATATATACATATTTCAATGTAGATAATAAGTTGGTTTAATCATTTTTTTTCTTACTAGGTTATGAAATAGAATACTTTTTTCTGATTGCATCATAAATGAATGAGCCCAGTAGACAATATTAGCACAATTAAAAAATATAGTAACTATGGTTATATTAAATAATAACTTTATAGGTTATCATTTTAGGTTTTCAGAAATGTTATATATTAATTATTAAACCTAGGAATGCATCTAATGGATTCATATAGCTGCTAATGCTCCTTGATCATTTATGTCTAAGGTATGAACAATATTCTAGAAAGGCTGTCCTTTCAATTAGGAAAAAACAATTCCAAGTTAAATATAAACTGACAATTATTTATCATTGTCAATTAAGCAAACAATCATTCCCACTGCGATCATAGATATTTTACATACACAATAAATATATTTATAAAAAAGAATATTTCACTAATACTAACATAATTCATTTAATAGAAACAGCCATTATCCATAGATGTGATTTTTTATGCAGAAGAGACAACTCCATTTAAAATTACTGGGGCTGCTTTTTTAAATTGCCAAATAAAGGATGTCTTGTTGGTCTTAGAAATGGCCACTGTTGGTGACAGACACAGTGAATGAAGCTCTTTCTGCAGGTGCCAGTTTCACTCAGTTGTCAAACTTTGGATAGCAAAATTTAGGATTAGTTTACCAAGATATTTTCCTAAATAATGGAATGATCTCAAATAAATTCAGTGGAATTGGTTTCCTGTACCATCCTCAAATCACAGCATGTCTTCATCTTTTGCGATTTGGAGTTATAAAATGAAAATAAAGCTATCCAGTTATAACCATAAATAAATTACAGTAAAAATATAAGTTTTACTTTTTAAAATAGCCCTAGGTGTTTAAAAGGTAATAGATCATGTTTGGAGGTAGCTATATTAGGCTATTACTGCAAAAGCAATAAAAACTTGCAAATTTATTATAATAAGCTTTTGGGGGGTAAAGGAGGGTCCATTAAATACATAATTATCTAAGAATCAAGCTAAATAATGAGAATGTATTCATTAATTAAGGATAAGAATGTATCCAGTATATCAGATTTTGATTATTTACATAAGAGATGCATGACAGAGAAAAATCAGGATCTGATCATTCTAATAGTGCCCTAGCATAATACATCTAATTCTGTCCGTGGGCACACACCCATGCATACACACAGGTACAAAATTGAGGCTACTTTGGTGCTAATAAATGACTATTCTGAACATATCTTTAAAGAAATAGAATGAGTCTATGGGAGTGCAGATGATCTATCTTCTGCCCTTTTAATATAGTTATATGGATAAATAATGGCTCACATTGTACATTTCCATGATAATAGGAATATTATCCATGATAATCTCAGAATCTCTTTTGTGCCCCATCTTCAAAGAAAACCTTTCCTTTTGGTAGTAAGAAAGTCATTTTATATCCTTGGTTCTTCCTAGTAAGATACTCCCATATCCTGTTTTAAGTAAAAACAAACTCTGAATATTATATCATAAAAAACAGAATTTCTCTCTCTCTCTCTGTTTTTATTGATACATAATCAACCTGAATCAAACCACTGCAGATGAAAACCTTTTCATTGAACGTTGTAAACCTGTTGCAAATTTAAGACCTGTGGACTTCAACCCCAGAATTAGTGGGAGATTTCTGGGAGTTGAAGTCCACAAGTCTTACAATTGCCATGGTTGGACACCTCTGTTGCAAACATAGTTTGTCCTGCTGCTCCAATAGGTAGAAGTCCATTTCCCAAGAGAAAATGTCTAATAGTCATTTTGACAGCCTCCACACCTTGTCACCTTGGGGTGGGTGGGTTAGGCAATATAAAAAATTAATAATAAATAAATAAAATGCCTATAAGGGTGGGCTAGAATCTGAGTCTGCTCAATTCTAATCTAGCCCCTTAACCACAATACCTTACTGGCTCCCATTCATTCATAGCCTATTTAAAAGTCCAACACTTTGAACAGGGGAGAAACTTACTGGTCTCATCCTTTTGTTTTTTTAAGTAAGCAAATAATGTTATTCTTTTCCCTCACTGTTTGTAACATAGATCGTGATCTGTGAAAGTTAGTCTATAAAGTGCCACAGGACTTTTTCTTATTTAGGGATTTCAAAACTGAGGGTTTATGCAATCACTGTTTTGGGCTAGAATTATTTATGCTCATCACCTGCCTAATTCATTGCACAAGATCTCTTGCTTTTAAAGTCACTCATCCTACATAATGTTTTTTTTAGTTATTTAAAACTATTTCTAACTAAACTCAGTTTCTGCCAGGCTTAATTGCATTTTAGCATCCTTTTTTTGTTAAATTTCTATTTTTGTTGGTGGTTATTGACTTTTTATCTTTGTGTTCCCATTTTAAAATAGCTGTTTGGTTGCATTAATTTATAAGGCATTAATGAGCCATTAATGTAATAGGTAAATATGTAAACACTTAAAGGAAATTGGTGCATTCAGATATTTACCTTTGCTGTTATATTTTTTTAAGAAATAGTATTAAAACATAAGGAAAAATAAAGCCCTGCCATATCACATATTTAAGTAGCAGAATTTGAACCTGATTTTTTTTTTAAAAAAAATATATGGCTCTCAAATTTATAATTATTTCTAATGCAAACATTTCATAATATTTTAACAATTGAAACAATGTAGCATATTTTCATACCATATTGGTCTTCATTCTTGCTGTAAAAATAAAAAATAGCACAGCCCCGGAAGAAACAAATTATTTAGCCAAAGGGCTCCGGTGCACAAACCTTAATGTTTGAAAGCACAATTTACAGCACTACAATAACTTAGCAACCAAAATGGTAAAAGTGAAATATGTAATTAGATTGCACAGTTTGTAATGTTACATAAATTGTATGTGTAAATCTACTTTTAATACAGTGCACTGATATTTTTTTAAAAGATCAATTTTTAAATGTAGTATGACATTAAAATATTGAGCCGAATACTTGGATTGTCATTTGATTTTGATGTAAAGGACTTCGTATCAACAACAATAAAAATGCTTCCTAATACTGAATTCATGTATTTCTTCTAGTGTAACATGTAAAATTAATATTGTCTTATATTACATTTATGGATGCAATCAGGCCTGGCTTGAATATTGAGTAGGCATTTGGTTACATTGGGTACTTTAATTGTGAAGATGAACTTTTCTCGCAGAAATCCCTCCATTTTTAAAGTCTGCAATTTTTATTTGTGCAGTAGATGTTCCTATTCCTAACAGATACAAATGTAGGTATGTTTGAGTGAAAAATCAAGAGCTTGTGCATGAATCATATTTTTCCCAAAATATCTTAGACTGGATCTACCAAGTTGTTGCTGGAGTAAATGGGGGAAGGTAACCTCCACTGTGTCTCCTGTGTTTTCTGCACTGTTCTAAAATAAATCTCAGTACCCTAAAAGAGATTTATGTGAACTACAGAAGAAAGGAGAAGACAGTCAAAATAAATCCCCCCTTTTTCATCCAGTGGAGAAATCCTGAGTGGAATTCTGTCCTTGGCTATTCAAGATACAAACAGTGTTGAACCAGAAGCAGAGGGTGGGATATGGTCTTCTACTGTGCAAATGAACACTTTATACAGTAACACATTTTTATGTGATCACTGAAATAGTAATATCCATGCCATTTTAATGCTACACCCTTTATGACAAGTGGGACAGAATATCCAAGTAGATAGGGTATTGTGTGATTTTACAAAAAATACAGGTAGTCCTCAAGTTATGAACATTCACTTAGCGAACGTTCAACGTTAAAACATTCACTGCCAAAAGTACTTACAAGTGAGTCGCAAAGTTGCGTATGTTGCAACATCACAGCAGTTGTTTTCCACTTACGAATGACCACAGAGATGCTGCAGCGTGGTACTTTGGTGCCATACCTGGGAATCCCAAACTGCCCCCGCTTGCCTCCTTTGTAGCCTTGGGTGCTGGAGCCCTTGACCAGCCAGGTACAGAAGCGCCAGTCTGGTCTCTTCTCTTCCCCACCAAACCCCAGCTTCTCTCACAAGCGGGCGCAGCCCTGCTCCACCATTTGCTGGAGTGCTGAACCTGCCTGGGTTTCACAAATTACACCACCATAGAGCTGGACAGCTTGGCGGGCCATCACCCTGCTCCCCTCGCTTGCCAAGAGCACTCCTTTTCTAAATTGCAAGAGGGGCTCTGACTCTCCAGCTCTGTTGCGTTTCTCCACTCCCGTGGAGCTGGAGAGCTTGGCATGCCACCGCCCTGCTCCCCTCACTTGGTAGCCCTTCTGTTTGGATGTGAGTGGGAAGAAACCACACAGAGGAAGCTGGCTGCCCCCGTCTAACTTCTAGATTGGAAGGCTTGGCTGGCCCAGTTCCTCCCCTCCCCACGGCCTTGGTGCAAGGTCGCCTAAACAGAGATTTTGCAGAGGTGCAGGGCGCAGCAATGCCTTTGCAGCTTTGCATAGCACAGGTTGGCGGAACCAGCTTGCCCCTCATTGCAAGCATGACTCTCCAGCTCTCTTGGTGGTGCAATTTGTGAAACCCAGGCGGGTTCGGCATTCCAGCAAGTGGCGGAGCAGGGCCACGCCCGCTTATGAAAGAGGCTGGGGCTCGGTGAAGAAGGGGAGAGACTGGTCTGACGCTTGTTCATCTGGCTGGACAAGGGCTCCTGCACTCAAGGCTGCACAGGCAAGTGTGGGAAGTGTGGGGCTCTTAAACGTGGCACCAAAGGTAAATTGATAGGGTGGGGAAGAAAGGCCCAAGCAGCTTTGGGCCCCAAGGGGTGGAAAGAGGAGAATGGGGTCTCTCAATGGGGGGGAGGCAGTGGTCTTGTCCGTGCACTAGGCCCCCCACGGCCTTCCCCACCCTGAGATGCACTTAATGACCCGTGCATTCAATTAGCAAATGTGTGAGCAAAAGCTGAGAGTGATCGCGTTCAAGTTACGTGAATCACTCCTATGAATTCTCGGTTTACAAATGTAATTAACAGGTTTCATTACATTTGTAACTCGATGACTTCCTGTATGCCAGAGGTCCCCAACCTTTTGAGCACCAGGGGCTGGTTCCGTGGTGAAAGGTTTTTCTGTGGACTGGAGAGTGTGTGGTTTTGTGTGCTGCCTGCATCCCACGGATGGGGCTTTGCTTGTTAGTGTGGCCTGGTTGCTGGCATGCCGTGGCCCGGTAGCGATCCATGGACTGTGGGTTGGGGATCCCTGATGTATGCCACTGAAAGAGAAGTTAAATGATCCAATTATAACAGGCTGTGATCCCAAGAGCTACTTTGCACTTCTATAGCATGAAGACTTTTACAAGACTACACTTTCTTTTTCTTTGGAACCAATTTTTTGTCTATTTGTTGTTTTATAAGCATTCTGAAACATACATATTTCAGAAGTTCTCATGATAAAAGCCTTGTTTGAACAATACAGTGTCCAGGCATCCAGCCTCCTAGGGCATATTTTCTGTGGCCTATGGATTGAAATAATGCAACTTAATGGGAAAATGCATTTATCACATGTGCACATTTATATGTCAAAAATTTCTCATATTTCATTCAGGCTTCCCTTTATGTTATAGTAAAAGATACTCCTTAAATATTTGTAAATAAATGAAATACTTCATTATTATATGAGTGTTGTACATTAGCATAACTTAGTTGGAGGATGGTTTTATAGAACACCTGAAAGTTAGGCTATTCTGATTTAAAAAAGGTGGAAGTAATTAATACATTTAATGCAGTGGTAGGATTCAGCCGGTTCACACCAGTTTGGGAGAACTGGTAGCTAATTTTTTGTTGTCCAGGCCCAGAATGAACTTCCAGAAGCAGCTTCCACACAGAGAACTGGTTGTTCACATATTTGAATGCCACCACTGATTTAATGTAAATGTATTTATGGTAATTCTGAACAATATTTCTATCATATTTGAAAGTATTCAGTGACTCTGAAAGCAAGTTTACATTATACTAAAGTTCTATCTCTCTTGAAAAAACTAAAAAATATTCCTAGGTTAGCCTGGAGTGCTTGTAAATAGTAAGAAACTTAAAAGATAGTGATCTATATTATTTGAGTTTAGTAGATAGTTTTCTAAACCGCATCATAAGTCATTTAATAGAATAACAACAGTTCTGAGATGGTTGGCTTGCAGGACTTAACAGGCCTTCTACAACCAGCAGATATTTAATTAGCCCTTTTTAAATGAGTCTTTGAAAAAAAGTGCTTACTTCCTAGTTTTAACTGGAAACTTTTCAATTCCAATTTCATTAGGACTTAGTTTCAACTAAGTTTGTTTTGTTACCCAGAGGAAGTTGAGTCTAATTTTGTTATTTGGAGACTCTTGATTCATTCCCTTCTATCATAGGAAACCAGATCATGTTGTTTTTTTTCTTTTGATCACAACTTATTAATTCTCGGGATGACATTCTCTCTTTATTATTTTATGTATTTAGTATTTAAGTGCCCTGTTTGTTTCAAAGATCTCTTTTTTTAATGATGTGATTTTGCTTGTCTGCTATCATCTTTTACTGCAGTCATGTAAAAATAACATCTAGCCAAGACTGACACAAAGGTAAGATTGCTTTTACTGTGATTGGTAAGACGTTATTATGTGAACAAACCAATCCACCTTTAGAAGCAGGTGTGACATTTCAGTGCTTTCTATGTACTTGTATTTGGTATGATAAACATTTATGCCATCTTAAAACAAATTCTTAAAAGGGCATTCCACAGCATTTCTTTATCACTTTTTGACTTGCTTCACAATTTTCAGTAATTTAGGTAGGCTATTTTGTTCTTAGAGTAAGTATACAAAGCATCAATTTTCTTTTCTCAATTTCCTTAAGTTCCCTCTAAAAAAAAACTGTGAACAGGTCAAGGACAACCCCCCCATGATATACTGTATATGTTCCATAAAAAACCTAAAAAGTTAATAGAAGCTTTCTTCTCTCCCCCCCTTTCCTTAACTCTTTAGTCCCATTCAGCACAGCTTAATTTTATGGTCACGTGATCTTTCACAACTTTCCCTCATTCTCTTTGTTTAATAAGACTAACTAATTATCCCTCTCATGAAATTTAAATAGTCCTTGTTGGAACTATTAATTCAAAAGTGCTTTAAATCTATCCTATTCAGATGTCCCCCTAATCTGTTTTAAACTTCTGTAGTTCAAACTCTTGGCAAGATTTTTGCTTTTGATTGTTTTTAAATCCTTATAATTTCTTCCCCACATTTTATTTTAATCTTGTCCCAGGCAAAAGGAACACTCTCTAGGTAGTATAGTTCCTCTGCTGCTGAAGACCTCTGTAACTTTTAATTGTTTATGTAATCCAAACAGTAAGTGTGATTTTAAGCAAACCCATTGTCTTTAAAGTAGGTTCTGCATGAGACTGTCCCCTTGATATTTCTTCCTCTGCTCCTGGTGCTCTACTGCGAGTTTCCCACAGGTTTCTTCTGGTTCTTGCAGGTTTTCTTGCAAGGAACTGCTTTCAGAAGCACAAGTGGGTGATCCTCAAGGCTTTTACTTATCCAAAAAAAGTTGTACTGGCTCAGGCAGACCACCTGGCTGCCAATCTCTGTCTTAGCAGTATGTCTGCTGTTCAGACATATATTAGTTTGCCAGCTGAAGAGCCCAGATGGCACAGTGGTTAGAATGCACTATTGCAAGCTAACTCTGGCCACAGCCTGGAGTTCGATCCTAATGGGCTCAAGGTTGATTCAGCCTTTCATCCTTCCAAGGCCGGTAAAGTGAGGACCTGGATTGTTGGGGGCAATATACTGACTCTGTAACTGCTCAGAGAGGGCTATAATGCACTATGGAGCGGTGTAAGTCTAAGTGCTCTTGCTCTTGCAGTTTTCTCCACTTGGAAGTCCCAAAAATTCATTTATTTGCTTAATTACAGTTAGATATTTTCTGTTTCATTCACTTAAAGAATTACATGATAATAACTTTTGGAGATCTTGGGGCTGCATCTGATCTAACTGTAGGTTATGTGTCTCTCATAGGTAAAGGCCTACTGCATTTCCCTTGTATACCGTGTTTCCCTGAAAATAAGACCCGGTGTTTTTTTGCCTCCAAAAGAGGCACCAGGTCTTATTTTTAGGGTGGGATGTCTTTTCCACTCACCTTGCAGCAAGCAGAACTGACCGCCCCATCCAGCCGTCCCCCTTCTTCTGCAGCCGAAGGAGTACCTTCATTCTGCAGCCTAGGATGGAGCTCGGCCTGCATTTTGCAGTCAGAGGCCTTTCTGGAAGACCTCTGCAACTGAGAACTAATCCATGGATTCAATCTGTAGCTCGGTTCTTGGCTATACAGGTCTTCCGGAAAGGCCTCTGACTGCGAAATGTAGGCCAAGCTCCATCCTAGGCTGCAGAATGAAGCTACTCCTTCCGGCGAAGCAAGTGTTGATCCATGGGAGGCCTGGCTGTAATGGTAAGCTCCACCCCCCACCCTAGCTTGATTTTAGGGGTGTACCTTGCCCCCAAACTATGGTTTATTTTTGAGGTAGGGCTTATATTAGCCCCCCCCCAAAAAATCAAACTAGGACTTATTTTCGGGGTACATCTTACTTTCAGAGAAATACAGTATCACATTTGGGAAGAGCTTTTCCAAAGGAATACATTTTTTTTCCTGGCCCAATAGATTACAGATAAATCTAATTATCTCTGACTCCTAACATGTAAAATCAGAATCTAACTATAATCTGCCCTCAGCTTTGATCTGACATTAGATTAATCTCTGCTGGTTGGAAAGGTTGCAGACTACATCAAGTGAGAATCCAGAAATAAATGCTATGGTAGCCCTTGCTTTCCATTTTAGCTATTCAAAGGTTGAGGTAATGATAATCATCATCTCCTGCGGCTGGTCTTCTGTTTTGCCACCCCCCGCCGTGGGGGCACGGAGCCAATTAGATGGTACCGCCCCAGACGCTTAATGGATCCTGATAGATTCCAAGCGGCGCTGGGGTCCCCACCTGCCTCCATTGCTCACAGCTCGGCGGATGCCTTAGTGGAAGCCTGGGAAAGGGCAGCCACTGAGGCACTTGACCGGGTTGTACCCTTGCGGCCCCTGACCCGGCGCAGATCCCAGCGAGCTCCATGGTTTTCCGCGGAGCTCCGGGAGATGAAGCGTCGGAAACGGGGCCTAGAGAGCTGCTGGAGGTCTAGCCGATCCGAACCCGACCGGTTGCGGTTAAGAACCTATATTAGGTCTTATCTCGCAGCGATGAGGGTGGCGAGGTGCAATTACTTCTCCACCCTCATCGCGTCCGCAGATAACCGCCCGGCCGCCTTGTTCAGGGTGACTCGCTCACTTCTTAATCAGGAGGTGAGGGAGGATCCCTTGCAGGGTCGTGCCGAGGAATTTAGTCAACATCTGACGGATAAAATCGCTCGGATTCGGACCGGTTTGGACTCCAGCTGGGCAGAGTCTGGCGATCAGGACATGGGCGGTCCTGTCAATGTTATCTGGGAGGAGTTTGATTCTGTGACCCCTGATGAAGTGGACAGGATTATGGGGAAGCTGAGTTCCACCACATGTTTATTGGATCCGTGCCCTTGGCTGGTTTATGCAGCTAGGGAGAGGACACGAGGCTGGCTCCAGCCAGTTATATCTGCTTCTTTGAGTGAGGGTTATTTCCCCACCGTCTTGAAGGAGGCGGTGGTGAGACCTCTCCTCAAGAAGCCTGCCTTGGACCCAGCTGTATTGAACAACTTTCGTCCAGTCTTCAACCTTCGCTTTCTTGCGAAGGTTGTTGAGAGTGTGGTGGCGCATCAGCTCCCTCTGGTCCTGGATGAAGCGGATTATCTGGACCCTTACCAATCGGGTTTCAGGCCCAGGCACAGCACGGAGACGGCATTGGTCGCTCTGGTGAATGATCTCTGGAGGGCTCGGGATAGGGGATATTCCTCTGTCCTAGTCCTATTAGACCTCTCGGCGGCTTTCGATACCATCGACCATGGTATCTTGCTGCGGCGTCTCAGGGGATTGGGAGTGGGAGGCACAGTTTTTCAGTGGTTCTCCTCCTATCTCCTGGGACGCTCGCAGTCGGTGTTGGCAGGGGGGCAGAGGTCGACCCCTAGGACTCTCGCTTGTGGAGTTCCTCAGGGATCGGTCCTCTCGCCCCTCCTGTTCAACGTCTATATGAAACCGCTGGGTGAGATCATTCGTGGTTTTAGAGTTGGGTATCATCAATATGCCGATGATACCCAACTTTTTATTTCGACCCCAAACCACCCCAGTGATGCCCTCGCTGTGATGTCCCGTTGCCTGGAGGCGGTTCGGGTCTGGATGGGGAGGAACAGACTTCAACTCAACCCTGACAAGACTGAGTGGCTGTACATTCCGGCATCCCGGGACATTCAAAATGTTCCATCTCTTTCTATGGGGGGTGAGCTCTTACCCCCCGTGGATAGGGCTCGCAACTTGGGAGTCCTCCTAGATTCACGGCTTACCCTGGAAGATCATATAGTGGCCGTGACTAGGGGGGCTTTCGCCCAGGTTCGCCTGGTGCGCCAGTTGCGGCCCTATCTGAACCGGGATGCCCTGTGTACGGTCACTCATGCGCTCGTGACCTCTCGTCTTGATTACTGCAACGCTCTCTACATGGGGCTTCCCTTGAAGACCACTCGGAGGCTCCAACTGGTACAGAATGCGGCCGCGAGAGTTGTCTTGGGAGTTTCCCGGTACTCCCATGTTACACCTTTACTCCGCGAGCTGCATTGGTTACCAGTTGTCTTTCGGGTGAGGTTCAAGGTTTTGGTTACGATCTTTAAGTCCTTACATGGCATGGGTCCGGGATACCTCAGGGACCACCTGCTGCCGGCATCAACTCCCCTCCGCCCTGTGCGTTCCCACAGAGAGGGCCTCCTCAGGGTGCCGCCAGTCAAGGAATGCCGACTGGTGGCCCCCAGGGGGAGGGCCTTCTCTGTGGGCGCTCCGGCATTATGGAACCAACTGCCGGTGGAGCTCCGGACGGCATCAGACCTCCGAACTTTCCGTCGTGGCCTGAAGACCCACCTATTTGAAATGGCTGGTCTGGCTTGACGGGGGATTATGGGTTTTAATTTGTCGTTTTAGATTTGTATTACGGTTTTTAACTGGGCATGGGTTTAATCTTTTTTAATTTTTGTATTGTCTTTTTTATATATGCCCTGTGAACCGCCCTGAGTCCCTACCAAGGAGAAGGGCGGTATACAAATTAAATAAAACTTGAAACTTAAACTTAAACTTGCTAATTTATTACTCATTATAGTCAAATATGTCATTGTTTCCTGTCTGTTACTAGTGGAAACGGGAGCAAGAATTTGACTTGCAGTTACTGGAAAGAGCAATGTGTACAGAACAAAAAATGGGAGATAATTGGTTAAAAATCGACCCTGTGGCCGTAACAGAGACAGATCTAGAGCATGAAGATTATAACTTGGATATTAGAAAAGAGGTAAGGCTAGTTGTTGCTATTGCCTTATATACTTGTACTGTTTGAGAGAGATGGGCAGGCGTTTGGCAGGGTTTAAACATACGAAATACAAACAAACAAACAAACAAATTCACTGTTTTCCAAGCTTGACATACTATTTTCTTCTCCATTTGTTTTCTTTAATTTTAATCAACACTTTTCAGAAAGATTTTAATTTAAGCAAAGTAGGATTTTTCTCTGAATCTGCGAAGGAAAAATGCACAGTACTAGAGAGAATCAGCCCACTCATTTTATTTATTTATTTTTATTTTAATTCCATTTATATCCCGCCCTTCTCAGGGCGGGATATAAATGGAATTAAAATAAAAATAAGACTCAGGGCGGCTTACAAGCTTAGCAGTATTTTGCAGAGTTATAAGGATCTCTCATCAGAATGACATACGTAGCATCACCTCACAAGCTCAACCCCTTTTCCTGTCACTTTGTCGAGCAAAAATTATGTTGGACACCATGATATGGCTTGCATCACTCTGATTTTCTTTTCCCATGCTGTGAACACCAACACAGTATTAAAGGACTGATAAAATAGAATGAATAAATTAAACAAAAACAAACACAAAGATGCTATTAGTCACAACTTCTACAGAATGGTGCTAGAAAAGGTTGCATTGTTTTCTCCAGGAATGGAAAGAAACAGGCCGAAGTAGATCCCAATAAAAATTGAGTTACGTTCATTAAGGTTCTTTGCAGTGTTATCTATCAAAGGAGTAACATCACACCTGAGGGATCCTTTTTAGATTCATGGCTACTGCAACATGGGTAAGGTGGAGGCTATTGCCAGGAGCAACTTTGCCCAACTGGTTGATGTGTTGTAGTTTTAAAAGGAGGAGGAGGAAGATGTCTCAATTTTTGCTCTTTTCGTTTCCCAGATGGATTAGCTATCTGCTCTTTAGGAAGCTAACTTTAAACACCACTCAGAAACTGCACTTGGTATAAAATGCAGGGGCCTACTTAATTAGCCTTAAATGCTAACAGCATATTTTATACATGTACTTGAGACCCTGCACTGGTTGCCAGTAGGCTTCTGGGTTTAATTTAAAATACTATATATTTCATTCCATGGTACATTCAAAAATTGTGCCCTCCAACCAGAATCAGCCTGTCTGATTAGAATATTCTAGCAAAAGTTGCTTTTAATTTTCTTACTCCTTTGAAATCAGGGGACTTAAGAATGTTTCTTCAGTATTTTACTACGGAGCTTTTCTGAAGGCTTTTAAGTGTTATTATGAGATAATACCATCACATAATTTTTTAGGAGTCATTCAGGTTTAAGATTGAATTCTGATTATTTTGATTGTTATTTTTTGTTCCATATTTGTTTTATGCTGCATTTTGCATAATGCTGAGAATCTTAGAAATTGAAGAAAGGAAATCATCACAGGTAGAACATATTTAGAAACCTACAGAGCCATCTTGTGGCCCAAAGGAAGAATATCTTATTTCACTGAAAGATTAAAGAACAGTAAAATCAAAAACAATACCTTGCTCAGTAAACGTTCGGATTAAGAAAAACTAACAAATAAAATAAAATGATTCCGTTAATTCTAGATAGGTCAGTTTGGGTTTGGAATTGTTATCTATATCTGAGGTCTAATTGCTGAAGATTAAAAAGTAACCTGAAAATTATCTTGATAACAAGAGAGAAATTGCTTGAGTTGAATCTTCAAAGTCTCATTATATAGCAGTGGTGGCGAACCTATGGCACGAGTGCCAGAGGCGGCACTCAGAGCCCTCTCTGTTGGCACATGTGCCACCACCGCCAGCAGCAGGTCCATCAGGCCACCACCGCCACCCAGAGCAGGAGTCCCACCCAGCACAAAGGAGGCAAAGAGGCCCACTAGCAAGCTCGAGTGGAGGTGGTAGAGCAGAGGTCACCAACCATTGTTGATTAGTGCCTGCGTGATACTCACTAGCCCTGCCTCGTTCTTGCGTGGTGTAGCGCCTTGTGCACCCCACAGTGTGGCGGCCATTTTTGTACCTTGCAGCATGGTGGCCCATTTTTGCCCCCTCCCCCCATTTTTTGCATGTCAGAGGTGGCACTCAGAGGCGCCTCCCTGTCCCCCCCCTCCCCCACCGAGGGCACAACAATCCTGATGCGGCCCTGGCACTTTGCGATAAATAAGTGGGTTTTGGGTTGCGGTTTGGGCACTTGGTCTCTAAAAGGTTCGCCATCACTGTTATATAGCAACTATACTTAAGCATTTTCCTGAGATTTTCTCACTAGTATTGTTTGTATATTCCTTTAAAAAATTGCCCTGTGATAAAATGACATCAGAGAAATCTGAATTTAAATAGATAGCTAGATAGATAGATTCAGATTTATCTGATGTCTTCATTTTACATATTATGTCTGTGTGTGTGTGTATGTGTATGTGTATATGTATATGTATATGTGTATATATGTGTATGTATGGTTTCCAAAAAACATTCTTTTGGTTGACAGGCACTATTATACAACATGTTTCACAGGAAACTTGCAATGAATGGACAGAAATACTGAAACAATCTATTTCACCCTTCTTTTTTCCCTTTTGTGTATTTGAATGTACAAATGTTGTAATGTTCTAAATGTAGTATGATAAATATTTACAATTACTTTTTTTTTAAAAAAAACACACAACAAACCTCCCCCCAGTTGTCAAAGCCAGACAAGGTTACAATTCCAGAACGGTACATTGAGATAGATCCTGAAGACCCCCTCACTCCTGAAGAATTGGAAGCAAGACATCGTAAGGCAGAAAAAATTAGGCATATTCTTACCAGATCAAGGTAAGGTTTTGTGCATAATTCCTCTTTATTTATAACATCAGGAAATATGAACAGCCATGTTATGTACGTATAAAAAACTTTTATTACCGTAATTTCGTCCATCTTGTAGGAAGAGGCTACTGGAACAATAAATCTTGCTTGTTTCTGTATGTTATAGACATAGGCCTGTAAAATCCTGGGTCTCTGTCTACCTTTCGTAGAAGGATGTTTCATCCAGAGATCCTTTACTGGCTCTAATCCAAGTGACAACTGCTTCTTAAGGATGGTCCATCTGCAAATCTCTGCCAAAGAGAGCATTTGGTTGTGAATTACCCAGGCTGACCATCCTACCAAGGCCCTTTAAGAGCCATACTACTTTTTAAGGCATTTAAAATTTGTTTTAAGCTCCTCTTTTAAACTTTTTGCTTTGGTAAATTTTTTTTTTGCTGCTGATTGTATATATTTAGCTTGCTGGCACATTTTGTTTATTTATCCATTCGATTTTTTTAATCCTGCCTTTATTACTTTATAAGTAACTCCAGATGGTGGACACGCATAATACTCCTTCCTTCTTCCTCTTATTTATCCCCCAACAGCAACCCTGTGAAGTAGGTTGGGCTGAGAATTACTGGCTGAAAGTCACCCAGCTGGCTTTCATTTCTAAGGCAGGACTACAATTCCCAGTCTCCTGGTTTTTAGGCCACCAACTTAATTACCAGACTAAACTGACTCTCAGTTGTTGATTTTGTTATTTTTCTATTTGCTTCTCTGTATTTTTAATACTCTGCATATTAATAATTGCTAATACATGCAATTATATAAATACAGTGTAAAAAGTTGTTATACTCCCCAAATTCATAATTTCAGGATAACCTTGAAGTCTTTTTATTTCTATGTTGAGCATATATTGGAAAGTGGTGGGGACTGAGACCACAGCACGTGCCCAAGTACGGCACTTTTTTATTTTATTTTATTTTTATGTTTACCCTAGTGTGCACAACCTACAGCATCCAGTTCAGGACAAATACAGCTCTTCAAATTTAGATTCACAACTACATGAGCAAGAACGCATCATTACCATATCATACGCACTGGCTTCTGAAGCCTCTCAGCGGAGCAAAGAGGTAGCAGGTAGTGCTCTATTTATAAAGCAGTGGCTGTGACAGTGCATTGTTTTAGTTATATTGCTACATAACGTGCATTTATACCTTTCTTATAGGCTACTGTACGTATCAGGGCATTAAGACCATAACTTTTAATGTTATTTTTAGATATCCTAATTGGATAGTTTTTGTCATGGAGCTGAACCCCTGGATTTGAACCATGCATTGTATTAATCAGCATTAATCAGTATTTAGTGCTGAGTATAGTTTCTTCCTACTTGAGTAGGAAAGATATGCAACACAACATATTCTCTAGAGCAGCGTTTCCCAACCTTAGGAACTTGAAGATGCGTGGACTTCAACTCCCAGAATTCCCCAGCCAGCATAGCATAGAATTCTGGGAGTTGAAGTCCACGCATCTTCAATTTCCTAAGGTTGGGAAACGCTGCTCTAGAGCAAGTCTTCATCTGCTAAGACAGTTTATAGATTGCTGCATCACACATTAAAATTAAATGGACATTTTTCATGCCCGAAGTTTAGAAAGATTTGCAGTCATCAATATGGTTGAGATTCCAGTTTAAACAAAATATTTGGTGGAAGTTTGAAGATGGAAAATTAGTCAACAATGTGTTCCTCTAGTGCTTTGTGAACTGTTGTGCTAGAGCACAGGTGTCAAACCTGAT
Source organism: Vipera ursinii (assembly GCF_947247035.1). NCBI lineage: Eukaryota > Metazoa > Chordata > Lepidosauria > Squamata > Viperidae > Vipera > Vipera ursinii. The sequence goes on along the minus strand of NC_139512.1, from coordinate 102,238,122 downwards.
CACGTCACGTGACATGGTGTGACATTTTTTGCCCTTGCGGAGCTGGGGTGGGTGTGGCCTGCATGTGACACATCCAGCCTGTGGGATGCCACTTTGACACCCCTTTGCTAGAGGATTGTCTTTGTATTGAAGGCAATCCTTAGCTAAGTGAAGAAGCCCTTTACTAACCTATGCCTTTGGTGAGGCCATTTCCAAAAGAAACAACACGGCATTGGATTATTGTTATGTTAAGGTTTTTTTGCACTGAGACCTTTGTTTTATCTTTGTATAACACCTTATCTTTTTTCTGTTCACATGTTCAGGCTTTTCCATCAAAATGCTGTAAAATTCATAAAAATAAAACAGTGAAATTTGATTGATTGATTTCACTATTCCAAGATTTGGAATTGGACTTGGCAAATTATTTTTAAAAAATTTAGTCACTTAATTCTCCTAAAGCGTGATGGGTTTCAGTTTTTTATCTTCTTGGAAACAGCTTCTACAGAAATAGGATATGAAATTGTTCTTGCTAAATTGTGCTTCCTTTATACTTTAATCTTTCAGTGTGTTACTAATACAGCATGATATTTTCATTGTATATAGCAGGGCCAGTATTATCTAGTGCCTGCCGAGTTGATTTTCTATTTTATTAATTGATTTCAATTTTATTTTCAGTTCTGTTGTGAATTGCAGCACAAAATCACATCTACATTTATTTTGTGATGTCAGTAAATACTCTCTGATTCCTTTGATATTTTTAAAAAATATTATATCACAAATTGGCTATAAGTAAAAGCCTTCTCAAAAAGTAAGTCAGCACTTCAAGTTAATATCCATGGCAGATTCTAGTTCATTTCTAAGAAAAACATCCACATTTATCTTAGAGAAAGACATTTTTGCTAGAATTATTTCTACACGATACACTTTTTTATTCAAATAAGTAGAAAGTCAAGCGAGAAATCTTAAGTGGAACAAAATGGCTTAGTGAAAGTGAACAAATAAATTTCTTTATTCGTTAGATTTACATCCCACCTTTCCTTCAGAGCTCAAGATTCCTCCCTCCTGTCATTTTTCTCTACAGTAACTCCTGAGGTAAACCAGGCTGAGAGACAATTACTGCCTCAAAATCACTCAGCAAACTTGTACGGCTGCTCATCACAGTGTACAGATTCTCAAGAAGTTCCACAATCTCACAATATGTTTTGACAGAATCTTGGTTTACATGGTTTTTTCAATGTGCTTGATGGCATTTCATCCGCACTCCCATGGATTCAGAGAGTACAGTTCTTTCTTCCTTTTTCAGGAAGGCACAACAAATAAAATAAAGATGACTCGGTGATTTTTCATATTGTAGGACTAAATTTTCTTGACACAGAAAGTACATGTTGATTTGCAAAAAGTATTCCAATTCATACAAACGTCTGGCCCTGTTATCTTGTATTTGAGCCCATTAAGTTGTGTGTATCTGTGTGTGTGTGAAAGAGGAAAAACAACGCAAAGAACAATTGTGGTGCCTAATTCCTTTGTATGATCCCTTCTAGCTCCGCAATTGATTTACCCAACTAAAGCACCCTCACCTTCTGTACCTCAGCCACTCCCCTTAAGCAATGGATTTCACTACACATTTGTCTAAACACCTTGAAAGTAAGAACTAGCTGCTCTTGCTGCCTATATTTGCCATTAATGATATGCTTTACCAGTGTTAAAGCTCTCTGTAAATGTAATAACTGCATGCAAACTTTAGTGATCTAAAGATTCTTTGCTCCTACAGTTAAGAAAATAAAAAATTCTCACAAGGTATTTGTAGAAATTGTCCAGAACTGCTATGAGACTGCAAGTTGTTTTGACTTCCTTATCACTATGATGTAATTTTAAGCTGAAACGTGTATAGGTGGTTTTGTAATAGCGGCACCAAATATTGAAGATTACACCATGAAAATGGAAATTGCCACAAGCCATGTCTCATGGAAACTGGAAAATCCTAAAATATTAAATAACATTTGAATAAATATTAAATATGTAAAATAAATGTTACATAATAAAATACATATTTTAATGGTAGCAGAAATAAAAGAGCCTTCATTTCCTTATGCTAAGTCATAAATTGAAGAATAGTTATGGCAATCATTATCATAGAAACAAATCCTGTCATATTTTTGGCAGCTTGCCCTGGCAATAAATCAAGTTTGTATATAGTTTCATAGAGTTACTCTTTGTTTAAAATATATTACCATTTTTTTTGAAAAGAAAATTATGATTATTTTCTTTTCTAGCTCTTTTCTGAGACTATGTGTTTCACATTAGACTATCAGATACATATTGAATCATATTCAGTGTCAGATACATATTGGATTATGATGAATGTATTTTCATGTTGTATATGATCATGATTGTCATTATTACTTGTATGTACACTGAGAGCTTATGCACTGGAGACAAATTTCTTGTGTGTCCAACCACACCTGGCCAATAAAGAATTCCATTCTATAAGGAATTCTATTATTGCATATTGAATTTTATTCAGTATAGTGCTATGGTAGAATACGGTGAACAGCTCATGCTTGGGAGATTTCTTTCTTGATTAGTTAACAAAACAATGTTTTATTGTTTCCTGGGTTTTCTGGGAAGCCTCTATAATATATCAGGTATGTAAAAAAGCTGAAGATGGAATGCAATATGCTTTACCACTGAGAGATATGTTGATCTAATCTACCTACCCCATCATAAGCCGTTCCTATTCCCAGTCCAAAATTACCTATACGCACTACTAGCTGTTAACAGCTACTTGGAAATTTATGCTTTTTAGTAAAGTTGTTTCATTGATATCTAATTACACTGTGTTTTTCTTTATGCTAGCCAAAGCAGTAACTGAACAGTGATTCCTGGAATGTGCCAGTAACAATCGCATAATGAACAAATGCAACCAGAAAGAAGGAAGAGACACACACACCCCAGACTAGCCTTCTCTCATAACTACTCTAATTTGAACACCTTTTATAAATGAGTACAGAGAACATTTGTACAACAAAAGAGAAAACAACTTTGCATCAGAAAAGAAACCAGATAAATTAACAGCACTTTTAACATACTATATAAGAAAGTGTGTCTCAACCTTGGTAACCTGCTGGTGGGGAATTGTGGCCGTTGAAGTTCATCCATTGTATACAGTAGTTGCCAAGATTGAAAAACACCGATATAAAATATGTGCAATGGCCATAATTCAAGCATATGCAGGTCTTGCTGATGTTCATTGATTTTAAAGATTTGGTATGCTATATCAAATGACAATACATTTTTAGAAACAAAGTATGTATTAGATTTGTTGTTGAAAAAGGGCTGCCTACGTTTAAAGATTGGATGCATGTTATGAAGATGCATCATTCTCTGGATTTTTGTGTTTAGAAAGGAAAATTTTGAAAACCATTATCCCATTAGATACATAGATATAGTGAGTTTTAATATATATATATATATATATTAGAGAGGATAATGGCTTTGTGACCACAATCAGGTGCAATTTTTATTGAAGTAATCAACATTTTAATAATACAAATATGAAAATCAGATATAAAATATGCAAAAGATGGAACCATTTGAATAAATTATATAATCTATTACAATTGAGAATCATTATAGACCTCTGTCCTTCATGACATCACTAATCTAGCAACACTGTCCACCTGTTGTAAAAGGAAATCCATTTTTTTAATATCATCTTGGAGTTTAGGCAATGAAATATACCTGATTCAGTCCATTCCCTATCCCAATGTAAAGGCAATTCTTATGGCGCAATTTCTCCTCCAGCACTAAGATACATATGCATTCATTCACCACATCTGTCACAAAGAGGGCATAAATTACACAAAATCTATTTTTTTTATATAAAAAAGACTTGCGATGGTACATCTCTCTGCATATTCAGAAGGAAGCTGTTCATTATCGATCCCATGAGGAAGTGCTCCATCAAAAGGTGTCAGATCACCCATTTTAAAACAAAATATCTAAAATAACTGATACTATTATTAATATAACATTTTACTCAAATATTTATTTTCTTAATATCTATATTTTCAAGAGCAGCAAAAAAAAAAAAGATTTATTGTCACCTATTTGAAACGGAGATGAGCACCGGCCCCTAGAGTTGGAAACGACTAGCACACACATGCGGGGGAACCTTTACCTTTACCTTTTTACTATTTATAATTTGGTATTTTGATTTAGCTCTTGGCCCAGGACAATTACAATCTAAAGTATAATATCTCTTTTTTTGGGTCTTGGGCAAAAGGGCTAATAAAAGCAGCTAAGGATTGTTTTTTTAACTTGAAGGCTTGTGTGTTATAATAAAAATGTGGGCTGACAGCTGTCCAGTATGTTGTTCACACTATTACAGAAGTGAGTTCGGTATATTGCAACTTTCTATTACAGTACTCTCTTTTTATACCAATTGCATAAAATATAAATAAATATGGATTTAAGTCAAGGTGGGCTCACATTTGGTTTGGAGACAAGATTGGCCTCTGGAAGACTCTTCAGACCTGCACTAAATGTCAGGGCAGTGACACACTGATCCCTTCTCCCATATATATCACATTCATGGGGGGGGGGGTAACTGAGGTGCTATATCCCTGCAGTAATAGCAGCAGGCAAAGAGCAGGTTTACAAGGATGACTATAGGGAAATGAAGAAATTTTAGACTCTTTCATTCCTCCATTGCAATAATTCTGGCACAAGGAAGATCCCAGAGGAGATAGCAGAAACAGCTGCCAAATACTGAATATTTCCTTGCTGTTAATAGTACAAATTGGTCCAATTTTGGAATGAAAATTAATTTCACCCATACATAGCACAATAGGTCATACAAGGATTATTGTTCTGTGGCCCAACGCTGTCTGTGTGATGGGATGTGGATTGAAATTAGTGAATTGGTGCAGAGAAATACAGCTATTCACCACAAGATTACACTGCAGTTTTGTAGAAGCCACACATTGCCCATGTATAATAGAAACTGTTGCCTTAAAACTGGCTTATAACATTACTATCTCTACATATAAGCCCTTAGACTTTTTTTATTAGAAAATCTCAATGTAAATGATTGAGATATTCATACTGATAGGTGTTATAGAGGTGCAAGTAAAGTTGCAGAATCTGTTACCTAAAAGATGAAAATTGTAGTTTTTCAGTTGGTTACTCATGGCTTAGTACAATGCACAAATTTAAAGAAAAAAAATCCTAAAATTTACTGTTAAAAAACACATTGTCTATGGAGAACAGAATTCCACAGGTAGCCAAGAGTCTGTATTTATGATTTTCCATACAACCTTATAAGTTTTGATAACTCGTATTAGTGTAGAGGGAATATAATATAAGAGGAGTTTATATATGGAAAAAAAAGCTTCCAAGCTGGCTTCGCAAGCTAAGATTTGCAGAGAACTACATGTTGTCTTTCATTTGATATTTGTTCTTTGAACAGGCGCACACTATATAGCAAACTAATTTTGAGAGTTTGACGTACTTTAAAAATCTCTTTGTGATGTTGCCTTGCAGCTACTGTTCAATGAAGAAATCTTTCTAGAAGAATGAAATGCTTTCTGTAGTACAGTCCGTACCTTTTATGAATTTACTTGTAGAAGTCAGTCCCAATTATTTGTTTCAGATTAGAATGGAATTATTAAAACAGATATGGAAAATTCAAATATCCAAGAATAAATATTCAAATACTAATAATACTCAATACCTTGAGAAGCACATACAGCTCCATGTAAAGAATAGACTAATTTAATTTAAACCAGGTTAAAATGAAGTAGCATTATCTCATTTTGACATTTGTAAAAGTCAATGATTGTTTTTTGTGTTTAAACAAAATTCACCCATCCCAAGTGATAACATAAATAATTTTTCTTACAGCAAAATTGACCCTCAAAAATTCATAAGAATGAGGTTAGGCTTATATTTATTAATTGTGTTTGTTGAAATCTCACACTGCATTGCTAATTCTTTCCTTCAAGTTGGTCAAGAATATGTACGGTAATTGGACATATTTATTCTAGCAACTAAAGAATTACATAAAGAGAAACACTTGTTTTTGTTTTCCTTCATTAAGCTAAGAGATACAATTTCTACCTGACTCTGTCTTTTATCAAACAGTAACTGGGTTGAAAATTATTTTTTGAACTTGTTTTCTATTTTGACTATATTTGGAAACTATTCTTGATAAATGTATTTAGAAAATACAATATATTTTAATTGAATACTGCCAGTGTCAAGCATGTAACTTTTTGTCAAAATGATACTTTTATTTTTTTTTCTTTATTAAAATGTTGAAATATTTTGCAAGAAAATTTTAATTTAAATGAAATGTAACAATTTGGAGACAATATGTACATATTAAACTATTAACATTATATTTCATCTGCCTTTTGACTTCTATCATTTGTTCTTCAAATTTTGACTGCAGTTGAGTTGCATTTGTTTTTTACTGTCAAAATATTGCCCCTCGTACTGAGATCCACACTGAACTACATCACAGTTTTTCTTCTTCCTTCATCCCACAGGATTTGACTTCCTTCATCCCACAGGATTTATATATATAAATGACTTAGGACCAGTCCTCACGTTGCCACGTCTCCACAGTCACATGATCAAAATTTGGATGCTTGGCAACCATCATGTTATTATGGTTGCATCATCCTGAGAGTCATGTGATCACCAATGGTGAAAAAAGTAAGGTTCTACATTTGGGCAAGAAGAACCAAATGTGCAGGTATAGTATAGGTGGAATCTTGCTCAATAGTAGTAACTGTGAAAGGGATCTCAGAGTCCTAGTGGACAATCACTTAAATACGAGCCAGCAGTGTGCTGCAGCTGCCAAAAAAGCCAACACAGTGCTATGTTGCTTTAACAGAGGGATCACCTGAAGTATTAATACCATTTTATAACTCCTTGGTAAGGCCACACTTGGAATACTGCATCCTGTTTTGTTCACCAGGATGTAAAAAAGATGTTGAGACTAGAAAGAGTACAGAGAAGAGCAACAAAGATGATTAGGGGACTGGAGGCTAAAACATATAAAGTTGCTGGAATTGGGTAGGTCTAGTTTAATGAACAGAAGGACTAGAGGTGACATGATCGCAGTGTTCCAATATCTCAGGGCTGCCACAAAGAAGAGGGAGTCAAGCTATTCTCCAAAGCACCTAAAGGTAGGACAAGAAGCAATGGATGGAAACTAACCAAAGAGAGAAGCAACCTAGAACTAAGGAGAAACTTCCTGACTGTTAGAACAATTAACCAGTGGAACAACCTGCCTCCAGAAGCTGTGAATGTTCCAACACTGGAGGTTTTTAAGAAGAGACTGGACAGCCATTTGTCTGAAATGGTATAGGGTTTCCTGCCTGAGCAGGGGGTTGGACTAGAACAGGGGTGTCAAACTCAATTTCATTGAGGGCCACATCAACATTGTGGTTGCCCTTGGGGGGGCCACCGTGGGCATGGCCTACTGGGTGGGCGCAGCTGGAGTGCGTAAGGCCTACTGGGTGGGCATGGCTAGCTCTACATCATTGGCATCAAGGGTGCCTATGGGGGCCTGGGCAGGAGTGGGACAGATCTGGGGGTCTCTGGCAGAAGGAGGGTCTCTGGGCCAGGGCCAAGGCAGCGGGGACCGTTCCCTCACTGTTTCCAGGGTGGCTTTGGGGGCCACATGAAACCACTTCACGGGCTGGATCTGGATCCCGGGCCTTGTGTTTGACATGTCTGGACTAGAAGACTTCCAAGGTCTCTTCCAACTCTATTTTATTATTGTTGTTGTAATAACAATTGCAACCTTCTCAGGGTGTTTCAACAAACAAAATGAACGGGGGAAACTGGATTCACTTAACCATCTGATTTGCTTAATGACTGTGTGATTCGCTTAACCACTGCAGCAAAAACAAAATCAGATGCAACTCACTTAACCATGTTGCTTAGTGGCAGACGGTTCGAGTCCCAGTTATGGACGTAAGTCAAGACCACCTATACTGTTTACACTCACTTTGGGACTGAGAACTCTTTAATTTACAACTTTAATCATTATCAGGCTGTTTATGGCAAACAGGTCACCCCCTATGCTGGTGCAGCTTTCGGTCCCAATAAATATTTTTAAAAAGGGTGATGAACTACATTTACACAATAAACATTTTCACAATAAACGACAGCTAATAGAAAAGGTTTCCTCCAATTCTGTGAATTAATGTTGTCGTGCTTGAGAAAGAAGCACAGCTTCAGAGATCAGGAAAGCATGCTTTTTTGAGGCTTCACTCTCCTTGATTTCTGTGTCTTCTTTTAAAATATTTGCAAATGACACGTGTGTTTCTGTGTGTGAATTACATAGTTATCAGAAGCGCAGAGAAGCACAAAAATATTGTGATGTGATTTTTGCCCGATCAACTTTGCTATTGCTGAGGTGTGTTCAAAAGAGGAAGATTTTTACTGCATACTAGCTAAAGTAACCTTTCTTCATAGTGATCAGTACAAAGGAAGAGCACAAAATGTACATACATCACAGTGACTGGAATTCTGTTTGAACAAGTCTATTGATTGGGCCTGACCTCTTTACACTTTTTCCCCCCCTATTATTTGAAAAGGCGCATCTAAGTGTGGCTGAATTGAACCAACTGCAATGAACTTTCTATGAAAACTTGAGATATTTCTTTTAGTTCAAAGCTTTGGAATTTTTAAAGGGCATTTTTAATACAGCCTGTTGAGGTATTCTGTGCCCAAGCCACACTTTGAATGTTTTAAACTACAGGTAAGTCTGAGAAGAAGGGGGAATGAAGGCATTACAGCAGAATCATGATCTGGGGAAGGGAAAGAAACCTTTCGACCCATGGAATAAATAAAAATGTCAGATAATGCTTTGAGAGAGAACTTTGTTCTAGTCTATGTGGCATTAGTGTGGGGCTTCAGAACAACCATTTTAAAAGTACCTAAGAAATGTAGCCCACTTCACTGACCTGCATTGTGACTCTTCACTAAATGAGTCTTCACATGCTTTTTCCAGGACTCCAGGCTTCAGCTATTGCTAACAAAACAAATCACATCTGCACATCTGAAACTTCGTTTCACAATTTGTAAACCATTCTGTTGCATCAAACCACATGAATATATACGGGGAGACACAGATTCTACCAGCAAAGTATGTTTAACTTCTGAAGTGTTTAAGATCTAATCATAAAAAAATGAACTATTGGTTTCCAATTTTAATTGGCATTTCAATTAATGATGTCCTTAAATATCAGTACAGATAATTTTGAGACAAAATTCTTGCATGGAGAAATGGGAATATGAGTGAATAGATTATCTTGTTGCCAGAAAACAACTCTCACCTGCAAGTCTTACATAGATTTACCTGGAGGTGATGCTATTTGCTTACACCAGGAGAGAGAGAGAGAGGAAGGAAGGAAGGAAATTAAGAAAAGAAAGGAAGGAAGGAAATAAAGAAAAGGAAGGAACGAAGGAGAGAGAGACAAACAGAGATTAGAGAGAGAGAGAGAAGTCTAGATGACAGGGATAAAGAGAAATATGAAAATGTGTGGTAAAACATTTCTAAAATACTGAAACCCAGTAACTGTAAAATTTGTAAAACCTTCAAATTTTGGCATAAGCAGAAGGTTATGCTTTTCCCTGTCATGTATATTAGATTTGGTGATAAGATATTTGGCCTGTATTTGAATGTTTATATGGAAATTTTATAGTTTTTAGACATTTTTAAACCTTTGTCTTTAATAATTAGAATACTACATGCTGTAGAGAGAAACTATTTTCATGTTAAATATGGAGAACTATACCATAACATCTAAAACTATGGTGAAATTACTAGTATTCGGATCCATGAACTTTATCTCCCATCCCCAATGCTATTTTTCATGTGGTAAGTTGAAATAAATTGTTTCTGAGATACTTTGCATTTCTATGTATTTATAAGCGAGTAGTTGACTAACCTCATCTGGGTTTGAAAACTAAAAAGGGTTAAGCTGGACAGTGCTCGCGGGGGAAACTTCCAGCAAATACTGAGGTTGTAGACTACACTGAAACACATACACAGAGAGAGTGCAAGAAAAAGGCTAAAGGAAACCATTTATGTAGTTTCTTGTCAAGGAAAATACATGGATATGTTCACAAAGTCACCTGAAATAGAGCCTGAGTCAAAGGAGATACTACTTTTAAATATTTAATTTAAAATATTTAATTATTTAATCAAAAGATGCTTAAGACAGTTTAAGAGAAAGAAACCATTTGACATTGGGAGGTGGGTCAGAATTTTAATGAAGGCAACCTTGGCCATTCTGATAAATGGCCCGCTTTGCTAAATGAAATCCCCCTTGTTCATCTTCATTTCTCCGTTGCTTTTAATACAATCACCTGTGGAAACTTGAGTAAGAAAGAAATGAGTAATATAATACTCTTATTCAGCAAGGTTGGTTACAAAAGACATTTGATAATCCTGACTTTACATTTATATTTGTTGACAAAACTCCATAAGGATCTGTTCCTCCTCTATGCTTTTTAACATCTGAAGCAGCTGAATGAGGTAATTTGAGATTTAAATCTATATAAAAAATGGGACAACACATTGGTGCCAATATTATATTCATTGCATATTATTCTTTATTTTGCTGTCATTTTACTTTTAAATTTTGATATTTAAAACTGGGGGGGGATGTTTAAACTCCTCTGTTTTATTGCAGTTATATTTGGTTTATTTTGGTTTTCATGCCACAGAACATTTGATTTTTTAAATATGCTGCATAAATGTATTTTTACATGGTGTATTTTATAGATTTCAGAAGTATGAAGAACTGAGTTGGTAGCATCTCTCAAAATCCATAGTGTCCTAACCGCACTGTAGGAAGAATCTTAAGATCTGACTTGGAGTTAGGCTGATGTGTGGTCATGCTAATTGCAACCAACAGTGCAGTAGATCTGATTTTGTCTTCTCTCAGCATGTTTGTTTCATAGTGCATTTTGTACAGTTCATAACCCTTTGTATACTGACCAGAGTCCACAAATGGGAGGCTTTAGAAACTGAATAAATAATAACTATATTGTAACAGTGCTATGTGTGAATGCTGCTATTCTCTGACTACCTAACTCCAGACACCACCTACAAACAACAGCAGGCTTTGCAAAGGTATAAAAGAAAACAGAATAAAATACAAATGCAAAATGTTTGATGGAGGGGGGAAATGTGTACAAAAATATGAAAACCTGAATAATATAACTGGTAATTATCCAGACCATCACTGGAACCAGCCTATGGCACATTATTTCATTGTGGGTATATTTGTACAATGCAACTATTTTGGGATACTTTCTTATCATACATTGGCTACAGAAGCCTAAACTTCTACTAGTTTCTTAAGAAATAATGAAATGAAGTGAAGTGATAAAAGGAGTATTGGCATTTTTTTAAAAAGATCCCATCAACTAACTTGAAGAGCAGACTTACTGCCTCTATATTCTTTTTAGTAATGTAAAGTATCTTTTCTCACAAGGCTGTCATGAAATGAGGAAAGCAGAATGCTATTTCTAAACTGCAGTTCCAGGCCTGTTTGTCTTCTTTCAAACGAATCTTCATTATGATTATCAAGCCTATACAATACCAACAACCTCATGGCGAAGGATGTGGCTCCTTTTCAGATGCCACATGCAAAGGCTTGACGTTTCAGGTGAAAGTTTGATAAAAGGAGATGGCTTTCTTCAAACCAAACACATCTCCTGGCCCCTCCATCTTCGCTGAGCGCTTGCCTGCTACGTTTCTCCCAATGCTTCATATAAGGCCTCAAAGCAAATAAAGATGCCAAGCTTTGATTAGGAAACTCAGCTGGGTCTTTTTGTCTCCATGTTATATAGAGGCAGCTTCAGTGCATAATTTAATCTCTTCAGGGGACTGTAGTAAACCCACAAGAGATTTCCACCAGCAGCCCTCCTTGACATGAGAACTAGCATGCACATGATCTTTGATGTGAATTCCCTAACCATAGCCTTAGAAGGACCTGTGGCCTTTGATGCTGCCCTAAAAATTGGGCTTTCTGAAAGAAACGTTGAGCCTCCTTTCTTAGAAACACCTGATGAGATCCTATTTTCTGAGGCCATAGAAGGTTTTTTTTTCCTCCCATAGTGCAGTGCAGCAAAACATGTTTTCCCTTGGCTATTAGACTTCTTCTTCTTTTAACTGATATTTCCTCTTTTATTAAGAATCTCACAAAGTCTAGGCATATTGTGGCATTTCATACCATAGCTGGACAGGACACATATGACTCTTCTGTTATATTAAAGCACAGCCCTAATAACACATGAAAATGATTTTGGCAGAAAAAAGAATCAGGCTTCTAATCTCACTGATAATTATTTCTGTGAAAAGATCCTTCCTTCCTTCCTTCCTTCCTTCCTTCCTTCCTTCCTTCCTTCCTTCCTTCCTTCCTTCCTTCCTTCCTTCCTCATCTTATGATTTTTTTCCTGAAGCAAGCCATTCCCAGCAGGATTGTTCAAAGAGGACATTTGTCATATTACTAAAATGACAAATGTTGGATCAGACATCTATAACCTATTAAAAATACCTATGGAAGGCATCCTATGGAATGTTTGGAAGATTTTTTTTGGATCTTAAACAGAATTCAGTTTAGGACTTCAAATTATTTTCAATTGGTTTATTACTTATATCTCAGGTGTTTTATGACAACTAGCAAACTACAAACGTGTATTTGCATTTGTATAACTACCGTTATATGGTTTATATGATGGTATTATGTAATACCAGATGGGGAGTGTGCTGCCACCACGTGGCTGTTTTGGAGTAATTACAATGTGGGCAGTCAGACCCTCCTACCCTATGATGTATTTCCTCTTCCCTTTCTGGGATGGACTTCCTCCTCCTTTGTCTCTGGAGAGACATGTCTAGCTAACATGTGACAACAGCAGATGTGCAGTCGCTGGGAATATTACCATTTTCTGACCTTGGGGACACCTTGGAAATATCTTGGAAATGCTGTACAATCGTCATCTTAATGCACTCCACCTGCTGTATTTGACTCTACATGCAATAAAGGTATTTCTATATGATAAAAGGTGTTTCCACGAGTTCAAACTATCTGAAGAGAGCTGTTAATGTTAAGGAAATCTGCTTATCTAGACCATAGAGGTCTTATCAAAAGATTAATTAATGCACAATGGCTTGGATTCAGAATACAGGCTGAGAGCGCAAGTACTTTGAAGGTCAAGACCCATCCTAGCCTAGCATTTTAACAACAAAACAACAACAACAACAACAACAACAACAACAATAATAATAATAATAATAATAATAATAATAATAATAATAATAATAATAATAAAGTTGGAATGGACCTTGGAGGTCATCTAGTCCAACCCCCTGCTCAGGCAGGAAACCCTATACCAGGGGTAGGCAACCTCGGCTCTTTTATGACTCATGGACTTCAACTCCCAGAGTTCCAGAAATTCTGGGAGTTGAAGTCCATGAGACATAAAAGAGCCAAGGTTGCCTACCCCTGCCCTATACCATTTCGGATAAATGGCTGTCCAGTCTCTTCTTAAAAACTTCCAGTGTTGGAGCATTCACAGCTTCAGGAGGCAGGTTGTTCCACTGATTAATTGTTCTAACTGTCAGGAAGTTTCTCCTTAGTTCTAGGTTGCTTCTCTCCTTGATTAGTTTCCATCCATTGCTTCTTGTCCTGCCTACAGGCGCTTTGGAGAATAGCTTGAGTCCGTCCTCTTTGTGGCAGCCCTGAGATATTGGAACATTGCTATCATGTCCCCCCTCGTCCTTCTCTTCATTAAACTAGACATACCCAATTCCAGCAGCCGTTCCTTATATGTTTTAGTCTCCAGTCCCCTAATCATTTTTGTTGTTCTTCTCTGTACTCTTTCTAGAGTCTCAACACCTTTTTTACATCGTGGTGACCAAAACTGGATGCAGTATTCCAAGTGTGGCCTTACCAAGGCATTGTAAAGTGGTATTAATACTTCATGCATTGGCTTCTGGTTGCCCTCCGGATAAGATTCAAGGTGCTGGTTATGACCTATAAAGCCCTAAATGGCATGGGTCTGGGTTACTTACCGGAGCACCTGCTGCCGGCATCAACTTCCCTTCGTCCAGTGCGCTCCCACAGAGAAGGCCTCCTTAGGGTGCCGTCGGTCAAAGAGTGTCGACTGGCAGCCCCCAGGGGGAGGGCGTTCTCTGTGGGTGTGCCAGACCTTTGGAACCATCTACCGGTTGAGCTCCGGATGGCTCCCGACCTTCGCTCCTTCCGACGGGACTTAAAAGCACATTTATTTGAACAAGCTGGCCTGGTCTGATGGGTTTAGGGGTATTTTATAGTTTTGTATTAATTTATTGAATAGGGCTGTAGTATTTAATATTTTTAAATTTTTGTACATTGTATTTTATTGTATTGCCCTGTACACCACCCTGAGTCCTTCGGGAGAAGGGCGGTATATAAATAAAATAAATAAATAAATAAATGTGATCTTTATTCTATTCCTCTGTTAATGCAGCCTAGCACTGTGTTGGCTTTTTTGGCAGCTGCAGCACACTGCTGGCTCATATTTAAGTGATTGTCCACTAGGACTCTGAGATCCCTCTCACAGTTACTACTATTGAGCAAGATACCACCTACTATGCCTGTGCATTTGATTTTTCCTGCCTAAATGTAGAACCTTACTTTTTTCACCATTGAATTTCATTTTGTTAGATAGTGCCCAGTGTTCAAGTCTGTCCAGATCCTCCTGTATCTTAAGCCTGTCTTCTGGAGTGTTGACTATTCCTGCCAGCTTGGTGTTGTCTGCAAATTTGATGAGTTCCCCATCTATCCCCTCATCCAAATCATTGATGAATATATGATGGAATAAGAATGTTTGTGAACAATAATCAAAACTCCACTTCTTGCCTATCTTAACTTATGTTTCTATTCTGTTTTTTATGGCAGTATTTTTGATAGGTTGGTCTGTTTTTTCCCTTTGTGTAAAGACAGATGCAAAAAATGAGTTAATGATGCTTTTTCCCTATTGCTTGTCACCTTCTTGCCACTTTCACCCACTAATGGACCAATCATTTCCTTTACTTGTTTTTTACATGTGGAAAGAAGCTTTTTTTGTTATTGTTGACTTTTGTCGCAAGCCTTAGTTCATTTTGAGCCTTAGCTTTCCTCACTTCATCTTTGCAGGCTTGGGCTATTTGCTGATATTCTGACTTAGTTATGTGCCCCTCTTTCCACTTTCTGTACTTGTCCTTTTTATCTTTCAATTTGTCAGAGAGTTCTTTATGCAGCCACGCTGGTTTCTTTTGAGAGCTGTTATTTTTTCTCTTCGTTGGTATTGTGCTAGACTGGGCTTTTATTATCTCACTTTTCAAAATTTCCCAAGCTTCTTGAGTTGTTTTCCCCTTGAGGATTCTCATCCATGGAATCCTTCCCAAGCCCTCTCTAAGTTTATTGAAATTAGCTCTCTTAAAGTCCAAGACTCTAGTTTGACTGTGTTCTATTGCTTGTGCTTCCATAATGTTGAATTCCAATATTGCATGATCACTTCCTCCCAAGGTTCCTGTGCCTTCAACACCTTCTATCATTTCATCTCTGTTAGTGAGAATTAGATCCAAAATGGCTAATCCCCTAGTTCCCTTCTCTACTTTTTGGGTAACAATGTTGTCTGCTAGGTTTGTCAGGAATCTGTTTGATCTTCCACTTGGTGCGGAGTTTGTCTCCCAGTTGATGTCAGGGTAGTTAAAGTCCCCCATTACTATTGTAATGTGCTTCCTACATACCTTAGTTAGCTGACTAGCAAAAAGTTCATCTATTTCCTCTGTTTGGTTGGGTGGCCTATAGTATACACCTATGGCAATGTCATGTTCCCCCACCCCCTTTTATATTGACCCAAATGGATTCAAGTTTACAGTTTTCATTATTGTTGTGCTTTATTTCTGTAGATATGTAGTTATTCCTTATATAGAGGGCAACTCCACCTCCTCTTTTATTTGGTCTGTTTCTTTTAAATAATTTAAATCCCTCTAGCTGTGTGTTCCATTTGTGGGTTTCATCCCACCATGTTTCCGTAATGGCAACAATCAGATGACAGAAGGAGACATCTCTTCCATCATTGGTCTCCTGACAGTATTATTTATTCAGAAATAAAATAGTGACTTGAGGATCAATAACCTTGACTCAGCTTGTCCTCCATGAATTTCTCCATTCCAGAGCCATTCAGGTTAGTGACCATCACATCTTGCTGTAATAAATGCAATAGGATAGTGACTGCAGGGTTTTATATATCTTGACCATGTCCCCTCTTGTCTTTTTATTTGTTCTAGCTTGGTCTCGTAAGGTAGATGTTTGATGAATAAGTATTTTGTTTTCCTTTGCCTACTTTTTTGCAGTTGTAGTATTTTTTTTTCAAACATTGTCACCAGAACTGTACAGTATTCCAGAACTGAATATGCAGTACCTAAGCATGCAGTATTGGCGAGTTTATTTTCAATCATTTTCTTAATTATTGCTCACATGAAATTTGCTTTTTGGTAGATGCCAAACACCATCATTGGTGTTTGTCATCATGCTCCAGTGTGCATTATTTTATGTCCACCTAAACTGAACTGCATGGTTTCTGTTTGACCATTTCTTAGATATTCCTCTGAAGCTCTTCATAAATGAGTTTTCACTATCCTGAATAATTTCATATAATCCATATCTTTGCCTAACTCCCTGCTTACCCTGTATCGAGATCAGTAAGTTAAAAAATATTTAAATTTGAATTTCCTTTCATTGAGAAAACTTAATATTTATCCCTATTCTATTTTGTCTAACTAGTTAACAAAACACTCTAGAAGACTGTGAAAGAGGATTTACTCTCGCAGAACCCAGTGATTTTCTTTCAGCAAGGCTTATTGCTCCATAGGCTTTTTAAAAGAAATTCTTTCTACAATTCCACACGGAACAGACAGTAAGAATAGCTGCCTGAAATTTTCTGGATCTTGCCTATCTTCTGCTTTTAAAAATTGGTGTTGTGCTCGATACCTTCCAGTGTTTTTGCTAAGAGGGTCACTTTTTACTAAAATATTTGGTTTTAATTGTATAGTTTTTCAAGATATGCTAAAATATATTTTCATTACCCTAGTTCATCTAGTTGTTCCAATTGCCTACTTGAGAAAGTCTATGCCTATTCATGACATCCTTTGTTGTGTGAAAACTGCAATTTTTGCTCAGCCAAATCACCATCAAATCTATGCCCATCACCATATGCCAAAAGAAATTTGCCCCCTTGGAAGGAATATCTGCAGATGAAGATGATGTGGGCTCCTTATTCAAAGACTGGATCCTTCTTTAGGAACATTTGATTCAGCCTCAACATGCCTTCTTTCCTTAAAACCTTTATTCTGCCTGAAAGCAGTTATCATTCTGGACTTTGGACTAAATTATCATAACCTGCTACTTACAGCTATCTTGATTTGAAGAGAAGTGTCGGGAGCTCCTTATACCAAGTACAAACTTACAAGTTATGTCTAATAGCCAGATACTTGTACGTTAATATGCAATAACTGATAACCGTCACTGGTCTTCTTTCATACCAATTACGGTATTAGTAACCTTTAGTTTTCTTACTCTTTAGGAACTGTGTAATGTAAGATGGCCAATATTGCATGCGTTGAAGCTCATACTTCTCTCAGTCAGTACTAAGTTTGACTTGATGCTTTGTCTGTCTGTTCTTCCCCCTTTCACTTCACTTCCAACGCTCCATTTTAGTCAGCGTTTTCTTGTAGCAAATCTTGATTGGGAATGACAATTTCAAAGAACAACCCCCTCAAAAGAGTCAATTCATAGAATTTCTTAGGAAGCATGTTGAAGTATTATCACAAGAATTCCAGCAAGTCCTCTAATCTCAAATTAGTGTATCTATGCACAGCAAATAAGAGGTAGCAAGGTTTGGGGCTTTACTCCCATTTTTCCCAAGTAAAGGGAAGAAGAAGCGAGTCTCTGTCAAGGTGTAGCAGTCTAAATCTGTTGTTGGAGTTATGTTAACCACCTGATACTAGCACTTATATCTTGTTCCTATTTGATCTCCTTTTGCTGGTTCTGGTTATGTAGCCAGCTTAGGCAAAGGAAGTATATAACTTCATTCAATTAGTCACAATTCTCCTTATTCACACTTGGATCAGATCTACACTCACTCCCTCAAAAACTATCCTGTGCCCATTTGCTCTCCTCTTCAGTCCCTCTAACCACAATCTCCCAATTACTTCTCCTCTTTCAAACCTTTCTAAAGAATAGCCTGTACAACTCAGATCTTAATACAGAAACCAAATATAGGAGGTTTCCTGCACCATGAAATTTGGAAAGGAAATCTTGGAAGGGCTGTTTGATGCTACAGAAGAGCATTATGAGAGAACAAGATGGACAGAATACCTACGTTAGCAGAGGGGGTATGAATAAGCATTAAATGAACAATAAATTGGGGCTTCCTTTTGTGTCAAGTACAAATTTGTGACTACACTGTAATATATTTTTTCCACTAACTGAAGCCTTTATGTATGTAACTTTATTTTAAGCAGTCAGCTAAAATGCAAAAATATATTTACTACGTAAATCATAGTAAAAGGAGTACAAATGCTGTAGCCTAGCTTCTTCGACCAAATGCCTTCTAGATATATAACAGCCTCACAATATTTGAAGAGCTCCAGTTTGGAGGAAATTGTAATCAAACTAATACACACACACACACACACACACACACACACACAGGCATATACTCCAGTACATACGCTTTGTTATGGCTAAACCATACTTGGCTAAACCATACTAAACTCAATGGATTTCAATGAATAAATTAATGAATTCTGAGAAAACTGGGTTAACATACAAGACAACACTTACGATTTTCTTTTCAAGAGTGAAAAGAAAATCAACTTATTTTGTTATTTTTTTCTTTATTAAGATCATACCTATTTAGGGTTTCTGTATAGGCGTAACACAATTTACCCATAATGCCTTCTGAAGAGATTCCTCTCTTCATTAAATGACTGCTCTGCCATTCCTTATCTAGACATAATTCTGAAATCAGCTCTTCAATACGCATGCATCCCACAGAAGTTCAGCATTGCAAAATGTAATGCAGCACGTATTCTAAAATACTGTTTCTTTTGGATGATAAGCAAGACACATGAAGCTCCCGTTCTTACTTTTTAATAATTATACCATCCAAAACCCCAGCAAAAACTGCTTTAAAAAATAAAGCACCCATAAAGACATTAAATGCCATTTCAGTAAGTCATTTAACAAACTTAAGAAAAATTCAATGGCCTTCATGGAATACGAAGAGAGGGAAGAAGAATCTAAAGGCAGGTTGGAAACTAAGTACATCCCCCACTCAATTTTATTTTCGTATCTTACAAAACAAAATGGGCAGTCATGCTGAGAAAAATAGCTTCTTGGTGTGGTGCTGCAAATACAAACACCCCTTTCTCTAAAAGGCCTTATTAAAACCACCAAGGGAAGATCTGTGCCATAAGCAGTCCAAAACTTTGCACTGTAACCAGAAGGCTCACTCTGCCTACATTCTGCAGCTAAGTGCCGCTGGATTTAACAAACATCATTTTATAGCTGCTCTTTGCATCTTTCTTGGCTTGCGGGTCCTCAGAGTTGCTGTGTTTTTCTGCAGATGGTGGATCTTCAGCAACTTCGTCTTGCTCGGAGTCAGAATCGCTTTCGGAGTCTTCCGAACTTTCTGATCCTGGGGAATCTTGCTCCTCCTCCTCCTCCTCCTCTTCCTCCTCCGGTGCTGCTCCTTTCTCTTCCTCCAACTAAAGAAAAGATTCAGAGAAAAATTTCTATCAGCTTCTTTTTGTTACTCTGAACAGATCCCTTTCTTTTGAGGTGTATTTCCAATGTCAATACATATAGAAATAACAGCCGGTTGATATATTGTGGATGGTAATAGAAACTTAATCATTTGATTTTAATCAGCTACTAGTGCAGTAGTGAAGAGGAAGTAAAGAGCCTCTTGTTGCGGGTGAAGAAGGAGAGTGCAAAAGTTGGCTTAAAACTTAACATTACAAAAATCAAGATCATGGCATCCGGCCCTCTCAATTCCTGGCAAATAGATGGGGAAGAAATGGAGGTAGTGACCGGTTTTATTTTCATGGGCTCCAAGATCACCGCAGACGGGGACTGCAGCCAAGAAATTAAAAGACGCTTGCTCCTGGGCAGGAAAGCCATGGCAAATCTAGACAGCACACTAAAAAGCAGAGACGTCACCCTGCCAACAAAAGTCAAGGCTATGGTCTTCCCAGTTGCAATGTATGACTGTGAAAGTTGGACCGTAAGAAAAGCTGAGTGCCAAAGAATTGAGGCCTTTGATCTATGGTGCTGGAGAAGACTCCTGCGAGTCCCTTGGACTGCAAGGCGATCAAACCGGTCAGTCCTAGAGATCAACCCTGACTGCTCTTTACAAGGCCAGATCCTGAAGTTGAAACTCAAATACTCTGGCCACCTAATGAGAAGGAAGGACTCACTGGAGAAGAGCCTAATGCTGGGAAAGATTGAGGGCAATAGAAGAAGGGGACGACAGAGAATGAGGTGGCTGGATGGAGTCACTGAAGCACTAGGCATGAGCTTAAATGGACTCCAGAAGATGGTAGAGGACAGGAAGGCCTGGAGGAACGTTGTCCATGGGGTTGCGATGGGTCGGACACGACTTTGCAACAACAACAGTGCAGTAATATTTTAGGCTACAGCAAAAGAAGCTTAATATCACCATCTACAGGGGCAAAAAACCACACACCCCATGCTGGCTATGAGGGATGTTATCCACTAGCTATGTAATGTGATGAAGAACGAGCAGATATGTGAAAGTTGGTCCTATTTAACCACTGGCAATACAAAGTGTATTATATAATGCATGTGAAGCACAGCAAAGAAGGACTCTTGAGCCACTGTCTCAGCCAAAGGAAAATTACCTCACTGAAGCCAAGTCCACAATGCCGCCGGTTCCTTCCTGACATGGTACTATCCATACTTTGCTGAAACTGAGTCTCCAGCTCATCATTCATTTTCTTATCTTCTTCCCCTATAGGGTTACATATGTTGATTAACATACCGTCATGTAACAAATCCTATATTTCAACAAAAAAGCAGGCGCATAAAAGATTTTATTCAACCCACAACAGAGTTTATTCCTAATGGCATAGGGTCACTCCTCTCCCATTGTTTCTGTCCACTCAGGGCAGAGTGGCTGCACAACATTTCTATTAAATATTGCCATTTTGTAGGACCTAGGAAGGTAGTCTATCTGGGTGCTAGAACAGCAACCGCCCAGATATATAGATGATCTCCACTCACCTGGGGTTTCAAAAAGCCCTTAAAGTTGGACTTTGGTCCCAGAGATGGGATTAAATGTATGTATGTGGGGGTGAGGGGAACCTGATGTGCTGTGGTTTAATGTGTGGTGGAATGCAGTCTGGATTCCCAGGAGGGTGGGGCTGCACTCCAGAGTGCAAAGAGCAATGAAGCTCCACCTTGGAGCCTTGGTGGAGCAGTGGGCTAATGCCTCCTTAAGTAACACCAGCTGCCTGCAATAAGTGCAGGTTCGAGTCCCACCAGGCTCAAGGTTGACTCAGCCTTCCATCCTTCTGAGGTAGGTAAAATGAGGACCCAGATTGTTGGGGGCAATAAGCTGACTTTGTAATAATGCCGCGGGGGGGGGGGGGGGGGGCGAAAGCCCTAATAAGCAGGCATATACATAGAATGAAGGCTATTGCTAAGCACATTGATTTGTGCTTTAGATTGTAAGCCGCCCTGAGTCTTCGGAGAAGGGTGGGATATAAATGGGATTAAAAATAAATTTTTTTAAAAAATGAAGCATAGAAAGTCAGGAGGAAGTATGTTAAGAAGGCTCCTCCCTTGCTATTCCCAGGATATATCTATAGCAAAGCAAATAGTTGCTTTAATTTGGCAAATTTTTTTGTCTACAGGTGAGGAACAATGGCTGTTTTTAGTGCAGGCTCTTTTGTCTATGTTTTTATTATTTATTTATTATTTATTTATTAATTTAATTTATATACCGCCCTTCTCCCGGAGGACTCAGGGCGGTGAACAGGGCAATACATAAAAACTAGATACAAAAATTAAAAATTATTAAAACGTGATTAAACAATGCCCATAATAAATTAATACAGATTAAAATTGAAGTTCATTTATAAAAATCCCACCCCGTCCCATCAGGCCAGGCCAGCTTGTTTAAAGAGATGGGTTTTAAGATCGCGCCGGAAGGAGCAGAGATCGGGCGCCATCCGGAGCTCGACCAGAAGATGGTTCCATAAATCCGGTGCACCCACAGAGAACGCCCTCCCCCTGGGGGCCACCAGTCGGCATTCTTTGACTGGTGGCACCCTGAGGAGGCCCTCTCTGTGGGAGCGTGCTGGGCGGAGGGAAGTTGACGCCAGCTGCAGGTGCTCCCCAAGGTATTCCGGACCCATGCCATGAAGGGCTTTGTAGGTCATTACTAACACCTTGAACCTCACCCGGAAGACAACTGGTAGCCAATGCAGCTCGCGGAGCAAAGGTGTGACATGGGAGTATCGAGAAACTCCCAATACAACTCTCGCGGCTGCATTCTGTAGCAGTTGGAGCCTCCGAGTGGTCTTCAAGGGTAGCCCCATGTAGAGAGCGTTGCAGTAATCAAGACGAGAGGTCACGAGCGCATGAGTGACCGTACGTAAGGCATCCCGGTCTAGATAGGGCCGCAACTGGCGCACCAGGCGAACCTGGGCGAAGGCCCCCCTAGTCACAGCTACTATATGGTCTTCTAGGGAGAGCTGTGAATCTAGGAGGACTCCCAAGTTGCGAGCCCTATCTACCGGAGGTAATGACTCACCCCCCATAGTGAGGTGTGGGATATCCTGAATATCCCGAGATGCCGGTACGCACAGCCACTCAGTCTTGTCAGGGTTGAGTCGAAGCCTGTTCCTCCCCATCCAGACCCGGACCGCCTCCAGGCACCGGGACATTACGTCGAGGGCATCACTGGGGTGGTTTGGGGTCGAAATGAAAAGTTGGGTATCATCAGCATACTGATGATACCCAACTCCAAAACCACGAATGATCTCATCCAGCGGTTTCATGTAGATGTTGAACAGGAGAGGCGAGAGGACCGACCCCTGAGGGACTCCACAAACAAGAGGCCTCGCGGTCGACCTCTGCCCCCCTGCCAACACCGACTGCGAGCGTCCCAGGAGATAGGAGGAGAACCACTGAAGAACCGTGCCTCCCACTCCCAATCCCCTGAGACGCCGCAGCAGGATACCATGGTCGATGGTATCGAAAGCCGCTGAGAGGTCTAATAGGACTAGGACAGAGGAATATCCCTTGTCCCGAGTCCTCCAGAGATCATTCACCAGCGCGACCAATGCCGTCTCCGTGCTGTACCCGGGCCTGAAGCCCGATTGGTACGGGTCTAGATAATCCGCTTCATCCAGGACCAGAGGGAGCCGATGCGCCACCACACTCTCAACAACCTTCGCAAGAAAGCGAAGGTTGGAGACCGGACGAAAGTTATTCAACACAGCCGGGTCCAAGGCAGGCTTCTTGAGGAGAGGTCTTACCACCACCTCTTTCAAGGCGGCGGGAAAACTACCCTCACTCAAAGAGGCAGATATAACCGCCTGGAACCAGCCTCGTGTCCCCTCCTGGGCTGCATAAACCAGCCAGGAAGGGCACGGGTCCAATAAACATGTGGTGGAGCTCAGCCTCCCCATAATCCTGTCCACTTCCTCCGGAGTTACAGGATCGAACTCCTGTAAGTTTAAATTGTTTTAGGGGACGGCTATAATATATAGAATGAAATAATGATAAATAATATTGTTTGAGGACAACAGTAAAACATTATTCATAAATAGAACTTTCTGGTACCTTTTGCACAAACAGTACCATGTCACTTCATGGTACAATAAGTCAGAGACTATTTTGGTTTTATACCACTACTTACACATGGGGCAATATAGCACTTCAGAAGAATAGTGCAGAGGCAGCAGCAGTTGGTGGCCAAAAGGATGGTTTTGAGCATGAGAAATATCAAATCTATATAGCATATGGATAAATCAATCACAAAGGTAAAGTTCCCTAGAAAAAACCTTTAACTCAAGCAGGGGACACCTATTCTCCTTTAAAACCTTGGTTAAAACTGACCTGTTCTAAAATGAGAAGTTGACCGATGGTCTCCAATAACAAGGCGCCCAGTGTGTTCTTTCTAGAAGAAAACGTATATTGTTATTCCAACACAATGATTCTAGTTTTCTATTAAAGACTGATTTATTATAGCATGGGCTTTCAAAGACCATTTCCCCCAAAGGATTATTTTTCAATATTACCATGTTATGTTTCAAATAAATATCAGGCCACTCAAATGACACAAATCAGCTTTAGATTTTTTCTGATCGTTGATATCCACTTTGAAATGTGGCGCTGTTATCGGTTTGGCTGGCTTAAAAAAAAAGAGTTGGACCAATTCATGGAAATCATGGGGCTCAACAGCTATTAGCTTTCATGGCAGTGTGATGGTCTCCGAAGGTCGTCTGCTGGAAGGCTAGTGGGCTTTCTTTGGCACTTGGATGATTAGATGGGCCAATGGGCCAATCTAGCAGGGCACTACTTATGTTCCTATGCTTTTATTTTGCACCACAATTTCTAGGGATTGTATTTGGGGAGTGACAAGACACTTTGAATAAGCAATTAAAATGATTCTGCCAAAGGAAAATATATATATATATATTTAACATAGCTATCCAGATGGTACTTGCAGAAAACAATAAACTGAAAGACAAGTATTTACAAATGTTTTTAAAGAAAATTCATTCCACTGCACTTCCACAAATTTCTTTTGAAAATTATTTACATCCACTTTCAAATTTCAGATGACAGTGGTCTTTACCAAATATGAAATGAAAAACAATTAATTAAAATAATTAACTCTAAACCCAAAGGTGCTTTTCCCAAAAAGGCAACTAAACTTTCCTGTTTTTTTGTTTAAAAACATTTCACTTCTCGTCCAAGAAACTTTTTTAGTTCTAACTGACTGGTTACTTAATTAGTCAGTCTGTCAGTCAGTCAGTCAGTCATAAGCTAGTCAGCTATAACTGAAAAAGCTTCTTGGATGAGGAGCAAAATGTTTTCAAAAGAAAAAAAAACCAAGAAAGTCCAGTTGCCTTTTTTTGATAAAGCACCTTTGCAACAACCATGACCTGGATGATTGAGGATCTCCATAGATAATTAACACTAAAGCAAAGTTGGAAATGTGATATTTTCTAGCTGATTTGGCTTACCCCTCCCACAATATTTGTCCCTGGTCCCACTGTTAACATGCTTCAAGACATGCTTTAAATATTAATTGCTGGGAAACAAGAATCGAAGAACATGTCAACTTCATGCCGAAAGGGTGAGCTTTCTTGCCTAAATGAGCTTTTGGTCCTTTTACTAGTGTTTTTACTAATATTCTATAGAATTGAAACAATGAACGGGTGTAATAAGATTCATTCAATTCACCATACAATTAGTTAATATCTCCAACCTTCTGCCATTCAACCATATTCACTGAAAAAAATGAACGTACACATTAACTGTATATATTAGAAATCAATTTTCTTGTTTAAATGGAAAGCTACATAGTACTACTTAATGCTCTTTAAAAAGTTATGTTGTACTAGCTGGGTGTTGGTTCAGAAATGACTACTTGTGTTACTAGAAGTATGAAAACTTTACAATGACATCGATATGAATGGAAATTGTATTATTGAGAAGGTGTAGAGGCCCTAACCTAAAAAGTTCATTCGCATTAAGTTGATAGAGAGAGCAATAAAATTCTCAGTATTAGGCATTTAGAAAGATAATTGCAAGATTCCATGGTCATACACTGTTGTACAAATATCTGACAAAACACCAAATAGGTAAATGTTAATTCATAAGAAAAAAGTAATAAATTCTGGTACAACTGTCCCATTAGGTATTCTGGCACACAAAGGTTTATGAAATGACTTTTCTCTTACATCATACTTCTGAAATTTTACTTATTAGATAGGGGTATTTTTAAGACGACCTTCTATTCTTATAAAAAAAAAGAGAAAACGAAGAAAATCTGCTTGGAAAGCTATGCACTAAAAATCTCTTCTATCATCATTATACTGCTAGGATGAACGTTAAAACCCTACCTTCCCAGCACCCATCAGCCTCAGGAACTTTTGTTTCCTTTCTTCATTACCCAAGTCAGCTGCCTCCCAGCTCCCAGCTCCAAGCTGAAAAACAAAATATAGTTTTTAGGCATGTTAAAATAAAAAAAAAAATCAAGAGTAAATTTGTACAGATAGTATAAATATTTATAGTACCACTTTCATTGCGGCTATAGCCTCCAGAAGCGGTGAATGCTCCAACACTGGAAGTTTTTAAGAAGAGAGTGGCCAGCCATTTGTCTGAAATGGTACAGAGTTTCCTGCCTGAGCGGGGGGGAGGGGGGGGGGTTGGACTAGATGACCTCCAATGTCCCTTCCAACATTATTATTATTATAAACATGGATTAAACTCCATATGGCTACACCATATTTGCCTATCTACTTCACATAAATGCCAGTTTTAAAAAAACATCACGGTCACGGGTTGCAAGGAAAATATTCCAATTTTGGATAATATACTTTTAGCAGGGAGGATTAGAGCCCAAATCAACAAGGCTAGTACTGCCTGGCCACAGCTTCCTGCTGACATCTTCCAATCACTAATACATACTATAGTTCCAAATACAAAATATGGAAATAATGCAAGAGATGGATAATTCCCCCTTTACAAAAGTGGAGCAATAGTGTGAGGGGGAGTAATGCTACTTACTTAGATAATGAAACATCCGCAAGAAAAACCCCAACTAAATTCAGAGAATACCAAGAACCCAATAGTTCAATCCTTGCTCATAATCTAGCATTGCTCATAATGTGCACTATTCTCTTCTATTTGGATAGAGAAAATTAATCAATTCATCTTTTTAATGAAAATGTTAAATTAAAAATACTATTTTATTTCATTGAAATATGCCATTTATTTTCAACCTTGCCAGGAAGAGTTCTTTTCCCCCTTTCAGCAATGCTGCTATATGATATTACAAAAACAAACAAACCCCAAAACACCATCTTGTTCCTATCTGCTGAAAGTCTGTTCCAAAAATGCATACTGTAACTTTAGAAGGCGTTCTGAAAATAAAAAACATACAGAGCATAGCATTGCTCATAATGTACAAACATGCACCATATATCCAGCCTTTGGCAGAAAAACATTTTTGGTTATAGTCCAGCATAAGAAACTTATTCCAGATCCACATTTTTATACTAAAATCTACTTGTAGGCATCACATAAACTAGTAACTCGGATGGTACCTCTAACCTCCTCCAAGTCTGGAAAAGCCCATTTCTATAGGATTCTATAGAAATAATCTACTGTATGTTGCACCTCAGATTTTTCTGTTGAAAATCTGTAATCAATTCCTAACCTTTGCATAGTCCGCATAAGTTACCATATGCATACTTACCTATTCTGGCAAGTGGATTTGCATTTCCACCATGTCTCCTGCTTTCTATTTTGGCTATACTGCATCAATATATTGACTACTACTTTATTACAAACATTTTTACCCTGCTTTTCAGAAGAGTAATGCCACTGCCTTTTCCCAACTCCTATTCACACTCTGCATCCTGCCAAGGCCTTGCTCCTGAGAGGCTGGTTCTCAGAGAGCTTTTCAACACCCTGGTTAATCATTGTACATAATAAGCTATCTTGAGAAGCCCAAGGGGGTCTCAATCCACAGGAAAACTCTCACTCCTCACTCCCAGTGGCAGAAATGGGGCTTCCCTTCAGGCACAAATGTGCAAGGAAAGGGCCACCTTCTTGAATCCACTCTTTATCCAGATGCATCGATCGTCAACTGCCCACACCGCATGGGACCTGTAGTCCCTCACTTCTGCCCAGTATGGGAGTTGTAGTCCTGCAGAAGGGCAAGTCGAGTGAGATGTACTACCGAACCAGCCTATCACAAATTCTCCAACATAAAGCGGGAGAATTACCTAAGGCAGGAGTAGGCAACCTTGGCTCTTTTATGACTCGTGGACTTCAACTCCCAGAATTCCTGAGCCAGCTTGGCTGGCTCAGGAATTCTGGGAGTTGAAGTCCACGAGTCATAAAAGAGCCAAGGTTGCCCACCCCTGACCTAAGGGATGCTTGCCATCATCTCTTCCTTCTACATAGAAGAGATGATGGGAAGAGGAACCCCTTTTCTTCCACCGCCGGCCCCAAGAGTCCCTACTGCTTTGATCCCCCTTTCCAATTCCCTGCCCCGCAGCTCCCAATTTCTCCCTGCCCCTTATTCACATCAGGGGAGGCCGCCCGCTTCACGCCGTGGCCGTGCTCGGGTTTGGACTCCTTGGTGGCGCTCATCTTCCCGACGCCCGACCAGAGTCCAGTGAACGGCCACTTCCCGGCCCTCCTGCTGTTGCTGCTCCTGCCGCCAACCCGCCTTCTTCCTTCTCGCCTTCTTGCAAGCTTTTGCACAGCGCAAGCGCGAGAGGGGGAAAAAAAAATTCGGCGGCGCAGGTCACCGAGGCATCTCGGGAGGTGTAGTTCTCTCGCTAAGCGGCGGGGAAACGTTCGCGGGGCAACATCTTGGAAAGGCAGAAACTCCAATTCCCAGAAGCCTCTGTGGCATGGAACCGGGAGGTCTTTCTTCGCCGTTCCTCGCGCTCCTCCAGTCACTTGTGGTTGGTTATCAAGGAATTGGGCGGCGAGGAAATTCGATCAGCCATTGGTTCCTGAATAAACATTTCGGGCTTCACCCCGCCCCTTTATTCAAGGGTTGAAGTCATTTTTGTCTCTCGCTCCTCAATTCAAAGCGTAGCAAAAATTTGTAGCTAGAATTAGCTAGTAGCATTTGCTTGGAAAAGAATAACAGAATAGCAGAGTTGGAAGGGACTTTTGGAGGTCTTCTAGTCCAATTCCGTGCTCAAAAAGGAAACCCTATACAGACAAATGGTTGTCCGGTCTTATTTAAAACCTCCAGTGATTGAGCACCCAGAACTTTGACAGTACAATAAAAGTTTGCAGTTGACAGTTGCATTTAAAAAGCATTTCATATCCCTCATCTATTCTTTGTCGGGGCTAAAACGGCAAAAATCACACAGCCCTTCCTGTTTAAAAAGGCACGCTCTTTGTCTTAACAGTGGCTAAATCAAACAAGAAAAGTGAAACAAAAGGCACTTAAAGGTAAAGGTAAAGGTTCCCCCGCACGTGTGTGCTAGTCGTTTCCAACTCTAGGGGCAGGTGCTCATCTCCGTTTCAAAGCCGAAGAGCCAGCACTTGTCCGAGGATGTCTCCGTGGTCATGTGGCCGGCATGACTAGACGCCAAAGGTGCACAGAGCGCTGTTACCTTCCCACCGTAGTGGTCCCTATTTTTCTACTTGCATTTTTACGTGCTTTCGAACTGCTAGGTTGGCAGAAGCTAGGATGAGTAGCAGGTGCTCACTCTGCTACGCGGCACTCAGGATTTGACCCGTCAAACTGCCGACCTTCTGATAGCATACCCCTTCACCCCTTCACCAAAGGCATACCCCTTCTGGAGACAAGTCGTTCCACTGACTAATGATTCGGTGAGGAAATTTCTCCTTAGTTCTAGGTTGTTTTTCTCCTTGATTAGTTTCCATCCATTGTTTCAAGTCCTGCTTTAAGGTGCTTTGGAGATATATTGTGCTAAGAAATAATTTGCCTTTCTCTTCTAGTCCAGTCTGAGGATTAAGAAGGAAAGCGCTTCCTCACGATAATAGTGCACGCGGCTGGGACAGAATAATCAGAGTATGTATTTTTCCCTTTCCTAATTATTGCTCAGATACAATAATTGGGAAACTCATCGCTGTAGAAGATACATCCCAGCAATTAAATTGATTGTACACATTGTAGTGGAAGCGACTTTAAATTCAAATGCAAGGATTATAAAATAATGCAAGAGTAAAGCTAAAGCTGCAAATCTGCAAAAATCCAAACAGCAACTACACTTCGACTTTTACGCATCTAGGGTGTTGACTGGATTTTTGCTCCCCAGGTATTGATGTCCAGCTCTATGCAAGAGTTAATGTAGTGTGTAATCTCCTGAACAGATTGTGGATATTGTGAAGCATGTTGTGTTAACAGTTTCTCAGCATTTGTTAAAAGATCCAACAAAGGTTTGGAAGTTAGTATTGGGAAAATATAGTACAGATCTGTAAAACAGTTTTATTACCTGACTTGCTCCCCTTCTCTACACTGCACCTCCACTTTGCCTCAGTGTTTGACTATGACAAGTAACGGATATGATATTAAGGACAACTCAAAGCTGACTTTTCCAATCTTGTGTTGTCAGGTTGTATGGTTGATTGTTAATCTGTATGATTTAGCAGAAAGTTATTTGCAGTTTATAGAAATAGGTATTTTTATAAAATAAAATCCTCTGGGTGGCTTATAATATCTAAACTTAAAAACTAGTGTAGAAAAAATATATAAACTGGGAAAACCAGGAAAGCAGTGTAAAAGAGCAAAATTCACAATCCCTGTTAATAAAAATAAATATTTAAAACAGAAGTCCAACGTTCACAAGTAAACCAGTATGTCTACTTTTACAGTGTTATGGAGAGTTTTGAAAACAAGGCTTTCTTATTTCTTGAAAAGGACTGAATAAAGTAGAACATAATCTCAGGATACACTATTGTGAACTTGGAACTCTCAAGCCTTAAAAATTTTGGCTGGTGAATGGTTTATTGATTGATTTATAGTTTATATTTTTATGCTGCCATAATTTCCAGCAGTTCCAGGAGAAAATCATACACAGGAATAGAAAGTGTTGTAATTGAAAACGAAGATTTTCCCCACATAGTGTGTTTGTCAAAAAGCAATGGAATTTTGGACACAAATTCATACAGTGACGCAAATGATAGTATGGGTTAATATTACAATGAAGACAGAATTATTTTTATTGGACCTTATTGATGCTGAACTGAAGAAAAATCTGGGAAACTAACAAATATAGCGAGACAAGTTTACTGGATGTACAAAAATGAAAGAATGAGATATTCATAGTAGAGAGTTGGATCATAAAACTGACAGAACTCGTGGAAATAGCAAAGCTGACCAGTTTGGGCAGGGAAAAACCAATTACTATTTTTTTTTAAAAAAAAGTTTGGAAGCCTTATATGGACTTTTTGCTGAAAGAAGAAAAGACAGAACTGAAGATTTATGGTGTAGGGTATTTAAAGGGATTAAAGATGGAAGGGAAAGAGTAAAGTGGAAATTATTTGATAGAAGAGCAGGAGTAAAAATCCTCTTTTATTTCTTTTTTTTTACCACTTCATTTTCTTTTCATTGTTATCCTTTTATCGTATTGTAAATTCTAATATATATGCACACATATAACATCAACATAGCAAGTATAAGGTTTCTAAAAATTAGATATAAAAGCAAGAGATGGAAATAACTGTACCTATGCAAACTGATTTTCCAAGTGCCACAAGTTTCTTAAGGAATTTGTAGAAGATCATCAGCTAGTCTAAGAAGGCCATTTCAAGGAGTGAAGGAAGTAACCAACAGCTTTTGATGGGGTGTACTTAATGGGCAGGAGAAGTTCCTATAGGTATCTAGAAACCCAGATATTTTGCTTTTTAGATTAAAATCAGCACTTGGAACTGAAGTTGGAAACCTATTGGTAAACAATGCTGCAATCACAAATCGGTTGTTATATGATTGTATTTATTTATCAATTTTCTACACCACCTATGTCACCGAAGTGACTTTGAATGGTTTACAGATAAAAACCATGAAAAGAGCTGTAGTTAAAAACAATATTAAAACAATTTAAAAGTGTTAAATAATTACCATTTTTTAAAAAAAATTGGCGGGAGTGCTCCCAAGCCACCAACCATCCCCAAGGTTTCGTATCATTCTTATATCCCCATGCTGGTTGGTACAGCCAGGTCTTAACTCTCTTCTGGAAGGCCAGAAGAGGGGGGGCTTGCTTCAACTCTGGGAGCAAGAAGCCCCCAAATCTGAGGGTAGCAGCAGAGAAGGCTGTCTTCCTAGACCCTGTTAGCTGAAATTCTTGAACTGGTGGAGTCTGTAATATACCCTCCGTGCTTAGCCAGGGAGGGGTCAATGAAATTGGGAAAAGGTGCTTCCTCGGCTAACCTTGCCCCATGCCATGAAAGACTTTAAAAGTAATAAGTAAAGGTAAAGGTTCCCCCGCACATGCAGGCTAGTCGTTTCCGACTCTAGGGGCCGGTGCTCATCTCTGTTTCAAAGCCGAAGAGCCAGCGCTTATCCGAGGACATCTCCGTGGTCATGTGGCCGGCATGACTAAACACCAAAGGCGCACGGAATGCTGTTACCTTCCCACCGTAGTGGTCCCTATTTTTCTACTTGCATTTTTACGTGCTTTCGAACTGCTAGGTTGGCAGAAGCTGGGACGAGTAACAGGTGCTCACTTTGTTACACGGTACTCGGGATTCGACCTGCCAAACTGCCATCTGGTCAACAAGCTCAGCGTCCTAACCCACTGAGCCACCGCGTCCCTTTAAAAGTAATAACCAACACCCAAATTGGACTTGGAAACAAACTGGCACTCAGTTCAGTTCGTGTAGCAAAGCTCTTCTATGCACAATCCTAGAAGTGCCCCAAACTGCTTACACTACTACATTCTGCACCTTCCAAATACTCTTCAAGGGTAGCCCCATGTAGAGCACATTGCAGTAATACGGGCTGCTGAATTTTAGAACCTTTGCAGCTTCTGAGTGATTTTCAAAGGCAGCTCCATATCGAGAGAATTATAACATTTCAGCCAGACATTAAGAGTGTGTGTTGTAATTGCCAGATTTCCCACTCCAAGCAGGGTTACAACAGGTCTCCATCTGCCTGTTGCCATGTGAGTCCAAGAAGACCCTCAGGTAGTGGAGTTGCTCTTTTGGGAGGGCGCCAGATCATCCAGAGTTATTATCGGACCTTTTTAGCAGCAGCCTGAACTGGAAACAGTGAATCCCATGAAGCAATCTATTAGAGCGATGTACACAAATTCTAGGGACGCGGTGGCTCAGTGGGTTAGGACGCTGAGCTTGTCGATCAGAAGGTCGGCAGTTTGGCGGGTCAAATCCCAAGTGCCGCGTAGCAGAGTGAGCGCCTGTTACTCGTCCCAGCTTCTGCCAACCTAGCAGTTCGAAAGCACGTAAAAATGCAAGTAGAAAAATAGGGACCACTACGGTGGGAAGGTAACAGCGCTCTGTGCGCCTTTGGCGTCTAGTCATGCTGGCCACATGACCACGGAGACGTCCTCGGACAAGTGCTGGCTCTTCGGCTTTGAAACGGAGATGAGCACCGGCCCCTAGAGTCAGAAACGACTAGCACGCATGTGCGGGGGAACCTTTACCTTTACCTTTACACAAATTCTAGCCAGTACTCACTTTTATCTTTCTCTATATGATTTATCCTGCCAATTTATCTTCTAGAGGTACCCAGTAAACCAAGAGCCATCCAACAGAGAAAGGTTGTATCAAGAGGAGAGAATATATATAGCTCATGGTTAAACTGTGGAGTGCTTGGTGCTTTCTGAGCTTTGTTGTTTTCTTGCAGGCATTTCATTACCCAACTAGGTAACATCATCCATGCCGGTGAGCATGGCATTTCCTGCCTGATTATATGGATTGGTAGTTCTCAATCTTAATTCCAGGGTTGCTTGGAAACAATGATGTCAAACATTCTGGTCATTTCCTGATTCCAGATGGCAAAGAAAACTTCTGAAGACTCCTCCAGAGTCCTCTGCAACCCATCCAGATCCAATTATTTCCTCATGTGGGCCATCATAATGGGTCTATTCATATATGAAAGAAATGGGCAGCATCAAATCTCATCTGGACCAACCAGTGATCTGGTCACGACAAAAGACTCAATCTAATGTATTCTATGTCCATATCACACATATCTCCTCCTTTTAAAGTCAATAGCATATCAAAAGTGTGCAAATTGCAGTGAGTTTTTCCTCCTAAATTGACTGGTTACAAATTCCAGATGAACATAACAATTGCATGACATAACTTCAGTTGATAAGGCCATAGCCAAAGTAATATGAGAAGACTTATGTTTATGCAATGGGACTCTCCCTTGCTTTCCTTCTTTTGCATCACATTGATGAATATTCTGTAAACCTCAAGTGGAAGAACTTGCTACAAAAAAATGACCCAAGAACACATTCTAACTAGTTGCAAATGATACGAGCCTCCCAAACATTGACATTTAAGCTGTAGAACACACCGGTGTCAAATTGAATGTAGAAGGTGAATTTTTTGTCGCGATTTTGTAAATTTTCCAAATTAAAGCCTTCCTTTTCTAATAAAATGCACAGTCTATTTGCCAAGAGATCTTGCAAGGAACTCATATGCTGCATTTTCTCAGCCTTTCCTGTCTTTTGCAACTGTGATGTCACAGTGGCACTCTGGACAGATGGAGTAGGGCAGTGATGTGCCGGGGAATATCATAGAGATCCCTGTTGCTCAGGAATTGTTGAATCATCAGTACATGTACCGTATTTTCCGGCGTATAAGACAACTTTTTACCCCATGAAAATCTTCTCAAAAGTTGGGGGGTCGTCTTATACGCCGGGTCGCCTTATACGCCGGGGAAAAAATAAATCAGTCGAGCGTCCCCATTCTTGCAAAGCCGGGCTATCTCCGGCGTGGCTCCGGGACACGGCTGGGTGGGAGCGTCGGGTGGCTCTCCCCACGCGAAGGCGCCACTGCCTGTCGGCTCTTGGCCCGAGGGGAGGGCCTCGCGCCCACCGGACTCACCTGTCTCCAGCACCGCTCTCCCCCCCGCGGGGATGCGCTTTCGCTGGGCGGTGCTGGCCGAGACGAGCCAGCAGGCAGCCGCCGTGAGCACGGCGCTGAGGGGCAGTGGCAGGACGGCCTGGCCCAGCGCCTGCAGGACGGCCAGCAGCCCCACGTGCAGCAGCAGCCGCTGGCTCAGCAACAGGTCCGAGCGCAGGAGCCGCAGGAGAGAAAGCAATTAATTTAGTTACAAAAGAGAATAGGGATTTGTTGACTGTCGGCGGATTAGTCAGCAGACGTAAGTCTGGACGTTCAAAAAAACGTATGTGCAAGTTAGGAAGGGCTGCATAATTGAAATGCACACCGAGTCACACCCCTCCTTGTCCGTATTTTTCCTGTGCAGAAACTATTATACCCACCTGTGTGTTCATAATCTTCGCCACCTGCACTGCCGGGATAGCACAGTTGCCATCATTACCACTCCAAAGCTGCGGACCCAGACTTATTACACATTTACACATTTCCATCCTATCTAGTTTCGCGAACAAGAAACAAATAGAGCACACTTGAACTGCTCGCAAAAAGATGCTTTTATTACGGATGGGGAGATGGATGAAAGATTTATTCCCAATTACATTCGCGCTCACATGATTAAAACTACGACTGGGGTGAGGCTTTGGATTTCATCGAGGACCGCTCATTTTTCTTTGAATCCCCGTCAGAAGACATAAATGTGCAGAGCTGGCGGCCATCCAAAGGCGACCTGTTTGCGTGAAGGGGTTACCGCACTTCTAAGAATGCAGAGACTTTCCGCGTTTCGCAAGCCAGGTTCACAAACCCGAAGGTAACAGGTTGCGTGCACAGTGGCCGCGCAGATCGCTCTGCCAACGTGCCGGTGCTCGCTCGTGTGTCTATGCATGCCCTTGCTGTTGCAGTCGGTTCTTCTCGGGATGCGCATCCTTCGAGAGCGGCTTGCAATCAGCGCGCCGTCGAGCCCATCCTATTTCTCCCCCACCCCCATTTTTAAACGAGGCTGCAAAAATAGGCAGCAGGGTGCACACGTGCACGCCCTCTCTTCCCCCTTTCTAAACTCCTCGTCCAAGCGCCTCTTAAGTTTCCGGGCGTGCCCTGGCTTCTTTTTGCGTGGGAAAAGGCCACGGTGCTATATCTTTGCAAGCACGCGTCTTCAGCCGTGCCAACACGAATTTGCGCCCAGGAAAAGCAGCCACACCGAGAGGCTGCACGCCCAGTCCAGCTCCATGAGGGGCAGGGCGGGAACCCGGCCGGGAAGAGGGACTGGGAGCCCGGGCTGAGCGCGCCTCGGCCGACGGTGAGAGGGAAGCGGCACGAGTTCTAAAAAAGAGGCTGCGGGCGGAGCTGTCCCACCCTGTGCTCAATGGGAGAAATTTAACTTCAAGGCCGGGGGGGAAGCAGGAGGGGCGCCGGCCATGGCGGGGTGGCGGCTGCCCTCCGGCGCTGCCTGCCACTGGGGAAACGCTGCGCCTCGGGGACCGGCAGAAGTGCGGGAGCAGCGGGAGGGCCGGCGGGGCCAGTCAGGCCTTCACCTCCTCTGCGATGGACAGGGAGGGCAGGGCATGTAAGTATTTTCCGGCGTATAAGACGAAAAACCTTGAAAATCTTCTTAAAAGTCGGGGGTCGTCTTATACGCCGGGTCGTCTTATACGCCGGAAAATATGGTACATCTTGGGTAACTGACAATAATTGGCAACAGTAAAGCTGCCTGCTGGATATTGCATTTCCATGGCTTGAATGGCTATTGGTATTATGGAAATGCAAAACATTTGTCACCATCACCGCACTGTAAGTATAAATAGAAAAGGAGATATATTTTGCAAAATACACTTCTTAAATTACACAAAGGACAGTTAAAATACCATCAGTATTTCATGGATCACAATTTCTTAATTAGTTAATGGCTGGATTGTTCTAGTCAGACAGCAATGGAAACTGGTTTGGCATTCAATGTAAATGGCAAATATCGCTTAAAGCTTTGCTCCATTTCTGTCTTCCATTTTGAACCTTTTAGAAAAGACTTGTACTAAAAGCTCCTTTTTCCTTTTCCTCTTCTTATTACCATCAACCGGACTGAGAGAAGAAAAAAAACACCCCAACTTCAGAGCATTTTCTCTATTTTTGGTTAAAAAAAGAAGAAGAAGCAATTCTGCATCATTTATTTTAATCTATTTACTTTTTTTCCACAGGAATTACAATAAAGGTTTTCTATTTTGCCCATTACAGCACAGTATTTTTCACATCTGAATGGCTGCATCAATATGAATCCTTTATAAGAATCTCAAAAACAAACTTTGCCAAGTCCCAGAACACAGAAGCTAATTCACAAGCTCGTCTTCAGCTGCTTCATGAATAAGGGAGACTGTGTGCCTGATCCTTTGAAGTTGTAGCTGTTAAACCATACAGAATATTTACCTCAATAAATCATTATAAGAAACTAAGGTACAATTATACCCACGGAGAAATAAGATTCAAAACAGTGATTTATGTGGTTCAGTTGCCTGTTCTCTTTTCCATCATGTTTTGAATTTTATGCATGTTTGTCATCTTTGGCTGTTTCTGTGTGTCTTTAAACTAATAGGACCAGCCTATATATTTTTTTTCTAAGACCATTCATTAGAGTTGTTTTTTTCACTTTGATATCTAGGTAGGACT
The DNA here is from genome assembly GCF_947247035.1 of Vipera ursinii. NCBI lineage: Eukaryota > Metazoa > Chordata > Lepidosauria > Squamata > Viperidae > Vipera > Vipera ursinii. The sequence continues at coordinate 102,200,575 of NC_139512.1, read as the reverse complement.
TGTACAACATACAAATTTGGCTTCTAAAATTCATATTTTAAAGTATAGGTGGAAAAACAATTTTTTTTAAAAAAAACAAGGAAAATTAATTTCTTTCACCTTCTAGGAAAATCTATACACTTTGTTTGAGAAACCATACTTTGCAGATCTTGCCGCTCTGATGCTTTGAGAGTCCATTACAAACCCAAGTACGTAGTTGTTATAAGATGACAAGAATGGCTTAAATCCAAAGCCATCTTTGAATGCAAATGGACAACTTACAAAAAATAAAAATATAACTTACATATAACTGAAGCGATGCCATCAAAATACTGAGAGAAAAAGACAAAGACTGAGATAACAAACTATAGCTTAAAATGAATACACATTGGAAAGATTTTATTTGCCTTGAAAAATCAAAAGATTTTCACAAGACATCATAACTGAGATAAACAAGCATTAGGATAAAGCATTCCTGGAAAAGCATTCCGCTGAGGTGGCATCCCTGAAAACTCATTCTAATGGGAGGAAAATCTGGGAAAAGTTTCGTTAATATCATCAAACCTAAATGCATTGATACTTCTGGGCAGGGAAAATACAAATGCTTTAAGTTATTCCTGGAATGAATGAAGTTTTCAAAATAAATTCTGCTGTGAAAGCAGAGATTCCCTCTTCCATCTGCTCCTGAAGCTCCTTGTGAAGTAAGCTATGATCGGTACAGAGAATTACTAAGGTAAAGTCCTCGCTCCTCTTGGAGTTTTGTTTGCTTGCAGACATTTTGTTACCCAAGTAGCTAACATAATGTTACCTAGCTTGATAATAAGACATTTGCAAGCAAACAACCAAGCTCAGAGAACACATGAGACTCCATAATACAACCTTGAGCTATATAGCTGTAGTTCTATGGAACTACAAAGGTAGCTGCATCATTTTTTCAGTCCCTGAAGTTGTCAGCTCCAAGCTATCTGGGAATCTGTGAGTGGGGAAAATAAGCCTTCTACTTACCTTCTTTAGTCAAAAATTTATAAAGAAAATTGTTTATAAAATTTGTGCTTTATTTTTAGGCAGTGGGAAGACGGGTCCTGTAAAGATACTAAGACATCCTACCAACCAAGTGTGAAGATTTATTAAGAAGAAGTGACGAGAAAGTTAGGTGCACAAAGCTAATTATAATCTTATACCAGAAAGCTAGTTTTACAGATCTTGATGCTGAATAGCTACTCTGTTTTCAATAAACGTAGTTTCCTGATTTCACAGACTTGTGGACTTCAACTCCCAGAATTCCTCAGGCAGGCATGCTGGCTGAGGAATTCTGGGAGTTGAAGTCCACAAGTCATAAAAGGACCAAGTTTGAAGACCCTTGGTCTAGAGGCAGAATGGGAAGGAACATTAGGACCATTGGTGCAACAATAAAGGCCTTTTGGCAAGTTAAGTAAGATGCTTCAGGCTAACAGTTAAGCCTTGTGTGGCCAATAGGTGGTGATGCACTTAGGCAGAAGAATAATTTAGTCTCAGATTTTAGCCAGACAAGTAACTAGAGTGGGTATGGCTCTCTCAGCCAAGCTCTCTCAGCCAAGGTAGAAGAGATTATTGTTAAACAGGGTTGAATAGATAAGGTTGGCTTTCTCATAGCTGTAAGACAATCTCCCTTTCAAATGCAGTGCTGACGTTTGTCTAGAAGCCATTGTAGCTGGAATAATTGAAGCTGGGTAGAAAAGCCATGGAAAACCACATCTGTCAAGCCAAGCTGGCTGCCACACAAAGTAGTACTTCCAGTAAACCACATCCATTAACAAAAACTGAATGTTATCCGAGGCTTATGACAAGCAACCCTAGATTCCTACTCATCACTTCTCAGATTCAGAGATTCAGAGCCATAGTCTAGTAGTTTCACAACTATGATGTTGCTTAAAAAGAGTGCATCTGTTTTCAGCTTGAAAAACCTGGTAAGGTGATGCATACATCAAAGTTCCTTTGACTCATCATTATTATTCTAATTGGCCTATAGCTAGTCCATCATTTCTCTCAAGTGCCAGTGTGGTACATTTTATGCCACTCTTAATGTTAGGATTAGATAAGTTGAGTTTCTTCTGCATACGGCAAATTCCAGACAGTATCAGAACAAGAATAAATAGCAAAGCATCACCATTACATGGCTTTATGTACCATATAGATAGTAGAGAAAGAATAGTGGAAGAAATAGCTGATTCCTCATGAAACTAGCAAAAAGATTTGTTTCTGTGAATGTGTCTTAATGTTTTAATGGGGCTTTAAATATGCATGGAGACAGGTGGACTAGACATTAAGCAGTCCATTCATTAAAAGGTTAATGTGTGCTGTAAAAATTAGCCATTTCATCTGTTACAACTAGAGTCTCTTTACATAAGGAAAGAACCTGCTGATTTGTAATTCTATTGTGTAAGCAATTAACAAGAAGCTGAGAATTCAAGGGCACTCACACCGATACACTTGTACTTAAACTGTTATAGCTGGAACCCAGTGGGATTAAACTATCATTAATATAGGTCTAGAAATAGGATATCCTAAGTGTTTTCCAAATGCCCAAGTTTTAAAATATTTTATTTTATAACAGGAATATCTTCAGGATCCTCTCACACACACACCCTCAACATGCACACACATCTTTAAACATGTTGATTACTTAATTAGTTGCATTGTTTAAGCATCTGGCAAGACTTCAAAAGACCTGGTATCCTTTGTGAGAGATACCAAAGAAACAAAGAGGTAGCTGTCTGCAGACAGGGAACCTGTTTCTTGCAATGTGCCATCTTATCTGTGAGCCTTGAATTAATAAGCAGGGAGAAACAGATTGAGCCAAAATGCTATCTTTGGATTTTGTGTGAGGTGAAGAAACCATCAAACTTTCATGGAGATGAAGAAGTTTTTCAAACTAATAACCAATCCTGATTGTACTGGCTGACAGAGAATTGTTTTTGTCTTGTAGATCAATCACACACATTCATATAATATAGAGAACCACTTAGGGTTGTGTAAAAAGGTAAAGGTAAAGGTTCCCCCGCACATGCGTGCTAGTCGTTTCCAACTCTAGGGGCTGGTGCTCATCTCTGTTTCAAAGCCGAAGAGCCAGCGCTTGTCCGAGGACATCTCCGTGGTCATGTGGCCGGCATGACTAGACGCCAAAGGTGCATGGAACGCTGTTACCTTCCCACCATAGTGGTCCCTATTTTTCTACTTGCATTTTTACGTGCTTTTGAACTGCTAGGTTGGCAGAAGCTGGGACGAGTAACAGGTGCTCACTCCGTTACGCGGCACTTGGGATTCGACCCACCAAACTGCCGATCTTCTGATCGACAAGCTCAGCGTCCTAACCCACTGAGCCACCGTGTCCCTTAGGGTTGTGTGGAGACCCCCAAAATATTTCAAGGCTCTGAAAATCACCCAGTTTGCCTCTAGAGGGGAATTCTGGAAAAGTTTCTTCCTGCAGCTTTCTTTTTTAAAAAAATCCCTCTCAAGGAATTGTGTTTTGATCCTCAGTACCCAGCCGCTGTAAAACAGCCTTTTTAAAAACCCTCTCTTCCAGTCAGGTATCTGATTAATATTTATTTAAAGGCTAAAATAAGTATTTTAAAAACAGTTGCCATGTATTGTGGCAATGTCATTTCTGCTCATGTGGAGTTCTGAAATGTGATATGGCGATCAACATTTTGTGGAGGCCCTGATTGATTGATTTCATGTACTGCCAAAATTGTGCTTCCTTTGAATTGAAACAGTCAGTTAGAGCCATTTGCCCGTCTAGGAAAAATCCACCTAAACTAGATTCTGGCTTTGTTCCAAGTCAGAATGCAATCCTAAACTATTTATCTAAGCAACAGACTTCCCTAAAAGGACATATCAAACTTTTTCTCCCTTTGATTATCAGCTTTTCTCCCTTGGGGCAGTTGTGTCATTCTGCGTTGGGCTAGACCTGGTTATGATTCCCAAGTAAGGCTGCCCTTTGGCCATAACAAATTGTAGGACCTTTGTCAGCTTCGGGGCTAAAGGAAGGTTTCCTAAATAGTTGTGATTGTGTAAAATGGCAAAATTCATCCAAGCACAAGGAAAATTATCCTTGTAATTTATTTACTTTGTTGTAACATTAAAGGAAATACATTTGGGTTTTCAGAGATAATATATTTTGCATTTGATGCTGACTACCAGAGTCTGTCCTTGTGATTGTCAAATAATGCATATTTGATGTATAGAACTACCGGTATGCTACAAACCTAGATATTTTAAATCTCTGAACCAAAAAAGGAAAACAGATGAAGCTTCAGTTGTGTGCTCAAAATCGATATAGGGACGATAGATGTCTCAACCAAAGCCAAATGTAACTACCAGGTCTCTTCAGCCAACCTGCATGGCCTCAATAACGCTTCTTCTGCAGGAGAAGACAAGACATTATCAAACTCTGAATTCTCCACCAGATAAAACTGGTTTCTTCCAGTGAATCCTGTGTGCATTGTGAGATGCACAAAATTCATTGGAATACAGGATGGGAAGCAGGAATGGCGTCTTGACATCTAGTCTTTGAGTGGAGAAGGATGGACTGGGAGTGCAGGACACAAGTATCAGGTAACCAACAGTGTGCAAGAAAAAAAAAGAGTAATTCAACAGCTTGGCCAGTAGGGGCCTCTCACCACTTCCTCAGTGCAGGATTAGATTATGATGATGATGTTTTCTTCCCATTCCTATCCCCTTCCCAAAGCCATTGGGGAAGCTGGCAGGAAGTTGGAAGTTGCAGTCACATGAGATCCTCATTTAACAAACAGCAGTGTCATCTCTGAATGATGGCACCCAGGATTGTCAGAACAATGTAGTTATGTGATGTCGTGGTTTATGACTGTGTTGCTTAACATTAGTAATTCTTTTCCCAATTACCATTGTAACCCAAGTACTGTCTGTAGTTCATTCCTTTCAAATAGCAGCCCGCAACTCTCACCACTCCCTGAGTGCTGGAACAATACAGGCTTTGGTGCCTGGCATACACTTGCCCTCCAGCAGCTGGTGCCAGCTGACCAACAGAGAAGCCCTGTTGTCAGTCCACTTCAATCTAGACTGGCATTTCTGAAGTTGGCTTAAGAAAAAGCTGGGAGTAGTGTAGGAGATAAGCAACTTAGGCTGCAGTGCAGAATTCCCCAATTCTGACCCTTTGGCCTCTATCTATCTATCTATCTATCTATCTATCTATCTATCTATCTATCTATCTATCTATCTATCTATCTGTTATGTCCGGAATGACGAGCGGAGACAGCGATGTATAACAAGGAACGTTTATTCGAACTCACATGGGTCAACTGGCTAGCAGCCGTTGAACCCTACCTTATATACTAGGTTCCATTCAAACATAACCAATCCCCGGCTCAGAATCTCCCGCCGGGAAGTAACAGCCAATGATTGCACTAGGTTTTCCCGCCGAAGGGAAACCACTCCCATAACTATATACACAACACTATCTATCTATCATCCATCCATCCATCCATCCATCCATCCATCCATCCATCCATCCATCCATCCATCTATCTATCTATCTATCTATCTATCTATCTATCTATCTATCTATCTATCTATCTATCTATCTATCTATCTATCTATCTATCGGAATAGACCTGGAAGAGACCTTGGAGGTCTTCTAGTCCAACTGCTAATCAAGCAGGAGACCCTATACCATTTCAGACAAGTGGCTATCTGGTCTCTTCTTAACACCCCCCCCGCCCAATGATGAAGCACCCACAACTTCTGAATGCAAGCTGTTCCACTGGTTAATTGTTCTCACTATTAGGAAATTTCTCCTTAACTCCAGGTTGCTTCTCTCCTTGATTAGTTTCCATCCCTTGTCCCTTGTCTTGCCTTCTGGTGCTTATTTCTGGAAAATAAGTTGGCCCCTTCTTCTTTGTGACAGCCCCTCAAATACTGGAATACTGCCATCATATTACCCCAGTCCTTCTTTTCTCTAGACTAGCCGTTCTGAGTTTCTGCAGCCATTCTTTTTATGTTTTAGTCTCCAGGCCTTACTTACTCTTCTCTGCATTTTTCCCAAAGTCTCAACATCTTTTTGGTAATGTAGTGACCAAAACTGGATGCAGTATTCCAGGTGTGGTCTTACTAAGGTTTTATAAAGCAGGACTAATACTTCTCGTGATTTTGATTCTTTGCCTCTGTTTATATAACCAAGGATTGTATTCACTTTTTTGGCTGCTGCCACACATTGCTGACTTATAGTTAAGTGATTATCCACTAGGATTCTAAGGTCCCTCTCACAATTACTGTTTTTGAGCCAGGTTTTGCCTAATCTGTACTTGTACCTTTGGTTTTTCCTGCCTGTGTAAAACCTTGCTTTTCTCCACATTAAATTTCATTTTATCTTTTGGGATCCTGAGCTTGTCTTCTGGGTTGTTGGCTATTCCTGCCAGCTTAGTGTCATCTGCAAATTTTATGAGTTCCCCTTCAATTCCCTCATCTAAATCAGAGGCCCCCAACCTTTTGGGCACCAGGGACCACTTCCGCGGAGATAGATTTTTTTGTGGACCAGAGGGGGCGTGGTTTCACCTGCTGCCTGCATCCTGCAGATGGGGCTTTGCTTGTTTGCTTGGCCTGGTTTCTGGCATGCCACAGACTGGTTGCTTGTCCATGGACTGGGGGTTAGGGACCCCTGATCTAAATCATTTATGAAGATATTGAAGAGTACTGGGCCTAAGACAGAGCCTTGTGGTACCCCACTGCTTACTACCATCCATAATGGTAGTACGGCTTGTCAGCCAGTTACAAATCCATCTGGTGGTGATGCTGTCTATCCCTCATTTTTCTAACAAAGTAGGTTGTGGTCTACTTTGTCAAATATCTTACTGAAATCTAAGCATACTACATCCATAGCATTTCACTGGTCTCCAATTTAGTCATTTTGTCAAAGAATGAAATAAGATTGGTTTGGCATGATCTGTTTTTACCAAACCCATGCTGGCATCTAGTTATAACTATCAAAGCAAAGCAAAGCAAATGAATTTAACACAGAACACTTCAGGAAACTTCTGAACTGACGTCTTTCTGATTTGTTGCTCATTAAAGAGGGTATTTTTTCAGTTGTATCATAATGGAAATGCTATACATCCTCTTCCTCCTCCCTCCTCCATTATATTTTAAATTAATTTTGATTATGTCTCCAAAGCATGGGTTTTGCATGGTAAATCACATATTGAAAAGGTTGGTTAAAAATAAGCGAGTTTATATATCAGAGATGCAAGTCAAAGGTTCAAAATCCATTGTATTAGCATCTGTCTTTTCCACACATATTGCAATTATTAAAACTCTATAAATAAAATGTTCATTCTTTCATCTCTTAAGATCTTTACAGTTTTAAAAATCTGCTGATCTTTTTCCCTGCCCACTCATACTGCCATCTCTTGCCCCCCCCTGAAATTAAAAAATAGCATACTTAGTTTTCTTCATAGTTTATAAAAATTTTATACATACATGATTATTTTAATGGGGAACTTAGAGATGGCATAGTTTGGCTCCCCCAAATAATTTTTACACAATAATGTAAGCATTCAAAAACACCATATTTTTAAGATTTCCACATAAAACCTAAAATGAAATGTTGCCATTTATTTCACTGATGCAATCTGGTAATATTCCAGGGATATATTTACAACTGTTTACTTTGTCCAGTAAGGGTGCTTGAAAATCTAGTTAACTTTTCAAAATGAAGTGTAGCAAACATAGACATACATTGCTTTGCAACACCTATGTGGGCTGTCCCATAAATCACACAGAGAAAACTTTATTCTCAATACTTCTTTCTTTTAAATAAGCCTTCTCTTTAACCTTGGTTTGTTGGAATATTCTGTGGTGAATTATAATTATTATTTAAATTTATTGGCTGCCCAACTCCAGTGAATTCTGGGTAGCATATAAAACTAGAGAAGACATAAAAACTGCTAAAAACATTAAATCAAACAGACAGTCCAGGCTACAATATCTGATTGGTACCAAAATAAACCAAAGAAAACAAGGGCCATTGAACAAATAATACCAACCTGAGGCTTGCAGCCAAAGCCAGGTTTTTCAAAGCTTTCTAGTGCCCCATCATAGAGGGTGCCTGTTAGTGTGAAGGAACAAGACTATGCATTAAGTTGCAGGCAAGATGATTTATTATTCAAGTTTATACACAAGAATCTAGTCAATTAACGGTCACCACCAAACTGGTGCTTGTTAAGAGTTAATGGCATTCAAGGTGGGCTGGACTTGAATTGCTTCTGAGAACATAATGACTCCAGACTGATTCCTCTCTTGACTCCACCCTTTCTTCTCCTGCTTCTTTTTCTCCTTCAGCACCATTCTTACTTCTGGGGAGATGTGGTTCCGGAGGTTGGAGATCACAAAAGGGAAGGCATGCTTCCTAAGTCCCACAAGATGATAATGTTTAGTTGAAGGGACCTGGAGCTCACCCACTCTACATGGGTACCCATTCTACCATTGTAGAATTCATTACAATAATTCAATTGTAAAGCATCCAAGGCCTGAGTGACTATCTAAAGGGTCTCCTGATTGATGAAAGGGTACAACTGGCACAAAGGCCTCTCTTGGCCATAGCCATCACCTATTCATCAAGCAGCAACTGCAACTTCAAAACGTCCTCCAAGGTGCACACCAGACTTGAATGGTGAAGTGCAGCCCAAGAATGGTAACTGAGTGGAACTGACCACTGAATAAGGAGGTAAAGAAAGAAAGTAATTGTTGCAGAGCAGGGCCACAAACATACACCTCCCGAAGATGTAGATAACATTATATACTACAGACACGATTCAGGCAGCTTCCAAACCACACTTGCCCTCCCCCCTCCCGCATCACAAGCACACTGCAATCACTCCCCATGGATGCCAACAGAAAGATGGTGAAGAGGCCTCCATTGTTCACTCCAGTAAACCACTGGAGCACAGGGTCTCCCACCACTAAGCCCTACAGTCGGTCCAGAAGGATCATGCGGTTGACAATATCAAAAGCCACTGAAAGATAAGGAGCATTAGAGTACCTCCCCCATCCTGGTTCTGGCAAAGGTAATCAACAATGTGACCAGCCCTGTCTTATACCGTACCCTGGAATGCATCCAGAGTGAAATGGGTTCAGATAATCTGTTTCTTCCAAGATCATCTGTAGATGTTATCCAATCACCTTTTCTACAACCTTCCTCAAAAAGGAAAAATTGGAAACTGGCTGACAATTCTCTAACAGGAAAGAGGTGTGTCAAAGTTGGTGACCTCAGCCGTGCCATCAAAGCGCCCCCCCCCGATACACACAATAATCTGTAGAACTCTAATTGCGTGGTTGTGGTCCCCTTCTTGACTTTTTTTTTACATCCCCCTTCCCCCCTCACAGACAACTGCGATCTAGGTCTAACAGAAAATTCCTGGGACAAAGACTAATAAGGTAAGATCATATCCAAAAAATGAAAAGCTGAGAAAAAGGATGCCTGAACTAGCAATTTGATGCCTCTTCCATGCTGGTAACAAGAGCACATATTCTACTGCCCCAGAGATACAGCAAGCGATGGAGTCCACCATTCTGTCTTGTCACTGGGTGTTGAACTGTCTCTTTCTTTAATAAATCTTAATTCAGACATGGATGAAATATGCCTCAAGTGCATATCATGCAACCCATCAAGATTTATTCCTCATGTTTTAAATGGCATGAAAACTGAGGCATGCTATTGAAACATGTTTTGTTCAATATTTCACTGTATTTTCTTTGTTTAAAAGAGGTGATTTATTTATTTATTTATTTTTGGGACTTATATGCCGCCCTATCTCCCGAAAGACTCAGGGCGGATAACAACAATAAAAAATACAATAATACAAAAGTTAAAAAAGAATTAAATTAGCAGCCCCAATAATAAAATTAAAAACATTTTAAAAATCCCTGTCATCAGTCCAGGTCAGCCTGATGGAAAAGGAATGTTTTAAGGTCGCGGCGAAAGGACCGGAGATCCGGGGCCATCCGGAGCTCAAGGGGAAGTTGGTTCCACAGGGCTGGTGCTCCCACAGAGAAGGCGCTCCCTCTGGGGGTCACCAGGCGACATTGTCTAGCTGACGGCACCCTGAGGAGGCCCTCCCTGTGTGAGCGCACTGGGCGATGGGAAGTCGTTCCCAGCAACAGACGGTCCTGCAAATATCCCGGGCCTAGGCCATGTAGGGCTTTAAAGGTAAGTACCAACACCTTAAATCTCACCCGGAGGGCAACCGGTAACCAATGCAGCTCATGCAGGAGGGGTGTAATATGGGAGTATCGGGATGCTCCCATCACTACCCGCGCGGCCGCATTCTGCACCAGCTGGAGCCTCCGGGTGTTCTTCAAGGACAGCCCCATGTACAGAGCATTGCAGTAATCTATATGGGAGGTAATGAGTGCGTGAGTGACCGTACGTAGGGCATCTCGGTCCAGATAGGGGCGCAACTGGTGCACCAGGCGAACCTGGGCAAATGCCCCCCTGGCCACAACTCCTATATGATCTTCAAAACTGAGTCGTGTATCCAGGAGGATGCCTAAGTTGCGCACCCTATCAATGGGAGATAACACCTCTCCTCCCATAACCAAAGATGGAACCTCTTGGACTAAACGAGATGCCGGCACGTAAAGCCACTCAGTCTTCGCCGGGTTGAGCTGGAGCCTGTTCTTCCCCATCCAAATCCATACTGTTTCCAGGCAACGGGACATCACTTCGAGGGCATCGCTGGGTTGGTTCGGGGTGGAGATGAAAAGCTGGGTATCATCAGCATATTGATGATACCTCACCCCGAAACCACGGATGATCTCACCCAGTGGATTCATATAGATGTTGAACAAGAGGGGTGAGAGGACCGACCCCTGAGGCACCCCACAACTAAAGAGGCCTCGGGGTTGACCTCTGCCCTCCTGCCAACACCGTCTGCGAACGGCCCAAGAGGTAGGAGGAGAACCACCGTAAAACAGTGCCTCCCACTCCCAACCCCTCAAGACGTCGCAGCAAGATACCATGGTCGATGGTATCAAAAGCCACTGAGAGATCTAATAGGACCAGGACAGAGGAATAACCCCTATCTCGGGCCCGCCAGAGATCATCCACCAGCGCAACCAATGACTTCTCCGTGCTGTACCCGGCCTGAAACCTGATTGGTATGGGTCCAGATACTCAGTTTCCTCCAGGACCAAAGGGAGCTGCCATGCCACCACACTCTCAACAACCTTCGCAAGGAAGCGAAGGTTGGAGACAGGACAAAAGTTATTTAAAATAGCTGGATCCAAGGCAGGTTTCTTGAGGAGGGGCCTCACCACCGCCTCCTTCAAGGCGGCAGGGAAGCACCCCTCACTCAAGGAAGCATTAATAACTGCCAGGAGCCAGCCTCGTGTAAACTCCCGAGCCACATAAACCAGCCAGGAGGGACATGGGTCCAACAAACACGTGGCGGCACTTAATTTCCCCATGATCCTGTCCACTTCATCTGGAGTCACAGGATCAAACTCCTCGGTCAAACCCATTGCTTCCCCCTCGTCAGATACTGCCCAGTCGGAGTCCAGACCAGCCCGAATCTGAGCGATTTTATCCAGCAGATACTGACTAAACTCCTCGGCCCGTCCCTGCAAGGGGTCCTGCCCCGTCCCCTGATTTAAAAGGGAACAGGTCACCCTAAACTGGGCGGCCAGGCGGTTATCTGCAGATGCAATGAGTGTGGCGAAGTGAGCACGCTTCGCCACCTCCATTGCCACAAGGTAAGATCTAGAAAAGGAACTTAACTGTGTTCGGTCAGACTCGGACTGACTGGACCTCCAAATGCTCTCTAGGCCCCTCCTCCGGTGCTTCATCTCCCGCAGGTCCATGGAAAACCAAGGGGCCAACCGGGATCTGCACCGGGTCAGAGGCTGCAAAGGCACAATGCGGTCAAGAGCCTCCAAAGCAGCCCGTTGCCAGGCATCAACTAAGTTCTCAACTGGGCTGTGGGAAAGGGAGGCAGGAATCAGCCCAAGCGCCGTCTGGAACCTATCCGGGTCCATCAGGCGCCTGGGGTGGAACCACCTGCTTGGTTCTGCCTCCCAGCAGCGGGGGGTGGCATGACGGAGGCCCAGCCACAGGAGATAATGGTCTGTCCATGAAAGGGGTTGAGAGGTTGGAGTAACCCCACCCAGACCATTAAGCCACTGCCCAGAGATAAAAATAAGGTTGGGCGTGTTTCCCCCCTCATGAGTCGGACCCTGAATGATCTGGGTCAGGTCCATGGCCATCATGGAAGCCATGAACTCTCGGGTCACCCCCGACGCACCACCCAGGGAAGGCAGGTTAAAATCGCCCAGAACCATGAGTCTGGGAAACTCAATCGCCAGCCCCGAGAGAGCGTCGAGTAACCCAGGCAGGGCCGTTGCCAGGCAGCTGGGAGAAAGGTACATGAGCAACAGGCCCAACTGACCCCCAGGGCCCCATCTCAGGAGGAGGGACTCACATCCGCCTATCTGAGGGACAGTGGCCTCCCGTGGACAAAGGGCCTCCTTAATAACAACTGCCACCCCCCCGCCCCTACCCTGAGCCCGAGGCTGGTGAAGCACACGGAAACCTGGTGGGCATAACTCAATCAAAGGGACTCCTCCCTCCGGGCCCAACCAAGTTTCCATAATGCATGCCAGGTCTGCACCTACCTCCTCAATCAAATCCCAGATGAGGGGAGCTTTATTCCCCACAGACCTGGCTTTCAAATAAACCAGCCTGAGCTCAGGTACCTGTCCTCCCCCACCCCCGGAGAAGCAGGATGAAGCCAGAGGGTTGGAGCACGCCACCGCTCGAAGACAGCGGGGGCGCGATCCCAAATTTCGATATGGCCCTCTGTTCATCCATCTGCTGCCATTCCCAATCACCATGGGGATCGCTGTCCCCACCCCGTCCCCTAGTTGTTCCATGTCTTAAGAATAGCTTGGAGCTCTGCAGTCCACAGACATTTAAGAACCACTGATGGAGTGCTTGGCCAATGAGATCATCATCCATGACAGATTGACAGCACCCCACATGAAGCGCTAATGTTGCTGTTACAGCACAACTTGGAGATGGCACTGTTAACCATGGCTGCTTTAAACATTGATTTGCAGCCTTCTGGCATTTGATTACTGCCTCGTTTTGCTATAGTGTATGATATAGTTGGCCAATGAGACCTTCCTTATTTGATGGTAAGGGGAAATGCGCTTTGCACCAGCTCAGGAGCACTTTAACTGAACCCAATTTCATATATCCTGAAATTGAACCTTAGCACTGAGAATTAGTCTTCTGCAGTTTTAAAACTCTGAATTAAAAATGGGAATGTTCTGTTTCACAATGAAACCTCCAAGAGCTCCCTATAAAGATACTTACTTCCTGCCACCTAAACTAAGCAACTCCTACATTTTCACTGCCCTGCAGAGATCAATAATATATATTAATGTAAAAATATCAACAGCAGCTTCCCTTAAACTATGTTGCAAAAACCAAACCTCTTGTCAAATCAGAATGATGCATATTTATTCATTTTGATGGAGGGAAGAACAGAAAGTCAAGCTCTTCATGAAACAGCCTTTGAAAAATGTTAGATCCTGATCTTTGAAAAGATGCATTATGTTAATCTATCATAGGAATCTATTTCTAAGAAAGAAACAGACTCAAGAGCACCAGAAAAAGGCACTTGAAAGATGAGCCTATAAAACTGAAAATTGGCATGGCTACACTGTTTTGCTTACTATGCCCAAGTCATTAAATTGACTAAGGCAGAAAAACAATTATTTGCATCTTAATTATTTGGAACATCTTTATATTCCAAGGCACACTCTAGATAAGCTGCACATGTTTCTATATCTTTTGCAGCAAACCAAACTCATTGAAAGTGACGCTGCCCTTCTGTCCCCATTTTCCTCTATGCGCCACTCTGCATGGGATCATGCTTAGCATGTTATATGGTTGTTTGCCTCAGAAGCAGAACTTCTGCCAAGAATTGATAAGTTTTGGATCATGAAAGGACGCAGAAAGCTTTTTGGATGGGGAAAAATAGCAATGCAAAATGAAGGTGTGGCATTAGTGGATTTAGCCGGTTCACACCACTTTGGCAGAACCGGTAGCTAATTTTTTGTTGTCCAGGCCCAGAACGGACTTCCGGAAGCAGCATCCACACATAGAATGTTGTTCACATATTTGAATCCCACCACTGAGGTGTGGGATTATGGATATGGGGTGGGGGGAAAGAGAGGATTTATTTCATTATTATTACTTGTTTAATTTCACAAGGAGGGCTTTGGGTCTTAAACTGTATATAGCCTATTTGAGGAATGTATTTTAGCTGTCATATATGATTAGCCTTCCATTGGAGTGGAATCACCATTCCGTAATACAGTTTTGGGTGTTCCAAAGATTATCAAAAGGAAAGTATGGGAGATAACACGCATGTTTGAGGATACAGGTCATCCTACTTTATGCAAATAGCATTGCTGCTTCATTGGAATTATGGGTTTATTTCCTTTTACCAGCAAGATTTAAAAGGTAATATACTAAAATACAAATTAAAGCAATATTGAGACTTGAATTGGGGCTTGGGGCTGGAAGGGTGTTACTCAAACCACACTATCCCTATCACATGACCTGAGGCCACTTAGAGTCTTTCCCCTTAATCTAATTCACTATGATGCTTTGGGAAAGAAGTGAAATAATCCATTATATGCCATCCTTTATTTTGTAATGAAAGATATTCTCCTCAGTTTTTGTCCCTAAATCAGAAACTGAATATTGATAATGGGAGCCACTCTCCAAATCTGTTATAAAATGAGAGGCTGTAGAAATGTTTAGATAGATAGATAGATAGATAGATAGATAGATAGATAGATAGATAGATAGATAGATAGATACGGCTCCAGTAATTCTACATTACATATTTAGAATCTTAAAACATGCAAAGCCTCTCAAACAAATAGACTGATTTCCCAGTAGATATGCATTGATGACAGTATTGCTCTAACCTTCAATCATCTGTTAAAGTTGCAGAATGTAACCAGTGATGTAGTTTTAAAAATAATATATTTCAATATAAATTGTTATATAACAAGTGTGTCAGTATATTACTTGTTTTTGTAAATATGGATTTGTGATGACACTAACAGGGGGGAGGAGCCAAGATGGTGGACAGGCAGCAAAGGCTGTAAAGAGCTCCTCCAAAAGTAAAAGCTTTATTTTATTTTACTTTATTTTTATTTTAACTTTTTAACCTCTTTTAACATTGTATTTTTAAGCTACCTCTTTTTAATCCATTTTAACCTTTTTAAACCTTTTAAACCCATTTTTAACCCATTTTAACCTTTTTAAACCTAGTTTTAAACCCTTTTAAACCTGTTTTAACAAACTTGAATGGGGAAAAGGAGGAAGAGACGGCACTCTGCAGCAGAGAGTTTATCCAAGCCATTGAAGCAGCAGAAAATGGAAGATTATATTGTAAACAGACAGTCTGTTCCAGTAAGTAACTCATTCCCAGGCACCTTATCAGATAAATTTAATTTATGTGACTCATTGGAAAGGGACTTACAAACCAAACTGGAGAGAACGGCTCCCCTCCTTGGAGCCCAGCAACAGCCTTCTTTGCACAGGAAGGAGATGTAACAAATTTAAAGGGGGAAAATGTGACAGACTTCCTCTCTAGACAATGTTTGCTTACAGCGCAAACTGTAAATTCAATATATGATCTCTTGTCAATTGTCATAAATAAGGTCGACTGCCTGAAAGAATCTTTCGCAAAGTTTGTTAGGAGCCACCCAAATACTGTAGAAGGACTTGGGAGGACAACCATGGATAGACATGGGATGGCTAATTCAGAAAATGAAACTAGAGAAGGACCTTGTCTTCTTTCCAAAAATTTGAACACCCATAGAGAAAACATTCAATCAGGCAAAGGCCTAAGAGATGACCAATATAACTACAGTCTGCAAACTAACCAGGTTACTTT
The DNA here is from genome assembly GCF_947247035.1 of Vipera ursinii. Taxonomy (NCBI): domain Eukaryota; kingdom Metazoa; phylum Chordata; class Lepidosauria; order Squamata; family Viperidae; genus Vipera; species Vipera ursinii. The sequence goes on along the minus strand of NC_139512.1, from coordinate 102,184,610 downwards.
GCAAATTTTTTACAAGAGAGTAAATAGAGGGCATTGGAGTAATAGAGAAGCTGTTAGGCTGTCCCTGAGCCAGCTGTTTCGCTGTGAAATCTCTCTGATAGATTTTATTTTATTTATTTTTATTTTAATCCCATTTATATCCCGCTCTTCTCCGAAGACTCAGGGCGGCTTACAATCTAAGCACAAATCAATGTGCTTAGCAATAGCCTTCATTCTATGTATATGCCTGCTTATTAGGGCTTTTGCCCCCCCCCAGTGGCATTATTACAAAGTCAGCTTATTGCCCCCAACAATCTGGGTCCTCATTTTACCTACCTCAGAAGGATGGAAGTCTGAGTCAACTTTGAGCCTGGTGGGACTCGAACCTGCACTAATTGCAGGCAGCTGGTGTTACTTAAGGAGGCATTAGCCCACTGCTCCACCATGTAGTAGTAGATCTACTACATGCAGAGTGGCTGCCAGCAAGAACGCAATGTATGAGAATTCTCCTATCGTTCAAGCAGCCCACAATTCCCTCCATGCTCTTCAGAATGAAGCCCTTTCTGAGCACCTTTTCAATATTTCCAATAAGGAACTTTTGCTCAGACAATGTTTGCCCACTCCTGAAACAGCGTCATCAAGAGGGAACCGTCACTTTAAATCCAGGCTGCAACAGCCCTCATACTACTAAGCCTGAGGCTGCTGCAACTGAACTGACCCTGAGAAGGCAAAGGAGCAATATACAAACAGTGTTACCCACAGCTGCAGGAAGTGCTGAGGATGTGCCAGAGGAAATGCTGATTGACCTATTCAATGCATTGCCGGAACCTGAGCAAGTTAATAACATTCAAAGATTGGATGACCTAAAAGAGGCACTGACAACAACTTAATCTACAGCAAAGCCTCTATTTAATTTGGCTCCACTAATCACGCACTCTTGTGACAATATATTTAATCAACAATCTGCCTTTACCTCAATAGTAAAAAAAAGGAACTGTCACACAGGCTGACAATGGGGTAACTGCACTGACTGACCCAGACTCTGAGAAACAACTGAAAGACAAAGGGTTTCATCACACAGTGCCCCCTAAACTGACAAACACTAAGGATATAATCCAGCTTCCATCCTCATTTGATTTAGAAGTTCCCACAAGATCTTTTCACAAGATGAATCCTCAGCTACGCCCCTCCAAAAATGGACATAAATCTACATTTATAGACTTAAGCTGGAGTACCTGCCCATTGGAAAAAAGTCATTCTTGGAGCAAGAGCAGAGGCACACTGGCAACTGAGATATAGAGGAGCAACAACACGAGGAGAAATATTGAACCTCACAACAACTGTGTTTATATGGGAAGCATAGATGATATCAACCTGGCTCCAATGTCAAGTTGACATCTGGCATTTTTACCATCTAGCCAATCAACGAAGCCAGACCACCTTGCCTCCGAGAACCCCATACAGTTGATGACCTGGAAAGTAGCTGGCTGGAAAGGGATGGTTGATAGTGGACTAATGAGCTTTCTCTCTAGATTTGACGTAATAGCCTTTCAAGAAATCTGGTTAACTGAAGTGGATGAACCAGTACAATTGCCAGGCTTTCAGGGATGGGCCTCCCCAGCCCAAAAAACAAAGAACAAAGGGAGACCCTCTGGTGGGCTATGCATTCTTATAAAGCAAGAGTTGCAATGGCAGAGGGAAAAATTATATAATGAAGATAAGTATCCGTACTTCCTAGCTGTCAAATTTGAATATGAACAGTTTGAGTTAATATTGGTAAATATGTATATTCCTCCAAGCACATCCCAGCACTATGATTTCGAATACTGGATGGGCTTGGAAGTTATCCTAGAAGATATATCTGTACTGTACCCTCAGTCCATAGTGGTATTACTAGGAGATCTGAATGCTAGGCTGGGTCCCTCCCAGGGGAGTTCTTTGATAACCATCCTCAGTGGCTCTCGAGAGACTGTAAAAGTAATGCTGCTAGCCTGCTCCTAGTCTCCTTAATTTTTAAGGGTAACCTCCAAATTTTGGGGGGTAAGGATATGAATTACATATACCCTTATACATACCACTCGTCTAATTCAAGTAGCGTACTGGATCTCTTTTGCATGTCTAGAGATAAGGCTGACCTCTTTTCAGAGGTCACAGTACACCTTAGTGACAATAGCGACCATCAGCCTGTAAGCATGACATTTCAAGGCTGCTCAGATTTAAGACCATATAACATGGCTGACAGAAGGCTCACCAAAAAGGTAGAGGTGACCCAAAATAAAAGGTTAGTTTGGGCCAAAGTTGATACTAAGGCAATATTAGAATGCCTTAAAACAGAGAATGCTAGTAAGCGGGCTAGAACAATACAGTCATCTACTACTGACTGGATGTCAGCCTTCAATGCATTCTCCAATCTCTGTAATATACTGAAAAAACACCTAACAGCTAAACCTACTACAAAAAGAGCCCAAGTGGGTAGACCTCGCTGGTTGGATCCTGATTGCCAGAGACTGAAAAAGAAATTGAAGGCAGCCATGAGGCTTGCCCAGAAGAATCCTACTGCCCATATACAAGCTAAGATGCTGCACACAAAAAGGGAATATAAAAAACCTATAACATTAAAGAAAAAAAGTTTTGCCATTTCAATCTGGTCAGAACTCGAGCTGGCTGCCAGAAGTCATAACTCAGTATTATTTTGGCACTCTGTAGCAGGTATCCTGAAGGAACAGAGATTTGCGTTCGACATACCAATCTCTGCTGCGGACTGGGAGAATTATTATCAGTGCTTGTTTGCTCCCATCAAACCGGTAAAGAAACTATCTTTAAATAGTGATTTAGTAAACTCTAGAACTCCCCCTCCCCTTGGCCACCAGTCTCAGAAAAGGAGATACAGTCCATCATTAAAAGCTTAAAGAGCAATAAAGCCCCAGGCGAGGATTTTTTACCAGCAGAATTATTTAAGAAATTTCCCAATTGGTGGGGCCCTGTATTAGCAGGTCTTTTTACACACATAAATAATACCTGCCATATACCAGACGGGTGGAAGATGGCAATAGTTGTCCCCATATATAAAAAAGGGAATAAAAAGCATCCTAGTAATTATAGGCCCATCAGCCTGATTGACATTGTAGCAAAAATATATGCTAGGTACCTTTTGAACAGAATAGAAATCTGGGTAGAGGAAAACAACATCCTCACAGAAGAACAAGCAGGTTTTAGACAAAACAGATCTACTATAGATAACTGCTTTGTCTTGAACCATCTAATTGCCAAATATGCCTATAAGAGGAGACCCCTGTTTGCTGCTTTCATAGACCTTACAACAGCATTTGATATGGTAAATAGAGAAGTACTATGGAGTAAATTGACATCCCTTAAAATAGAACCCAGACTCCTGGCTTTGATTAAAGCCCTTTACACAAGTACCTGTTTGAGGGTGTGGTATGGGGTTAATGGGGCCCTGACTAACAGGATTCACACAAATAAAGGGATAAGGCAAGGGTGTATCCTGGCCCCAATATTATTTAATTTATACATGAATGACTTGCCTGGGTTAATAAAGGATACCATGGTACACATGCCGATGATCCTAAATACTTACTGTAACAGCTTGCTTTATGCTGATGATATGATTTTATTATCATACTCACAAGTAGGATTACATAGGCTATTAAGAAGATTCAGCTCTTATTGCCAGGATAACTCCCTAATCATTAGCAAATCTAAATAAAAAATAATGGTGTTTGGAAGAAACCATCAGAAACATAAGTGGCAATTAGATGGTGAACCAATTGAACAAGTTAACACCTTTGTATATTTGGGTGTAACTTTTTCAAAGACTGGATCTTGGGCCTGCCATCATCAATGGAGTACATTTAGAGCAAAAGCCCATTTGAATTTACTGCTCAAACTAAAGAACCATAGTTACCCAGGGTCCCTAGCTCCATTAATCAAGGTTTATAAGGCTAAGGTTACCACAATGCTCTTGTATGGAGCAGAAATTTGGGGTCTTTACTCAACCACAGTCTTAGAACACAGTCCCAGCATTTGAGATGTATTTTGGGTGTAGATCCAAGAACATCTGCAGCAGCAGTTAGAGCTGAATTGGGAATTCATACAATTCATGCATTATCTAAAATTAGAGCTACTGGTGCAAAGTTAATGAAATGGAGACTGATAGTTATGCCTACTAGAGCAAATAACACTACAATCACAAATCTCTTGGATCACCAAACTAACAAATTTTGTAAGAAGCTGTGGCCTTCCCGTCTCTTGAGTAACAGGAGAACAATCCAAAAAAAGATGTTGTGATTCAGCGTCAGCCTGTGGTTTCGGCAGCTGAGTAGGACAATTCTGAAGAGGAGGAGGAGGAGGGGTTTTGAGAGCCTTTGGTTGCAGAGGAAAGTTCTGATGCACCGCAGAGCTCTTAGCCAGGCCCCTCCCATCTTGTTCCTACTCAGACCCAGCTGTGTGAGCCTGAAGAAGATGATCCACAGCTGGCTTTGTTCAGGGACGCTCAAAGCAGGAGGCAGACAAGCAGAAGTGAACAAAGAAAAGCAATGAGGCACCTTGGGAGAAGGCAAAGAGAAGCCACGCCTTGAGACTGCTGTTTAAAAGGGGAATGTGTGGGAGGTGCTGGTTGCTGAAGGCAACCGTTTGAAGAGCTTCTGATATAATCTCGGTCTGTATTTGTTTAACTCTGTTTTGAACCGTTTAGTTTTTGCAAATAAATTTGGTTGGCTTAATTCCAGCCTATTGAATATAAAAAAGGGGTTGTCCCTGACATTCCAACAGGGCTGGTCATAGGCTGGAACAGAACAAAAGAGTTGCCCAAAGAATTAAGGATATAGAAGCACAAACTGATATAGCTATCCTTGGTAAGGTGGATAACTTGAAATGGCTGAGTAAATACAAACGTACTTTTCAAGTATACAGTTATTTGAAGTCACAACTCCCAAAACATCTCAGGGAGATATTTACGCAAGTGAGATTCGAACAGCTTGACACAATGGTCAGATATGGGAGATTTCATGCTATACCATACAATGAGCATCTCTGCATTTGCGGAGCGGCAGAGGTAAAAGACCTGGCTCACATCCTATTTGATTGTTCCCTGTATAAGAGGGTGAGAGACAGGTATCTTGGTCTATATACCAAATGAACGACACATTGGGATCCCCATATCAAAACAACTTACCTTATGTCCGGACAGAACTTGAAAATAACATTTAACGTAGCACAGTACCTAAACAAAATGGTTTGGTTGAGATCTGCACATGTGGGACTGATTGGGGTAGATTGCAAGGGCGACTCCGAAATATAATTTTATCATATTTTATCTATATCTTAAATTATTGTACATTATTACCATTTCATTTTAGATTGTATTTTATTACCATTCCATTTTAAATTGTATTTTATCAAATTCCATTTTAAATTGCTTTTATCAAATTTTAGTAACAATTTGTGCTGAAACTTTGCACTTTGATATGGCCCAAGGGCTAATCAATAAAGTTAATTAAAAAAATTAATATTATTTTTAAAACTGTATTATATATCTAAAATGGTGGCAGAAGGTTGATCCTATGGCTGGCAGACCGAGCAGGGGTGACTTTTTTCAGATATTTAAGCAGACTTCAATTTTTTATGTTCAACAAGGCAGGGAGGCTAGTAGAGATTTTATTTGCAGTTCCCCAAACTGAAACATTTAAAAAACATTCATCTTATAGTAGATTCAAACACAAATAAAAGTCCATAAAATGTTATTGTGATTGGATTGGTAGACCAATTCAACTTTTATTTCATTTAAAATGAAAACTAAACAAACCAAACAACTGCATTTGATTTTGATTTTATTTTTTGAGGAATACATTTTAAAAAAAAACATTACAAAATAGATGTAAGAAAAATAGCCCTTTTAGAGATGAGGGCCTTTCCCAATTTGTGAATGTGCCATGAATATTTAGGGATGTTTGTCATCTGTATGCAAGATGCAAAATTTCTCAGATTGATCTGAGAGCTGAAAAAATAGTGACAGACAAGAATGTTTCTAAGATGTAACTTTCTCTTTGGACTTCATTTCTATGGAAGCAGACACCATGATTGAACGTTAATTTATTTATTTTTCCCTACTCTCTGTCTTTGCAGATAATATGGGACTAGACCACATGTTTCTCCAATCTTCAACCAGTGTGTGTACATGGATAGTAAAGGATCAGATATCTGATGTTCTTTTCATAGTTTTGGGTACCGGGTGCATGTATGTATTCATACATGCACATTTGAAATATGTGTCCACTTCAGAAGAAGAATCCTGGGTGGGGGGGGAGTGATGGTGTGTGTGTATGCGTGTGACCAGACCTTAGGCCACAGGGGAAAAGGCAGTGGATCAGTAGTGGTACAAAACCTATGATGTAGATTTTAGGTTCTAACCCATCACATCTCAGTTCTATCCCTCACCTTACTGAATCCCCTCACCCTGTCCCTTGCCAAGCCTTCTCTGCCACAGAAAGCAATGCCTTTCCATACAGCACTTAAAAACTGAGCTATTCTGTAGGGATTTTGGGACTTAGATTTTCTGGTACCTAGAAGAGATGCTGGATATTTTTTAACTGAACTATTCTGTTATAGTTCATTTTATTTTGGTTAGTTATGATTTAATTGTGTATGGGTCTGTTTTATTGTGAGTTACAAATATTTGTTTGCTTGTGCATCAAATAAATAAATAATAAACCCTAACCCTATATTAAACTGTCTAGGCAGATTGGGAGAATCTCACAGTCCTGCACATATTTTCTGAGTGACACATAGGAGCTTCGTGCGCTACCTCGTTTAATTTATTTTATTGGATTTATATACCGCCCTTTCCCGAAGGACTCAGGGCAGTTTACAGGGTAATTAAAACATTAAATTAAATTAATTCTACTGCTTTACTCTTCAAAAGTCAGGAGAGAACCATAAGCTAGGAAAATCATCCCATACATCCTTTTATCCCATCACAATTGTGCTTCTTGTAACTTGTCAGATAGCTGCTGTGTGAAATAAAAATGTGTAATGTGCACGGGAATAATGTAAATTTACATATGGAGGTGTGAGAATACAGTAACTAGGGTGAAGAGTATATGTAGTCTTTGCTGGGTTCACCTCTTGCACTCTTGGCTGAATTCATAGACCATTAAGCCATAAATGAAACAAGCACCGTTATAAGGAACAGTTGCTGGAATTGGGTATGTGTAGTTTAATGAAAAGAAGGGTGAGGGGTGACATGATAGCAGTGTTCCAATATCTCAGGGGCTGCCACAAAGAAGAGGGAATCAAGCTATTCTCCAAAGCACCTGAAAGCAGGACAAGAAGCAACGGATGGAAACTAGTCAAGGAGAGAAGCAACCTAGAACTAAGGAGAAATTCCTGACAGTTAGAACAACTAACCACTGGAACAACTTGCCTCCAGAAGTGGTGAATGCTCCAACACTGGAAGTTTTTAAGAAGAGACTGGACAGCCATTTGTCTGAAATGGTATAGGGTTTCCTGCCTGAGCAGTGGGTTGGACTAGATGACCTCCAAGGTCCCTTCCAACTACCACTACTACTACTACTACTACTTCTTCTTCTTCTTCTTCTTCTTCTTCTTCTTCTTCTTCTTCTTCTTCTTCTTCTTATTATTATTATTATTATTATTATTATTATTATTATTATTATATTTTAGTGAATGTGAGCATTCTGTGTAATCACTGCAAGAGAGAATGCTACCCCTGGCTCTATGTAGTACCAAGTTCCTGCCACATCTGCTGCATTGGCTGTTGACCCAGTTCTACTGACTCATCCTGAAAGTTCACTGAGTTACAAGACCCCTGGGTCTCATGAAAAGGTAGGGTACTTCCTTTATAGGAACAGATGGAGGGAAGAAAGATGAAAAATAAAAACTAGATAGATAAGAGAGGCCAGTGAAAATCTCTATTGAATTATGGATAACTCTGCCCACAGCCAGGAGTTTGATTCTGACGAGCTCACGATTGACTCAACCTTCCATCCTTCCAAGATTGGTAAAATGACCCTGATTGTTGGGGGGGGGGGCAACATGCTGACATTTGTAAAAGGCTCAGAGCTGCTGCAAAGTACTGTGAAGCAGTATACAAGTCTAAGTACTATTGCTATAATCCTCTAGTCCAGACTTCTTTATGCATTACATTTAAAAAAAAACTTATTAAAGATGCTATAAATGTAGATATGGCCCCCTAAATCACAAAGAGTGAGGATTCCGCATTGTCCATAGGAATAAAAACCCACTGTACATTCTCCATGCAGCTGTTTTGTGTTACCGTAATTCCTGCCTGTGTTGGAATCCAATAATGCAATGTGGCCCTTGGTGAAACTCAATCAATGCCAATTTTAAGGCACTTTATCCTATGAAAAGTGCTCTCCGGATGTGACAGTAATAATGCTTGGTAAACAATCAATGGGAATGACAATTTTCCACACACCCTCCCGGCATGCTGAATAAAAGAACGGCTCCCGTAATTGCTTTCCAGTGCAGCATGGAAGGCAGCATTATCATTCAGATTATCATGTGCGGCAAAGGTGTGGAACTGAATGTGAGTTTTGTTTGTGCAGGCCCCCCGCACCTGGGATCTGGGCAGAAGGAGAAACATGCTCTCAGATTGCTTTCAACATGCTGCTCTCCGGCTGCCTTGCTAAGGATCCCTTGTCATTATGAGTGCATTGTGCACAGTCCCGGTATGCAAATGTGGAGCATTCATAGAAGTGAAATTATTATTATCTTTGTAAATTACATCTTAAGAGTTGGCTGGCTGGGTACGTGCATGTGTGTTGGTGTGTTTGAGGACTGCATGGCGGGAGTTTAGGCTCTGCCATGTAGCAGAAAGTGTTTTCTTTCACTAGTAACAATAAATGAGCCAATGGAAATGCTTTTTGAAACATACCAGGCAGGCAGTTCTTCCTTGACATCCACAAACCAACCTTGAGCGTCTTGCAAACCAGCATATCAAACAGCTTTATAAACATCTGTTTTTCCTTCTCGATTGTCAAGGAAAATGAGCAAAAGGCTTCTTTTGTAGCCTCCCAGAATCTTCCGTGAAGAAAAGCGCCAGCTTGTCACAGGATTGCTGTTTAGTTCTGACATGGCATCCCAGTCCTGCCACTTCCCTTTTCTGCGTTGGTTGGCCATGACTGGCAGGGCCTTTTGGGCAGATGCCCATCCAGAGTTGCTGGGAATTCAGTTTGAGACTTTCTGCTTACAAGGCATGTATTCTGCTTCTGCTTCTGGTTCTTCCCTTGTCCTTTCCATCACAGGCTTCTCTTTCTTGATCACGATGGACATAATCTCAGTTGAGGCTGTGGAAATGTGTGTTGCATTAAGCCTTACTTACATTTTTGTGGCAGTCTTTACATCTACATGTATTTGGCCTTTTATACGGAACCACTGAAGAATTTTACAGATATTTTGATAGCTTTATCATACAGGGATGACATCTATTTGAGAAAATAACCTCAATAAAGTATTCATTAAAACAAAAAGTCCTAAAACACACACACACACACACACACACAAAATTATGTACTTGAATCTTGCCAAAAGCTGGGGTCTGTTCTCTATAGTAAGCTCTCTACTGAAACCTATATGCTGTGAAAAGCAATCAGGAAAAATTACAAGAAATCTTCCCTGTTTATTTATGTTACAAAATGCTGTCTATAGTATGGAACATCTTATAGTTTCCTTTAAAAAAACCCAAAATTTTATTTCCTCTGTAGTCTGTCTTAAAAAAATTGCTACATTTATATAATTAGGCGGAAAAACAATGTTCTGCTATCCTAGAACCCTTTAATAATAATTTGAATTTTGTATCTATATTGGTTCATATAGCATTAACTATTTAGAATCATACAATTCAATATTTTTCTATGTATTTATTTCAATATTAACCTTTTTGAAATATGAATATATTTAATTTCTTGTTAATTTAACATTTTAACATTTAACATTTTAATATGATTTTATATCATTTTGTTAGCTCATTGCCTCACAGACATTGAAAATACACTATTCTGTTTTATTTCATGTTCCTCTTGTACTTATTTATGATAGATGTTTTATGGAACTACTCTAGGCATAATCATTGTTACTGCTTGCAAAGTCATGTAATTAAAATGAAGTTTTAACAACATCCAGACAATAATGCCAATGATTCCCAAATTTTTTCCAAAACAGTAAGAAATAGAAAGGTCAGTACTCACATTTTATGATAAAAGCATTTTTCTTTTTTCTTTTTAAAAAAACTCTGGTCCTACCACTTTATACTCTAGGTACCAAGATCAGCAAAGCAGGTTTACTTTTAGATAAATTGGCATAGCTAGTGGAATTCCACATGGTGGAATTAAATTTTAGAAAACACTGCTTGCAATATGAGGCAATATATACAAATTTTATTTTAATCTATATCTATCTATCTATTAATCATCTATCTAAATTTTAAAATAAAACATATATTTTATATCTTTGTAAATTTCTTTATTGATGCTATGGCATACTGACAAAATCTTTCAGGATGGAAAGAAGGTAAATACCAAAACTACCATACTGAGGTAAGAAATACCATATTGTATATTTAATATTTTAAAGAAATGCCTACAAGGCTATAATTTCTGCTCTGATTTGCCGATCTATGGTGTTTGATCTATTGCGTCCCCTGCCATACACATTTCAAATGGAGATGTTAAACTGACAATTAAGATAGCCTGTAGAATAAATCAAATAACAGCCTATGCATCTTGTACATAAGTTTCCATATCATAAATATAATTCTCGACAATGAATATGTTTACAGAATGTCAAGTGACATATTGCAAAGGTTGAATACTTACTGTACAATTAAAAATAACACTGTCAAAATCTATTTTGTATAAAGTTTTTATTTTAAAGAAAACCCCCAGCTGCCTGTTTCAAGTTATTTGTCACTAGATACTGAGAATATTCTATCTGAAGAATATTATTTCAGTATACACTGCTGTTGCAATAAAGTAACACCTTTCATTTGGAAAGTGCTAATGAGCAGTTTTAATGTCTATTTCTTACACTTTCCCTTATTAATTATCTTTCTTCCAGAAAAATTCTGCTTGTTGTTCATGTTTATACAGTTAGGAACTAAAATGAAAAAGTTTGAAAGAAAAGACATTTAAAAAAAACAATTATATTTAAGTCCAACACTTTTTCCCATTAGTCAGTAAGACGTTTCAATAGGAAGAAGCTTTATAGTCATGTTGCTTTTAAGACAGATGTTTGATGAACCTTTTGTAGCATCTGCCTAACTTTGTTGGTTATTTAGAAATGGATTTACTGATTTCACTGGAGCTAATTTCTAGGTAAGTGGGAGAATCATGTCAATTAGCTCATTTCAACATTTCCGTAGCAATAACAATGAACATTATTTCAATGTCATTTAACACTTTCTGCCTTTTTTAAAAAAAATAATCGTTAAAACCCTGCTTATAGATACCTATTGGAATATCTTCTTGAAAGTAAGTATCAGTTCAAACTATGTCAGCCCAAATGGAAAACTGAGTAAATGTGGGTTATAGGACTGTAATGGCCAGTCCATTTACATTAGTTCAAATAAAAGTTTGTTTCACTTATTTAAAATAGACGTAAATTTCTAGCTAAAATATGCCATGACAATAAGGTGGAAATGAAAGTTTTCAGAATCAGGCTCATCTTGCAACAATTTTGCTACAATGCATTGCTTTAAAATGATTATTATGGTAATTGTATGCAGATGGCATCAAAACCCAAGTAAAATAATGCACGTATAACAATAATCTAAAAGGGATATTGAAACCATTTTTCAATAACATGTTCACCACCTGGAATCTACAAGAAAGTGGTGCAAAGTACAATCCATCAAACACTGCTGAGACATTAACACATTTTAGCACTTTTTATTTTATCCAATGAGGTTTGAGCAGATAAACTTTCCAGGGCATTCTAGGTTTTAATATTCTCACATAATTGTGTAGACAACAGGTATTAGTTTTATATATATATCTAAGCTTGTGTTTTTTTAACCTATTGGATCTGTCTCCTTACAGATGGTGCAATATAGCTGTAATTTGAAGAGTGGATCAGTTAGCACTAAAGCACAGGTACAGTATCAATTGATTTAGGAGTCTCTTACAGTGCTCAAATAAAGTAATAGCTCGATTTATTTGAACATAGGGTGAACTGAGAGAAATGGTAAGCAAAGGAAAGCCCTTTGATAGCAGTCCAGATTTACATAAATCAATTAAACTGTGCCATTGATTTTTTTTCCAGAGATGTGCGCATTAACCTATGTTTTAGTCATCCTAGAAGTGATAAGCGTCTATTTATTTTTTAACTTTATATCTCACCTTTCTGTTCATCCCAACGCTCCAGACAGCTTACCACAACAGAGTATAAAACATGATAAAATCAATGCAATTATAAACAGAATTAAAGTAAAACACTAAAGTAATTAAAATTTACAATCTTGGCGAAAAGGATGTCTTTTGACTCTCTTCCTGCCTACTGGAAAAATGAGAGCCAACACTTCCCTTGGGAACACTTACTGTATGTCACAGAAGACACAAGAGAAACTTCTTCTCCTTAGTTGTTGTTGTTGTTAGCTGCGAAGTCGTGTCCGACCCATCACAACCCTATGGACAACGTTCCTCCAGGCCTTCCTGTTCTGCCTCAGTACCTGTCAGCTAAGCTTTGGGGAGCTTGTGGACTTCAACGACCAGAACTCCTCAGCCAGCATGCCTGGCTGAGGAATTCTGGGAGTTGAAGTCCACAAGTCATAAAAGGGCCAAGTTTGAAGACCCCTGTCCTAGAGACTCTCTCCTTGACATAATTATCCAAGCAGGTTCATACAAGGAGAGGCACTTTTGCGGTAATCACATATGTAGCTGTTTAGAACAGTAATGATCAACCTCAGACTCTTTAGTTGTGCCTGCTAAGTAATGAGTACTCAGCGCTGCTGTTTCAGTATAGACATCATAAGAACTCTGTACTTTGCATCAGTCAGCAGCTGGTGCTGCAGTTTGCCCCATTGCAATTTCCAGGCACTTTTTTCAAGGTGACCCCCATGGAAAGCATATTGCAGTAGTCAAGGCAGGTTTTAATTAAGGTGTGGGTGTCTGTCTTCAAGTCCAACCAGCCGAGGGAGAGTTGCAGTCAATATTCTTGCTGCAACTGAGCACAAGTAGTTCTCCCCAAGACACCTCTTGCATCCAGAAGAGGCTCCATCTCCATGCCCAGCTCTCTGTTTATTTATTTTATTTATTTTATTTTAATTCCATTTATATCCCGCCCTTCTCCGAAGACTCAGGGCGGCTTACAAGCTTAGCAGTAGCCTTCATTCTATGTATATGCCTGCTTATTAGGGCTTTCACACACACCCCAAGCGGCATTATTACAAAGTCAGCTTAATTGCCCCCAACAATCTGGGTCCTCAGAAACCAACAGTTTCATCTAGATTTGGTTTGTCCTCCTTCATCCAGCACATGGTGGACATTAGGTCACATTCAAGAGTACAAACTTCTTCCTTGGAATTAGAACATGGGGAAGGGTAGAGGACTACATGTCTTGCATTTTGTAGGTCGCTTTCATAAGGCAGGACTAAAAGTTCAGTAATACCACAATGTGGCGTATTTTATATGGATACTTCTATGACCTCTGGGTTATAGCTAGTGGAAAAACCAGTTGCTTTGACCCATGCTATGAAACCAAAAAGTACTTGTAATTTAGATCTTAAGTTCTTAACTCAACTCTGGAACATAGTTTTGTTTTTCTTATCATTCCATCCCCCCCCCCCGCCCTCTTTTTGTAACTTTGAGCCAGTCTCGATTACTAACTACATAGAGCAGGGCATGCAGTTTCCTTGGCAATATTTTTGGAAGTGGTTGCTATTGCCTTATTTCTAGGGTTGGGAATGAGTGACTGGCCCAAACTTGATTCATGCTTAAGGTAGGACTGGAACTCACTCACAATCTCCCAGCTTCTAGCCAATTGTGTCTCTATCTAAGCTGTAGAAACCTTGGCTCTTATAATTTCATTATGGAAAGAAAAAAATAATATATCCATACTTTATGACTATTCATTCAGAAAGTGCCCTATCCTAGTCAGCATGTTTGACTCACCAAGTAAACACACATAAAATTGTGGCCTTCTCTGTACTTAAGAGATATTAACATCTAACAAGAAACCTTTAAGTATTTACTGTTCAGCAAGACTATTTAGGAATAGAGATTCCTCATGAATCTTTATGTTTAGCAGTATTAAGAATGGAGGACTGTCCTAAAGAACATTTTCAAAATATTAAAACCAGTTTCAGAAATATATATTTATTTTTATTTATTTGTATCTTGCCTTCATTATTTTTACAAATAACTCAAGGCAATAAACGAATATAACATACCTCCTCCCTCCTATTTTCCCCACAACACCAAACCTGTGAGGTGGTTGGGCTGACAGTAATTGGCCCAAACTCACCCAGATCTCCAAGGGGTATTTAAATCAGACATGTAACTGATTTAATTTTTCATTACTGAAAGCCTACCTTCATTATTCAATTATTAGCTTTCTGCTATTGTGCCTGTTAGTGTTCACTTATTTTCCCTTTCAGAATTACTAGCTATTAACCAACCGTGGAAAAGAAATTAACATTTCTCCAGATAAAAATGTTGGTCAATTTATCCTCCCTTAAATAAGAGAACTCCCACTGTAGTTTAGTACAAGCGATACTTCCTAATTTTAAGTTCCAGAGAACATTTGGTCTCAAACTGTATTGCTTTCAAGCATATTTGATAGCATTGTACAGTTGGGAATAATAATTCCAGAGAAAACTGTAGCTCCCCGATTTCTGCTAGGTTTTATTAATACTATACACATTTTAGCTGGAAATAAACCCCACTTTTTGGCTTACTGGAACTTAATCTAAATATAGGTGCATGATATCTCGCCTTACAATATGACATGGATGCCTGGATGTGAGGCTGACTGCAATTGATTCCATAAATATTAGGGAGCAAATCCCAGTAAGCTCAATGGTGTTTAATACCTAGAGGCAGGGCTTTTTTTTCCTCATAGAACGCTCAGAACGGAGTTCCGGCACCTTTTTTGAGATGGAACCTTGTAGGGTAGGCAAGGCGGGTTATATGACAAGTGTGAGTTCCGGCACCTTTTTCTTTTACAAAAAAAGCACTGCATTTAAGAGGATTAGAATAGAATACCTAGAGCAGGGGTCTTCAAACTTGGCCCTTCTATGACTTGTGAACTTCAACTCCCAGAATTCCTGAGAGTTGAGTTGAGTTGGCTGAGGAATTCTGGGAGTTGAAGTCCACAAGTCATAGAAGGGCCAAGTTTGAAGACCCCTGACCTAGAGGATTAGAATGCTTAGTGCAATCCAGTGTCCTGTTCCTTGAGTTGAAAACAGGGGATTTGGGACTAACTTCTGAAAAGCGAGAAGCAGATCGGCTGGTAAATCTAGATACCATCTGAGGTGATGTGAGGGTGGTCCATCCTGGCTCACCTGAAGGTGGATGGCAGAGACTCAGTAGTTTGATCTTCCTCCCCCCTCCCCCCTCCGCCCCCCCCCCATCCACAGTCCAGGGATAGGAAGCAGAAAGCCACTAGATTTTGAAGGTTTCTTCAAGCCAACTCACTCAGGTTTGCAGCCTTCGGTGATTTCTCCTTCCCATTCATCAGAGTGATGTTAGTTAAGCGCTTCCGCTATTCCCGCCCAGTCCTTGGTTAGCCTTCCTATTATTATTTTAAAGGTTAAAGGTTATTGTGGTTGCTGCTGCTGCTGCTGTTACGGTTCCGCTGGTCCTGAAAGTATTCGTCGCTCTGGCTCCTCCCGCTCCCCCCGACCCACCCACCCACGGGCTGCTATTCGTGGACTGGCCTCCAGGTGGCGTTTTAGCCACATCAAGCCGATCGCTGCCGGGCGGGCGGCTGTAGTTGGACCAGCCGGCGTCTTTCCCCGGCGTGTCTCCCCCCCTTTGACTAACGGTGCCGCTAATGTTTTGGCTTTCAGAGCCGTCGCGTCCGCCCGCCTGGTTAGAAAAGGGAAACGCGTCCAGAGGATCCTCTTAACTTTCCTTGCTCTGCACCGGAGCAGCGCAATTTCGCCCCGAGCCCTGCCTAAAACCCCGCGCCCCCCCCCTTCGCTCTTTCCTCCCGCGCCCGCCTTCCAGCTCCTTACCTGGCGGCGCTTCTTTTTCCAGGCTGACTTTGCGCCATCCTTCCCCCAACGGAGCGCCCTTCATTAAGTGTCGGGCTTCCCAGGCGTCGCGCCTGGGTTGTCTGAGGACGATGGGGGCTGTAGTCCAACCCGTCTGAAAGGGACCCAGTTCAGCCGGCACGCTGAAGCTGAGGATGCTCAATGTTAGGCGGGGGTGGGGGTAAGGGCACACAAACCGGCTCTGTCAAAGACCCCCACTGGGGAGCGCTCAGCTCACCTCCGCAGACGGGAAGCGCAATTCCAATTGAGGAGGAAGGGACCGGAGCCACTAAGGTTGGCTCAGCTGCCTCGTTCTCCTGGGCCGCCGTGGGGCAACTGAGGAGGGCGCTTCTCTCGCCGTCCCTTCGCTCCCTTCCTCCTTCTTCCTCCTCCTCCTTCCTCCTTCTTCCTTCCTCCTCCTCCCCCTCTTCCTCCCCCTCCTCCTCCTCCTCAGGTTCCCCCACTCAGCTCAACCAGAAGTCAATTGACAAACGCTCCCCCCCCTCGCCGCCCCAGTTCGCGGCCGCAGTCTTCCCCGCCCCCACCGCGCCCCGTCCTCTCAGAGAGCCCGGACCAAATAGCCGAGGGCCGGGTGCGCCTTTCTTGCCTGACAGGTTGGCCTGTGAGATCCAGGAAGCGGTAAAGAAGGAAACGCGAGTGGGGAGGACAGAGGGCGCGCGCGGGGGTGGGTGTGGGGGGGGAGAGGGTGGGAGAGCGTAAGTGATCGGGCTGCGGGGATTGGGGCGGGACTCTGAGACCTGGAGGGTATTTTAAAACACTTTTCAGAAAGCCACCTCTCCTCCTTGGGCTGCTAAACACGGTCGGCCCCTGGATTTGAAAGGCTTCTTGAAGTCACCCAGAGCCTTCTGGGCACTTTCTACCTCTTCTCTTCAGAACAAGTGTCATCCTGCCCTTTCCGGGGTAGGTGTGGAGGAAATGTGTGTGTGGATGATGGAGGGGGGGGGGAGGGTAGGAAGAAAGATGAGGTGGCAGGTGACAAATGGCTATTTTTTTTTAAAAAAAAGGAAAGTTTGTTTTGAATTGGCCCTTGGACGTGTGCAGAGGGCAGGCTCTCAGGGCTATTATTAGGGGCTACCTGCTTGGCATGTCTCCATTATCTCTGTTGCTTTAGGTGCAATACAGTACATGTTTTTGCCTCAGAGACTATATTCTATTCGATTGAATTATTCATTTTTCTCTTCTCCCCCCCCCCTCCGCCGCTTCTTTTGGTGTAGACTGCATCTGGGGACTCTGATGTGACGTGTAGACTTCTCCTCTTTTTTGGCAGGAACAAAGGGAATGTGGAAATGAAAGAGAGAGGGGAGCGAGGCTGGCAGATGTGATGAGCTGCGGTGAAGGTGTATCCAGTTTGGCGCTCCCCCCTCTCCCTCTCTCTCCCTCCTCGCAAGCGTCGGTGAATCGCAGCCTTCTGCAGGCAGCCTGCCCTCTCGCACTGTAAGTACCCCCAGCCTTCTCTCAGTAGTATCAGTAGGAGCAGCAGTAACAGCAGTAGGAGACCCCCAGCGCCCTCCCCCCCTACACTGCCATCGCTTTCTCCCTCCGCTTGCCTTTGAACTTCACGCGTGGAGCCGAGAGGGAGTTTCCTGAGCAACTTTCCCACAGAGGGGAAAGCTCTCGCGCGCAACTTTTCTGTGGAATCGCCTCTGGCTGAGGGGTGGGAGGGAGGGGGGGGGGCGAGAAAGCAGATGATCTGCCCGCTTTTGTTTGTTTGTGGGGGAAGCCGGGGGGGGGGAGGCAGGTAAAGGCGGTGATATGATTGAGACGTGGAGTCGCTTCGGTTGTAACTGCTTGCGGTGCAGCTTTCGCTGCGGGGACAAAACTCGACTGGAGAGAGAGAGAGAGTTCAGCAATGTCTCTGTGTGCATAGGGATGTGTGTGTGTGTGTGTGTGTGTGTGATTTGGGTTGATTTACTTCCTTCCCTCCCCCACCCAATCTCTTCGGGGAGGAAACAGGGGCGGGCGGGTGGATTCTGATCGACTGTCGAGATCTTCGTCCGGAGGATGACTCTGCTAGCTTTGCCTGACAAAACTTTTTGCGACTTTTCTAGCGGTTTGGGTTTCCACTTTCACGCCTAGGAAATACATTTGGGTCTTGCGGTTTATTCTGAAAATTTTGTTTGAGGAGTTAACCATGTTTCAAGCGTTTTCCTCCCTACTTCTCACATGTAAGTCCCTCCCCTATTCCCGAAGCACCAGCTAACATCCTAGGTAGGGAATAAGTTTTTCCCCCATCACCTCTTGAAACGTTTATTCCAACGTAAAGCCCGCTGATTTCCTCACAGGAACGTCTTCCCGCTAGCCCTCCTAACTGAACGTCCCAGGAGCGGGCTGAAGGACTAGGGACAAGGGGCCTGGTCCTTGCCTTTCGCCCTGCTCCTCGTTCGCAGCCAACCGTCTTGCACTCCCGCCCTTGGAAGGAGGCTCCAGGTTGCCCCTGCGCGTCCCTTCCAAGGAGGCGGCTTCGGGACAGCACTTTTCGCCTCTGCCTGACTGAAGAAGCCCGGGGCTTCCTTGGCGTGTGGGGGGGGGGGGGAAGAAGAGAGGCAGTGGTGGACATAGGGACTTTATGGAGAAACCAACGAAAAGAGGGTCAGGGTCGTCGGGCTCGCCCACCTTGGGGGGATGCTTTGGTCCTACTGAGTTGCGTTCCCCAATGCTGCTGAAACTCGACGCGATCCGATAGTTCGCCACTTCTGCCCTTGCTCTTTTGGTTCCCTGTCCGTCTCAGCCGCGAAGCAACCATCTCAGTGGCGGGGGGGGGGGGGGCGGAGGGGTGGGAAACGACAGATAGCCTAGTAGTCGATGCGCTCGGACTCAACCCAGCGTCTCACTTAGGAGCGGCGGCTTTCCCCTCCCGTCAGTTCAGAGTCCAGTGGCGGGTGGCGGGCGAATAAAAGGTCCAGAATACTGAGGCGTCTTAGAGGGTTTGCAACTTTTAACCGGACGAGACACTCCCTTTTAAACCCGTGGGTTCCTCTAGATCGGGAGGGGCAACGAGAAAGCGCCGCACATTCGCTTCCTCTCCGATCTGGAAAAGACTCGGATTGTCGTTTTTCTGCTCCGATCTCCTCTCAAGTAGCTATTTTAGTGGGCAAAAGTTATACAGCAGCTTGAAAAAGGCTTCTTTGCAGTAACACTTTGCTTGAATCAAATTAAGCGGGCAGGCGTGGTAAATTCCCATCCGAATCCCATGCAACAAGTATGCATTTGTTGTGCAATTTAATCCTAATTTCTCTCTGCCTCCTCCCCCCCCCACCCCTCCAGGTTAGCAAAAATCCTCTGCGCTGTCTCTTCTAGGTTTAGAAGATGTTTGCAAATTGGCCCCTTTCTGCGTTAGAAATGCGTTTGGTTGCCTATACATGTTTCCCACCTGATGCTTAGTTGGTGCATTTGGCTGGTAACATGCCTGCCAGACTGACGGAATAGCATCAGATACTTTTGACTCTGGACCTGCTTTTACTCATCTAGAATGTAAGAACAAGAAGTAGCGCCTTGGCATCGCAAAGTAACATATTCAAGAGTTAGATATGTAAGCAGCATCTTCTACTAGACACGCGTTCGCGGACAGCCAAAGGAATCTGCGCATTTGCGAATTACACAGGTCGCTTCATCATCTACCGATTTTTGTCGGACCTTAACCGCGCTTTGCACACTGTAGGCATTCCTCTTAATCGGGGTATCAACTCTTCCCTTTATTACAAAAAAAGGGAAAGAGGTTCAAAGAAGACCTGTGCACATTTTCTTTTCTAAACTCTGCTACCCTGCTGTCGTATGTGCGCTCTCTCTCTTTTTCAATACGAAAGTGATACCGTGCCAACTAAACAAGGAAAAATGTTGCACAGGAAAAAAAAATCACCCAGGGCAGAAGGCGCAAACTGTAGGTAGACAAACGGTCTGTATTGAATGGAAAAAGTAGCTATAAATAAGTTTTCTTACAAAAACGTCATCCGTGGAATTACAAAATATCTGCCAAAATTATACCTATTATAAAGTTCTCATTTTCAAAAGAAGCAGGAAAATTGTAGATTCAATATATTATTGGGACAAACTCCCTTTTTAGTTTGGGAGGAATATCATATTTTAAATTTTAAATCACCTATTTCTAGTGATCTTGAATTTTAAAATACTGATTTTCCCAATGTAATCAGATGGACCAGAATATTTTGAAGAGCCTTGATCGGGTGTCAAAGAATAAAGGCTTTTATTAGATTCTAACAATTAACACACACACACACACACAGAGGCACACACAGACACTTTCTTCTCTCAACTGAATCGAAACACAGCTAGAGCAGAGCAAGCTCCTACAAGCTTTTTATTCCCCCCCCTCCAATTGGGAGAATGTTGGGTTTTTTTTATTTCTTTAGGCTTTGTCTGGGTGGGTCTCGAGGTTCTTCCCAAATCCCCAAATATGGGCTTCAGAAGATTTCTTTTAAATCAGAAAAGTTTTCCTGTTACTTTCTGATCTTACGATGGGGGTGGGGGATAAGGGGTAAGGGGAGATCTTGTGGAAGGGGTGGGAGGTGGCCAAGGCGAAGCCCGAAATACAAAGCCAAAGAAGCCACCCCCAACGGTCTCTACTTTTGTAAGTCTTGGCGCCTGCGTCCTATACGAAAAACCCTCGCGGCTCGGTGCAAAGGATGTCAAAAGGGAAAGTCATTTCTATTCCCTTACGTTAACTCCGGCGCCTCTGGAGATTGTGAGAAACACTGACTTTCGGGGTGGGGAGGAGTGAAATTGCCCCCCCAAATAAAAGATTGAGAGAGCCTTTTGTCTTTCGAGCAACAGGTTATGTTTTAATCTCCTCTCCGTCTCTTTTCAGCCCTGCCTTTCCTTCCTTCCCCTCAGTTGTTAAGGGGGGGGGGGGGGAATCAAAGTTCCTAAAATGTCCAGAATTGCTTTGCTGTCCAGGAAAATGGAGTGGGAAAGGCAATTCTTCCCAACTGTCCCCTTCACAACCTTCACGGACCCGGCCAGGTTCCTAGCCGTCCTCTGCCTAGGGTGTTTTATGGAGCCCCCTCGCCACTTTCACAGGCCAATGCAGACGGAAGTGATTACTCATCAGTTAAGTCCAGTGCTTTGCCGATTTGTCTCCTAGTAAGTGTCTCCCTCACTTTCTTAACGCACCGCTCACTCTCAACGCATTGCTTCCCGAGTTTTCCCGCAGTTATTTGGAGATGAATAGCTGAGATTTCTGAGAGAATCTAGCCACCCATCTGCCTGATCCGGCCTTAAGCACAGCCTGCTTACTCCGGAGTGGTTCCTGCGGCCTTCCAGCGAGCGCCTTCGAAGACCTCGGCTTGGGCGTTGTCGCTAGAAGAGAAACGTGGCTCTTTACGGAACTTCGCACCTTCTTGGAGAAGGGAATAGAGGGGCTTCTTCTGCCCTTGATGGCTAGAGAGTAAAGATCGCTGGGCTCAGCGAAGTTAACTAATTCCACCAGAGGATTCCAATCTGAGCGGGATTCTCTCGAGTTTATTTCAATCCCTACTCAAGCCTCCTCTCTCCCTCTTACCCTTATCCTTCGTTTAGATCTGCGCCGTTTGTCTCCAAAGTGAATAATCTCAGGGTTGGTTTTTTTTCCCTTTCTGGCGCAATTCACAAGGCCTCTCCCTTCCTCCTCTCTTTCTCTCCTCCGCGTCCCCCCCCCCCCGCTCCGCCTTGTCTCATCAACCACAATTGATCCCAACCACATCCCAACTTCAGGTAGAGAGTGGCGAGTTCATTAGGGTTTTACTGTTCAGCGTCTAAAGGCACCCAGCAAAGCTCCAGAAATCTACAGTTAATTCAAAATCCATCCAAAGGGGAAACCGCCTGCCCTCCAAGTGAGTCGCGCCGATTTCAAGGTGCCAACGGGACAAACGCTGACTGAGCGATCTAAGCGGGGCGTCCAAGTCAACCCACCCAAAAGGCTTGTGAGTGTTCCCTTACCATTGTCCTAAGTCTCCGAATATTTATTGGCATCTATTATACTGAAGTCGCTTTGCTTTGAGTCCGAAGGGTGAAGGTGGCTGGCTGGTGATCTGCAGCCTAAAGAAATGCCTCTGCGTAGATGGGTAGGAGCGTGAAGCTGCAGGCGTCTGTTTACCCCAGTTTAGGGCTAAATCAACGAGACGCAAAGAAAAGGATGCAATTGCGAAGCACCTAATTAACGCACCTTGGCATCATAGAACTCAGTCGGATTTCTGAAGGCAACCAGCCCAGGCTTGTGCCAACCAGAAACGAAATATTGGCTTGATCCTGCCATTTACAAGTAAATGGGACTGGCGGGAGAAAAAAGCGTTTAATGTGAAGTTGTACCCACGAATGATTTCCACAGCATTGTGTCAGTTCTAAATTATTTTTAAATTAACCGATCTAACTTGTAACTAGGATTAACGTTATTGGAGTTAGCCCTCGTCGATTATCCAAAGTAAGGGGTCATTTCTGAGCTGACCTAGGTGTCCGTTTGCTGCTTTATCTTATCGGAAGAACGCTTGTTTATGGATGAGGCTCACAAAATGCGTTTTCTGGGCAGCAAACCTTAAGAGACTGGTGTGCCGGTCGCATCGGAAGTGTGCATGTTTGCAACCCTCTGGCCTCGTAATTCGCTCGCGGGTAAAAAGTCCCTCCGGACGGACCTTACTCTCAGGAAAGTGTGAGCGCTATAGCCTTCCGCTTAACAGCTCTCCGAGAGACGCCGGCAAGCGAGCAGCAGGGAGAGGGGGCGAGCGAGAGGTGGATGGCTTGTGGTTGGGAATGCGTGCGCGCGTGCGTTGGAGGAGGCGGGCGGGGGGGGGGGAGAAAGGAGAGAGAATGAAATTTCACTTTCTCTTTGGCGCTCACTTTCTCTCAGGCCCTTCAATCTCCCTCTCCCTCTTCCCCGCGGCCTCAGCGCGTGCTGCCTTTGCCTTTGGGGGCGGGCGCGGCGGCAGCAGCCCTGCCTCCTTTCTCCGATCGATGCCCCGGCCACTCTCTGATGTTGCGCGAAGGGAAATGCTTTGAATACTTACGACATGGCCGCTCGTATTGATTTGCAAGATTGGCAGGAGTAAAGCGGCGTCTTCGCTTGTGTGCCTTTTGTGTGTGTGCGTGTGTGTGTGTGTGCGCGCAGGAGGGGGGGAGGAGGGACGGCGCGCAGGGGCGGGAGGCGGCCAAAGGGGAGGGGGGGGGAAAATCAAGCCCAACAACAAATAATGACTCTTCGATTGTAATTAAATCTCCAGGCAACCCGTCAGCAAACTTATACCGAAGATCTGATTTTTGCAACAGAACCATGGCCCGGAAAATCATCAGCCGCGGCCCGCTGCGCTTGCTTCTTTCGCTAGTATAGTATATTATTTGGCAGTTTATTCGCGCTGTCCTAGAGTCAAGCGCGCCTCTTCTGTTCCTTACCTCCCGTCACGGCAAATTTTTTGTTTTTTTAAAGAAAGGCTCCAAGGCTTTTTTTTAATCGACATACTGGATCTCCAAGAAGGTAACTTGGCAGGAAACCCAGGCAGCGCTTATTGTATTGTTATGACCTGTTGTTGACTGAAGTTGCGAGTGCGTTTGTGTGTGTGCGTGCGCGCGCGCGCGTATGTGTGTGTAAAACAGCTCGGGCTTTGGGGTAGACCTCTCGATCCTGCTGTAAGAGGGTCTTCCACGTTTCATTGGTGCCGACATATGCGAGAGAATACGGTACTCCTCGCGCTTGTCTTTAAGGGCTGGTTAGTTGCAATTGACCAAAGCAGCCGCCGCGACAACAGCCGCCGCGTCCGGAGGTAGCTTGTGAAGTTAAGAGATTTCTGAATGATTTCCCGGCACGGTTCCTTACTGCTAGGCTTTCTGGGGAGCGTTGCCTTGATGGCGGCGATGGGGATGGGAAGGGAAACGGCAGACTGACGGAGAAAGTCCTTGTGCTGCTAATCTGGGGTGAGTTTTCAGAAAAGATCCCAAGTCTGCGTCCAGAGGAGAAATCACAAAAACGCTGCTTCGTTTCTCCTCTCGCTTTCTCTCCTCGTCTCACTCTCTCTCTCCACCTCCCCCCCCCGGTTCCTTTCCCTTCCGCCCTCCAAGTGGCGTCTATTTTAAAACGTAGTGACAGATCCATGTTGTATTTTAAGATCACCCGCTGCCTGCCTGCGAACACATGGCGCTCGAGAGAGATTGTGCGTAAGAGAGATACTAGCATAGTAGGCAGGCGAGGGAACAAGAGAAGAAAAATAAAATCTTAACGTCAACTTTGGGGAACACAAAGCGGCTGTCCAAGAGGCGTCTGCCTTCGCCCGCAAAACTAGTAGGAGTGGGGGAATGAGGAGGTGTGTTAGCGCCTTGAATCCCGTCCGCTAACTCTGAGGTGGGTAAACTTCTAAAGAAGTTCGGCGCTAATGTGCTTTATATATTTATATATATATAATCGGCCGAGAGATCTTTAAGAAAGGGAGGGATCGAGGCAATGCTGCCTTTGGCCACAGGGGGGCAGTATATCGAGGAGTTGCCGCGTCCGTGTCGCCTTATCTCTCTGCAGGCAGAGGCTAGGATAAAGTTATACCGAAAACTTTAAAATTGATATCACACCCTAATTTGTGTTCTACAGGGAGGGGGAGAAAAAAAAGAGAGCTCAAAAACACATCGGGCTCTGCTTACACCATGAGAAGGGGAGCTCTTGGCGGCGTTGTGGGCTCGCCCTACATTCAGCGGGGGGAGTTGTTGCTGTGTCTTCTTAGCCGGAGGTCATGCAAATCGACCTTAAAAGAATGCATAAGCCATAAATTAAAATAAACCCCGTAGCCACGGACTGATCCGTAAGTAGGCAACAATACCTAACCTGGACAAAACGGCTTTCCTTGCCAGCTGGAAGAAAAGGATAGCACCTAAAGTAACCGTAAAGTAAGTTCCCTGGAAGTCTTATTTTCTCCGCTCTTTCTCTTCCTTCTGGGGCTTCCTGGTTGTTGCTTTTTGTTACCTTTTTTTTGCAACCCTGGCCGCTCGGAGGCGGCCCGTGGGGCAGGAATTTTAAACGGGCTTGCAGGAGGGGGGAGTGCGGCAAGGTGTCTCCTCGCCCCCTTTCCCTCAAAAGTGCTGCTGCTGCTGCTGCTTGGAGACGGTCCCGTTTTAGCTGGGTGTTTGTAAGAAGTCCTGATAGGAAGGTAGTTGCAGCGTTTGGCTGTTTCGCGTAATTCTGCCGGTTCTCAACCAACACGCTTGCATGCAGTTCTTCGGGAAGTTTGTCTGTGGAGTTTAAACCGGTGGCGTCCGTAGTTTTGAGCTGCGCCCCCCACCCCGCATTTTTTTCCTAGAAAAAAACAAAAACAAAAAAACACGAACGCTTCCGTGATTTTCAAAATGCTTTGCCGAAGTATGGTAGAAGGGAAACCGCGGCTGGTCCGAGACGGGACAAAATCAAGATAAGGCTGCGCGTTCGTCCCGCGAGCGAGCCGTGGGATTTGGAAGGCGTCGGTCCGCGCTGGCAAGGCGCAGACAGGGCGCACCCGCGGCTTGCACGTGAATCATTTGAAGCCGCTTTCGAGGGCGCGGAGCTCCCCGGGCTTCGGCTTTCCGGGGCCTCCGCTCCGCCTCGCCCCCAGAATCGCCGGCTGGAAGGCACCCGCCCTCCTGAGAGCCGAGCAGGCCCGTGGACTCAATCGGAGGCGCCGATTATCTCGATTTGATTTGATTTGGCTTTGCGCTGGGGCTGGTTTCCTGGGTGTTTTTTTAAGGACGGCGAGAGAAGAGGGGCAAATGTCGAAAAGGCAACGGAGCGTTGTTGTGTCTGGGTGTCAGGGAGATCTTTGCCCGGGCTTGGGAGCCTGCGGGTAGGAGATTAGTTGTAGCCTCCAGGGTGTTTCCCCCAAAACACAGACAAGGAAACTTTCTGAGATAAACAAGCCTCTTTCGGCCTGTTGTTATGCAGATTAGGAAAACGTTTTGCGTGTGGGTTTCTTTTTAATAGCCCACTGACGTAGGATAGGCAAGTTTGGACCTAATTTTAATTTTAAGGGGGGGGGGAGGAGAAAGAAAAGAGATTTCATTTAAAAATACTGCAAAGTTTCACCATGATTTGCCTGCAAAGAATGGGACCTCGGGACAAAACATAATATTTAATCTTTTGCTAAATAATGAGGGAGGAGAAAGCAAAGGCAGTAACCACACACACACACACACACACACACGTGTACACACACACACACACACACACACTTTACAACTAGACTGCACTTGTACTGAAATCTTTGCATGCTCACCCATTTTTAACATGGACACTGAATAGGATGTGCAACTCAAACCTTTGTTACTCAAAAAGTATAGGTTAGGCTGGATTTTTTTTGTGCCTTTGCCTTTTGTATGTGCAATTGCTCTTTGGAGCTCCTATCTTAATCTTCCTTAAAAAGAAATTTGAGTTGCCTCCCCCTTCACTTCAAATGTATTTTTAGGGAGGTGCAGATACCAAGGAAAATAATTAGGTTACTTGGATTTCGTTTGCAGCTCAGAGTAGCTTGACACCAGGCAGAGAACTTCTGATGCATTTCCTTTAAACTCTGCCTCCTTCTCCTTAACTGTGTTTCTTATAATACATTCTTGTGTTAAGTGAGAAAGACTATTTGTAAAACAATCTCTTGGCTAGTTCCAGTGTTGGATGAAGCTGATCCTGTAATGGCATTTTGTTTTGAACAGTTGCTGTAGTTGAAGTTCCCTCATAAGGTAAGGTGGCACACTGGCTTGAAAGGAGGTCCAAATGCCACATTTATAATTAGACTGCCAATTCAGCACATTGTATCCACTGCTAAACAGGGATATATACTGCCGGGCCTGGCCTCCTCTTCTCAATAGCCTGTATTCAGAATTAGCCAATTCAACGACTCCGACTTCTGAATCAAATTTAGAATGGGAGAAGGGAAGGAACAAGAACGCAGCCCCCTTTCTCTCTCAAGCTGGCTCAGCCAAAGAATAGCAGGATCAGAACCCATATATACATTGCAACTGGAATCCATACATCAATTCATGCGAGTTGGGCGAGAGGCTTCTTCCCCCCTTTCCCACTCCTGAAGTATTTTGTAGAAGAGATCTCACAGGAATATATATGTGTGTGTGTGTGTGTGTGTCTAGAGAAGGCTGAGGGGTGGGGGTGAACTTTAAGCCTTCCTTGGGAACGGGGCTTGCAGAGGGGAACAGCCACCGCCGAGATCTCGGCTGCCACAGTAGCAAAGCTGCAGGGGAGAAACCCCCCCCCGCCATTGCCTCCTCTCCTTGGGGCGGGATAGGGGGCGCAGCTGGTTTGGACACCCTTCGGTTAAGAGAGAGAGAGAGAGAGAGAGAGAGAGAGAGAGAGGGGGGGGGGGATGTCGGGGAGGCCAAGGTCATTTGCATTCGCAGGCCTTTCCCTCCAATCGGCGACTTTCTAACGCCTGGGGAAGGAAGGAGTGGCGCGTTAGGGTTAGCAGGGGAGCCTCGCGCACGAGGCGGGAGGGGAAAAAATAAAATAAAAGCCAGAGGGCCTCGACTGAGATCAAGTTCCGTTGTATTCTAGAAACTCCAAGGGGCGATTTGCAACTCGCAGAGGGGGCGGGCGGGGGGAGGGAAAGAAGGCAGCCTGCGGCTGAAGCAAGCGCCCTGTAGAATCGTCTCCTTCCACCGAGAAAGTGTGTGTGGGTGGGTGGGGGGCTGTCGAGAAGCCCCCAGTCCTTCCTTCACCCCAGGAGGTTTAGCGGCCTTTCTGCAAACTTTTCCCTCCCTCGGATGCTGAGGCGTCAGTCGGAGCTGACAGCGCTTAAGCGGGCCAGCAGGGAAGAAGAGCACGCGCCGTCGCGCTGCCTTCCCGCCAGCATCCGCTCTGAGCGCGAGCGACGAGGCGGCGGGGTAGACTTGCTGCTCCAGCGAGCTGGCCGCGCGTGATCCGTCTCTCGCGCTCATTCTTACTCCCCACCCCCCCCGCCCTGACTGGCTTTGGCCGCAGTTGGGTGATTGCCTCCTGCCCGGCGCTGGTATACTTGCCACAACTCGCTTTACACGGCGGTAGCCCCAAGAAGCTTGAACGCGACCGCCCGGACCCAAAAGTGACCGGTCTCCACAGCAGGGAATGCATCTCAATACAGTTCAGCTGAGTTGTAGGTGAATCGGAGCAATGTGCAGGTATTGCGGTGGTGGTACTTCTAGTCGCCACACTGCAAACATCAGTTCCGTAGTCTCGTTCCCCCCAGCAGTTTGAGAATGTGTCAGCTTTACAGACCATAATAATCTGGAGGAGTATTCTTTTTGCTGCTTCTGTTGTGGATTTGATTCCTCTTTGTAAACTGGTGGGAGTGCTTTTCTTTTGACTACCAAGCTATAAATGCTGCCTAGGGGAAAAAAAAAGTAATTCCGTGTATTTTCTCAACCCTATCCCTCTCATCTCTTGCATATCTTGATGCAATAATTTAATGTGGCACTTAAATGCACTTCGACATCTACAGATTGGCCTGTTAAGTAAACAGAAAGTATTTCCGCGCGGTATGTGCAGCGCAGCTAGCCTTGCTATTGGGATCCTGTGGTAGAGATGCTTTTAGTCTGAATAATGAACATTCTCCAAAGCCTGTCTGTTTTTAAGATTCAGGTAGATTCCAACCCAATTTAGTGATTGCTGGGTGTTTCCATGTATGGTCCAATCTATTCCTCCTTAAAATAAGAGCAAGCATTTTTTTACACACACACACACACACACACACACACACACACACACACAGAAAAACAGATAATTGCAGTACTTCATGCTGAGCTATTCACCTGAGGCAAAAGATACATCTTTTTGGTTTAGACTTGCATACCTCCTATCCTAGTCCGTTTTTTTGACCATGTCTGTTTTAATGAGAGGTTAATGGGATAAGCTGTTCCTGGAAAGAAAAATAAAACATAAATATATACATTTTTTCATCCTTGTGATGGGGAGTGTATTAAAGAAATGGAGACTTATGTTTCATAATAAAGTAAATGTTTTGTTTTCGGTGAACACCGAAATGCTTTTTCAGTCATAAACTTATTCAGTTTCAGAAGTGCTTTTAATTACCTTAAGAAATATCCATCAGCCTTTTAAAAAATGCTGTTAGACTTTTAAAATATAAATCGTCAAAAACTGAAAGATGACAAGCTTCTTATACATATATGTAATGTGTCTATGTAATGAGAAGCAATGCATTGTTTAAATATTTTATCACTGTCTATATTATACATTCATATTGTGTTTCTGTCACGAATATAGTGTGCTTGGCCGGTACTTTATATGTGCATTTGTGTGTGTGTGTGTGTGTGTGTGTGTGTGTGTGTGTTTGTATGTACACATATATAAAAAGCACTGCGCCATAGTAATTTTTTAATTTCTTAGAATGCTTTCGTATTTAACTGTTATTGTAAAATAAAAAAATTGGTTAAGTGAACCTATCACTTTGTGAATATGCTAGGATTGGAATTCAGTTACAGAAACAGAATTTTCAGATTGGCAGTGGGATACTGAGGTGTTTTCTCCAATGTAATAATTTGAGTACAATTTATTGGAAGATTAGCAATTCTTTAAAATCATTTGTAAAGTGACATTTTTTCAGGCAATGTTTGAATTCTAAAACTGTTTCTTCCTTTTCGCCTTTTTATGGTATTGCAACAGGTTGCAACCAAAGAATATGATAAAAGTTCTTACTATATCCCAGACTTAACACACACACATACAGAAACCCACACACAAAATATATAGGTGTTTCTCATTGTATCCTTATTAACTGGTGCAAAAGTATTCCTTTTTTTAAAAAAGGACTGCTCTCTGAATTTTCAGATTGGAATAGATAATTTTGCTATATAAACATATATATTTTTGTAATAGTTATTTGTTACAGCTTATTATGTCCAACAGCTGTGCAGTCCTATCTGTATTTTCATAGATGTAAGTAAGCCACACTGATTTTGGAAGATTTACAGTACAATCCTATGCATGTATGTTCAGTCCTATTGTATTAAATGGTTGTAATCCTCGATGGGTATAATAGGTTTGCAGGTCCTACTACAACACACATTTTGTAATACTGAACTGTAAATTATGTGAACTAGAAGACATAAGTATGCTAGCTACCAGAACATGCCTACCAATTAAGAAAACTCTGTGTATTGAGACTGGATGTTTTAGTTCTTCAAATCTCTCAGTAATTGTAAAATAGCACTTTAATAATTATGTATAATTATTTTAAAGTTAGTGTTTTTGATGCCTGCATGAAAATATAGCAATTTCCAGTTCGCATTTTATTTGGGAAAGTTATGGGTTATTTGATATTAAAGAACTGTTACACATAACTGTCCTATATTTATTCAAGTATGCAGTGAAATTTTAAATAATTCTCTTTCAGTTAATAGAACAGGAACTTGGACAATCTGGATTTATGTTAAGGAATTAGGCATTGATACATACTAATTGTTTTCCTTCCTCGTTGTTTGACAACTCAGTAAATTTTAGTCTTATATGAAATCCTAAAGAAAGGATCTTTAAAGTTTAAAACTCAATTTATTGGTATTTATCTAATCAGAAAATATTGAGATACTAGTTGCCAGTGATTCATAATACAAAGTAGACGAGCTTTTGTTTTGAAATGAAGCAAAATTTTCCATTAGAAGCAGAGATGGGTATGATAAATTAGGAAGTAGAATTAATCTAGAACCCTGCAAGTCACAGAGGTTTCAGTGTCTAATGAATCTTATTTGTATATATAAAAAGAATATTGTAAGCAAGTTTACATTTATTTATGCATTGGATGTTTACGGAATATTCGGTAGAATTTGATGAAACGATTAGCAAGTAAGCAGCAATGCTGGGATTGTTATCCTTGAAGGTTATTTATAGGTTTATAAAAACAGTGTGTTCTAGTTACTGTATTGGCATTCCAGAAGTTCTAATTATAAATAGTTTCATGTTGTGGTGAACAGATTAGACTTGCTGAAATCCAAAATTTTCATGTCAATATAGTTATAACAAAATGGAAATCATGTGCAGCCGTGTTTTCACCGTACCACAACAGTTTTACCTACAGAGTAGGTGGTCCTGCTCTGTGTGTCATCAGGAAATCTGCAGAGTTTTGCTGGCTGACTTCTGCTAATGTCATGTTTTTAAAAAGTGTAAATTGATATAGAGAGAAGCTTCAAGTAAAACTGCATGAGAACAATTTGGGACCTACTTATACTATAGGAGCATAACCGTTACTTTTTAAAGCATCTTTAACTACATTGGGAGATGGGATAGTGTTGGGATTTTGCAGTTTGTCATTTCTGTAGAGAAGAGGCAAATGTGTGCAGTGAGAAAAGATTGTAAAGCCTCAGAAATGCTATATGGGCAGGATTCTTTAACTGTAGGCCTTTCCCATCATTGTTTAGAATATCCAACTTCACCCCACTATTAGCCATTCTTTTTATAGTGACACTATGCTTAGTAAAAAAAAAAACTTCTAAGCACTGAGGTCAGGTGTAGAGATTGGATTCTAGTTTATTTTTTATGAATCAGATAAAGATTTCTGTGCGTGAGACGGTATGTGAAGCTGAGAGAACAAGAACATTTCCATATCAAAGGCAATATATCTGAGGCTGCATAGTAATTAAAATGTAGTGGTTTGGACTCTGTGCTTTCACTTAAGTAGAGTATTGTTAGGATCTTGTGCAGAACAGAACCAGAATCTCTAGAAATATAGTTGTAATCTTGAACATAACAGCAGAAACCATATTTGGTTTATTAATTTGTATTAGAGCTAGGCACCAGATAGAAAATATATTTCAGTTTGAACCTGAACCGATGCTGAGTTTCAGGTGTTCTGCTCAATTGTTCTGCTCAGTCTGCTGTGGCTAGGCAGGAAAAAAAATCACATTCAGATTTACACCAAAAACTGGATCCTGGAATGATTTGTATGGGTGAATAGAGCAAAGCTGATTGTCGTCCTTTTGCATCTCAGCAGCTTAATATATCTTACCAACATGTCTCTCTCCATGCCTTCCTTTCAGCTTCTACTTATGGTGGATGGGCCTGAAAATGAGAGCCAGGTACCAGAATGGAACAGAGATAATGTTATAAGAAAGAATTATAAAGAGCGGTAGTTAAGAACAAGCAAACTACCTTCTTAATGCTGAGCTTAAGTGACAAACATGCTAGGTCCTCATGCAAGAAAAAGAGAAGAGAAAATTGGTGCCAATTTTAAGAGCGGCTAGAATGATCTTTTCTTTCTTTAGAGGGTCCTGGGAAATATACATGCTATGAAGCACACCTTTAGTTCAGAAGATATGTTGACCAATTTCATCTTTGGGACAGGAGTTTCTCAAGATTGAGTCTTTTCATTGGTCAGAACTTTGGGATGGCCTATCTATAGGTTTCTTCTTGGATTAGCTCACCATATTATGTTGTCAGAATACCCGGGGAGTGGGAACCCTTTTTTTAATTTAACTAATAGACAACATTTATAAGCCAAGGCTGACTGTTTTTTACATAAGCATCCAATGCTTTGGAAGAAACTGTAGGTTGTCACATAAAAATGTGTGCACATATGGCTTGCATGTATGTCCCTTTGAGATTTGCCATTATCTTTAGCATGGAGATAGCACTTGCTATAAAGATGCAAAGTATATTCTCTACCAATGAAGGAGAATTCATGCAAAGTATATTCTCTGGATAACATTCATGTAGTTTAATCACACAAAAAGAAACTGGAGTATGTGCCCGGGAGATGGGGTGGGGCAAAATGAAGCTTGTTGATTATGCTTTATGCAGTAGATTAACAGACTGTATTGCTTCAGAAGAAAGAGATCATTGCACTGGGCACCCTTGCATTTAACAAGAGCCCTCCTTGGCACACAAATATTTGTAGAGCAAACCAGCTTGTATAGTAGTATTTTACTTAGTAACTGCATTAAAAGACGTGCAAAATATATTGAGTTTGAACTGTTTTCGGTTTGACACAAGGTGTTCTTACATTGTTAAAAATGTTCGAACCTCAAAACATTTAAATTTGAAACATTTTGCATATTTTTACTATACATGCACAATAAAGACTGCTATTATTTGGAAACAAGTTATAGTTGCTGCTTTAAAATGTATAAGCTAATGCTAAGTACTTTAAATTTTATTAGAAAGTAGTTCAGCATATCTATTTCAAATATGCTGTTTGCTTAAATCTATGTCAAGACTTTAAAAGCCATCCATTTTCCCCCCTACAAATACTTTTTTTATATTTGCTTCTGTAATTGTATTGAGATATTGGGTATGTCCTATTTTAATTTTCACTGCATTTTTCTACTTAACTGAGACAATTTGTATTTTCATTTTGAAATTTACATAACCAAAGATGCAATTTTAGCTTTCTTGCAAGCCACGCCAAAGGGGCAAAATAAATTTGCTCAGATAATTCTAGCAAACACTATTGTTACTGGTAGAATGACTGTTGCTACTACTACCATTCCCATCAAAGAATTGGAAAGGAGAAAGTGAGGAGGGCCAATATCACATATTTATAACATCAAAGCGAAAATCTGCCATAGTTGCGGCTCTTAAGCATTAAATAATGAGTGTAATCCCTAATTACACTACAAAACCTGGAGCTTTTGTCCATAACAGGGCTCTGTGGATTGATGCCATAAATTTTGGGAGATATACAAGGTCTGCTCAGCATAAGTTGTCTTTCCAAATGCTTTGTATGATTTTGGATTGATTTATAAGTAATATTTTCCTTGGGTGATTATCTTTTTTAAAGGAAATAGTAATATAGCAAAGGTCATTATGCGGAGAACAATAAAAAGATTAGGACGTGTGTAATCTTATACACACCTACCTGGAAAGATCTAATGAACATTGGGACATTTGAGAAAGTTTGCATAACATGAAAAGCAAAATCCATTGTAGGTGAATGAATTGACTGGGAACAAGAATGGCAAAATTTAATTTGTATTCTCACTACTCGATAGATAAGATAACCTTTATTATCATTTTTTTTACTGTGGGCACAATGGCACACATCAAAAATGAAATTTATTTGCCCGCTCTCAAAGTGAAACACATACATGACACACACCTAAACATACTATATATAACATTTTTAAGTGTGTTATGTTTTAGGATTGGAGAGCGGTCTGTTTAAATCCATGAAATGTCTTTCTCAGTCCAAAATTTCTCTCAGAATTCTTATTGAAGGGATAAAAAGAAAGGAGATTCCACATAAATTCTTGGAGGAAAGGTTCCATATGAATAGAAAATAAAAATGTACAATGTATTTCTTGTATGTGCGAACATATACTTTGTTCCAAACTTAATTGTTTTTTATTCTCTTCAACGCTATATAATGCACGTTTTTATTTCTAATATATTATGGTTTATGTTTATTTAAAGCTGAACTAGTGTGATTTCCTTTCAAGGAAGTATGTACAGTACACCATTGCTTCCTTAAAGAATGTGCAGTGACAGAAAATATTGATTTGGTCAATGCTACACAAATTATTGCTAACTTTTGTGTAAGAGGTTAAACAAGAACAGTTAGTAAAAGACAAGAAAAAAACATTTTGCTTCAGGCTGGACAGTATGCATCTCAAGATTAAAAAAAGAGAGAGATTGTGAAAGATAAGGGATGGGCATGTTCAAAGAGGGAAAAGAAATAGAGAAGCTGGAGGCTAATAATTTTTTTTCAAGTATGTCTAAACTCAATCTTCAGTTGTATTCAACAACAACCAACAGTGATTATTCTCTATGTATTACGCATATGTTCGAACTTTTTCAGTGCTATTCTCCTTCATTCTTGCATCATAAACATTAAATATATATTTTTAATATAACCCCCTTTTTGTCTTTATGTGGAAGATCAGTTAGAAGTATCCCCAAGGTTTCCTCTTGTTCATAATCGCTTGCAACGCGTAAGCAGCTGCTGTAATGAATTCTTTTCTAAAGATATTGTAATCACCTTAATTTCCCTTCTGAGGATAATATCTTTAATATGCCTATTCTAAAGTAGAAATATATCATCAGACAAAATAGTAAGCAAACCTTAGATGTAGTTTTTATGCTTTTGACTATGCCTTTTCTTTGGTGGTTCCTTCTTACCCATAGAAGAATTCTAAAAAAACTCAAAAATCTGCATACTATCTTGTGATCTCTGTGGTGGATAGATAAAATTATGGGCCAATACATTTTGGGATTTTAATTTATTACCTTTTAATATTGTTAATTTATCTTCTAATCTTTGTCTTAAATTAATTCAGTTGCTATCCACAGTATTCTCTTTCTGTATCAGATTTATGCCTACTTATTTTGCTTTTCTAATAGATAATTTTAATAACAGTAATATGCCACCCAACTCTCAATGCCCGGTTCTAGTATACAAAATACTGTATACACTGTACAAAATACAAAAATAATTTGTCAGTATATAAAACTGTATCAGTAAAAATGTTCATAGTCAATAATCTGTTAAGACATTTGAAAATGTGCTTATCAAATTAATAATACTAATACTAAAATAGAGTTGGAAGGGACCTAGGAGGTCTTCTAGTCTAACCCCCCTGCTCAGGCAGGAAATCCTATATCATTTCAGACAAAGGGTTGTCCAGTCTCTTCTTTAATACTGTTATGGTGTTATATGAAAAAAAATGGCTTGCAAATATTCTACTTACATAATACGTTTTAATTAGCTATCTCTTCTTTTGGTAACTTAACATACCAGATTTTTTTCATGGTGTTTAACATATGTACATCTACGTATAGTGTATGTGGCTAATTAGACTGACTGCAGGTAGTCCTCAATGTATCATTCATTTAGTGACTGCTCGAAGTTGGTACTGAAAAAAATGACTTATGATTGGTTTTCATACTTGCAGCTGGTGTAATATCCCCCATGGTCACATGATCAAAATTCAGAGGCTTGGCAACTGGTTCATATTTATGACGGTTGCAGTGTCCCAGGATCATGTGATCACCTTTTGCAACCTTCTGACAAGCAGAGTCAATGGGGAAGCCAGTTTCACTTAACAATTGTGTTACTAAACAACTGCAGTGATTCATTTAACAATTGTAAGAACAGTCATAAAATGGGGCAAAAGTCACTTAACTGTCTTGCGTAGCAATGAAAATTTTGGGCTCAATTATGGTTGTATGTAAGGACCTGTATTTCTATGAAAAAACATATTTATTTATCCATTTATATGACCACCCTGCTAAGTGACTGGGCAGCAGTTTGTTTTTTTTAACAAAAACATTAATAAAAGCTGGCATTACACATTAAAACATACCAAGCAATAAAATGGGGGAAAATACTGAAAACCTCTATAGCTCTTCTCCTGGGGACATTCCTCAATCTGACCTCAAGGCCCAGCGGACATATATTAAAGGAACAGAAAAATAATTATGTTCTAGAGTTTCTAACAGCTTTCTAAATAAATTCTCTAAGCTAGTGAAGTTTGCCTCTCTGGAAAGCAATTTTCATAAGCTTTAGTTTAGAATATAGTGATCCTTGGAATAGTGTTTTCCAAAGAATTTGGCAAAACAAGGGCTCAGATACATACTTAAGTGAGGAATTTGGCACATAGATAAGAGTATGACAGACATGGTGAGAAAGGTCTGTGGGCAGTGGAATGAGCAGTCAACAGTTTGGTATTAGACGAGATCTCAGGATCACACCAGAATGAGAATAAAGAAAGGGGCTTCAAGTGGAATGGTCATGAGAAGTAAAGAAGAAAGAAAGAGCTGATGAAATGTTACAGAAAGCAGACAATAATCACAGTGTCAGCATCCATACGGTCACCACATATCTTTATTATAGAGGGCAACCCTTTATTTGAGAATAATTTCTTTGGAATTACTTTTCAAAAACCCACTTTTGTCCCTTATTTTGATCATTTAGCGTTTACCATACAAATGGTACCACTTAACATTAGCATAGTCTTTCACATTCATGTGAAAAGTATGGAAATTTATATATATTGTTTGATTTTAGATATTATTAGAATATGTGTTTTTATAAACTTTTTCTTGGTTTGGCTCATGAACTTTCCCTTTGGAAAGCCAAGATAATAATAATAATAATAATAATAATAATAATAATAATAATAATAATAATAAATAATAATAATTATTATTATTAATAATAATAATAAATAATTAAAACATTTATGAACCTCTTTCAGATTTGCTCCTTTTGCAGGTTAGTCTCGAAAATTAGGTTAGAAATGGTCCACCATAGTTATACGTGATTGCCCTGTGTGAAATTAAAAAAAAAATTCTAGCGAAAAGTAGCTATTTTGTCAAGCCTGATATTTTCTAGTCATGTTGTAGTATAAATCCTACAATCTGTGATCAGTGCTGGTTCATTAAATAAGATAGCTCATATATTTCACAAATGTTTTTGTCTCTACAACAGAAAGGAGTGCAGAGAGTGATGATTTGTTTAGAAGATCTGTGTGGACAGGATTAGTATATTCAGTCAAGTTGTTACACATTTTTGTCAAGTATTGCAATGCTTCCCTTGGATTACTTACTTATTAGTTTGTATCCTGCTTTTATTATTTTTACAAATAAGGCACCGAACATATCCAACATACCTTCCTTCTGTTTTCCCCACAACAACCTTGTGAGGTGGGTTGAGCTGAGGCAAGTGATTGGCCCAAGGTCACCCAGCTGGCTTTCATAGCTAAGGTGGGAATTGAACTCATGGTCTAGCCCAGGGGTCTTCAAACTTAGCCCTTTTATGACTTGTGGGCTTCAACTCCCAGAATTCCTCAGCCAGGCACACCTAGCTGAGGAATTCTGGGAATTGAAGTCCACAAGTCATAAAACAGCCAAGTTTGAAGCCCCCTGGTCTAGCCTGAGGCCTTAACCATTTAGACTTAACCATTAGACTAAACTGGCTACAATGCATTCTTGCTGGGAAGGCATATATCGGCTTTGCCAGGACTGAACTGAACCTTCTGTATCTGTGAATACATTTCTGAGCAGCTTGTGTGTGAAAATATCGGGGAAAAAAAATCTGAAAATGCTTCACTTTATAACTGGTGTACAGGTACGTCCTCAACTTACAACAATTGGGAGCAGAATTTCCATTGCCGAGAGCGATGAGTTGCACCTGATGTTATGACTTTTTTGCTGTGGTCATTAAGGGAGTCCAGTTTCCTCCATTAACCTGCTTGTCGAAAGCCACCTGGGAAGATTGCAAATGGGAATTGTGGCCCTGGGACTCTGCAACCATTGCAAATACATCCTGATCGCCAAGCACGCAAATCGCAATTGTGGGGGTGTTTCGGTGGGTGCATCCATGCTGCAGTGGTTGTAGCTGATTGTAGGTGACTTTTTTCACAGTTGTTATAACACTGAACAATTGTTAAATGAATGGTTATAAGTCAAGGACTACCTGTATTTTGGAGAATTCATCTTCCAAGGTCATTTCTAAGCTCTTCTCCTTTTAAAGGTTATTCTTTCTTTTTGGACTAAGATTAGTAGTAGTTGCAAGTGGGG
This sequence comes from Vipera ursinii, assembly GCF_947247035.1. NCBI lineage: Eukaryota > Metazoa > Chordata > Lepidosauria > Squamata > Viperidae > Vipera > Vipera ursinii. Next base: position 102,145,926 of record NC_139512.1, on the reverse strand, counting down.
CTCTGTTAACAAAATATTCTAGTCTAAAAAACTTAAGTTCACATTCCTGGCCATATCATCTGCCCAGTGTTCCTCCTTGACTGCAACTGTCTGTTTGTTATGCATTTCTTAAGAATTTGCATTCCTCCTTGTTTTGGTTTTTTTTCTCTTCTGTTCCCCCCCTCCCCAATTGGGCTCGGACATATCTTGAATGCTATTATATCCATTTTTCTCTCCTACAGATTTCTAAGAGATTTTTTTTATTATTATTCCTGGAGGCAACTTAAAATAGCTTTTCAATCTCAACATGAGATGGGATAATGGGATAATTCTTGCTAAACTTTTGTGTATTCAAGTGTTCTTTTGTTGCACCTAGTTGTCAATTTAGCTCCTCTGACCTATTTCATTTCGCTTTCTGTCCTATTGTCAAGGTTTCTCTTCCCCACTTGTTTAAGGCTCCTCGCTATTGAGTTATTATGGGTTGATTTTTAAAAATCCATTTAGGGATTTTATCCCCCCAAATACTTAGAATAAATTCTAATTTGGGATTATCTCATAATTGTTTGTACCTCTTTTGTGCATGTGGGTGACAGTTTGGATATAAGCTGTGCAAGCACAGCAAGATTTAAGTTGATTCCAGTTAGTATATGAAGTCCACTGCTATTTTCTCTCTGAATCGATATTTGCTTTATTCCAGTGTATCTTTATTGTCAGTCAGTGAGCTGTTCTAAATATTGCCTTATTTAAACAGAAGCTCCCCCCCTTTCAGACATTCACTTGTGCTGCTGTACTGCTGACTGCTTTAAAGAACTGGAATTCCAATACCCAAATTTCAGTGCTAATTTCAAAACAAATGGCAGCTCCCTTTAACTATGTCCTGAAGAAATAGTTAAAGGGAGCAGCTATTTGTTTTTAAATTAGCGCTGAAATTTGGGTATTGGAATATTGAAATATTCTTCAGGAGATATTCTTCAGGAATCTGCAGTAGTGCCTTCTGCCTGGAACATGCATATTGAGATATTTTAAAAAATTAGAATAAAAGTTTATTTTTTATCTAATGGGAATTGTGGAGCTAGCTGCCATTTTTATTACGGACGTATTGTTGGGGTTATACTTGTAGGGTTATGATTTATTTACTATTTATTTAAAACTTTATTTCTTAAGAAGAATCAAGATAGCCAGTGGGAAAAAGTACACAAAGTAAACAAATTAGCAATACAATAAAACAGGACTTTCAAAACAGGAAGAAGAATGCCAGATACAGCTGCTGTATCTGGCTTGTTCTGTGTTTGTGTTCTTACTGTTCTCCGTTTTATGGGAACATTGCTTTATTTGAAGGACCCTTCAAACTGAATAGTGGGTTAGATCGCTTGCCATAAATAAGTAAAGAAATACTCGGTAGAATCTGGAGCTTGTTTCTAAATATTTTTATGTTTTGGGCTGCAGTATTTGAATGATTTGCATTGCTTAATTTCATAAAGCTTTTGACATGCATCTAGCATATTTGCTAGTTGTATCTGATTCTGCAGAGTTTTGGTGTATGTTAGTGGACATGTTATTTTTTTTGTAATTGAATTTTAATGCCTATTCTGTAGGTAGGCAAAGCGTTGCACTTACCTGGGAGTAACCTCTACTAAACATAGTGGGACCTGGAGTTAATATACACATGACTGCCTTGTAAACCTTTCAGAGTCTGTATTAAAGGGAGAACACAGAGATGTTGTAGAAGATACATTGCTGGCTGCATAGCTGTTGCTTAAGTCTGTGGTTGAAATATGCTAGGAATGCGGTTTATTGTGCCTTTGTTGATAGAAAATGAGGTCTGTCTGCACAGGTATTGCAGCATACAACATGTTTGAATAAGAAGAAGTGTGGACAAGGGGTCAAAATCTGGGAAGGTAAAGGTCTTATCAATAACTTTGCTGCTGTTTTGAGATTGTGTACACATTGTGAGTTAATTGTTGATATGCGCTCCCCTATTAGTGATAATGTACATTTTATGTTTGTAGTATCTACCATACTATTTGTGTGAGGCATAAATACCAATTTCTCTGCCATGCTGGGAGAAACTGAAGTAGCAGTCCTGCATTTGTTCCCATTGATAAAAACAGAGAGCTCTTGCTGCCGTGCTGCCTTTTGATCAGAGAGATGGAGTTTCTGTTTTTGCTGAGGCCTTGTTTCTCTCAAAGATAAACTTTTCGACTGCCAGGAGTTCTCCCTCCATCCTGTACCTGCCCTTTTCCTCCTCTTTGGAAAAAAAGTGCATTTTTAAAATTGTTTAACCAATACAGTATTTCCATTTGCTTTTGTTGATCACTGGGTTAAAGTGACAAGAACCATTAGACCAAATTTTTTGTTATGCGATGCACACTGGAATAAATATGCTAGGCCTGTGCAAATGAAGTGAAGTGTTCCTCTGGATCTGTGGCACAGAGCAGCAAAACGATCTTTGCAGAAGTGTCTCTGGGCCTGGAAAACCTTGAGGGCTGCCTTGAAACAGCCATACTCTGCCTTCTAATGATTATAAATGTTTTTGCAGCTCTGGTCCTTCTTTTAAATGATTTGCACAATGTTTCTGTACAGTTCATTTAACACATTTTATTTATTTATTAAAGGCAACTCTGGGCAGTTTACAATCAATCAATTAAAATGCCAATATAAAACAGTAAAACATTAATAGTAACATTAAAATTGACAAAGGTGGAGAGGAAGGGAGCAAGAAGCACAAGGGGAGGAGATGAGGTTTTATCTTAATTCATTAACCATGTCCAGAATTACACATTCCCATTGGGCCCCAAGGCCAGCTGGCAGGCCCATTCATAAGATCCAAGGGTGGATCTCACCTGGGGAGGGGGCATAGTGTTCCTGATGGTGGGAGAGACTTGACTGCAGCATGGCCTTTTCTGCCAGCATTGGTAGGGCAGGCTAATCCCATCAGTTCCTTGGTTAACCAGGATCAATACCATGAAGGCCTTTAAAGATGATAACACCTTGAATTGGACCCAGAATCAAACTGGCAATTAGTGCTTTGAGTTTCAAGGTTGGCCCACACTGTAACCCAACCTTGTAACTCAAAGAACTGTGCATACACCTGCATTCTGTGCCAGCTTCTGAATATTCTTCAAGGGTAGCCCATGTAGAACTTATTGCAAAAATTTAAATGTGAGATGATGGCTTGAGTGACTGAGAACAGGGACTCCAACCCAGGAAAGGGGGCAGTTGGTACAAAACACAAAATTGCACAGACTCTCCTAGCCTTGACTGCCACCTGCACTTTGAGCAGGAGTCACAAGCCCAGGAAAACTCAAATTGTGCACTGGATTTGTCTGGGGCAGTACAGAACCCCATCCTGAAAGATGTTAAAGTCCTGGATTGTGAAGCTTTACACACCCAAAGCCACTTGGTCTTACCAGGGTTCAGCAAAACTGTTGTTCCCTATCCAGACCCTCACATCCTATAGGCATCATGAGAAGGGAGTGACAGCATTACAGATGTAAAATTGAGTATTATCAGCGTGCTGATGATATTTCATCTCATGGTGCTGGATGATCTCACCCAGTGGCTGATTATAGTGCCATTCCTTTTAAATAAAGTTGAAGAATGCCTGTATTTGCTTAAGTATCATGATGGCTTATGGGAACTGAGGTCCTTACATCAGTTGTAAGTTAAACCAAGATAGCCATAATTTGCATGCCTTCCTGCTGTAACTGGTGTAACTGTTCTAAGTATTCAAAAATTCTACATTTATTTATTGAAAAGATGGACCTCGTGTATTTATACTAGATCTCTAACATCTCTTAAAAGAAAATAGGAATACTCTTCTGCATGAGTTGGTAGACTAAAGGTGAAATTAGTCTACCAGCATGATAGATGTTCAGATGTGCCACCAGTAGGAAGTGAGAACTATCTATTAAATAAATCCCAAGGATAGTAAAATACTAAAAGATGCTAAATAGTAAAAGATACTAAAAATTCTACAGGGAACATTTTGTTTTAAAAAATGGAATATATTGTATAGACCAGATGACCTTTTGGGCACCAGGGATCGGTTCTGTGGAAAAAGGTTTTTCTGTGGACTGGAGAGTGCGTGGTTTTGTGTGCTGCTTGCATCCCATGGATGGGGCTTTGCTTGTTTGTGTGGACCAGTTGTGGGCATGCCGCGGCCCAGTACTGGTCCATGGACCGGGGGTTGGGGAACCCTGGTATAGAACACATTTTTATAATTCTGTTTGCATAATATACTGAAACATATGAAATGTACTTTAGTACCAGTACAGATTACTCTGTACATGTTAACTGGGGAGAGAACAAAAGAAGCAGTAGATCTAAATAAACACTGTAGTGCCAAGCATGAATTCCTTTGAAAATTAGCTAGAATATGGTGTAGCTTGGGAAGGTCTGTTTGCTTGATGAATTAATCCTTTGATATAATGTCTAAATGGGACTTCTCTCTCTGTCTTTCCCTCTCTGCTACCTCTGCGCCTTCTCTTATCCCCATTTGGTTTCTTCTGCTTTATTTATTTTCTTATTTATTAAACAAATTTATATGGCTGCCTATCTCCAGGCAACTCTTCTCCTCCCAGTACAGCCCTCCCTCCCTGTCAGAAGTAGCCTTGGTGGAGCAGTGGGCTAATGCCTCCTTAAGTAACACCAGCTGCCTGCAATTAGTGCAGGTTCGCATCCCACCAGGCTCAAGGTTGACTCAGCCTTCCATCCTTCCGAGGTAGGTAAAATGAGGACCCAGATTGTTGGGGGCAATTAAGCTGACTTTGTAATAATGCCGCTTGGGGTGTGTATGAAAGCCCTAATAAGCAGGCATATACATAGAATGAAGGCTACTGCTAAGTTTGTAAGCCGCCCTGAGTCTTCGGAGAAGGGCGGGATATAAATGGAATAAAAATAAAAATAAAATAAAATAAGTATATTTATATACTTAAGTATATTTATATACCTAGAATGAAGGCTACTGCTAAGCTTGTAAGCCGCCCTGAGTCTTCGGAGAAGGGCGGGATATAAATGGAATTAAAATAAAAAATAAAAAAAATATTTATGTATGTGTACAGTATATGTTTTTGCCAGAGAAAAACAATGGTTAATACAAGATGAGATGATACAAGACAGATCAATGAATTTTGTAAATGGAATACTTTATTTTACAATTTTTACAATTAATTTTAATCATTTATTAATTCAGTTGCTATAATAGTACTTTTTGGATTGTCAAATATATATATATATATATAATGCACATCTATAGGCAAAGTTAATAAATGTGTTACACACATTTATGGGAGAGGATTTCCAGAATTGGGTTTAGTTTGTATAGGCAACTTTAGGTTGACCTGGTGCACCAAGATTTGTATTCACAGCTTTTATCTCTCTTTTTGTGTGTCTGTGTATATGATGTCTTCTGTTTCTCTGGAGAGGATGTTCACTTAATTTCGTGGCCATCAGTGTTGTTTTTAATGGAAAGTTTTATATAGAAAATTACAAGAATTCAAAACTGCCCTCCACCGGATGAGAGGAAGAGTTTTCAGAACAAATGAATGTAAGACCAGAGCACTTCTTTATCAGAGTGAACTAAGAGTTGCATACATATTTAGAGAAAAGAGTGCAAAATTCATCATAGAAATAAAAGTTACAGAGGCTCAAGGTCATCTGAATATAAATTCTTCTTAGCTAGAATACTTCTTGCTATCTTTGGAGTGAGATTCATTTGTGGGGTGTGTGTGAAAGGGGGATAATACTTCGCACCATTCTTATGAGAATTTTAATATCAAAGAGACGTCCTTTCCCCCCTACAAAATCTGAGGAAGAATGGCAGCATGTCCTCACTAGGCTAGGCGTGACTGCTGGATGATCATCACAGTGCTTTTTTCACTCAGAGGTTTGGTAGAGGACCTTTCAAGCTCTGTGGTCTAGCCCCAGTGACCTCACTGCTATAATTCTTCTGCCTGTCTTGGGAGAAAATGTATAGTAGAAACTGAATTTGTCGCAATATTTCAGGTATTACATTGGACCGAATGCAAAACTCGGGGAGGTCGGGAAAGGGCTGTCTGTAGACACTTGGTTTGCTTCAGCTGCACCTCAAAGTTTCTATTTGGCAAGGTGAGATATCATTCATTGTGAAAAGGAGTTCTGAAGGGAATTGCTGCTCATTTTTGTAAAAGGTCTGGAGCTTAATTAGCCTTGGGGATAGCACGTCCTCCCTCGGAGACACATTTGTAGAGACTCCACCTGGAGAAAACTTTGTTCTTTTAATAATGTTTTTTTTAAAGGTAGAGCTCCTTGGACGCTGCTGCTTTTGAGGCCTCTAGAAGTGTTGGATCAGGAATGGATTCAGAGCTGAACCACCCACCCCACATGCACACAGATTTCAGCCTGTTTAAAGCCCTATTATTCATAGCAGGAGAAAGGAGATTTGTTCTTATCTAGCAGTCCTCTTTCTCACAGAGGAATTTTTTCTTCTGCATTTCAAAGTTAATCTGCTCCGAGTTTCCTCAGCAGAACAACGGCTGATAAAAAGCAGAGAAGGATATAAGCATGGATTTTTCCTTGTATTTCTAGCTATTAAGAAACTTCATCTACTGCTGCCTTGTTAAGGGTATACATCATTATTAAAAGTATACATCACTGTATATGTTTTAATACATTCAGAAATTGGGAATGAAAAATAAAGTTATCTCACACAATCAAAACAATTTTCTTGTAACTTACGGAGATTGTTTTTAACGCTAGGACTGATACCATAACAGAGAGCAGTTACAATCTGGAAGATTGCATACAACGATTAACGTTGCAAACCTCTGGAGGAGAATTCCACTATGATAGAATACTGTGATTAATATGAGATTGTGAATCATGTCATTGCTGATGTCCACATACCCACAGAACACGACATAGAGAAGTGTTAAAATCTCAATAAACATTGTTGACTGGTATATTAATTATTGTGGCTGGAAACCAAAGTCTTCAATGTACCTTTCAAATAATACTTAAACACAATAATAGAATTGTATGGCGTCCCTTCCAACTCTATGCATGTTATTCTATGTAATTCATTGGCTATGTAATTGCCTAGTATTTTTCTAAATCTTAACTTTTTACCATTTTAATTCTTTTAATTCTTAGGCTATAATCAAGTATAGGAATTTTCTTGGCAGAGGAGCAAAGACTGTTTAAAAATATAAAAAAGTATGATCTGAATACATGAGAGAAAATGCTGTTATTATTTTTTGCTGCTGCTGTTTTTGTTTTAACATTGCAGCCCAGGGGTCAGGAAATAAAACTGCTGTTTAGTTGCTTGAGTTTGTAAATTGCCAAATTTCCATTACCATACTCTCAGCTCTAGTAGAGTAAGAATGTAAAACCTATTGTAATTAAGAGCTCCTAGAAGAAGCATAAGGAAAGGGCATGATACTTGAAAATGGGATCCTATGTTTTTCTCCAGAATAAAGCCCTGATCTGGTCAGTTGGAATTATTCCAAATGAGTGAACTTTTCCTTCTATGGAAAGGAGGGGAAGATCAAGTTCAGATCTGTAAGTTATTGGTTGTTGAGTTGTACTCGTTGTATGGAGTTGCCTTGTACTTCTGAATTGCTGGGTGCTGTTCCTAAACGCATGACCATTTGTGGGCACAGAACGATAAAAGAAAGCTCATCATAGATTAGTGGATAGGAATTTCAGACAGCATTTCAAAATGAGAGAGAGAGAGAGACAGACAGACAGACAGACAGTCATCTGGTTTTAAAAAAACACTTCAACCTTTAGCAATTGTGTTGCATTTTGACTGTAATTTGCAAAGTAATATGAGGTATTAGTTATTAAGAGGTAATAAGGAGAAGAAAAAGAAGAAAAAACCAGTGGAAATTTTTAAGATACAGACAAGGAATTGTTTGTTGTGAAGTCTCATTGTTTCCTAAAATATTAGGGATAATATCCCACAGCAGATCATACACAGCTTTTCACAGCAGGTAGGATAATTGGCTGATACTCAGTGAGAACTTGCCTTTTGTAGCAAAATTGAAGAACAGGCTTCAAGGTTGCTGGGAATGATTTGACCACTTAATTATACTTGTTGTTGGAATAAGATCTGCGACCATCATTGTATGCTTTCCAAAAGCACTGGGGGAGGAGGGACAAGGGGGCTGGATACATCATCCCCCTCCACCAAATTGTTTTTCCGTTGCTGTAGAATAAAGGAAGGATCACTTGGTATGTCTTACTTTCCATCTTTCGTCTGCTGCTGTGTGTTCAAAAAAGGGGTAACCAAAGGTTACTTTGTTTTGGACTATCCCTTCTAATTACCTACAATATTATTCTAGGGCTCCTGTAAAGGTCCATCCTACTTAATAGGTATAATGTACATTCTTGCATGTTTATATTTATTTCTATTTTGGTCTGTCTTTTGTCCCACTTCTGCCAGTTAGCTATTTTTAATATTTGATGACATTTCATAAATATATATTAAATTATATTGTTTGCTAGCTGAACCAAGTGGCACATGTGGTTGTTCTGATCAGGATTAAGGGATTGATTGGACTGCACTGGTTGGAGCAAAGTAAACTAGAAATTAGCCATAGTAATTTTCTAGTTTCCCAGTGTTCTAAGAGAGCCTGTCTGGAATAATGGTTAAAACACCAGGCTAGAAACTGGGAGACTTGTTTTAGGCACAAGCCGCCTGGATGACCTTGAGCCAGCCATTCTGTCTCAGCCCTAGGAAGGAGGCAAATGGCAAACCACTTCTGAAAAACCTTGCTAAGAAAACTGCAGGCACTTGTCCAGGCAGCCTCTCAGAATGAGAGTTAGAAAAGAGTTAGAGGGCATTTTGAAATGCAGTCTATGGTTTTCGTGGCTTCCTTGATCAATTCATTGGCTTATGCTTATTTGTTTGTCAAGGACCAACAAGTAAATAATTAATATTTAGTCTCAGAGTAGTAGTTCTCCAAACCGGATTTGGGGACAGAAATCTAGGGGTCATGCAATATAGTGAACAGAGCCATTTCCCACTAACCTTTGAAGCTACCTGCATCGCAGTCTATATAGCAATTCCGTGAAGTTACACTCCAAATAGAAACCCATAATACTTTTGGGTCCAAAGCTTAAAATTATTGAATTGCATCCCCCCCCCCAGTTGAATGAAACTTCTACACTCAAAATCTGCCAATACTCAGAAAAAAGATTCCCCAGGCAAGAAAAATACCCTTTAGATTTTAGTTTGTGGGTAAATTTATCCTCCCATCAAAGTACAGCTTTTGGGATGTTGGTAATGTTGAATTTTAATTATTATACTTGGATATTTACTCAACTTGATAAATAGGGGATTTGACAAATCTCCTATGAATTGTGCTCATCTCATGGTGGACTCTTCGATGTATTCCTCTTAGAAAGTAATACAGAAGTGATTTGCCACAACTCCTTGCTGGAATTTCTTTTTAAAAAAATTATCAGTGTAGTCTTGGAATTCCCTGATGATGTCCAATCCATTAGGTAACCAAGTCCAGTCCTACTTAGTTTTTCAAATCAGCCAAGGTCGGCTAGTTGAACATAATGTGGGGTTAGGAGTTTTAACAGAGTAACAGTGTTGGAAGGGTCCTTGGGGTTTTTCTAGTCTAACCCCCTCCTCAAGCAGGAGACCCTACACCATTTCAGACAAAGGTTGTCCAATCTCTTCTTAAAAACCTCCAGTGATGGAGCACCCACAACTTCTGTAGGTGAGCCATTCCACTAATTGTGTCTGATGTTTACAGTTTAACCATATTTGGGATTTTTAAAACTCTTTTTTCTTTATTAAATAGATTTTTATCCACCTTTATTACTTTATAGGTAATTCAATAAAATGAGCGTATCTCCTTCCCCCTCCTATTTTCCCCAAAAGAGCAACCTTGAGAGATGAGTTAGGCTGAAAGAGAGAATGACTGGCTTTCATGCCTAAGGTGGGACTAGAACTCACAGTCTCCTGATTCCTAGGCCAGCACCTTAATCAACAGAACTAACTGGCTCTTTTTCTTTTAAGCTTTGGATACAAAAGCCTTACCGGTATGAGTTATTTGGCTCATTCAGTTCAACACTGTCATTCCAAGTGCAGTTTGAACTAAACTATCTGGCTTTGAAAGAAAATAAGTATCCTAATGGCTTAAAATGTTTTGAACTAAAATGATTGAATGCAACCTTTATCAGCCTGGTGTGTCCAGATGTACTGAACAACAATTCCCACCATCCTGGTAAGATTAATTGTTTGCCATCTCTTTTGTGGAGTTTACTACTTTATGATTGACAGATTTTGGTCTGTTACCAAGTGAAACAGATGGTCATAAAATAATGCAACAATAAACAAAATGTTACTAGTATTAACAACAATAACAATTACTGGTTGTTTTTTTTGCAACATTCATATTTGCTCTTCTAAAGACATACTACTAAGGTATATCACAGTTCCTGAGTGGAAGCAATACTAAAGAAATTCACGTAACTAAATTCCAAGTGAGTGTTTCTGCATACCAATATGGCAATCTTTGTATTTAGTAGTATTATTTAGAAGAAGCGTGTCCATGCTGAGGCCCACAGACCACATACAGCCATGGACAGCTAGTAATGTGGACCTCAGAAGATCATATAAAAAAATAAAAAGTTTGTTACTTACATGCATTAACTGCATTATATATTTTATATGTGACCCAAGATAATTCCTCTTCACTCAGTGTGGCCCAGGCAAGCCAAAAGGTAGGACATCATGATTTAGAAGCAGAGAAGAACTGTAGTTTTTTTTAAAAAATTGTAGAAGCTTTCACAGAAGCCTTGGAATTTATTTCAACTCTAGTTGTGTTGAGGAATTCTCTTTTATGCTTTTCTGCATTCTGCTGCTGAAGTGGCTGATGATTTATTTTCAGTGACAATATTGAATAATGTATTAGTTCAGGCATTGTGGTGCTCAGATTTTATGGGGAAGACTGGAAGATGCTGTTCCCTTAGTCTTCTTAATTCTGGGGAACTACCATGAAGCTGTGTGCTCCTGAGAGCAGACAACTGTATGGCTGGTCTTGGTTTCATGTTACATTAGGTCAAGGGTCCTCAAACTTGGCCACTTTAAGAGTTGTGGACTTCAACTCCCAAGTCTTAAAGTGGCCAAGTTTGAGGACCCCTGCATTAGGTATTAGTGCTGTTCTTTGAGGTGCTATTTTGCTGTGACATCAAAGATTTTTTGACAGGCTAGTTGTAGGGTTAGCATGCAACTGTCTACTACAGTAATAAAGAATTGAATGTTTAACTGTTCTCTAGTTATCAATTTTCTAGCAAATGAAACTGCTTCTTAACAATTATTTTTGAATGCCTCCTACTCAAATACCTGGTACAGATTTGAGTTAATGTAGATCATGTGAATTAGCTTATAAAACATGTAGCATAAAATGACTGCCTTATGAGAGGCTCTTAGATAAAAATGAAAAGGAATTACATCCAGGAAATATTTAAGGACATTATTTATTTCCAGAATTAGCTTGGCACTGCTCCAGGTGTTGAGACTGCAATTTGCGGTGTAATGTATTGGGCTTTGTTTTACTAAGTGTATCATGTGGGTTTGATTGCTGGAAGGTTGCTTAAGCAGGGAAGCTGGCTAACGGCTCCCAGTTCCTCAGACAACCCTTCTCCAGCACTGCCATTGGCTGCTTCTAGGGTGGCAATAGGTTGTTTTAAACCTATTGGCTGCCATCTAGAGGCCAGAGTATAAATAGTTGCATTTGCAGCCTTGTTCCCCAGTTCAGTTCCTGCAAGCAAATAAAGAATGTTTCTGACTGAACTCACTCGCCTCGTCTCTTCAATCAAGCACAGAACCCAGTATACAACACTGGTGATGAAGGTGGGATCCTGCTTCTCCAACAGAGCTGAGAGTCACTAGGGGAGAGGCCGGAATGCACCTGGCGGAAAGCAATCCCCCCCCCACGGTCAGCCTAGCACAGCCACGCAAGTACCACGCATCTAGAGGATCAAGTTCCTGGGCATATGGAGGAGCAGGATAAGAAGACGATGAGCCCCAGCTGTGAAGACCAACCGAGATGGCAAAGGTCGGAAAGCTGGAAGAATTTGACATAGCTTACCCGGAAAGATGGTCTTCATATCTATCCAGGGTCAAGAACTACCTCCGCTCCAATCAAGTCGCCGAGGATGGCCTGAAGGCCGCTACACTCCTGTGTGTTTGCGGCCCAGCCACATTCGACATTGCAGGGAACTTGTTTGCGCCGATGCCATTGGAGTCCGTAACATTCACGGACTTGAAGAAACAGCTCAGCGACCATTTCCAGCCCAAGCTGTCGGTAATCACTTGGTGCCACATGTTCAAACAGAGGGTTCAACAGCAGGGTGAAACTGTCCAAATTCATCGTGGCGTTGAGGCAGGCCGCATGCATGTGTCAGTTCTCCGACGTAGAGGAGAGGCTCCAGGACCGACTTGTTTGCGGCTTCCGGAATTGAGAGTTGCAACAAAAACTCTTTGCCAAAGAGACTCTGTCGTTTCCAGATGCGCTGAAAAAGATCATGGTGGACGAAGTCCCCGGTGGAGCTGTACAAGCCACGCGGCCCGCCAAAACAGCACAGCACGAGGAGGCTGTCCACCATGAGGACACCAAACATGCTGAAGACTCCAATGACAACACAGAAGTTGACAAGCTCCAAAGGCATGACGACCCACAACGTCACAGCGATATGCAACAAGGGACGACTTACAAGGCAGATCCCTTCCTTAGGTGCCCAGGGTGTGGTGGCCGCCACCAACGCATGGACTGTAGGTTCTGGACAGCCACGTACCAGGCCTGTGGGAAGACTGGCCACATTGCTTCTGTCTGCAGAGGTCGCCAGAGGGACCAGCAGTTGAATCGCCAGTCGGACACTCCAATCAGGAGAGGTACCGGGGCCCCGGGGCAGTTTAGCATAGGGTTTTGCTCCAGCCACAGAAGCGTTTGCCGCACAGGAGCTCGCTGCCCCATTAAGCCAAAGTTTTGGCTTCAGGTTGAGCTGCAAGGGGTCCCTTACAAGATGGAACTGGACACGGGCTCAGCCGTGTCCATTATATCACTTGAGACATTTAACTTAGTCTGCAATCGCAGCAAGAGATGTGCCAAGCTCAGGCCATCTGACATTATACTGACTGACTTCCAGAATGCCAGAGTCGCAGTCAAGGGTGAGGCCACACTGGCTGTCAAATTTAAGGGGTTTTTTGGGTACCAGGACATTGTCATAGTAGGGGGTCAGCAAACGAGCCTGATAGGGCTCGATTGGTTTGATGCATTAGGCATCCAAGTAACCAGAATCAACCGGACACAAGTCGCGAGTCTAGCAACAGTATGCGAGGAATTCACAGATGTGTTTGACTCAGGTCTAGGGACTTACGTGGGCCCGCCAATAACATTTAAACTAGATCCTACTGTAATGCCAGTCAGGATTAAACCTCGAAGAGTGCCATTTGCTCTTAAACACAAGATAGACACTGAGTTAGATAAACTCGTAGAACGGGGTACTACAGCCAGTAGATGGGGGTAAATGGGAAATCCCAATCGTCATGCCACTGTAAGCCAATGGAGAGGTCAGAATTTGCCCTGATTACAAGTGCACAATTAATCGTGCACTCAAACAGCATGCATACCCGGTGCCAGTAGTGGGCTACATCCTGGCATCTCTGCAAGGGGGTACAGTTTTTGCAAAGTTAGATTTGGCTCAGGCCTACAAACAGCTTCCTGTGGATGAGGCCAAAGCCGCGGCACAGTCTATTGTAACCCACAGGGGGGCTTTTAAAGTAAAACGCCTGCAATTCGGGGTTAGCGTAGCCCCTGGCATTTTTCAAGGCATCATGGAGTGCACACTCAAGGGCATTCCGGGGGTTTGCTCCTATTTCAATGATTTGCTCATCACCGGGGAGTCCACTGAGGTGCTTGCAAGGAGGCTCAGAGCCATCCTTCAATGGCTTCGCGAAGCGGGCCTTAAACTTAAGAAAAACAAGTGTATCATTGGAGTCCCTTCAACTGAGTTCTTGGGTTTCCGTATCGATGCCGATGGCATCCACCCTGCTGAGTCGAAATTGAAAGCCATTCAGATGGCACCTAGCCCCAAAACAAAGGGAGAGCTTCAGGCATTCCTAGGCCTCCTAATTTTTTACCATGCATTCCTTCCTAACAAAGCCGCAGTGGCAGAGCTGTTACACCGGCTCTTGGTTAAAAATACTGCTTGGAAATAGACCAATGTTCATGAAAGCAGCTTTAAGGCATTGAAGGCCCTACTGTCCGCCAGTTCTACAATCACTCATTTTAAAGAGTCGATGCTGGTGTGCCTTGCGTGTGACACATCCCCATATGGGGTGGGGGCTGTTCTAAGCTACTTGGAGAGCGACGGGACTCAAGTCCCAATTGCTTTCTATTCCAGGACACTGTCCTCTGCAGAGCGTAATTACGCACAAATTGATAAGGAGGCATTGGCCATAGTAGCTGGAGTAAAAAAATTCCACGACTACTTGTATGGCAGGGACTTCATGGTCTTCACAGACCATAAACTGCTATTGGGGTTATTCACTAGAGACAGACAGACACTTAATACTTAATACTTAAGTTGGCTGAATTTTAGGAGTTACAACCCCAGAACATTTTGTGTGTGTACTTGTTTGTGTGGAGGGGGAAATAAATACAGCAACATATAAAATAATGAAGACACAGTGTCTTGATAACATTCTAAAATTTTGTCATGACCAGTTGCCTAAAAGGATGTTATTTACCTTCAGGAATATTAAGATATATTGGCTTCAACTCCTGAAGCCAATCTTAAAATTGTTGAGATTGAGAAACACTAGTCTAAATATATAACTAGCAGTAGTAAAACCTAATATATTCATACCTGTGCCAGTACATGTATACCATTTTAACATCTGGGATTATAACTGCTTTTTACTATGCAGTTCAGAGAGAGGAAGAAGATTGGGGGGGGGAAATAAAATCTGTGGCCAAATGGGAAATTATTTTCAACCTAAGAATTGTATACCATTTGTTGGGTTATTTGCTACCAGGGTGTGAATCAAATCCAACTGAGTAGATCCAAAGGGATCTACAAGCTCGTAATGAATATTCATACACACACCCATTTTCACAACCAGCATATATATATATATATATATAGTCAACTATGACAGCTCATTATTTGTGCAAATTATTCAAATTGCTAATAAAGAATTTTGGGAGGCTGAGATGGCCATTTCGAACTCTTTATGTTCTCATCAGTCAGTCATACCCTTTATCTGAGATTCGAACCTGGGCTGATTGTATATTAGGCAGTTGTTTTAACTTGCTGAGCCAGTTCAGATCTGCAAGTTAACTCAGCAAGTTAAAACAACTGCCTAATATACAATCAGCCCAGGTTCGAATCTCAGATAAAGGGTATGACTGACTGATGAGAACATAAAGAGTTCGAAATGGCCATCTCAGCTTCCCAAAATTCTTTATTAGCAATTTGAATAATTTGCACACATATATATATATATATATATATATATATATATATATATATATATATATATATATGTGTGTATGTGTATGTGTATGTGTATGTGTATGTGTATATATATATATATATATATATATATGTGTGTGTGTGTGTGTGTGTGTGTATGTGTATGTATGTGTATATATATATATATATATATATGTATATATATATATGTATATATATATATATATGTATATATATATGTGTATATATATATATATATAAGATCCCCCTATTTGCAAATAGATAGGGTTGAAACCATTCACCTACAGATTGTAGTAAATGACCCTTTCAACCTTATTTTCAGGTTTATGTTGTAGCTAACAACAACAACAACAACAAAAGATGCTATTTTCTCAGCTGTAATTCCCCATCCCCAAATTTCCCAAGCTGCTTTAGCTGTAAGGACAGTCATTTTCTTGGTGCCTATTGGAGACTGTTTTCAAGAGTATCTATTTTAAGAGGTTGAAAAAACGTTTGCAGACTGGCTGAGGAAAGCTGTGTGGCCCGTATTTTCAGGCATTGTCTGTTGGTTCCCTGCTCTTGGTTGCCACTTCATTATGTGAATGGAAGGAGTGTCCAGTTTCATTCCAGTCACAAAGAGAGTGTTTTGTTAAGTAGATCCTCTTAACATTCATGGAACAAAAAGTTAAGAATCAAGTCTATATTTTTGCTTTCCATCTATTTTTTAATCTGTTCTATTTGCATAACCATAGCCTGTATATATGAGATTTTATTTATTGTCACTTAATATTTTTATTTGATGCAAGATAGTCTGAGCTTCTGATATACTTGTACGGCTCTTTTGGAGATGAAAAATAAATTCCATCTCAGGCTCTTACTGCTTTAAGTGGTCATTTAAATTCTTAACTGGTGAAATCAGCTTTCTACCATCAACAGCATGGCTATTGTTCTGTTAGGAATAAGAGTTCTGCAACAGGAAATATCGTTAATTGATTGAAGAAGCTATATCTGGCTATTTAGATTGAGCTACAAAAACCATGTCACTAGCATAAGAATATTTTTAAAATGATGGAAGGCAGCACGTTTCTAGCAAAAACTGCGAGCAATATTTCCATTATAAACAAAGTGCCCTGGGCGGGAATCCTTCAAGGAGGTCATCCCCTACACTTTTCTTGAGGTGTAAGCCTCAATAAATACTACAAAGCCTGCTTCTTTGTATTCTGTTATTAACACAATAGATATAGCTAGTCAGCTATGTGTTCTGGTATAGAGATACATATTTGATAATAAAATTCTAAAGCAATAACTTTACTGGGACAGAAGTAACAAAGTTTGATCAGTGTGGATAGATTTTTTTACAGTATCAAGTGTAAAGCAGAAACATTAGGTATGGTTGCCATTTTTTTTTAGAAAGTCAAAACTGCCGTTTTTGGCAGCTAATTTTCAGGAGGGGGTCCAAATGCATTTGAGATAAAACTGCTTGCTGTCGGACTAGATATTTCAGAAAAAGGAAATTGTATATAAATTGCATTCCCCAGAGGAATCCATCATCAAGCAAACTGCAAAAGAGGATGTACATTTGCATAATATTTGCATCTGCTATTGTATGTATGTGCAGAAGATCTTTTAGAAATAATTAGCAAATTCACAAATGCAGTACATTTCAGTGCATTGATGGGCACAGGTGACTTATGTAATTCTATAATGCCTCTAGTTTAGCATGCTATGCCTTTATCTTATATAAGTTGACATTTGTTTGGGGCTGATGTTGACAGAGAGAATGGCTTACTATTGAGGTTTGTCTAGCTGCCTCTTTCTGGATCAGATCCCCAAATGCAGATTATATAGTATATTGTGCTAAGTGTTCATTATTAATTACTTTAACAGGCCAGCATAGAGGTGCCCCAAGGCTCTTTGTTGTCTTTGCTGTCACCGTATTAACACAGCTGTCCCTTTGGAAAAGGATTTAGCCTTGGTGGGAGGGGACAAGGCTGACTCCTTGAATTTCCTATGATCATAAGACTATGGGGATATGCAGTGTAGCCTACTGCTGCTATGCTATGAAGATCACTCTACTCAGCTAGTGTTAATTTCCACCCTGCACTGCACAATACCTCTAGCACAAATCAAAGTCAACATGTCTGGTTGAATGTTTGGCAATGTATGCAGGTCTGAATGAGACTGTCTGCCACTAAAAATATCACTTGTTCCTGAGTGTGAAGACTTGGAGATGATGGCAATTTTCTCTAGGGATATTCTCTGGCAGGTGCAAAATTAAAATAAAAAATTAACTTGAGCCTTTTAGTTTTATATTCTCAAATAACATTTTTTAAGATACCCCTCCCCACCAAAGTACACAACATGTAATCTGTGCATACAGACTCAGAGTGATTTAAAACTCTGCTTATAAAGAATTATTGCTAATTAGCGTGACAGCTTATGCACATTCAAAATTGTAGTTAAGGGGATGGTAAACTTTTATAAATGTATAGCAAGGTCCTTGGTAATCAGAATTATTAGTCTAATGTGAAATTTAGTTTATGAATATAATTACAACCAAGTGTTATGATAAATTACTTTTTAAAATACTGTGTACTGAGCTCTGAGATAGTAATAAATTTTGAAAGTTATTTCCCCCCAATTTCTAAATATCTCAGGGTTTCCCCCCTCATTTTTTTAAAATAAAACCAATTTGGTAACTATAAAAATATGTTTGACATTCTACATGGTTCAGGTTTCATGGTGTTATCTTGATATTTCATGGAATCTCCCTTTGAGCCATGGTTTAGATAACATTAATATAGAATATTTAGCTAAGTACTAGCACAATTTTATTAGTGCTTAGAGAGTAAATATATTTGAAGGGTTTTTTCAGCCATTTATTAATAGAAAACATGCAATTGTTTATCCAATATTGGGGGCAGATGCACAAGAAAAACAAATAGTGATGTATCTGGTAAAGAAATGTCTGTGACAGTAAAACAATATAGCTGTACGTGTCACCCAGACCAGTAATACCTGATGGCACTAATATCAGAATCTACATAAAAGGGCATCGAATCAATCTGATTGTAGATTGATTATTTATCTGATGTAATTTTAAAACAGAACACAATGTATTGTGCCCTACATTTAACCCAATAATTAAGGCTGCTTGATACTAATAGTGATATTTAAAGTCTCATAGCTGGGACAAAAAACAAATCGACAAGTTGGTTATTTAAGTAGTAAATAATTTGATAATTTGATCTATTATGGAAGTAGGCAAAATACTGAGTCTTTCTCAGCAGATATCCTTCTTTCTCCTAAGTCCTATGAAGGGTTTGTGCTATTTATAATTATGATAATTAATCAAAATATTTAGTGGCTGGTGTGTGTGTGTGTGTGTGTGTGTATGTTTCTTTGTTTTTTTCTGTTGTCTTAGTGATACTTATAGAATGGAACTAACCTCAAAACCAGAAAATAAAAACATGCCACTTTACAACTGTTCCAAGTAGGGGCAATAATCTGAAATGTGGAGAAACAAATTTTGCTACTGCTAATTCTGTGTTCTTAGGGAAAGTTTAATTGATGAAAA
Organism: Vipera ursinii; assembly: GCF_947247035.1. Lineage (NCBI taxonomy): Eukaryota > Metazoa > Chordata > Lepidosauria > Squamata > Viperidae > Vipera > Vipera ursinii. Next base: position 102,126,890 of record NC_139512.1, on the reverse strand, counting down.
GATTGAGAATTAGATATAGAACAAGAAAAGAAGCAGAAATCTTAGCCATACTCAGCTATCTATAGAGTAAACAACTGCCTATCGAGTAGACATTGTAATATGTTTTGGCTTTTGTAAGTTACAAGTGATTTCAGGACGTTTTTCCATTCCATTTTCTTCTTTCTTACTCTTCATTTCTTGTTCTTTATAATAGAAACCTAGATTAGAGGGCTTGTTAAAAGTTCTTTCATCATAGGGAAACCTAGAATATTTCCAATTTCCTGGGTGGAATGCTTGTTGTTTGCTTGCTAGGTTATCTTTCTGTTTCTGTTTAAACAAACGGTAGCAAAACTGATTTGTTAAATATGTCACTAAACAATCTGTATTACAGTTTAACTTGGGGGTTGGGAAAAATAAAGCTTAACTATGCATTTTTTTCTTTCTTTTATTTGTGTCGTTCATTAAAGAAGGCAGTTCAGAAGGCAGTTATGAAACAAAGCCAGTGAATATTGTTATTATTTATATTGCTGCACCCTGATTTGTCTATTACAAGCCAAACAATGGAGGAAAGAAAAATTTGAGTGTAGAATTTTAGATTGTTTTGGCAAATATTCACTAAATTTCCTAGAAAGAATACAGCATGTTGACAACTCCATCACTGATACATGATATTCACATATAATTCTTAATCAGAAAGAAACAAAAATTCTAATCAGGAATATAGCCATTTGTTACTCTCCAACCAAGGAATCTATGGTAATAACAAATCCAAAATGTACTGCCTTTTTCAGAGTTCATTCTACAGTGTAAATAAATGCTATTGGCAGTGGGAGAAATATGATATAAGTAAGCATATCTTTAGGAACTCTAGATCATCATGACTTTGAATCCTGGGTTAAGACTGAGGCACCAACATTTGTTCTTGTGCAATATTTTAGAAGACATCTTTAAAAGAAAAGAGAAGAGAAGAAAACTAGGCTTTCAAGTACATTTAAGGATTTAAATGAAAATTATTGTAATAAGTCTGCTTTCAATTAAGAGATTAATTTAGTTATGAAAGGCATACATTTTTATGTGGTAAGACCTAAACCTCCCTTTAGATGTGTGAAGCTTTCTTGGATAAGACTATAATATACCAGAGATTGATGATCATCAATCCTATGTCAGCCACTGATAGTAGATTGCAGTAGTTTTCTATTGACTTTCATACCATTGTTACATTGTCATATTAATAGAAAGCCATTGTATATGCCAGGGGTCCCCAACCCCCAGTCTGTGGACTGATACTGGGCCATGGCATGCCAGCAACCGGTCTGTACAAACAAGCAAAGCGCCATCCACGGGATGCAGGCAGCACACAAAACCATGCACCCCTCTAGTCCGCAGAAAAACCTCTCTCCACGGAACCGGTCCCTAATGCCCAAAAGGTTGGGGACCTCTGGTATATGCCACTACAATGGTTCAGTAGTTGCCTTCTATAAAGATGTTTTTGTTAATTTATGCATTTATGTATCAGGTCACAGTACATACATGTGTGTATGTGTATGTATATGTGTACGTGTGTGTGTATACACACACGTACACATATACATACACATACACACATGCATACATATATACACATAGTACTGTGACCATGTGTGTGTGTATATATATAATTTTTATCAAATCAATAATATTTCACACACATACACATACATAAATATACAGGTAGTCCTTGACTTACAACTAAATTTGAGCCCAACATTTCTGTTGTTAAGTGAGACATTTGTTAAGTGAGTTTTGCACCATTTTACGAGCTTTCTTGCCACAGTTAAGTGAATCACTGAAGTTGATAAGTTAATAACCTGGTTTTAAATGAATCTGGCTTTCCCATTGACTTTTCTTGTCAGAAGGTTGCAAAAGGAGATCACATGACCTTGAGACACAGCAAAGGGCATATAAATCAGTTGTCAAGCATCTGAATTTTGATCATATGATCTTGGGGATGCTGCAAAGGTCATACCTATGAAAAACAGTCATAAGTTCACATTTTTCAGTGTTGTTGTAACTTTGAATGGTCACTAAACAGTTGTAAGTCAAGGAGTACCTGGAGAGAGAGAGAGAGAGAGAGAGAGAGAGAGAGAGAGAGAGAGAGAGAGAGAGAGAGAGAGAGAGAGAGAGAGAGAGAGAGAGAGAGAGAGATCACTTTAACTACATACTACTAGAGTTGCCACCCATTGTCATGGATGCTTATTTAACAAAGTTTGTATCAGAGCTAACCATCATACCTAACCATCCCATCTTCAGCATCACTGGTCATGCATTTGGGAGCCTATAGCACAGCCTTAGCAATCATTAAAAAATTGGTTTATGATGCTCAAGGAAACATTCTGGTCCCATGCAGAAGCTAAAGTTTCAAATGGCAAAATAATAATAAGAAAAATAATAATGAAGCAGTAGAAGACAGAACTGGTGCTTGGAAATAAAAAAAATATGGGCATATCATTGCTATGATTCAACTTTCACTGATTTTGAAGTGAATCTTGGCTTCCAAATAGCAAAAAATGCTAGAAAAAGCTCACATGTTCTTTATATGGATGATCTGAAGCTTTATGGAAGAACAGAAATAAATATAGCAATGAAATTACGGTAGTCCTAGAGCAATCTGCTACAATAGCAGTAAATCAGGGTAAAATGACAAACGGTAATGGAATTAAAATGCTGAATGGCCAAATAATCAGAAGCCGTCAGGATGAAGCCTACAAAGTATCTGGGCATTTTACAGTTGGATAATACCAAGCATGAACAAGTTTAAAAGTAACACCAGCTGCCTGCAATTAGTGCAGGTTCGCGTCCCACCAGGCTCAAGGTTGACTCAGCCTTCCATCCTTCTGAGGTAGGTAAAATGAGGACCCAGATTGTTGGGGGCAATTAAGCTGACTTTGTAATAATGCCGCTTGGGGTGTGTGTGAAAGCCCTAATAAGCAGGCATATACATAGAATGAAGGCTATTGCTAAGCTTGTAAGCCGCCCTGAGTCTTCGGAGAAGGGCGGCATATAAATGGAATTAAAATAAATAAATAAATAAAAAAGTGAGAAAAGTGCTAAAGACAAACTTGAACGATTGAAACATCATTAAAACCTGGACCATACCTGTGATACAAAACCCTGCTGGAATTATGAACTAGATATAAGCTGAACTGGACAGTTTGGACAAAAAAAAATACCTGCTCTGCAGAAATGGAGGCAGATATTTATTTCAAGTCAAACTGTTGAAGAAGAAAAGCATGCATTATCTGAATATGTAAAAGACAATCAAGAACAAGTTAAAAACTGAAACTTACTGAATGTGCAGGAAACAAAACATGAATATTGCAATAATGGAATAAAAACAATTACAGAATGCTGGTAAGGAAAAGCATTACTTGATCAATTTGACCAACTACTTGATCAAAAGATTGAGGGGAAAAGTGGATAAAGAAAAACCTGGAAATCCATCTGGAGCATTAAAAAAAGAAACTGAAGGTTTGGTTTTAGCTGCTCAACAGTAAGGTATTAGAACTAATACAATCAAAGCCAGATTGAAAAATCATCAAATAATTGAAATGGTAGATTGTGCAAAGAAGCAGAAGAAATAGTAAATTAAATGCTGGGCACACTCTGATTACAAATGGCAACACAACACAGTTGCCAAAATGATTTACTGAAACATCTATAAAAATTATAGTTGGTGGCAACCTAGAGGTGAAAAAGCAGTTGAAAATGAGATGAAAATATTGTGGCGTTTCTAACACAAACTGATAAAATCTTGGTTCATAACATATCAGATTTAACTGGTTGAAATTAGGGAAATGTGGATAATTGATGTGACAAAACCAGGAGAGGGTAGAATAGAAGACAAGAGAATTAGGAAAGTTCACAAAATGTCAAGATCTGAAAATTGAAATTAAAAGAAATTGTGGCATAAACTGCCCATGGTAGTGCCAATTATATAATTATATAATAGGCACACTGGATATCATGCCAAAAAATATGGATGGCCCTTAGAAAACCTGTGCACTGATAAAATCTCCATTTGTGAATTGCTAAGGGCCACTTTGCTTGGTTCCGCACAAATATTAACCCAATACATTATGACATCCTAGTTTTTGGGAAGGAACTCAATCCTGAATGGAGGCCAACACTAGGTAAAGAACTGGCAAAAATTGTTATTTCGTGTTGTGTGTAATAACATCAATACCAACCCTTTAGTGAAAATAACAAAATAACAAAAGTTCCAGACATGTTCCAGAATGTTGAAAATCAAACCAAAAAAGGTGTAAGATCAATAGGAATAGAGAAGTAAGTATTGGATTACGAAGTAATATGTGATCAGAGTATTTCTCTTTATGAGTTGAAAATTAAGAAACAAAAAGAAGGGAAAAATGTGTGCATTACACTGAAGCTTAGAAAAGGCCATTAAATTGAGATAGTGAAGAGACTCATGTTTATAATCAACAACTAATTGGTTAAAATCTTCTCTACTATTGAGTAAACTGAAAGAAATGTTGTTCCTGTGTAGCTGTCCACTCATTTTTCAAATTTGTTACATTGATCCAGATAGGGAATATAGTGAAGGGAGAGTGTTTATTTTTTGAATTCAAGTACTGGATCATTTAGAAATAGGATTTTCCTTGTTTGAATAACATTTCAAAACTTCCAGCTTATTCTTTACCAGTCAAAATGTATGTGGAAAATAAGGCAAGGCTGGTGAAATATAATCCTTGAATTAAGATCGTGGAAAAAAAAAAGGTTAATTTGTTCCCCACCCCATCCCAAACATATTAGAAATACCAGGTAAATGTTTAGATTTGTGGTCAGTGATTCATCTTATTATGTCTGTTTTGAATTTTTAGTAGCAAATGCCAAATTAGCAAGGATTTTTGCTGCACAGTGTGTGGCATCCTCCAAACCACATGTAGGACAGATGCTATGACTCTCTTTTGGAAAGGGTGAGTAAAAGGTTGGCACGTTTTTAATGGACTATAGTTGTTATAGGATGTAATGAATCCATTGGTTCTGCCGAAACAATTTGTGAACAGTTCTTTCTTGTTCAACTTCACAGAATCATCACTGTTTTTTAAAAATATATATACACACCTATAAGAGTTCATGTTTTATTACATCTTGTTAAAATCTAAATTCTAGCTGAAAGACCAACAACAAAAAGATTTAGAGACAAAAGAGAAACCATAAAATAGTGATTTGTTTGTTTTGGGATTTTTAGAGTAGTTTTTATCAGCAGGCAAAACTGATATATTGAATGCAGAGATCTTTAAGGAGAAAGAGACAAAAAGGAATGATACTCAGTGAGATAGACAGCAGTACCGTGCTTTGTATTGCATCTGCTTTCTGGTACAGACTGAGGGGATAATCTTAGGAATACTTCTGTCTGAAATCCTGGAGAATTACTGCCAGTTTATTTCACTGATACTGTGTTCGATGATCCAACAGTCTGAGTATAATGCAGCATTCTCTGATCTCAGATATCTGTGTTGTATTATCAAGGATAATACAAGGATATTCCATTCCATTCCATTCCTAAGGCCTATGCAGGACTATTGCTTTCAAAGGCAGCTAAACTAGCAGTAATAAATATATAACTTCAGTAATCAAACCTATTACAATATTTTACTTCTCTCCATATTAGCTATAATTTAGGAAAAGTAATCATGTTTAATACAATTTATTGAAAGATGTACATTAAACCAACAATACTTGATGCTGTTTAGTTGTGACCATCAATGTCACCTAAATAATAACTCTGCCTTTTAAACCTCAGTATTTTTGCCAACTCTAGCCACAGGTTGACAATTGTAATAAACAAATAACACTATTTAGCATTTAGGAAACACACTGGAATATTTAGAGCCTTTTAGATGTATTTCCATTAATCTTTATAATAATATTATACTCAAAATTGTGGAAGATATTGAGAGACTAACTTACATCAAGTAAGTTTAAGGCAACAGTTGAAATCTGGGCTTTCTGTTTACAGAACATAAACTTGTGTGCATGTGAGAGAGAAAGAGGGGGGGGAGAGAGACTACATGTACAGCTTCAGCTTAAAAAGCGTGAGCACAGAATTTTCAAAATATTAAACAATCAAGAACCATGTTGCAGAGATAGAATGATTTTACTGTACTGAAACCTTGTTAAAATAGTCTAAAATTTGGGAAGACATTCAAAAATTAATTGTCAAAATCCTCTTATCTGCTTTATTAAGGAAATGTAGTGGATTTTAATACTTAAATCTTTTAATCTTATATTTATGCTGTTGCACTTTTATTGTGATATTAGCTGTCTTTGGAATGGGCAGGATTTAAATTTGGTAAATAAAATAAATAAATAAATAAATAAATAAATAAATAAATAAATAAATAAATAAATAAATAAATAAATAAATAACTCTAGAAGAAACAACTGCTTTAACCCTACTTTTAGCTGGACATTTGGGGAAAGATTCAGATTTGCATAACGGTTTCTTGCTGATCATTTTCTTGAAAATTCCTGTTCTCATCAAATTAAAATCAGTTGCCCTCCATTTCTAAGTGCTTCCCAAGAGATCTAAAAGGTATCAACTTTAAAACTTTTCAAGATCATTTTTGCCTCTCAGTGCTCTCCTTAAATTTGATAAATGAAAACTTTTTGGATTATACCGCAGCAACCAATCCTCTCCAGTCTTGAATTAACATGAAGTGAAGAAGTGTGCGCACACTGATTAAGAGGGCCAGTCTCCACCTCTCATTGCTCCATTCTTTCTAAGCGATGAGAGCAACAAGCTTTCTCTTTAAAGAGCTCCAGCCTTCAGATTATTAGGTTTGATATGGTGGCTCAGTGGTACCAAATCAATTGAATATTTATTACCTTTAGTGAGACTTTCCTTTTTTCAAGGGAATCACTCTTCTTGGGCTGTTTTTCTTCTCCCTTCACTTAGCACGCTAACCAGCAAATACGTAAGACTGACTGCATTTCTTTGGAGCATTGTTGAGTTTTGTATGTTTGTTTATTTATTAATAATACCTGGCTTAAAAAGGGTAACTGTGAGAAGGACCTTGGAGTTCTGTTAGATGATCACTTAACCATGAACCAGCAATGTGCAGCAACAGCCAAAAAAGCTAATACAATCCTGGGTTGTATAAACAGAGGCATAGAATCAAGATCACACGAGGTATTATTACTGCTTTATAAAACCCTAGTAAGACCACACCTGTAATACTGCAGCCAATTTTGGTCACCATATCACAAAAAAGATGTTGAGAGTTTGGAAAAAATTCGGAGAAGAGCAACTAAGATGATCAAAGGCCTGGAGACTAAAACATAAGAAGAATGGCTGCAGGACTTGGGTTTGGCTAGTCTAAAGAAAAGAAGAAATAGGGGAGACATGATAGCAGTATTCCAGTATTTGAGGGGCTGCCACAAGGAAGAGGGGGTCATGTTGTTCACCAAAGCACCAGAAGGCAGGACAAAAAACAATGGTTGGAAACTGATCAAAAAAGAGAAGCAACCTGGAATTAATGAGAAACTTCCTGACAGTGAGGACAATTGACCAGCTTGCCCCTAGAAATCATGGGCGCTCCATCACTACAGATTTTTAAAAAGAGGCTAGACAGTCACTTGTCTGAGATGGTATAGGTTCTCCAGCTTGAGCAGGGGGCTGGACTAGAAGATCTCCAGGGTCCCTTCCAGCTCTATTGTACTCTATTCTATTCTAATTCACATTTTAATACTGCTCATTTTACTTTAGAGAGTCTCGGCAGCATACAACAAAAACATCACAGAAGCATAAATAAAAAACAAAACAAAATTAAAAAAACAGAATTAAAAGATACAGTTACAGTATTAAAAGTTAAAAATTAAAAAGCTAAAAAAGGCAGAGAGAACACGTGCAGGACACCAACCATCCCAGGGTTGCCTGATACTCCTTGACCCACCCATGCCAATTGGCAGAACCAGGTCTGAGGGCCATCTCTGTTCTAAAGGGCAGTGACGGCTCTTTTCTAGGATCCCACTGGGCAAAATTCTTTTTGTGGGTAAAACACACCAAAGAATGTTGAAAATGCTTTCAAAGCCCCAAAGTCTTCTCCCCCTCCCCCCCAAATAAACCATAAAATAGTGAAAAACGTCACTAAAAACCTGGATGAAAATAGTTTTGTAACTTTTGAATGGGGTTCTGTTCATTAATCAAAGGATTCACGTGACCTTGAAAACTCAGCCTTGCCCCCAGTCTGCAGTGTTCCAGAAATGGCAGCAAACACTCACAGTAAAAGTTGTGGAAATAAGGTTATTAAATGACATGAAAGCTGGCAGCAGGCAAAAGAATCAGACTATTGAAGACCTGTATTTATTTTAAAGGTAGAACATTCTGTTTGTATGGCTTTTTTATTTGCTGTTTTAAGATCACCGTGTTTCACTTGGTACATTCACAAAATCCAGCTGTGAATAATAGCAATCATTATATGGGTGTAAATGGTATATTGACTTCGTTTTTCTGAGGCTCTAACACACCTTCCTTGTTGGCAGCAGAAACCAATGAATGAGACGTTTTATTAAAACTAGCGCTGGTGGTTATAATCAAAGGTCAATGGTTAGCTCTCACTTTTCAGGCTCAGATTTGTCGAGATGTTTGATCAGGGCACCGCAATGAAATTATTATGACAAAGACTTTGTACTAGGCGGTATCTGTCTGACAAAACTTGAAAGTCTTCACCGCAGTGATGCCGACAGCATGTGAATGCTGAAAGAATGTGCAAGAAATGTTATGTCTTACAGAAACCTTTACTAAGTATCATCTTCCTTTTGTGTTGCGTTTGAAATCATTTCAGTTGCTATTAAGGTACCAGTGAAAAGGTGTTCTATTGATTAAAGATGGCATTCTCCCCCCCCTTTGCATAGTACACTGTGTGCTTTAACAGAGTCTTCGTGCTACTCTCCCGTTCAGTCCCTCCCGCACACAGCAAGTTCATTAACAGATAGGCAGTGATTGAAGGTGGGCTGCTTGTCACATTGGAGTTGTCTTGATATAATGAGCTTCCCTTTAATGTTCAGAAATGTTGCTACTTTCTTAAAAGGGCCTGTTTGTGAATTTCATTAAAATTAGCTCTGCCTTCCAAGAACTTTTAAGTATCGTTCATTTTTCTACAATTAACACTTTTCTGATATATACATATATACACATAGGAAAAGTGTAAATGTATACATTTATAAAAGTGGATGACTTTCCCACCTCACCCCCCTTCTTTCTTTGAAAGAGAAGAGCTGATGTTAATGGGATAGATTCTGTATTATAATTGATGCCCCGTGTGGAAAAGGCTGTAGAGTAAAAAAAAAGTAGGTTACATTGCTGGCACTTTTTCTCTTGGACAAAGAGAAACTCTAGCCTCACAGGGGAGAAAGAACTCCTTTCCTTTGTTTTAACAAATCATATAAGGCCAGAGAAGAAAATGCATTGAGGATGAAAGCGGCAGTCAGGATGAGTAGGAAGATACTTTGTACTTCATAATAATTCTGGTTTAAGAAGCTGCCTTATAATGTAACAGAAAGTGAAGCAGTTCCCACAGAAAAGATATTCTGCAGAGTTCAACCTATTATAGTATTTTCATTTTTACGGATGTGTGTGATGGTGCTGGATTAAGAGCAGGGCAATCCAGGCCCTGATCTACTCTTAGCCATAGATGCTTATTGGGTGACATTGGCTTTTTTGGGGGAACCAGTCACTCTTTTTCAGCCCAGCTTATCTGGGAGGATAGGGAGAAAGTAGGAGGAAGGAGTACTATGGATGTTGCCTTATTAAGTACATAAATAAATCCCACCCCAGGGGCGTGATGGCTCAGCAGTTAAAGATACTGAACTGGTCAGCTGGAAAGCTGACAATTCAGGTTCAAGACTTGAGCGCCATGTAATAGGGTGAGCTCCTGTTACTTGCCCCAGCTCCTGCCCACCTAGTAGTTTGAGAGCATGCAAATGTGAGTAGGTAAATAGGTACCTCAGTCATGCTGGCCACATGGCTAAGAAACACAGATGACCACTGCCTTTAAGAGTGTGAGATGACTGTACAGGGGAAACCTTTACCTTCACCTAAATTCCACATCAGGGATTGTTCTTTCAGAAATAAAAAATCTTTTCCTCCTTCATTTAGTTTGCGTGCCTCCTTTTTAGAGCAAATGTAGATAGAGTACTGCTAAGTACAACGGCCATGTATCTTTATTGGATTTACTGTAGAAACCTTGGTCCAAGGAAAGCGATTCATGCTACTAAGTAGAATTACTAGAATGATGTGATGCTACTTTATGAAATATTTTTTTTGTGAATTTATGAAATTTTGTAAGTTTGTGAAATTGAACAGTTAATATTATTAGGTTGCATAACTTTAGGAGACTTAAGAAGCTTGCATACTCTTAGGGTTTATAGATTCGAATTATAGGGTTTTTTTGTTCTATACAAAGTGCTGAAACCAAAATATTCTTCCTGGTTTCAGATTCTTGTAGTCTTTATATAGTTCTGATGAAGCTACCATAATTACTGAAATATGTTTAGAAGCTCTGGAAATAATGTTTGTGTGTAGAACAAAGGTTGAATTACTTAGGAAGAACATAATTTAGTATCTTTCTTCCTTGAAATCTTTTAGTTAAACGGGGGTTTTATAGAACAAATTATGGCTATACATATTACATATTGTCATTTTCACATGATTTGCTAGATTTGAATGGCATCCATCCATGAATTAAGTAATATAACCCATGACACAAAGACTGAATAAACAATGCTTAAATTCTTCCCTAACTTATTAAGAACTTATTATAGTTTTCTTAAAAGTTTAAAACATTCCTTAATTAGTCTTCTAGTTTTCTTGGCATTTAGCCTCAACTGATCAGCAACTTAATTCATAATATAACAAAAGCTTAAACATTATGCACCAGTCAAATGGTTCCAGATAAAAGATCTAGATACTTCATTGCATAACACTTGAATGATTCTCCGTCAGTCCAGTTTGCACTACAGTCACATACATGCTACACATGTGCACATATAGCTATCCATATCCATATCCATGTACACATACTCATGCAGACTTAGGATATTTCTGATGACAGTTTTGCACAGGGTGTCATACATGTGATTTACTTTTTTAGATATAATTTTTTTTTAAAAAATATGATTTGTTATATTCAGTTACATCACTTGCCCGACAACTATGCAACAAGTTTGGTACAAAACCATATCTCATTTACTCAACTATAAATTTCATGGTGTGATTGTGAGCCATTTTCTTATCCTTTATCTCAGTCATCTCAGTTTTACCCATATCTAGGAGAAGTCAACTTCTATTATTTATGAAAAGGACAGAAGATAAATGTAGTAAATAAACATGTTTCCTGCTTTCCATAGACTTTCAACCTTGTCAATGGCCATTTAAAGGTGTTTTTCGTATTATATACTGGTGCAGATTTCCTCAGTAGGAAGAGCCCTATTGCAATGTGAGTTTGAGAAATTATATTGCCAGGAATATCATGAATTGTGTGCTTGCATGCTGAATTGCATCTCCTGAGTCCAGGGTTTCCTGTGCTTCTTAATAAGTACCCTGATATTTTCCAGGATTATTTCACAAGTATCTTCCAATGCAGCTCAAGTATACTGTCAGGAAAAATGAAAGATTCCATTGAGTATGTATGAGCTCTCATGCATGTTTAAATTGGTTCTTAATGTTGCAGCTATTAGTTGCATAGAAGAAAGCTGTCTTACTTCTGCAATATAGAGCATCTTCAATCTAATAGCTGATCAACTGATTCCTGTTTTTTTTAAATGCAAGTATCTACAAGGGTCTCTTAACATTTTGGGGTATGGCATGCATATTGGAAATTGAAGTGTTACGGGTAGTTTCACAAAATGAATATCAAGTTGTAAATGGTCAATCACACAATGCCAATTTCATGAAAATCAAATCCAAGAAATTAAAGACAAATAATTCACCAAATAATACGTAGACAGGGGAATCGTAGCTTTATGGGGAAAAAAACATACTTGTAAACCTGTAATTTTCTCCTCTTTTAGAAATCCTTTTTATAGACAGGAAAACTGTTAAGTGTAGCTAGCAAGTTCTAATTCTAAAAGCGTAATTTCAAAATTGTCTAAGTGTTTATAGTAATCTATGATAGAATTGAATCTAAATGTGGATTTAACTTGCTTTTGAATAAATTGAAATAATATGCAGTATTCCTTTTCTCTCATGGGAAGGTGAATCCAAAAACATTTGTTGCAAAATTCCCCACTGGACTAGGGAATTTTCTGACAATTTCTAATACTGAGAAAGGTACTTCAGTGCTTAGTGGCTTCTCAATTCAATCATATTATTCTTCTGTAGTGATGAGATTCAGGAGTATGGGAACAGTTATGGAGTCTCTGAAAAGTTCTTCTTCAGAAAGCAGTACTGAATACTGTTGAAATGGAGTACTGTTTACAGCCTTGGCAATGACCATTGGGATCCTACAATATATTTATCTTATTTAGGATTTCAGTCATTCTATATTCTAAAGACTTTCAGAAGAATATTTAGGTTTGTAGCTTGAAAGTTCTTTGCAACGAGTTTGTTTTTAGTGTTTTTGCTGAAAGTTATGTTTCAGCTTTTAAATCTTAGGCATCATACCATGCATTCAAGGTGATCTGTTTTCCAGGAGAAATAAATGAATTAGGGAATATGGATCTTTCAGAGGATTCACCAAGGTGTGGACTCCCCTTCTAATGACCTTCTATAGGGTTTTAGCTTACATTGCTCTCCAACTTGAACAGCTATTGAGGAAAGGCAGAATGTAAATGTGTTAAATGATTTGGGACAATTTGACTTCCAAGTGTCACACAGGAAAAAAATAATCATGTTCAGACTTCTTACATTCACATTAGTTTAGGCAATTATGATTAAAGTAAGTAGCCTCTACTAAATGAAAAAAGAGGAATGAAAGATGAGTCACCAGCTGTGGTTGCTCTTCACATATAATTGATAATATTGGGTCTTTTCCCACTGCTAAACTAAAGTAGTATCTGCCCATCTTTGATTAGGCAGCCAACACTGGTGGCTTAAAATTGGCTGCCTCCATTCCAATGTCTCTTCTGACTCCATTGTGTCTTTTCTGAGACATTGAAGAATAGTGTTGTCTTGGTTTATGAGCCTGCTAGCCATTTTAGCCAAGATCATTGGTTTGTCTTCTGGCACACTTGCTATGCTCTTTTCGTGCACTTCCAACCATCAGTGAGAGCACCCATTGCAGCAGGAATACTAAGAACCTGGCTTCATGATGCCTGGTTTAATCTGTCCCTCCAACCATGCCCTGTTTGGGTACATTGTTAGCTAATTTAGCACTGGCAGCTTGGATATGAAAAATGGTGAGTGCCAGAGAAATACAGTTAATACAAGTTTATTAATGAAATTCCAATAAATACAGCATTGGAGAGATTCCTCTCAGACCACCATGGTGAGCCAAAAGAATGGTAAGGAGAAAATGCTACTGCATCTTCTCACAAAGTGGTTGTCTTAATGCAGGGGTCTTTCAGACTTGGCCCTTTTATGACTTGTGGACTTCAACTCCCAGAATTCCTCAGCCAGCGTGCTGAGGAGTTGAAGTCCACAAGTCATAAAAGGGCCAAGTTTGAAGACCCTTGCCTTAATGAGATAGGACTTATGACCCCTATACCTCTCTCCATCACTTGGAATGCTCACCTTGGTCTGGGGAAGAGTAACCTGAAGGAAATTAAATGCCCTATTTACTTAAACGATACAATGAAAGAAAAGGAGAAAGAACCCGTAGGCATTGATATGGAATCCATATAGAAAGGTACATACGTAGTAGTGCAAACTGCTTGGTGGTGAGGCAGAAGCCCTGCAGGAGATGAAAGCAGATAACTATTAGCTAAAGTCAGAGTAGGGTGGGGGAAGCGCTTGTTAGTTTGTGGCTTGCCCTTGGCAAGCAAGTAGTAGAAATCAGCTTAGGAAGAGCAGCTTGTTTAAGCACCCTGCCTCCCTGGTGTTAATTGAAAAAGCAGGTCAATCATAGGACAGAGTATTTATTTATCGATTATATTTATTTGGGAAGAAAATAGCCTCAAAGAGGAGGAAAGGAGAGTATGCCACAGTTGCGGAGCCTGATAACTAACTAGCTGCTGAACAGCCACTTTCCTGCTTTAGAGGGGAAAATGATGAAACTGGCAAATAGCAGCAAAAGCCTAGTTCTCTATCTCTCTCAGAAAGATACATTTCAAAGCCACTGTTAAAGTCTATTTGCACAAAATGTCCCCTCTTCTTTTTTAGATAAATAGCGGAGGCCTGCTTTTCTCTCTTCTGCCTTTTTTGGAAGCCTGGAGTTAACTTGGTGTCAAAAACCAATGAGGTAGAGGATGACAAATATGAAAGAAACATAGGAAACAAATAGGTAATAAAGAAGGACAAACTCTCAAACACGGGTTGGAGCGTACTGGTCAAATACTGATCACCAGGCTTTGCCAATACATGGTGAATGATAACAGATTTTACACCCCTTGAGGCTGTCATGAGGTGGTGCTGGGTTAAGGAAGAAAATACTAGTTTTATGTTGATACATCTAATGACAATTTAAAAAATGTTTCACTGGTGTGCTGGAGATGAGGGAATAACAATCTTGCAAAGCCAAAGACAAGAATTAATGTTGAGAGTATTCCTTGTGCTATTATTAAGTAGAAGCAGAGATAGCCTATCTAGGGAAAAGAATTTTCTCTGTTCCTAGGAGTTACCTGTAGAATTTAGAACTTGATCTTCTCGAGTTCTAAATCTTAAAAGCTTTCTATAGGTAGAAAAGGTTTCCTGCTGCAATCAATTGGCTATGGGGTTATGTTCTTCATATATACATATTATATACTTTAATAACCTTTTTGCTATGGGGAATAAGGAAGAGACAATACATGCATCTATTCTGAAAATATGAACATTTTTAAAAAACTGATAACTCTATTTGGAATTGTTATACTGAATTGTCATTTTTTCCTGATCTGTATTTATTAATTTCTCTCAAGACTTTTTAAAGCTTTGAAGACAAAGGAAGCTATTAAACTGATTGTAACAAAAATTCTTAGCTGTCAAAAATAACTCTGTAACAAATTAGCCTGTATTTAAACGCTAAAAGTCTGTTTTCATGCTTTGATACAGTCAATAACTTGTAATAAACTAAGTACATCAAAAAGTAACTATGAACTGATGAGAAGATTCAGCTATTTATATTGATGGTTTTTTTTTGATACTTGAAAGAGAGGCAAGTTCTAGAAAAGATTTATAAATGTGGCTTTGAACAAACTTGGAGCCTCTGGCTCTGCACCTGGAAAGAATTTTATAAAATTTACAGCATTCCTACCAGAAAATATCACATAAATGAGAGAATAGAAGACACCTAATTTAATTATAAGTAGTCTTTATTTTGGACAAAATGTAGTGCTTATGAAGGAAGAAGGGTATTTTGGCAACATGTCCCGCATGCAGAATATTGTTCCCAAGAAAATGATATAATCCTTTAATTGCTACAATGTAATGGAATGGATTTCATGTGATATACGAAAATGTGCATTATTCTTTTTAGGATCAAAGCTATGACAGTGCTTACCCTTGTGCAGGGTAGGCAACCTTGGCTCTTTTATGACTCGTGGACTTCAACTCCCAGAATTCCTGAGCCAGCATGGCTCAGCTTGGAAACCTCTCCCTTTCCCCTCAGGATGGCTGGCTCAGGAATTCTGGGAGTTGAAGTCCACGAGTCATAAAAGAGCCAAGGTTGCCTACCCCTGCCCTTGTGCTTAACATGTGAACAATCCATCTAATGTTAAAAGTATATGTGGCTGAAACTAAAGTTACTATTTGTTCTTGGTGACTTTGCCTGCTTTTCTTAAGGCAACATTTTTGTAGTACTGATAGCTACCCTGATATCTTTTTGCAAGGATGTGGAATCTAGACCTACCAGTGACCTCCTTTGCTTATCCCCTTTCTTGTATAGAGGGAGAGTAGTAGAATTAATCCACTTTTGGGGAGTGATAAAAGAATTATCCATGGCAGTGAACAAGGGGGCTAGCACAGTGGCCCACCAAAGTGGATTTACTTTTGGTAATTTGTGACAATCATATCTTTGCTTGGGGTTTTAACATTTTTCATCTTCAACAGCCATTGATTGTCAACTTATCGGGCTAGAAATGTGTTACATCAAATTACTACAATGCAGGTTAGAGGCAATAATAATGGGATCTAACTCTTTCCACCCCCATCCTCAGAGGCATTATATATAAATGACATCATTGTCATTGTCAATCTAAATGTTACCCTCCAATTGAACCTAGCATGTCGTGGTTTCTTGCTTCTGGAAATATTGTCACTCAACCTAGAGAAAGCTGTAATAAAACTTAACCAGAGGATTTGGGATGTAGATCTATAAACTAACGGCCAAATCAGCCACCTGGTTTGCAATTATGGTGCAATTGCAGGTTGATTACTTTCCCTCTCCATAACATAATATTCTTTATGTTATGAATTTTTTTTTAACCATGGCTCAAATTGGTGTACTACCTATTATGGTGAGTATAGACAATTTAATTAGTTAATGAAATGCATATGCTGCTCATATCTCCGATAAGGCAGGGGTCCCCAACTGTCAGTCTGTAGACCGGCACCGGGCCATGGCATGCCAGAAACCGGACTGCACAAATAAGCAAAACCCCATCAAGCAGGCAGAACACAAAACCATGCCCCCTCCAGTCTGTGGAAAACATTTCCACAGAACTGGTACTGGGTGCCCAAAAGGTTGGGGGCTACTTCTTTCGTAGCAGGATTCCATACAGACCATATCCTGTATATCAGAGCTCCTCAACCTTTCCGGCTTTGTGGACTGGTGGGGAGGGGAAGAGGGGATGGTTTTGTGTGAGCAGCCGGTAAGTGTGTGCGCAGCTCCATTTGCATGAGTGGTGAGCCTGCTGCTCATGCAAAGGGGGATGCACACGGTCGCCAGGTGCTTCCATGACCTGGTTCCAAACTGCTCATGGCCCAGTACTATAAAATATTCTTACTTGAATTTCTACTATCTGAATGAAACTCTGATGAGCCATATTTATACAAGGCCCAGAGGCAATTTGGCAGGGAGCTTTGGTGCTGACCTCACATGGACACTGCCCTGTTTGCTATTTGTGACCCAGGATCTCTGTGAACTTTTGGATGAGCTGATTCTGCATTTCTTCTCTTACGTGCACTTGGAATTTTTTAGTAGATTTCACAGTAACTTTATTAGAGAAGGCAATCTTAATCTTTCTGGTTAGTTTCACATTTTTTGTTAAAATAAGATGCCCGGCCTGATTTTTACTCTGTGAGTCATGTGTTGCACTGAATTCTTGCCTCTCTTCTCCTTCCAGCACATTATTATTTTCTTCCCCAAGCACACATATACAGCCCTACGCCATACTGTACATCCATGGTTCTAGCTATTGGGAACAGTGCCTGGCTGAAAAGCTATGGTGTCATTCTATTGTCATACCTTTCCATGGAAATTTATATGCAAAAGACTTATGCCTTTCATGACCAGCTTGAACTTTTTGGTGAATGGTCAGAAGTGCTCAGAGTACAGAAGTCATAGAGGAAAGAGAGTCATTTATTTTTCTCCCATCTGTGTTGAGTATTGGTGAGGGACTTTTATTATTAGGGGAGCTAGGCAGGGCTAATTGTTGATTTTTATATTCCTCTTTTGGTCAGGTAGAAGGTGTTCAGGGATGGCCTGTCTTCACTGCTCTGAGGTTGGCAGGAGTGAAGATGATCACATGGTTGAATCCAAATGGTTTGAAGGGATTGTGAAATCAAAGCAGTGTGATCTGGAAGTGACCTTAGCTGTCTGTGTAAATTAACTGCTGCTATAGTCAACTTATACGTCACAACTAAGTAAGGAAGCTGGCAAACTCTCTTGCTCAGGAAAACAGCTTTCTCATGTTTAGGAAAAGTAAAAGTTGGTATTTGGCAACCTTTCCAAACCTGTTTCTCCAGCTTGTTGGATTCCTGCCTTCCTGTAGCATGAGGGGAGCTGTGCTTCAACATATCTGAAGGTAATCTTGAGGAAGTATGATGTAGCTTATGATATAGAAATATGGGAAGTATAAATAGCTCCTTGTTTTGGTTAATGCTTCCTTGCCTTGCAAATAAACACCAAATACATCTCTTCGATATGTTGGCTTTCTAATATAAATTTCAGTATAACACAAGTATGTTTTAGATAAATTTTAAATGACATCTGTAAAATGAGAATTTCTCTCCTTCTGTCTCTTTTTGTGAAAAACATGTAAGGTCAAAATGATAAGCTTGCATCAGCCCCAATGGGCATAGTATATAGCTTGGGCCTATCAGCCTGTGAAAGAGCTTCTTCCTCAGAATTATATGCAAGGATGAATTTCTGGGCTATTTTACACCACAACTAAATTATATTTCTACTTTAGCTTAGTCCTGGGATTTGGACATGGCCCTTAATTGTTTCTAGGTCATCATAATTTCATATTACTCTAATGACAAGAACTGCTAAATAGCTCTGTCACCTTATTGACCATCTAAAGTGCTTAAGATTGTGAAGTGGACCAATATATTTGGATTCGTCTAGACCAACGTTTTAAATTGCACTTCAAAAGGACTATTGAGAAGTTGAGCCTTGATTTATAACATTTATTTTCTAAAGTAGCAACCGCAGAAATAATCATAGCACTGAAGCCAGCAGTAGTATTTTGAAAAACTAGGGGCTAATGTTTAAGGTTATATATGGCCTATGTATGGAGAGATATGTTCCTGCAGTGATATATTTTTATTGCTAGCTTCTGTTTTTATTAAGGGTAATGAAAACCTTGTGTCTGGGCCTGTGAACAAAAGTAATGTGACCTTCCTCATAACCCACCTGTTGTGCTTTCACAATTGATAATAGTAACCTCATGTTAGGGTGATCTTACGAGACTAACACTGAACACAGCAGAAAATAAGATTTGCCTTTATTTTGTTTAAAAATCTGGAACTGTATTTGCTTTCTACTTGGAATGAAAGGAATGGAAAGGAACATATCAAAGAAAAGAACTGTAAATGAAAGCAAATATTAATCTAAGAGTTCAGTTTCCCCTATTTAGGTAAACCCTTCTTTCTGTAGCTTTTCCTTATGGCGGAGAAGATTGTAGATTCTTAATGGGCAGTTCAAAGCTGCCTTGTTGGTGTTTCCATATTCAGTTCTTTTAGATATCTCTGTGTTGCTCCCTGCATGGCTTCACCAATAAAGCAAAATGTTAAAAAGGGATGAGAGTAAGCACTTCTGAAAAACAGAAATGTCAGTTTTATTAAATAGAACATAAAAGTGTACCAGGGGTACCATCAAGGTAGGGCCTCAGCCTCAGGTTTCATGTCATTTTTAAAATTTTTAAATACATTTCTTTCCTGGAACAGAACGGTAGGGGAGAAGGGGACAGAGCAGGAGCACAGAAATTGTCCATGGAAGATGAGGTCTTGGAGTCTGGAGTGAATATTTTACAAGCTGCTGCTAAAGCCATTAGGTCAGGACAAGATTCTCTTAAGCTGCTTGGTAATAATTGAGCTGGCATGGAGATAGGAGAGGAGAAGGTACAGAGCAGATATGTCCTAAGTGACAGAAAACTATCTTCCTTTGTAGATCGGGATTGGGTCAGAGATATTTACAGGATTTGTACCAAATGTCAAGTTAAAAAAGAAAATACATGATCTGACGTTCTTTTATGGACGACCAAAGGCAAGAATATCCAATATGTTCTTTTTCAATAAGGAACAGAAACATGAGTACGAGGATCGTGTGAAATGGACTCATCTAGACTTCTTTTAAGTGATATTTTAATCTTATCTTAATTATATTACACTAAATTATACAGTTAGTCCTCAACTTAAAACAGTTTGTTTAGTGATGATTCAAAGTTACGCCACTGAAAAAAGTGACTTATGACACCTGGCAACTGACTCATATTTACGGTGGTTGCAGTGTCCCGGGGTCACGTGATCACCTTTTGTGACCTTCCGACAAGCACTTAACAACCGTGTTTCCAACTTAACAACAGCAGTGAGTCACTCAGCAATGGTAGCAAGAAAGATCATAAAGAGTGGGGCAAAACTCACTTTACAACTACCTCACTTAGCAATATAAATTTTGGGCTCAGTTGTGGTGTAAGTTGAGGATACCTGTATTCCAACCTGATACCATTAAATTGTAATAAATATAATTAATATTAAATTATTAATCCAATTTATATTGTTAATGCCTAATATTTTTCTGTGCTTCTGTTGTTGCCTGGAGAATTCTGAGAATTGTACTTTCAACACTTCCGGATCACACCAAGTTGATGGAGGCTGGCATAGAGAATATCTCTCCCTATGACAGATGTATACACATATGTACGCTCTCTGTCTCTAACCTATTGAAACTAATAGGGGAAGAAAGTCACAGTCAACAATTCTTAATCTTTTCAGTAGATCTAAGATCTAGTTAAGACATGGTTGCTTCATATAGACATAGCTTAAATATATAATTATGTTCATAGAATAAGATATTTAAAGCTGCTTTATTTGGTCATCAGACCATGAAGACTTTTCTATTTGGAAGCCTTATCCATGTAATAGTTTGTGAAGCAAAAAAAGTAGGCAATGATCCATAAAATAAGAGGGATTTTTACAATACTTTTCAGCGAGAATTATGGCTCAGGAGTTGAACAATCCTTTTCGGAATCAGCTTGTATGAAAATATGTATTTGCCCTGATTGTAGTATAGCATAATCAGTTACATATTACACTGTATTCCTCAGTTGTAAGGATTTTTTTGTTATTATTGCTCATGTACAAAAATGGTGAAACCATAATGGTAAGCATCATATAGATATGCCGTCCAGTGACTCTTCCTGTTCCAAAGAATTGGGCTGCTCATTTAATTCAGAACAACTTGTTTTGAAAATATATAGAAGCATTCAGATAATAAGAGAAGAAAAGCAGTTACCTTACAGATTGGGCCTAATTCCAACTTTCATTTCTGAGAAAACAAGTACAATAGTACTGTATATATCAGAATGCTTCAGCTTGAAAAGTTTATTTCTATTTTTATGGACATGAGAATGTGCAAATATCTGGCAAACCATGATTACTTGTGCAGTTAAATTTTTAACTAGCCATGATATTAAACTTGGGAAGTTCTGGATTCTGATATTAAAATTCAGAAAAGTATACATTGTAATTAAAGTAGGATGTTTAAAAATAAGCCAAAATCAGAAACAACAATCTGATCTTAATCTGTGCATTTGAATTTTCCTTTCCTTTTTAAAAAAATGTTACATGCACACACACACACACACAAACCTTGAATTAAGAAATGGTGGATCATTTTTAAAATAATGATAAAACTTTGGAGTGAGAAAAATTCAAAATAAAATTGTCCGGAACTGATATTGGTATCATCTCTCAATATTTAAAATAATATTTAAATATTTAAAATGGTTGAATATTTAAAAAGTTTGCTTAAAAATGAAGTTGTTAAAAATTATGGACAACTTTAGTTTTTGAGAGTCATAATTTTGCTATTAATGAAAATGACAGATGCAGGTGATGACCAAACAATGAAAAGAATAATTTATTCGTACATAATATAGGGTTTGAATGTAAAAAATATTTTGGATATGTTGCAGCGCTCCTGGAAATGGCTCATATTTGAGAGGAACATATTAGGTGTAGCATATTATTAGTAATTGTTTGGGGAGTGCTTCCCTGTAACTTCTCTAAGAGTTGAATACTGTTGAATATTCTGAGTTGAATACTCAGATGAACAGTATTCCTCATTGTATGGCTCTTGCTATGGGTGATTCTCTGTATGTGACTTTGACTCTGCATCTTCTGTCAATAGCCAGAATTTGATGTCAAAAATTTCATACCGCAACTTTTCAAAGCAGGAGGCTTCTCTCACATGGTATTTGTGACTGAAAGAAACACATTAAGTTATAGAAATACAATATGTTCTTATTTAGGAGACCTAAACGTTATCTCAAGGGTTCTTCAGGATAAGAAAGCTTTTTAAAACTGTTTTAGAGTAAAGGATATCGTTTATAGGCATTTATTTGTGTGTGTAGCTTTGAGTTAGTTTTGACTCCTGGTTACCACCTGGACAAGTCTGCATTTTTGTAGGCAACATTTTCAGAAGCAGTTAAGCATTGCTTTGTTCCTAGGGCTGAGAAAGCATAGATTAGTTTCTAAGGTAACCCACTAACGTCCATGCTTAAAGTGGATTTAGAAGTCACAGTATCTTTAACTACTATACTGTACTAAACTGCCTCTCCAAATAGTCACTTTCTAAAAGGTAAATGGTGACCACCCCTCCTTTGTAGCTCCGCAGAGGTTCCTTTCCTTTCCTTTCCTTTCCTTTCCTTTCCTTTCCTTTCCTTTCCTTTCCTTTCCTTTCCTTTCCTTTCCTTTCCTTTCCTTTCCTTTCCTTTCCTTTCCTTTCCTTTCCTTTCCTTTCCTTTCCTTTCCTTTCCTTTCCTTTCCTTTCCTTCCCTTCCCTTCCCTTCCCTTCCCTTCCCTTCCCTTCCCTTCCCTTCCCGCTATATTTTGGGGCAACTGAAATGCAAGAGGTATGTGTGTGTGTGTGAGGGAGAGAGAGAGAGAGAGAGAGAGAGAGAGAGAGAGAGAGAGAGAGAGAGAGAGAGAGAGAGAGAGAGAGAGAGAGAGAGAGAGAGAGACATGTAAAGTATACAGGAAATTGGCCTTCATGGCTCATTTTATAATCTCTGCCCTTCAAAAAGCCAGGTTTTGATTTTCAAGTCAAAAGAAGCTACATCTGTCCTTAGACATGAACAACAAAACAGTTTATAACTGAAACAGCTTGTTGTAACCTGTTCAATTGATTCTATCTTAGTCTAATTTACCATTTGATTGACTTAAAGTTCTGGATTATAGGAAAATATTCACACTTTTTTCAGTTAACAATATGATAATTGCCTATATATATATATAACACTGTACATGGCACATACAATTATGTCTATGTTATTTTTTACTTTAGTCTTTAATATTTTTTACTAATGATATTGATTTCAACTTGATATTTATTTCTACCGTGTTTAATCCAGTGGGCATTTAATTTTTAAATAACAGTATGAATTCTGTGAATTTTATTGCTGTAAACTAATTTACATTAACAAATGGTATCAATAATTTATAAGGGCTATAAAATCACATAAGCTGTTACATGAAAGGAAAAAATTGGAATTTCCTAAGAGAAAATTCAACCTTCTAATATGCTTCTGTATCCTTCAATATTTTGAAAATGAAAATAGAAATATATTCAACAGCATTATTTCTAGATGTTTTGCTCATTTCTCTTTCTTTCCTTATGTCTTCCTTTCTAACTATTCTCTGCGCCTTACTGTATAATATCATGTAGTTATCTACTCTGTAACATATATTGACTTACCATATTCAGTTACAATTCAGAAGTACATAAACATCTGCAGTATTTCAAGCTAGCATATGAAATTCTGTTTCTCATGCGGAGCTTGATTTTAGACAACACCCATCTGTTCTACCCAGTGTCCAAGAATGATGAGAATTATAATCCAGTGATATTTATAAACCACAGATTATCCCTATGTACTAGAGACTGGAGAGGGAGCCAAACCTGGAGCATTAGAATTTTAATAAAATATACTGGAAAGGGACAGAAATGTATGAGAGATGAGGGACAGGAAGTAGGAAGTAGACTAATGAATACGACACTGGATATAATACTTTTTAAATGACATAATAATAATAATAATAATAATAATAATAATAATAATGATGATGATGATGATGATGATGATGATGATGATGTCCGTGCTAGATGTTGGAGTTCCTGGATATCTGGTGAAAAATGGGTTACAGGATTCAGGACTGTTGGCTGAGCAACCAGGGCCAGCAGCTGCAGAACTACTGGAAGAAAAGGTGTTTACCTGTCACAAATATACAGTGATTGAAAACAAAGAAATAATGATCTGTTATTACAGATCCAGTCCAACAAGAAGAGGATATCTAAAATGAATGCGCCAGTTCTGGAAAGAACAACACCCAGAATCAGAAATAACAGAACAGAGACTAGCAAATCAACACCGATTTATAATACGAAATAAAGTATTCACAGAAACAGAATTGGATTAACTGCGAAGGTTTACCCAGGGCAAAGAAATCAAAGCCTTGCATTACATTCAGAATATAGAGGCAAACCAGGGGGAGTTGTCAGTAAAGGAATCCAGCAGAGATATACAACTTTTCTCATTTGGAAACCAGGCACCTCTTCCTTAGGAAGAACAAAACCCTCTAATTAAAGAAATAAAAGAATTGAAACAAAGAATAATTGAGCATCTAGAATAGCACAAAAACAACAGAATAAGGCTGCCTGCATTGAAGCTTGTTCCAAAGAAACAGCTAGCACAAGCATTAAAAGATGCAAATACTGCAATATCAAGTATAAGCACCAATTCACTGCAAGAAACAAACCAACTAATATACAGCACAGCTACAGTTATAACTGAATACCTAGGATGCAAAATCAACAAGAAGAAAAACAAACAGTGCACCACAAAAATGGAAGGTTAGACTAGAAAATAAGATCAGCAAGTTAAGATCAGATGCAAGCAAGCTAGAACAGATGAAAGAAAAGAAGCTGAAGAACAAGAAGACCAAAGAATACCTAATCAAGAAATACCACTTAGAAACAAGGAAGATCAAGGAAGCACTGGAAATAATAAAGCAGCAAATAACAGCTATAGCCAGGAAAATCAGTAAATATGAAGCTTGAATTGCAAATTATAGGCAGAACCTCCAATTTCTTTTTTTTAATTTTTTTTTGCTTTATTGATTTTTAAAAACATAAGTCACATAATAATTGTTTAACAGTGTGTTTGCTAGGTTTACATTTATAAAAAGAAATAATTAAAAATTTGTTTCTATAATCCATAATCCACATATTCAAACAAATGTTTCTGTTTTCAATATTCTCTCTGGTAGGTCCCATCGTCTATATTCTTAGTTTTCACTTTAATATTTTCCCTTTGACCTGTATATTTCTTAATAAGTTTTGCTAAATCTGAAAGTTGTTCCATATATTTGTTTTTTTCCAACCAATTATACAATCCAATCAGAAATGTTTCTACCAATCCATCAATGGAAAAACTGCAATGAATCATTCAGTACCTGACAAGGAAGAAACAGTGCAGTTCTGGAAACAGATATGGGATAACCCAAAGAAATACAACAAGGATGCGGCTTGGTTAAAAAAGATGGATGCAAATAAAACAGAAGGTGAAATGAAAAAACTAGCAATAACAACAAAAATGGTAGAAAAAAGAGCAAGGAAGATCAAAAATTGGTCAGCACCAGGTGAAGATGAACTGCATGGGTTTTGTTTGAAACATCTGTTATATACCTGCTCGTTGCCAAGCAGTTCAACAATATACTACAAGGAGGAGAAATTGAAAAGTGGCTAACAACTGGGAAAACCTAACTAATAATGAAAAATCCAGCAAAAGGGGCAACACCAGGCAACTATCGGCCAATTACCTGCTTACCAACAACTTTCAAATTGCTAACTGGTATAGCTGATGCAGTACAACAGCATCTAGTTGAAAGCAATCTCTTTTCACCCGAGGAGAAAGGAAACCGCCCCAATAGCAGAGGAACAAAAGATCAACTCCTAATAGACAAAATGATCTTGGAAAACTGCAAGAAAAGGAAGACCAACCTGAATTTGGCATGGATTGACTACAAAAAGGCATTTGACTCTCTGCCACATGACTGGATAATCAAGTGCCTAGAAATAACAGGAGTCAGTAGAAACATCAGAAAAAATGTGCATAGATCAATGGCACAGTGGAAGACACAGTTGCAGGTCAATGGTGAGAGACTGGGAGAGGTTAATATCGAGAGGAATATTTCAAGGAGATTCATTATCACCACTACTATTTGTTATTGCACTGTTTCCTCTGTCAACAATACTGAATAACTCAGGACATGGCTGTCAAATATCAAAAACATCTGCCAGACTATCCCACCTCCTTTACATGGATGATCTGAAGCTGTATGGAAAAACATCATCTGAAATAGAATTGCTGCTGAACACTGTCCATATATATAGCCAAGATATTGCAATGGAGTTTGGCTTGGACAAATGTGCCACACTTACTATCAAACAAGGAAAAATAGTGAAAACTGAAGGAATAAAGATGCCCCATGAAAATAACATTAAGAGTCTGGATGAGGAAGATTACTACAAATACTTGGGTATCCTTCAAGCTGACAACATCAAATACACTGAAGTCAAGAAAAACATTAGAGGTGAATACATCAAGAGAGTGAAGAAGATCTTAAAGTCCAAACTCAATGGAGGAAATAACATGAAGGCAATCAACACATGGGCAATTCCACTTATTAGATACACAGCTGGAATAGTGGACTGGACTCAAGCAGAACTAAAAGCAATGGATAGGAAGACCAGAAAAATAATGACAATGAATCATGCCCTTCATCCATGCAGTGATATTGACAGACTCTACCTATCAAGGCAAATAGGTGGGCGTGGAATGCTGCAAGTACATCAGATGGCTGAAGAAGAAAAAATGGCTTTGGAAGAATATCTGAAGGACAATGATGAAGATGCACTGAAATTCGTATATCAGGAAGGCTTACATACTACTGGAGAGGCCAAACTGGCCTACAAGAGAGACCAAATGAAGAACAGAACAGAGGCATGGAAAGATAAAGCACTACATGGCCAGTACATTAAAAAAATAGCCGGGAAAGCAGATAATAACAATACCTGGCAATGGCTAAGAGCAGGAAAATTGAAGAAAGAGACTGAGGGACTAATTCTGGTTGCGCAAAACCATGCCTTAAGGACAAATGCATACCAAGTCAAAATTGAGAAGACAGCAACAGACAGTAAGTGCTGCTGATGCAAAGAAACTAAAGAAACAGTGGACCACCTGGTAAGCTGCTTCAAGAAGATCGCACAGACTGACTACAAGCAGCGGCATGACAAAGTAGCAATGATTGTGTATTGGAAGATCTGCATGAAATATTATTTGCCTGTAAGCAAGAACTGGTGAGATCATAAAATAGAGAAAGTCATAGAAAATGATAAAATTAAACTGCTTTGGGACTTCAGAATTCAAACAGACAAGCACCTGCAGCATAATACCCTGGACTTAACAATTGTCGATAAGAAAGACAAGAAAGTCTGGATAGTGGATGTGGCAGAATAGATGAGAAAGAACTGGAGAAGATAACAAAATACAAAGACGAATGAATGAATCGAATAAACCTTTATTGTCAAAGTACAACCATGTATACATTGAGATTGACCTACAAATAGATATAGAAAGACTGTGGCAAAAGCAAGCAAGGGTAGTACCAATAGTAATAGGCACCTTGGATGTAATCCCAAAACAACTGGAGCACCACTTGAACACCATTGGCATTGGCAAATTTGCCATTAGTCAATTGCAAAAGGCGGCCTTACTAGGAACTGCTTCCATCGTGCGACGATATCTGTAATACCATCAAACATCCATATCTGCCTATCCCAGGTCCTTGGTAAGGACTCGATAGGTAGACAAAAATGCCAAATCCAGTCTGAATAACAACAACAACAACAACAACAACAACAACAACAACAACAACAATAATAATAATAATAATAATAATAATAATTGTAAGGGACCTTGGAGGTCTTCTAGTGCAACCCTCTGTTTAGGCAGGAAACCCTATACCATTTCAGACAAATGGTTGTCCAGTATCTTCTTAAAAACGTCCAGTGTTGGAGTATTCACAACTTCTGGAGACAGGTTGTTCCAATTATTAATTGTTCTAACTGTCAGGAATTTTCTCCTTAGTTGGTTGCTTCTCTCTTTGATTAGTTTCCATCCATTGCTTCTTGTCCTGCTTTCAGGCGCTTTGGAGAATAGCTTTGTGGCAACCCCTGAGATATTGTAATACTGCTATCATGTCACCCCTTCTCTTCATTAAACTAGACATACCCAATTCCAGAAACCGTTCTTTATACGTTTTAGTCTCCAGTCCCCTAATCATCTTTGTTGCTCTTCTCTGTACTCTTTCTAGGGTCTCAACATCTTTTTTACATACTGGATGCGTACTTTTACATACTGGATGCAGTATTCCAAGTGGAATATCAAAAGGTTAAGTAGACTGTCAGCTTAATCTTCTTTCCAGGATAACTTTTCCCCCCTCCATAAAAATGCAACTGCATGGCTATAAGCCATTTTTTAAAATCAATATACAGTACAGTAACTTACAGTTACCTCAATACCTCTTTTGCATTTTTTTCAGATTGCACTTTCCAAATTTCTTAGTCTTTTCCAAAGACTGTTTTCAATCCTTGGGTAGTTCTATAAAACACTTCGGCACAACAGTCTTATGTGGCTTTCTAAATTAATTTTCATTCACTATGGTTTGTATATATATTTTAATATTATTTATATGCATACAAATTATGACAATGCTGGATAAGCAATGTGTTAAACTTATTATTTAAGATAATAAGAACAACATTCAGACCTGTGCAGAAAATCCTCTTTGCAGCATATGATACTTGAAGGTGCTTTTGAAGATGGTTGAATAGTGCATTGGATATTTTATTGACAGAATTCTGAATGGGTCAGTTTATTTCAGCATGAACTGCCTTGTTGATTCATAGTCTAAGCTGAAATGCATGTGCTTGTTTATAACTTGGTGACTAATAAAAGCACTTATTCCTGAGTTAAGTCAGCAAGATACTAACATGCTGTGTTCATTTTCCCCCCAGCCTCCTTTCTGCATCTAAGTTGAGATTGATACCAGCCCTCTCTGCTTATACCTCACCAGTTATGAAATTTTCTCCTGCAATTAACTTTTTAATGATTGTCATGAATCTTGGTTCTCTGGCAATTTTTACCTGTTACTTCCCATCATCAACGGAGTACATTTAGAGCAAAAGCCCATTTGAATTTACTGCTCAAACTAAAGAACTATAGTTACCCAGGGTCCCTAGCCCCATTAATTAAGGTCTATAAGGCTAAGGTTACCACTATGCTCTTGTATGGAGCAGAAATTTGGGGTCTTTCTTAACCACAGTCCTACAACAAACACAGTCCCAGCATTTGAGATGTGTTTTGGGTATAGATCCAAGAACATCTGCTGTAGCATTTAGTTATCTGAATTGGGAATCCATACAATTCATGCATTATCCAAAATTAGAGCATATAACTACTGGTGCAAAGTTAATGAAATGGAGACTGATAGACCCTCCCAGGTTATGTCTACTAGAGCAAATAAAACTACAATCACAAATCTCCTGGATCACCAAAATAAAAAAATTTGGTAAGAAGCTATGGCCTTCCTGTCTCTTGTGTAACAGGAGAACAACTCAAAAAAAAAAAGAGTTGCCCAAAGAATTAAGAATATAGAAGCACAAACTGATATAGCTATCCTTGGTAAGGTGGGTAACTTGAAATGGCTGAGTAAATACAAATGTACTTTTCAAGTAGACAGTTATTTGAAGTTACAAGTGCCAAAACATTTTAGGGAGATATTTACGTGAGTGAGATTTGAACAGCTTGACACAATGGTCAGATATGGGAGATTTCATGCTATACCATACAATGAGCATCTCTGCATTTGCGGAGCGGCAGAGGTAAAAGACCTGGCTCACATCCTATTTGATTGTTGCCTGTATAAGAGGGTGAGGGACAGGTGTCTTGGTCTATATACCAAACAAATGACCCATTGGGATCCCCATATCAAAACAACTTACCTTATGTCTGGCCAGAACTTGAAAATAACATAGCACAGTACTTAAACAAAACGGTTCGGTTGAATCTGCATATGTGGGACTGATTGGGGTAGATTGCAAGGGCAACTCCAAAATATAATTTTATCATATTTTATCTATATCTTAAATTATTGTACACTATTACAATTTCATTTTAGATTGTATTTTATTCCCATTTCATTTTAAATCATATTTTATTCTAATTCCATTTTAAATTGTATTTTATCAAATTCCATTTTAATTTGCTTTTATCAAATTTTAGTAATAATTTGTTGCTGGAACTTTGCACTTTGATATGGCCCAAAGGCTAATAAATAAAGACTTATTATTATTACCTGTTACTTGTTAATGCTTCTGCATTGGTCTTTTTAATTATTGCAAATGATCCTAGAGTTACACAGGAATGCAGTTTAGTTGTTTTGAGGAAGCTGTCAAGGGTTAAGTGAAATGCTCTTTGAGTGACATCTGCAAGTCCAGCCCTTGAAGTAATCAAAGGTGGATTGCCCTTATATATGCAAGGGTGGAGATTACTGTAGGTAACACTATAAAGCTCAGTATTTCTTTCTGTATTTGAAACAGTAGTGGTGGCCTTTAATTGTCTCAGCTCTCATAAATTATATGTTGTTATGATGTTGGAAATCTTTTCACATCATAAACTTTTAATGCTGATTACAAAAATAGACCATGTGCTTGTCACTATTGTCCATGGATGTTATTCCCTTAGGCGAGATGGTTAACGTCTGTTGCCAAAATAAACAAATATCCAACTTGTCTATTTGTCTGTTGTCCAAAATAGCCAAAATAGCCAATTGTGGTGAGAATGTCACAGGGTAGATGGCCAGAATAAAATGCATGATAGTCGTGGGGTGCTTGGTCCCTGGTGCTCAAAAGGTTGGGGACCTCTGAATTAGACGAACAGACAGATGTAAATTGTTCACCAGCACGCAGAAGGAAATTAATGTTTCCATGCTACGACACACCCCCTAAATATGCCACTTTCCCCAAAATGAGCATTAGAAAACTACCATCTTCAAGTGCTATCATGCATCACAAAAGTGTTTTCTGAAGGAACAAATGTATTGAGGCACAAAACCATTTTCATCAACTGTAACACTTGCAACATTTTCCCATTGACAGAGAGGATAAGGGAATATTTTAGGTACTGTAAAAGGACAAGTTTTAAATCTTTATACCTAAAAACAAATGTAGTATATTCTTGATTAGCATTTGTCTTATGTTCAGGCTAGCATTTCCAAATATGTGACTGGGGAGGGTATATTTTACATATTGGCTGAAAGTTGGCTGTCTTGCTGATCCAAATTTTTGATTAAAAAACTTAGTGTCCACATTTAGGTGTCAAAAGGTTGCTTCTAGCAAGTGGACATGATAATTGACTCCACTGATAATAACTGTGTGAATAACAGAATAACAGAGTTGGAAGGGACCTTGGGGGTCTTCTAGTCTAACCCCCTACTCAAGCAGGAGACCCTATACCATTTCAGAAAAATGGTTGTCCAATCTCTTCTTAAAAACCTCCAGTGTTGGAGCATCCACAACACCTGGAGGCAAGCCATTCCACTGATTAATTATTTTAACTGTCAGGAAATTTCTTCTTAGTTCTAGGTTGGTTCTCTCCTTCTTCTTAGTTCTAGGTCGGTTCTCTCACCTAATTTCCACCCATTGCTTCTTGTTCTGCCTTCAAGTGCTTTGGAGAATAGGTTGACCTTCTCTTCTTTGCTGTCATGTCATCCCTAGTCCTTCTTTTCATCAAACTAGACATACCCAGTTCCTGAAATTGTTCTTCATGTTTTAGCCTCCACTCCCCTAATCATCTTTGCTACTCATATGAATGACTGCTGTGGAGTATTAGTTTATTTACCAGGGGGGAAAAACCCTTCATGTAGCTTCTGATCAGCCTTTTCCTCAGTTATGACTGGCAGCAAACTGCTTCTTCAACATACTCTTGTTTTTCTTCTCCAGCTCCCTTCAAGAGGAGTTTGGATTTTTGTGCCAGGTTGTTCACTATTCCCCCCCCCCCCCAAGTGGGATAATGAGCGAAAGCTGGGTTCCTTCCTGCAATACAGTTATATTCCCACTTGTATGTCTCTGTGCCTTGATTCATTCTTATTAGGTGTTTCTTAAAAATGACATCTGGGAAATGAGTAAGAATGGTCTTTCAGCAGTCAATAACATAGGACAGTGGGTAGTCCACAGTTTTCTCCCCTGTAGTGTTCAACAGCTCATCCAAATGGGAAAATAGTGTTTTTTTAAAAAATGATGTTGGTCCTTAATTTTTAATGTGATATGACTGGTGATCTTCTATATTAAAACCGAACCAAACAAAACAAAACCTCACACTGTTCTTTTCTAAAGAAATGTATTGTCCAAAGATTTGAAAACATAGTTCCACAAGAAATACTATTATTTTATGCAATTATTTTTAATATTCTGATGTTTTTATTCAGTAACATGTCTATGCATGTTGGGTGTGTCTTTACCACACTTGTTATATTTTCTTTCAAACTCATGCAGGCTTCCTTGTTTTTAGTTATGTATCTGTCAGCCTTTTTGCATTAGACTTTGATGAAGTCTTTGCATATGCCACATTTATAAATAACTATGTGTTAACGCAACAGTGGGGTTTTGTCCTGGAGTGTGTCCTTCTACATAGGCATGTAGTGGATCTACCCACTTGGTTATCTCAAGTGGCAAACCCTAAACCATCCACAGAATCCATCATGTTGGACGCTCCCACCACCCTTTTGGGAGTCTGTTTTGTCACTGCCATTGTTTCCTTCTTATAGGAATGAAATTCCTCTCTGGTGCTTGATTCAGGAAGAGGAGAGTGTTGCAGCTACTAAAGTGGCCAGATTGTGGTAAGATGACTTTTCTGCTGACTTCAGAAGTTATAAATTGCTTATAGTGTAGATTAAGGTTAAAAAAGCTAGTTGAATGTTGAAGACAATGGGAGAAAAGAAAAGAACAGTATCATGAATTCTGCAGGGTGAATTACTGTTTATATTCCATATAGGATTATATATCCATACATCTATTGGTACAATGCAGATAAAACAAAATAGGAGTAAGAATATATTGACAAATATTTTAATTCACATATAGCTCAACTTTTTTTTTAGATGGCCAAGCTCTTCTAATTCTCCAACTCTTTTCTGGGTGGGGATATTTTTCTTATCTTGTAGAGGCCAGACTGAGAAGAGTTAATGACCGAAGAACAAAGGCCAAGTGGAGCTGGCCCATTCCTTTTCTAAAAGCTTCTGAGTGTAGACAGGTGACCTGGACAAAGATATGTGTCACAAAGGGAAAAAGGGCTGAAGCCTGTTTAAGACTCTTTTAAAGAGTCTTTGAAGTCCACAAGTCATAAAAGGGCCAAGTTTGAAGACCCCTGAATTAGATAATGTTCAGAAGCCACTCAGTTCAGATGCCTCTCTAATTGTACAAAGTAACAATTTATACAATTTGTTGTACCTTAATGAAAAAATGGAAAAGTGCAGGTGGGAGACCGGCAAGATTCTGTTATAACAGCTATTTCTCATTTAACAACCATAATTGGGACCGGCAACTTGGTTGCTAAGCAAAATGATGGCTAAATATACTTGGGTTATTTCAGCTTTCCTTTGGTTTGTGGACCTGCTGAAGTTATAGATGGGAGGGCTGATCATAAGTTACTTTTTCATCACCATTGTAACTATGAATAATTGCTAAAGGATGCAGCCACTCAATGAAGACTACCTGCATGACCAATCTCAGTAAAAGTAATTTTAGTCTTTCTGTTGAGTTGATTTCCTGATCTGGTCTACCTGGTTGGTCTGATAATGGGAGAGAGATGCACAACTTGTTTTTTAGGACTAGTTGATCAGAGTTTAAGTTTCCCAGCCTTTGCTGGTCTCTGCCCATAATCTAAGTGATAACTTTGATTGAGTTACTCTTTCAGATATGAACCTGGATATGTCTATGATGTCACCCTATTTAAAAACTATTGAAAGGTCTGGGAAGTTATTTTCCTGATACTAAAAAGACAAAAGAGATACAAGATGAGTCTCATTGAAGGAGATTTTATAATACGAGTTCCATCCATTAAGAAAGCTATAAAGAAACAGGACTCATCCCAAGAGATTCATATCTGAAATGTTTAAAATAAAACTATTAATTTTACAGGTAATCCTTTTAGACACTTTTCCCCCCATTGGTATGAAAAATTAGGCACCTGAAATACCTAGCACAAGAGGAATTAATTTGGGCAGCACTAGCTGTAGTTATACTCAGTGGGCATTTAGGTATTCTTACTTATTAGCTTGTTAATTCTGGCTTTATATGTGTTGTCATTAAGTTGCCGCTAAATGTCTGAATTCAATGTCTTCTCAAGACATCCCACCACCAGCAAGCAGTCTTTGACCTCCTTGCTTATGATAGCTGCACATCGATAACTTGTGAAATCAGATTAATTCCCTGTCTTTTCTTCCTTTCCTTCCACATGTGGGTAGTAGAAATGATAAGGTTTATAACTTAAAGGATGTAACTTTTTTTCTTTGAAATGGTAATTAAATAGACTTGCCGTGTGAAACACTCTTCAAAAACCCTGCAAGCTGCTTCTTTATTTTTCAACATTTCTGGCATCTTTGACTGTACTTGGTATTTGAAACTTAATAATAAAAAAGTCATATAGGCTCTGATGATTCCACTGATTCTTGTCTGTGGTTTTTACAATCTGTCTGTGTGTCTGTCTGTCTGTCTGTCTCTGTGTGTGTGTGTGTGTGTCTGCCTGCCTGCCTGCCTGCCTACCTACCTACCTACCTACCTACCTACCTACCTACCTACCTATCTATCTATCTATCTATCTATCTATCTATCTATCTATCTATCTATCTATCTATCTATCTATCATTTTTTCCGATTGCTTTTGTTTTCTTTCGCTTGACTGGGTGCACTTGAAGTCACGAATCTCACACAGTTTCAGCATTAAGCAGCTCATTTTAGCTCTTCTCTCTGACTTTTGAGTCACCAGCTTTTGAATTACTAATTGAGAGGTAATGAAAAATGAGTAGTAAGCAGAGACGTGGAGAGTATTTAACTTGGAAATAATGTATTTGCTAAGTAGTCAAGAGCATTCAATTTTTCCAATATATCAAGAGCATTCAATTCTTCCAATATATTCAACTTGGTGAGTTGAAATCTGAGTATTAGAATGCATTGGCAAGATGCTTTTATCTTGAATTATATATATAATTTTTTTAAACCCACCTCAATGCTACATTAACAAAGGAGAAAAGCGTCAGGAGACTCTATGAACAATGATACTTTTTGACCATACCATAACTCTCCCTTTCATAAAATTTTTGAATGCCAAATGGTAAATTAATGCATGCTTAAATGATTTTGAGCGGGGAATTGGTAGGGAAGAATGCAAAAAAAAAAAAAAAGCAGTGAAATATTTCCCCCTTTCTAGCAAAAGAGCATTTGTGGGATTTTTCAGTTCTTGCAGGTCATAAATAAAGGCAAATCCTTCCTACTTCTGGGGCTTAACTTCTTGAGCTGTGTTTGTTTCATCTTACCTAAATGACATGATTATTTGGGCGATCCTTCTTTAGACAATAAATTAAGTAAAAAGAGAAAATTGCCTTGCCCCTTTGGATTAAAGCTTTAGATTTCTTTTGTCAAATAAATTATGTTTTGACAAATCCTTTTTCAGTTTTATCCTTATACATCCAGAAAAAAATCCAGAAAGGCAGTTCTTGTGTTCTCCTTCAGTTATCAATTATTTTTTGAAGTGCAGCTGCCCAGTGTTACAGTTCTTGAGATGTAAACACTCCACTAATTGTTAACATTAGAATTTTCCAGATAATTCAACCATAATGTTGTAAATGTCTCTTGCTTTTGTTTCCTATTGAAAGTTACCAATTTCAGGCAGGTATTCACTAATATAGTTTATGTTTGGATCACCTCTTTTAGCTTTGGACCATTAAAAGTAATTGCATTACTCAAGACAATATGGATTATAGCCATCACTCACTTTTTTGAAGATGGAAGTTTAATTCAGTTGGAAACTTTTCTTACAGTCATGATTATTTTTCAATTGTATACTTACAACCCTTCATTTAGTGACTATTTGGAGTTACAGTGGCACTGGAAAAAATGACTTACAGCTGGTCCTCCCTCTTACAACAGTCACAGCATCCCCATGGTCATGTGATCAACATTCAGGCACTTGGCAAATGGCATGTATGTTGCCATTTGTATGTTGCAAGTGCTGCAGCATCTTTGGTTATGGGTCACCATTTGTAACCTTCCTAGGTAGCTTCCAACAGCAAAATGAATGGAGGAAGC
This sequence comes from Vipera ursinii, assembly GCF_947247035.1. Lineage (NCBI taxonomy): Eukaryota > Metazoa > Chordata > Lepidosauria > Squamata > Viperidae > Vipera > Vipera ursinii. Next base: position 102,090,684 of record NC_139512.1, on the reverse strand, counting down.
TGGATTCATTGAATGTCTGCATGGTTCACTTAACAACTACAGTGATTTGCTTAACAATTGTGGCAAAAGTTGTAAATTTGGGTGCAACTCATAAACATCACCTTAGTAAAGGAAATCCTGGTCCCAGTTGCGGTTGTAATTTGAGCATTACTTTATGTAGAAGTAAATAATACACTTGATTTTTTTTATTATACAGTATTACTTAGAACAGGGACGCGGTGGCTCAGTGGGTTAGGACGCTGAGCTTGTCGATCAGAAGGTCGGCAGTTTGGCGGGTCAAATCCCGAGTGCCGCGTAACAGAGTGAGCACCTGTTACTCGTCCCAGCTTCTGCCAACCTAGCAGTTCGAAAGCACGTAAAAATGCAAGTAGAAAAATAGGGACCACTACAGTGGGAAGGTAACAGCGTTCCGTGCGCCTTTGGCGTCTAGTCATGCTGGCCGCATGACCACAGAGACGTCCTCGGACAAGCGCTGGCTCTTTGGCTTTGAAATGGAGATGAGCACCGGCCCCTAGAGTCGGAAATGACTAGCACACATGTGTGGGGGAAGCTTTACCTTTATTACTTAGAACAGAGGTCCCCAACCTTTTGAGCACCAGGGACCGGTTTTTCCGCAGACCGGAGGGGGTGTGGTTTTTTGTGCTGCCTGCATCCCATGGATGGAGCTTTGCTTGTTTGTGCAGACCAGTTGCTGGCATGCCGTGGCCCAGTACCAGTCCACGGAATGGGGGTTGGTGACCCCTGACTTAGAATGAGCATTGCCATGTCTTTTAAACATTTGGTTCTCCAGATTCTCCTAGTGAAAGGTGAAACTGAATTTCTTTGGATTTAGATTTGTTCTTTTCAATGTGACAAATGGAACAATCATACTAACATGTAATAATGTAATTGTATATGTTTAAATTAGAATCTAGTTTGATTTTTGTTCTGCTTCTGACTACTATTTTTTCCTGATACTGCCTGTTTTGAGGATTGTGGCCCCCTAGCATGCTACTCTGAAGGGAGAATAAAAAAATAAAAAAGAACCACAGTTAAACATGTCTAATTTACAAATGCTGCAATTCTAAGCATGCTCACATACAGGAGTAAGTACCGCTGAACTGGGGGGATTTTAATGCTGATTGGCCTTCATAGGAATATGTGTAAATAGCCAAAGTAAAAGAAGCAGTGCAGATCTTTCTGTTTTGAGTCCTGTGATTTTTAGACCTTTTTTAATAGGCAAAAGATTGCACAATGAAGCAGAGGAAAAGCTAAACAGGAGGGGAACATAGTCCATTTCTCAGCAAGAGATGTATGGTTACAACCAGTCTTGATTTCCTAATGGCTTATATTGTTCATCTGGAATATTTCATTCATAGCTTTCATGGACTAGTAAAATTGCTAAATTGAGAAGATTTATGTGCAGTTGTTATGCTCATGCAGGTCAACATTCCTTACATAAACCTTTCCAACATCAATTGACTGGAAATTGTTTTTAGCAGTAATCTCATTGCTTGCCAACTCCTATTCTCTATCACTATTCCAAGGACTGGAAGATTGTACATTGTACAGTGAAATGTTTTGTGTGATTCTCTGTGTGTGAGAGAGACTGAATTAACATTCAGAAATTTTAAAAAGTACACTTTCAGCACTAGAGAAGCCCATGCCGAATGCTTCCCACCCTCCTTATTTATAACTTGTAATATTCACACAATGCTTAGAATTTGAGAGTTCAACTCAAAAGCTCACCTTTTGTTCTAGTGTACGTATTTGTGGATATGTCTGTATATGTATATAGGGATGGAGAGAGAGAGGGAAAGACAGGGAAAAAACAAAAATTGTTTTCTATCATCAGTGATTTAAATATTGAACTCTATAGGCATTGAAAATGGTCTATTTCTCCTGTTTTCTCAGGGAAAAACCACTTAAATGCTTTGTACAAAACATTTCCAGTGCTGAATTATACTCTCCTAGTTTTGAGAATAAAAATATGAAATTTACCAGTTTAAAAGCTCTTTTCCTAATTCAGCACTTGTTAATCACAATACACAGCAAACCTACACATACATATGAAAGATTTTGAATTTACTGGTATTTTCATATGAGCTGCGTTCGCACATTCCCCTAACATTTGATACACTGCAAGTCAACCCTATAGATCATTAGCACACATCACTTTAATAGGAAAAAGTTGATTTGAAGTAGTCTGAAATGAACATTATGATTACAATGTATTATGTAGTAGTTTTAATTTACTTCAATATAGAGTTCATTGTGGTGTAGTAAGAAAATAAGACATGCTAAAAATAAACAGGAATTTAGAATTCTGTGTATTTGTACATCTCTTTTTACCAAAGAGATGACCAATAGAAGAATGGTATATTTGTGAGAGATTTTAAAATGCGAAAAGAGATAAAGAGTATGATGATAATCAGATTGGTTGGGATGTATACAATTTTGTGAGCATTCTGTTGAAGCTGAATTTGCTTCCAAGCAGCCTGTATGGGACATAATTTTTTTTAAATACAATTTTGCATGTAATCCTGTTTCTGGATATTATTCATCTATCCTAGAGGTTGTTTTTTTTTAGCAGAACTTCAATGCTGCAATTTTTTTATAGCTCTTCTCAGCCTTATTTGTATCTTGTGACCAAACTAGCCCTTTTGAAATCAAGCTTTTATTATTAAACATTCCTTTGAGTAAGGAAAATTTCAATCAATTACTACTCCAGTTGTTGTTTTGGTTGTGGTTCCTAAGTATGTAAACCGGTAAGGTCAGATGCTGGCATCAGCCACCAGGTTCTGTAAAGGTAATTAAAATACTTCTTTGGTGAGTAATTGGTAAATCTGAGACTGGTTATCTAGCGAGCAATGTCAGGTTTGGTAATTCTCTGGGAAATCCTCTTTAGTTTAATCAAGAGAAACAACGTATAACTGTCTCTTAGTGAATACTGGAAGCACAGCCATTTTTCCTAGCAATATAAGTTTCATTTATTTATGCCTTTTCCAGAGCAAAAGAAAGAGATCTTGGTAATATCTAAAGAAATTTGAAGGTTCACAACACATGTGAATAGAAGATCAGAATGTTTTAGTTTCTACAGAAGTGTCCTTATTCTACTTTTAGAATAACATTGCTAGTAGTTTTTTAAAAATATTTTTATTCTTTATTAAGATTTCACTAACAGGAGAGGGGCAAATGGAGATGCAATGATACATAAACATCTTGCTTATTCCAGCAGCTTAGTGCTGGAATGTGTTCAAAACACTCTTGAGTCTGAGACACATCTGTAATGAAACCTAGGCAGGCAGAGGTAGGATTTGCTTAACCAGGTATATATTTTATACATGCTTTAAAATAGGTTGTGTATTTACATTGAGAGCAAAAGCAGCTGCTGTACCTTTACAGCAGTCGGGCAATACAACTCACAGACAACTAGCAAGCTGGTAATGGTCCCTCTTATATTCTCTGGTGATCAACATTATGAAATATTTAGAACAGGGGTGTCAAACTCAATTTCATTGAGGGCCGCATCAGCATTGCGGTTGCCCTCAGGGGGCCGGGTGGGTATGGCCAGGGTGGGCGTGGCCTGCTGGGTGGGTGTGGCTAGATTGCATATGGCCTACTGGGTGGGCGTGGCCAGCTCTACATCATCAAGGGTGCCTATGGGGGCCTGGGCAGGAGTGGGACAGATCTGAGGGTCTCTGGCAGAAGGAGGGTCTCTGGGCCAGGGCCAAGGCAGTGGGGCCCGTTCCCTCACTGTTTCCAGGATGGCTTCGCGGGCCACATGAAACTACTTCGCGGGCCGGATCCGGCCCCCGGGCCTTGTGTTTGACATGTCTGATTTAGACAATTAAATTGCTAGTAAACATTGGCAGACAATGTTGTCTGGTTGTCTGGTGTATAGGAAAAAGTGCTTTGTGTTATCTCTTATCAGCATCTATATTTTGGGGAACCACATATTACAAAAATGTTTTCATAATAACTCTGAGGGTTGGTCCCTTGGCAGATGTGTATTATAAAAATCAGATGTGTATTGTTAGGCTACCATGATAGTGTTGTTTGGTTTCATATTGTTTTGCTATGAATGTGTTTTCCTCTCAGAACTGCAGACTTTCTTTTCTTCTTGATGAAAACCAAATTAGTTTAAATGTACACCTTGAAAGCCTTATTGAAAGAAATGTATTGAAATAAAAGATATGATTGCAGAATATGGGAAAATTAGCATTGCAAGGATACAGTTTGTCATATTTAAGAAAATTAGGGAGAAGCATGAGAGATCCTCATTTTGAAAGTGCAGGGAGAAATAACTTGGAAATATGTCAGGACTCCTCTGCTTAATTGGTTTATGTCTGCTTTATGAGATGCAAACTTTGATATGAGCAAGTGAGGAAGTGAAGGTGCTGTCAGATTTTTATATTAGTCATTGTTTGGATTCCTGAGATATATTAATGGCTCGCTGTGTTGCACAACTTTAGCTATTTCTTTCCTTTCTGGAGAAATTAAAGTAAAAATAATTGAAATTTATCTCCATGCGCTAGTCACCATAAGGAACACAAACACTTTGGAATATGCTCTATCCTGTGGGACACCTGAAAAGCAGAAATGCTGTTTTCCAAATGCTGTGTATCACCAAACATATATTAAACTTTGTTTTTGCCATCTCCTAAGCTTGATTTTGTTGTACATTATTACAGTGATGGTGTAACTCATTTGACCATGTAAAGAAAACTGTCTTGTTTTTGAGTAATACATTCAGAATTTTCCCATATAACTCAGGTAGAGGAGACAATTATGAAAGAAATTGGGCACTTAAAATTTAGTTCACACATCACATAGTGTCTGTTGGGAAAAAAAGATGCAGAAATTGAGTATAGAAATTGCCCAATAGGGATTAGTAGGTAACACCTCATGTTTCCCCCCCCCTCTCTGCAGTAAGGGGATCATAGTGCATAGGGAAATGTTGAGGGCATAACTTAGGACAACCTTTGGAAATAGGTCATGTTTGTTAGAATCCTTATACAATATGTAGCTTGTGCAGTTTACACAGCTCAGGCTAAGGGTGTATTTTAAAGCAGGTGTGGCTGCCTATCTCCTTTCCGTGATCCAATCAGAGCCCTGAACATCTTGAACAGATGTGGGCCAATTACTCTTTGCTTTTTAGTAAACAGTGTGTTTGATTTTGATCTGTCTGTTTACTTTATAGACTGGTTGTAGCCATAGTGTTACTTGCCCTTTTGCTGTAGGCTGCATTTCATAAGCGTGGTGGCCTGGGGAGGTTTACAGTCGACATTATAAGGGCAAGATGGGGCTATTTGTGGTAAAAGTAATGTTCAGTACCTCAGTCAATGTCAGATTGCTTGCCTGTTGTGTCAGACAGAACCCATCGTAGGGAAACATTTGCTGAAAAAATAGATATTTTAGGAGGTTGCTTGGATGAAAGTATGTTGAACACACTAAGCCGTATATATTTAGTTTTTCAGCTTCTCTGCCTGACTGCTTCAGTAATGATGCAGCCTCAAGCAGAGTCCCTGTTCTGAGGTGTTATCTGAACAACAGGAGGCTTTAATTTGCTGAGGATCACTGGACATGGCTCACGCTCTTTCTTGTCTTGTCGCTTACTCGCATTTTGCCCTAAGCATCAAAGCTTTCAGATGCAAATTGTCCCAATGTTGTTCTTTTGATGGCCTATCCTTCCCTATTTACTTTTCAAAAATTACGTGCAATAATAAAATATATATTTGAACAGAGAGGCTGAATTAAGTGTCTATGTGTATTTAACCTTCATACTTAATTGTTTAGCCCATTATGAGGTGTTGATGCTTTGTTCTCAAATTCTCTACATGAAGTGGTGTATATTAAAGTGTATTTATACTTTTTTGGATTAATTAGCTGTGACCTTACGAACTGCTGTCCTTGTTTAATTGGTGTCTCCAAAGCACAGTAATGGTGTAAATCATCTGATAATGAGATTCAGGACTGGTTGCAGACTTATATAATAGCATAATTTTGATCATAGCAGATGAGATTTGTTGATTCTGTATTGAGTTATAGATGTTGTATTCTTTTTTCCCCAGACGTATAAAAGTAGCTCAGAAATTCCTTATGTGCTGCAGCTTTCTAATGTATTTCAGATTTTATATAAAAAAGCAGATTTTGCTGTTGAATATAAACGTATCAATCTTTGTTTTACTTAAATCATAACTAACCAGTCAAGTTAAATCAATATATCTATCACATTTTCCCATGAGAGAACGTATTGCCCCTCTATGGTTCATTCAAATAACATTATAGAGCCATCATTTGGCTCTATATCAGAATGCAGGAAATATTTTATAGTAAGAAAAGGGAAGACTAGATTTTTTTCATTATAATAATACTATTATGCTGAAAATTAATAAGCAGGAATAACAGAGAAAGCAGTTCTTCTAAAAGATGTGATTCTTTAAAAATGAATTCATGCTTTCTAATAAATTAATCATTGAAAATTTAAGAATTTAGGCAACCCCCCCCAAACATTATACAAATCAAAAGTACGGTGCATATTTTGTATTTTTGTGATAATATTAATTGTTTCTATATGGCGTTTATTTTGCAAAAGTTGAAAAATAAAGGCAGCTATTAATATGCCCCTGAAACATTTTTAAATAGAATTAGAATACAACTACATATTTGTACAACTTTGCATTTTATTGTCACAGTGATCCCCAACCTCACATTGTAAAATGAGTCAGATTAATATTGCTTTGATTACAGTCTTCAAAAGAGTCTTTCTGAAATAACGATTTTCAATTTCAGAAAATGTTTGGGCAAGAACCTGTCACACTTGCAGTTTTATGGTGTGCCCTTAAACTCTAAAAAATAAATACGTATTTGGATGCATTTCCATCTTTAAAATAATCACTTGTGAACAATTCAGTGGTATAGTAAATGTTTTCAGTCCAAGCTAGGCCTCATACTCATTTCTATTTTCAGAATAATATTATGGGTATCTAGGCTCATGTCTGGGAAAGAATCAAGGAGCTTTTAACAAAGTGCTTTTTGTTGTCTCAGAAACTAAAACAGCTGCATGTAGGCCAAACAATAAAAATAAACTCCTGTGTAACTAACTACCTTCTAACACACAAGAGTTCTGCAGAGAGGAAACTAGGATATTTAGAGGAATAAAGTGACTCATTGTGCAAAAAACAACAACAATGCCATAAGGGAAATCTGTGGCTTGGAGGTGCATCTGTTAACTTTCTAGACAGAATTCAGAGACATTTTAAAAGAAAAATAAATGGAATGAGGTTTAATACTGACCACATTGTATTAATATAACTTTCCACAGTCAGGCCAACCCCAGAAATAATTAAGCCAAAGGACTTCATACTTGCACCTTGACACAATTTATCCTACGAAAAATTACAACACTTGTGTTTTTTATACTATTGTTATGATTTCCATTAGATCACTAATGGATTCATTGTATTAATTAATTGTAATTATTACTAGTAATATGGATGCCGAAGCATCTAATTGTTTCAATTATTTATTTGTTTGTTCAATTTATATGGCCACACATCTCAAACATAAGACTCTGGGCAGATAACAGGAAATAAAAAACAAGATTAAAAACAGCAAAATAATAAACAATAAACATAGGAGCTGAGCTAGAAAACATAATCCACAACATAAGACAATGAATGTCCGCAGGGGGGCAAGTCTAATCTCTGGGGAATGATGTCTTAGAGGGCAACCAACATACCGAAAAGGGTTGACGCTGCCAGATGACACTTCTTAATGCCTTTCCTACCAGGTCTCAAGGGTGAGGAGATACTGCTGGGAAAGACGAATCTGCAAATACCCTGGCCCCATGCCATGAGGGGGCTTATAGCTCTCTACCAACATCTTGAATTGAATCTTGAAGCATACTGGCCACCAGTGCAGTTTGCAGAGCAAAGATGTCACCTCAGCTGAATGAAAGTACTACCTGTACTGCTGCCTTCTGCATCAGCTGATGCTTCCAGATGCTCTTCAAGGGCAGCCTGTGTAGTCACATAGGGAAGTGGTAAGGACATGATGACTGTGAACAGGGTTTCTTGATCCAAGAATAGGTACAACATATAGCTGTATTTTCCTAGCCTTGTCTGATACCTGCTCTTTGAACAGGAGCAGTGAGTCCAGAAAAGCCCCCAAATTGCACACAGTTTCTGTTTGGGATTGTGTAACCTCATCCAGAACAAGTGATGGAAGGTCCCTAGAACCCAGGGACCCTAAAACCCAAAGTCAATTGGTCTTGCTAGGATTTAGATGAAGCCTGTTCAACATCCAAACTCCTACAGCCTCCAGACACTAAGATAGGACTCCACGACATCACTTGGGAAGACTAGGATGGAGATATAAAGCTGTGTATTGTGGCTATATTGATGATACTTCATTTGGAACCATCAGATGCCTTCACCCGGTAGCTGGGTGAAAAGCTAAAATAAATGTTTAAAGAAATCTTAACAGCGTTTAGTTTTGGCCTATTCTACCAATGTTTTGGCCTATTCTACCAATGTTTTTCAAGTGGCTTCCACCCACCCAGTATATTATACCATCTCATCAATTGAGATTCTCAATCATTCAGGTCATGGTTGTCTCAAAGGTGCTTTTCCAAATGGCAACTGGACTTCCTTGCTTTTTTCCTTGAAAATGTTTTGCTTCTCAAGAAGCTTCTTGGATGAGAAGTGAAACATTTTCAAGGAAAAAACCCAAGTCCAGTTGCATTCTTTGACCAAGTGACAAAACTAGTGGACCAGAGGAATGCTGTAGATATAATTTACTTGGACTTCAGTAAGGCATTTGATAAAGTAGATCACAACCTACTACTTGATAAGATAGAAAAATGTGGGTTAGATAGCATCACCACCAGATGGATTCGTAGCTGGCTGACAGGACGTACTCAGCGTGTGGTCCTCAATGGAACTGCATCTACATGGAAGGAAGTGTGTAGTGGGGTGCCCCAGGGCTCTGTTCTGGGCCCAGTGCTCTTCAATATCTTCATTAACGATTTGGATGAGGGGATAGATGGGGAACTCATCAAATTTGCAGACGACACCAAGCTGGCAGGAATAGCCAATACTCCAGAAGATAGGCTTAAGATACAGGAGGATCTGGACAGACTCAAACACTGGGCACTATCTAACAAAATGAAATTCAATTGTGAAAAAAGTAAGGTTCTACATTTAGGCAGGAAAAATCAAGTGCACAGGTATAGTATAGGTGGTACCTTGCTCGATAGTAGTAACTGTTAGAGAGATCTCAGAGTCCTAGTGGACAATCACTTAAATATGAGCCAGCAGTGTGCTGCAGCTGCCAAAAAATCCAACACAGTGCTAGGCTGCATTAACAGAGGGATAGAATCAAGATTGCGTGAAGTACTAATACCACTTTACAATGCCTTGGTAAGGCCACATCTGGAATACTGCATCCAGTTTTGGTCACCATGATGTAAAAAAGATGTCGAGACTCTAGAAAGAGTACAGAGAAGAGCAACAAAGATGATTGGGGGACTGGAGGCTAAAACATATAGGGAACGGTTGCTGGAATTGGGTATGTGTAGTTTAATGAAGAGAAGAGCGAGGGGTGACATGATAGCAGTGTTCCAATATCTCAGGGGCTGCCACAAAGAGGAGGGACTCAAGCTATTCTCCAAAGCACCTGAAAGCAGTACAAGAAGCAACAGATGGAAACTAGTCAAGGAGAGAAGCAACCTAGAACTAATGAGAAACTTCCTGACAGTTAGAACAACTAACCAGTGGAACAACCTGCCTCCAGAAGTGGTGAATGCTCCAACACTGGAAGTTTTTAAGAAGAGACTGGACAGCCATTTGTCTGAAATGGTATAGGGTTTCCTGCCTGAGCAGGGGGTTGGACTAGATGACCTCCAAGGTCCCTTCCAACTTATTATTATTATTATTATATAAGTACCTTTGGGATAATACCATCTCCCATTCTTGAGATCAGTGTGGGAGGGACTAGAGAAGGGTCTCAGCTTATCTCTCAGGGGGCAACTGTAATCCTGTTAAACTTTAGGAAGAATGTAAAACTGTACTTCCATAGGAGACTCTGAAGGCATTGTTTTTGATTTGTTCATTTGCTATTTCTGATTGCAAGGTGCCTAGAATCAAGTCTAGGCAGCATATATATATCTATGTATATTTGTAAATAAACCATGGATAAGTTTGCTGTATACAAAGATAATAGTGAAATATCTATATTTCCCAAAATCATCTGAAAAGTACATTGTAAATTAGTACCGATGCTTACTACAAGAGAAACAAAGATAATTATGGATTGATTATTCATTTATTTATTTTATTCCACCTTTATTATTTATAAATAACTCAAGGCGGTGGACATACCTAATACTCCTTCCTCCTCCTGTTTTCCCCACAGAAACAACCCTGTGAAGTTTGTTGGGCTGATTTTCAATGCTTAAGGCAGACTAAAACTTACAGTCTCCTGGTTCCTAGGCCAGCAACTTAACCATTAGATCTAATTGACACTGTTAGGATATGAAAATCTGTTACATGTTAGGCAACCAATAGCGAGTAGTTTGAGTGACCTTGCACTTAGCTTAATCTGGAATTGGAGCAAAAAGGCCGGCAGAGGAATGATTCTGCTCCTTCTTTGGAGAAACCATGCAGCCTGTTAGACAAGGAAAACCATTATTCTGCCCTCATTATTGAAATATATTTCTCTAGTGTCCTTTTCCAAACTCCCAACAGATTAATACATCTTTTTCACAAGCTAGCAAACTTTGCATATTTATTTAGAATACTGATTTTTATAAACATATTCTTGACTTTAATTGTTCTTCTTTTGTTTTTCCCCCTTATTCTGCAGATACGTTTCATGAATTCAAAAGAAACTTACAGTGAATTCTGGGTACCTGGATTTGTTTTCTAGTGTATTTGTAAGTACTATTTTTTTTAAAAAAAACTATTTTTCTATGCTGGATAAAAAAAATCCAGTTATAAAAATGTTTAGAAGTTTTTGTTTCTAGTACTCAAATTGACATACATAGAATCAACCATGGTTAAAATAAGTATTATGAACCAGAGGTGCAGTGATGAATGGAAATTTACTGAAAGCCTCTTTTTCCCTGTGATGCTCATATTGGAGTATTCACTTGAAAATGGATCTTTACTGGCTAAATTAGGACATTTTCCACTAAATTTGGACATTTTCCACTGGGGGACTTCTCAATATGCATCTTCTTCTTTAGGGGCTTAGAAATACTTAAGCAACGCCCTAGAAGTATATATTATATCTCATCTGGCATTTGAAGATACCAAGTAAAGCAAAAAGATGGGAATGCAATGAGTTTCTGACCCTTGTCTGCTTCATTAATAAGCATTTACTAAAGATAACTGAAATACAAATTATTTTCTCTCATTTACCATGTGTGCCTATATACCACATGTATATACAGCAACTTAAAATGTAATTGGAGAGGCACATTTTAGTTGAGAACTCTGTTTATGCCAAGGAACTTATTGCAGCCATACGTAAGAATATTGAGTCAGATTAAATGAGGATATAATTAATATCCTAGAAGAGCAGACCATACTATTCATATTTCACCTTTGATATGTGCTGATCTTCTGGTCGTGTTGCAAGGAAGATATTCTATGTAGAATTCCAAGACTCTATTTGACATCATGATTCTATCAGATATGCTAGTAAATGGGTTTTGGGGATTTATTGTTAATGTAAAGTCCCTGTGGATAGAGTAGCTACATTCTTGTACATGTCTTCATTTCACAAGTAAATTTTGCTCCTTTTATTGACTGCTATTAAGGGAATTCTGTGGCAGAACTGGGTTTAGGTTGAAGAACTAGAATATTTTGTAGAGTTGTCATCTGCTATTCCATATCACCGTTTGCTCCAGATGATCACAAGAATTCTGGAATTCTTGCAGGAATAGTTTCAACTATAGTGCCATTTTGGGCAACATTGTAAATAGGGATGAACTTTATCAACTAAGAGACGGATGGGATAGGGATGTGGTCTTCCTACTCCGTCAGCCACGTCCAGCGATGAGTGTCCCAATTGGGAACCCTAGCCAACTAGCAAAGCCAAGTTTTAATACCCTTCCAGAGGGCCAAAAGAGTGGGAACAGTTCTCATTTTCAGTAGAGTGCTCCACAAGGATGGGGTCACAGTGGAAAGGGCTCTTCTCCTTGAACCCATCTGCTGGAATTCCTTAGCAGACGGAATCCATAGCAGGCCTCTTCCATTGGCACAAGTGGGGAGGGCTAGTTAGGGAAAGGCAGCTTCTAGCATATTCTGGACCCATGCCATGTGGGGCTTTAAAGGTAACAACCAACACCTTGAATTGGGTCTTGAAGCAAACTGGAAACCATTGCAGTTCATGCAGTAGCAGTGTTATATGGGCATGGCTAGGGGGCTTCCAGGAATGTGCACACTGCTGCATACTGCACCAGCTGCAGCTTCCAAATACTCTTCAAGGGTAGCCCCAGGTAGAGCAAGTTGCTGTTATCCAGCTAAGAGATGACTAGGGCATGAGCAACCATGCGCATGCCCTCATGATCCAAGTCATGGTGCAACTGGTGCACAACACATCTAGCCATGACTGATACCTGCTCTTTTAAAAAACAAAAGTTGAGAGTTTGGGATTATTGCTCATTGGAAAACTTCTGTGGATGCTTGTGACTGATCTGTCAGTATTTCTATATTGTTTCAGAAGATATGTTTTTTGTACAAGGTAAAGGTAAATTAAATTACATATTTACCTTCCTAATCTTTGGGATACAAATCAAGATTGTAGTGACACGCAAGCGAAGCCTCTTCACTTTGTGAAAATAATTGTAGACTTTTTTTTTTAATAAAATGATCCTGAGCTTGAATGAATTCTTATTGAATTGAATTTATTAACTGGAATCATAGATGGTTTAGTTTCCTTCTTTTCCTTTTTAGTAGTGTGCGTATGTTTGTAGATATTTTAGTGCTGTGTGCCCCCTCCAAATATCTCAAGGGGCAATTGATTCATCTGCTGGTATAAAAACAAAATCACTTAGCTCTAGCCATTCATTCATCATAGTATATGGTGCGGTAAAAGGTTAACGGCTCAGTGGATGGATGAGATCTATAATAAATAACTGTGCTGTTTAGAAGCCTGGTGATGGAAGTTTATGGTAGGTAAAAGAGAGCTTTTACTCACTTAGCCCCTTGTTTGATCAAGTTAATACTAGGGGGACTATTTAGAAATCTGATCTGAATACATGTGATGAACTCTGTATGAATTATTTTCTCTATATTGTTTCCTCTTTTAAAGTTTCATTACATTGACCTAAAGGTAAATAAATAATTTGTGCATAATATGTGAACATGTGTGTAAGACTGATTGAATCTACAGAAGTTCATGTTGATTTCCCCCCCCTTTCCCCCCCTCTTCATATCCCTCTTTCATGCTTAATGTTAAAAAAATGAACAATGAATAAAAGTTAGAGCTGCAAATATTTTCAATGAAATGCATCGGCTCTTAAGCAAAGCAAACCTCATTGAAGCCTTAAAATAGCCCTATCTTTTGGAAGGCTTGGATTGCTTCTTTTGGGAGACTGTCCCTAATTGCCTGGATATATGGGTGCACGTACAAACAGTGCTTCCTCTGAAATGGCTAGCAAAGTGAAGCAGCTGTACATACATGTATTTGGTTAGATTGAAACAGCTACACTACCCCTTTTAGAGAAAGTGGCTGTTTTAAGCTTCAAGGAGGGCTGCCTTGCACCATGAACCTTTGAATGCTTTGCACAGCTCTAAAAAGAAAATGTTTATCTTAGTAGAACATGTGGCCAAACCTGGCTCACCTAAAACAATCAAATCACTCTATAAAGAGACAGCATTTTATTAACCCGCTTACAATACTTCCTGGGCTCCCAGCAAAGCCGAACATCCCTGAGCAAAAGTAGAACCAGAGCTTATATACACCTTTGACTTACTACATGTCTTCTCACAAGGGCACTTAAAGCAGTTCTTGAGTATTGTTGGTGATAGGGATATTTCAGATATTTGGTAGTCCATGCAGCTTACATGCATATGATGTCATAAGGGGAAAATTCATTTTTTTGGGATGTGTGTGTGGCTTTTACTACCACAAACGTGTACATTAGTAAAAAGTGGAAATAAATCCAAAGGACTTAGTGAACGTTCAGGACAGATTCCATGATTATTTCTTGTGCTAATTTATGATGAAGACTTACAGTGTAACAATCCCCACCACCACCACCAGTGCAAGTCACCTGTCAAAAGCTCTGTGCCACTTTGTTCCTGATGTGCAATTTTGGTACCTGGCTTTCTGCAAGATGAGAGGATTTTCAGTTCAAGCTGTGTCTGGCCCTTGTTGTTTGGGTCCCTTTATGCCAGGTTTTGGTCTGAGCCTTCTAAAGATCAATCTCGGCTTAAAGGGAGATGCATCAGATGCAGTAATAAGCCATACGAGCAGTCACTGCTGCTATCTATGGCTGTGTTGACAGGATTTTCCAGGTGCTACTTCAAGAGCAAGCTAGTTATTTTAGTACTAACTTCAGTAGGTACTAGCCTATTTAATGCAATGCAGCATAGTGTTTTTTTTAAGTAGCTCATGTTTATTTTTGTTTCATACATCTTACAGCTTTTACTTCCAGCACTGGATTGCATCAGTCATCAAACTGCTCAGTCAGCAGTATTAAGAATAGCTTGTTTTCCTGCTTAATGTCTTTTAAATCATAAACCTGTCCTGTACATTTGATGAGAAAATGGTTCTTTCATTGTTTCATTTAGTTGTGTCCAGATTTCTGCTTATTGAGCTCCAGAATTTTTTTCTATCTTATGGCATCATGTCTTGTTCCATGCATAACAAAAACTAGGCAAGAAGAATTGGCAGAAGAACTTTCTCAGCAAAATAATGAGTTCCCAGGAATATTTCTTTGGTACATCAATAATTTTCTTTTCAGTATTAGGAAAGTAACCATTGTAAGTTCTCTAACTTCGTTTGGGCTTTCTGTGTTAAAGTTTTGTTTCATATACAGGTAGTCCTCGACTTATGACATAATTGGGACCAGAATATCCATTGCTAAAGGTGGTTGTTAAGTGAGTCATGTCTGATTTTATGAGGGTTTTCTTGCCATGGTTGCGAAATGAATAACTGCAATTGTTAAATGAATCACACTGTCATTAAGTGAATCTAGTTTCCACCATTGACTTGTTGGAATCCAGTCATGAACGTTGCAAATGGCATTCACAAAACCTTAGGATGCTGCAATTGGCAACATACCAGTTGCCAAGTGCCCAAATTTGATCATGTGACTGTGGGGTTGCTGCAACAGTGAGATGTGCAAGGACTGGCCATACATTACTTTTTTCAATGGCATTTCAACTTTGGTTGCTAAATGAATATTTATAAGTCAAGGACTACCTTTATAGCATGTATATTGTTTCTGCAAAGCATATTTCAAAAGTGAATTTCATTGTGGCAGGAGTCATCCCAGCAAATTTTATTTAGTGAGGGTGGGAAAGTGGGTGGATGAATGGATGGGTAGGAAAGCCTTAAAGGCCTTAAATTAAATTATACACTTTCCCAGTGGTTCATTATGCCCAAAGCCAAGCCTTTGTTTTTGCCATTGAAGCACAGATAGTAATAGTGATTAGAGCACTTTTTCTTACTGTATGTTAAGGAAAAGCTTTACATCCTTAATATCAAATCTATTGAATACTTACCATACCAAGATAATATATTGAAGCAATTAGTTTACATGGATATGTAAAGTTTCATTTTTTGGATAGTTTATTAATAGAAATGTAGAATTTTGTTTTATAGATAATTTATCTTTGTAAGTTGGATATGGTGAATCTATTCATTTATGCCACATTTTCCCTTTTTTCATCTTTTTTTTTAAATACTGAAGAATAAATCTGATATCAACACTTAGAGATTGGCATATCAAATTCCAGAATATGTCAATGACAGATTTAACAATTTGTCTTCTGACCTAATTTGCATTAATTCTAGGTCTGAAAAAAATTTGGAAACTATCAAAACAGTTCCAAAGTGGAAAATAGACTACAGTGGCATGGCAATCGTTATCTTTAAAATGAAGGGAATTCCTTAGAATAATCAAACTGGAATAGAAA
This sequence comes from Vipera ursinii, assembly GCF_947247035.1. Lineage (NCBI taxonomy): Eukaryota > Metazoa > Chordata > Lepidosauria > Squamata > Viperidae > Vipera > Vipera ursinii. Next base: position 102,074,548 of record NC_139512.1, on the reverse strand, counting down.
TTAGAACTGAAATGATAGTTAAAAAATAAGAGCATTCTTCTATATAACTGGATTATATAAATTAATGTGTCTTGGGTATTTATATTCATTGTACACACCTTTATAGATTCTTTGAACAACAAATTTCAAATTTGTACCTATAGTGTCCTCTCACTTGAAATAGATTTTTTAAAAACAAAAATGATTACAACAGAGGGTAGAATGTTGATACAAAAATATCATTTTTTCTAACTGAAAAGGCTATAATGCCACAGAGGTAAACCAAGGAATCAAAATAGTATTACTATTTATGAAGCCCATTAATATAGAGAAGATTGGATCTAGATTTCAGCCTATTTAGAAAAGCCACATAGGAATTCTTGGGATGATTATTATGGGTAGCTTAAGTCACATTGTCACATTCATTTCAGTGTTTTTATTCTAGACATAATTGACCTTGAATCCAACTTCTATATGCTAAAAGGGCATTTGTTTAGTTATATTTTACTACTTCTTGGTGGATCAGTGTAGCGTTTTGTAATATTTTGATCTGATTAGTAAAATTGTATTTATTTTGGTGGCCGTATTATAAAACATAAAGCATAATTCAGTCTGAATTCAACCCATAGATTCTTCCCTTCTGCACCTCAACAACCTTTCCCCTCGCCAATCATTGTGATTGGGTTTATCATTTCAAACTTGCTTGAATCATTTCCAATCTTGTTTACATTTTGAATGAATACTTGGTGGAGCAGTGGGCTAATGCCTCCTTAAGTAACACCAGCTGCCTGCAATTAGTGCAGGTTCGCATCCCACCAGGCTCAAGCTTGACTCAGCCTTCCATCCTTCCGAGGTAGGTAAAATAAGGATCCAGATTGTTGGGGGCAATTAAGCTGACTTGTAATAATGCCGCTTGGGGTGTGTGTGAAAGCCCTAATAAGCAGGCATATACATAGAATGAAGGCTACTGCTAAGCTTGTAAGCCGCCCTGAGTCTTCGGAGAAGGGCGGGATATAAATGGAATTAAAATAAAAAATAAAAATACATATTCCACATTCTGGCTAGCTTGGTCACTTTATTCTTTGTCAATCATTCTCTGAAATTTATCAGCCTTGCCTGTAATATGCAAGACATACTTTTTGTTGGTAATTTCATTGATGGTAAAATCTGTTTCTGGGGTCGGATGGCATAAAAAGTCCCTCTGTTCTATTACATTTTCAAAAAAAAAAATCTGCCAGAATAATTCTGCTATATCTTTTTCATTCAGTCTTATATAATCAAGGGCAATCTTCAAATTTTCTTAAATTTTATCAACCTCCTGTAAACTGAGTAATCATTTTAAATCTGTACTGTAATCTATTTGCCTGCTTTTATCTCTTGTTTGTGGCTAATACTGGCAAGTCTTGGTTTTGTTTTCATTTATATTTTCTCATATACCTCACTGTATGACTGCTTGCTAAATTCAGTGTTGTCCCCCCACCCCCACCCCTTCTGTATTCTTAGAGGAAGATGTTCCAAAAAGAAGCCATTTATAGAATCACTAGGCTGCTTCTCCAAACCCATGTACAGATGTGTCATTCAGCCAGTTAATATCGGGGTTGTTGAAATCATCCATTATTATTTTTTTTCTCTGGCAGATTTTGCCACTTCATTAATATCTTTCAACATACTGAGTTGCTTGGCTGCTGCTTCTTTTACATTGCTTATATCATATCATGCCATCACAGCACATTCTGCAGTTTCAAGTTAATTGCTCAATTAACAGCGGTATTCATAAAGTGCTAGGAAAATTCCACAACTAATGATTTGGACCATTTCAAAATAGGTTGGTATTTCATAGTTTTAAATGTCAGGCATGCCAGTATCTGCAGGCATAGTATTGTCTAAGCTTTGAACTCTGTATAGCTTAAAAGGGCTAGATATTGTAATTGGTGCACTTCAGCACCACCCTTTCCCTCTTCTAGGGAGTTCTGTTCTCATTTTTAAAAAAATCTTTCTAGGAAAGTAAATTATAAACATAAAGTCACATTCAACTGCTAAGTGTTGTGTCCTGCGGGAATGCAGGAAGAAACTCCATAGTCAGGAGGACTGGCCATTAATTTTGGTCTTGAATTTGCATGTCCTTCAGCTGGATGATCTCTAGATTGTTTGTATTTAGATTATAATTTTTAAATGTGCACATAACAGCCAATAATTAATATTAGAGCCAGGATTTCCTATTTACCTGAAGAGAAAACATAATGATGTAGCCTAACTAGATCCCCCCTCAAAGTGGCTGCTGTGTTATAGTGGCAGCAAGTTATTATTTTAAGTGAGGTGTTTTTGGGGGTTGCTTCAGAAACGATGTGAATTATATATAGCCTTGTATATGTAATGTTCTTATAGGGTCATGTATATATAATATATGCCTGGCATTAGTCAGTGCTTTCTTATGGTTCTATCAGCTCAGAGTGATATACCAGCTGTAATTTTTCCTGGGCTGAAACAGTCTGGCATCAGTTATCAAAGCTTTGTGACCTGCAGTTGGATTACTGTAATGCTTTTTACTTGGGTCCGCCTTTGAAAGGTCAGTTAATTCAAAGCAGAGCTGACCAGAACAGAGATGATCAGTATAATCATATAGGATGTCGGCGCTTTGTTGACTAAATTGTCTCTCAGTCTGTTTCCTTTCCCAATTTAAAATGTTACTGCTGACTAAAAACCTAAAAGATGTAAGGTTAGATAGACAAGTTTCCTTTTATATGTAATCTGCCTTTCTTATGAAATGCTCCCTGCACCAAAGTTCATTTTTTGTAGGTAAGTGAAGACATCACTGTTCTCCCAATAGTTTTATAACCTGTCCGTTTCACTGATTTTATAACAGTTGCATGCTGATTATTGTATGTCCAACAATTAGATTTTATGTCTTTTGAATGAAAGAACCCTTGAAAATATTTTTATTAGTGGCATGATCCAGGAGAATTAAACCCCAGTTCAAGTAGTAGCTAAATTCTCAATAAATTGACAGTGCAATCTTCTGTTTGTTTATTCAGAAATAAGTGCGGTTGTATCCAGAGAGATTCTTTTTCCAATTGAATGTGCATAAAAATGTGGGCTAAAATGTAACTAAAATTACAATCCTAACCTTATGTAAAAGGAAGTAGAATGTAGTGAATACCTCAATATATTGTCCTTTTTCTTTGGATGCATTAAATCTATTACTTATATCAAAGCTGCAATATCTCTAAACAATGCTTTACTAGGAAAGCTGTGACAGCTATATTCAGTATACAGTATTATGAAAAATGTAGCACTGTTTATAAAAACAGTGCAGATTTGGAATAATCTAAAACACATTTCAGAGCTGATGATAGTAATTCTGGATTTTTAGATGCTGCTAATGTGTTTGAACCAATTGTGAAATTAGAAGATTTGTAATTAAACTAACTGGATTTGGATTTCAGAAAATCCAAACTCTTTTGCAGTAATTTCTATGCTTTAAAACTGGATTTGCAGTTAGCTGGTCTAAAGTATTAATATTGCTCTCACTCTCTCTTTCATCTCTGTATATCTACCTGTAATTTTCAGAGTGAGTTTATTTCGGAGTGTAAATTTATCATGTGAATAAGGGTGAAAATCATCTTTCCAACCTACCATTTTCCAAATATGCCTTTAATGCTACAGTTACATTAGAATCCTGAGTGAAAAAATAGCCAGACTCCATCCTTTAAATCTGTATGATCACATAACTTTCTAACTGTGCCAACTCTAGTTTTTGGACTGGATTATTTAATTTTCATGGAGAAAAAGTCAAAATGCATGCCCAAAGGTACCCCAAAGTCCTCATGTTATTGTAACCATGATTGAAATAAAGAAAATGAAGACCATTGTTCTTCTCAAAACAGTCTTCTTAATAACTTATCATAATATTTGATAATATCAAGCCAGAGAGTAGTTATTTGCAAGAACTTTAAATAATCGCTTGGAATGTCCCAAATTAGTAATCAGTGATTCTGGGTCTTAAAGAATATTAAATATGTATCTTATGATTTTAAGATGAGATTAACTGAACATTTTTTCATGCTTAATGGGGACCTCCAAGAATACTTTAAAAAGTTTGATTCTATATTTGATTTTTCTAGGAAATTAAAAAAGGGGACATTTATTATACAGTAAGGCTTGCTCTACTATTGTCACATTTTTGTTTAACATCCATACATTTCCTAATGTGATTTTAGGAATAGGAATATGTTTTAAGATATGAATGATATCTAATGTAGTAAGCATTAGATATCATTTATGAAGACTTATGGATTTATTGAGGAACTTACTGACTTAGTCTGATAATATGTGTTTGCTTGCAATGTGACTTTCTATTAATGTAATGGAAAGACCGATCAATAATAAATACTCCATGTGATCAAGGTTTATTATGTCTAAAAACTGAGCTTTTTTCTACATGTGTGATGGTTTTGCCTTTTCCATTTTTATATTTTCCCTTTTCTCTTTTTTATTTTTATGTATTATGGTGGCTATACACATATAGAAAATTGCAAATTTATTGCAATGATATGGAAGGTATATACTCAACTTGCTTTGTAATCTCAGGAATACCTCAAGGACAGCATAATTTTCATGTTTCAAGAGGGGGAAAATGAGAATTATACTATCCCTTTTGGCTATATAGCAGTCTACTATTAACTTTTTTCCATCACTACACCTTTTAGAGATTTCTAAATGGAACACCACAGTGCTAAAAGCTTCTTTTTTTTAAAGATTATTACAGTATTCTCACATCTTTATATTGCTGTAGTAAAGTTGAATTTACTACAGTACTGAAGATAAACAGAGGCTGATGTTAGATGGAATCAATGTTAAAATGATCCGACATTGTTTGGAGGAGGGGACTTTTGTTGATTTGAAAACTGTTACTGTACGTAGCTGGAGGGTAGGTTTTTTTTAAAGAGTTGCCAATAAAATGGGTTCACCAATAAGAACATCTGTTTCTGAAATGGTTCGACATCAAATCCTGAAATGCAAGAGACGCTTTCTCTTCTCTTTAATAGTCAAATAACATTAACTGTTTAATAAGAGTTTAATGTAAAAATGGAAATGCAAAAGAAGATAGGGGAAAAAACTGGATATTTGATTTTATACACTTTTATACACTACGGACCCTACAATTTTTTTAAAATATTCTTTAATAAAATGATTAAAAATGCTCTTTTTAGTTCAACGTCTAAAATAGGAAATCTAGATTTATTTATGTACATATAATCAAAAGCAATGGCAGATGATGGAGAAAACAGTTCAGAAGTACAGAAGAATGGAGCCTGATAAAATCCTGATCTTTCCAAGTATGAAAGAATTACAGCTCATTTGGCAGCAAAATGTTGTTTTTGAGAGAAACAGAACACTGGCACTGAAATAAATTTTCATATATCTCTATAAAGCTCAGGTGAATAGGTAAAAGAGAATCATAGATGTAGTATTTGGAAATAGCAACGCTTGCATTAAGCTTACAAGAGTGAGCTTGCAACAAAAAGTGTTGCTGTATATTTCCATTCTCTTATAGAGCCAGCCTCAAGACCAAGTCCCTGTACTGTATTAACTTTATTCTGAGGAATATGAACTGGGAACCTTGTATAATGGTTGGAGTAGAGAGAAAGTTTCCAAAAGAGGATAACAAAAGGAAGATCTTTTTCTTTTTTCCCCCTAAATCCTTTCTCCACCCCTGTTATAAAGCCTAAAAAGGATAAGCTTAAGAATAACTAGCAGTAAGTATCAAAAGTGAGTGCTTTATTGGTATGTAAAAAGAGGCAGGAAGTAGAGCTTTTTGTGAGTAAATAAGACAATAATGAATTTTTATTTCTTCTGAATTAGGTGTTTATCTGCTAATTCCTCCTTCCACCATGCCATAAATGGTTTAAACTGGCCAAGTCTGTACTCTCTCCTAACATTTTTATCAAACAGATATCCTAAATATCTTGCCTGGAATTCCTAAGTCTTCCTCAGTTGGTTTTGGTGGTTTTGAAAAATATTTAATGACTAAACTACAGGGTTTCACTTATTAAGATAGGCAAGCCCCAATGGAAACTATTTGTTCAATTGAGTGTTTAACTTAGCAATTGTAGTGTTCTTCAAAAGTGAACTTTTGAAAATAAAAAAGGTTCATTTTTAAAATAGACTTAATTTACAGTATCGGCAGCAAAGTCAGTTTCTCAAGAAACTATATGCCTATTTTCTTCCTTCCTTTTATTTCATTACAAAACTATTTTTGATGGAGACCCTTTCTGCCGGTGGTATCACTATTCTGCCATCTAATGGTTGTCTGGATTTTTGCAGTGCCTCTTTGTTTCTGGTGCAAGCTGAAGAAAATGAAATATTCTGTTGGCTAAAGGAATATAAAGTACTTTGAGAAACAGCAGAATGCACTTTCTTGGGAAACTCCAATGTTCCATGATATTAATAAGATACTTTTTAAAGGGATTTTAGGAGTGTATGTAGATAAAAAAGACAATTAGATGTGTTCTATCTTTATGCAGCTTTTTATGCAGCTTTATATGCAACTTGTAGTGAAGAAGGTTTAGAATAATAAATGGGAGTGGTTGTAAAGTATTTCCAGAAAAGGAACATTTACTTTCCTTTTCACCCAACACCCCCTCTAACGTTTCAGGACTGCTACACAAGTTGAACTAGTTTCCTCTCTCTTGAAATGATTAGCTCAGGAACTGGCCTTCTGCCACTTTTAATCTGTCTCATTACTTGGAGTCAAGACCTTTGCCCACAGGATGAGAAGTTAAAACATCAAGTTTAACATAGATAGTATTATACAAAGAATCAGCTAGATACAGACATTCAAGATACACACATAGTAATGCTGAGCAGTTTGCAATGAAGCCATGGTTGCTTGGGTTAGCTTTTGTTTAAAGAAGTCTCTTTCCCTGATTCTCCTATCTGACACAGTCACCTGTGTTTGAAATGGATGAGAAGGTCAAAGTGAATTTTGATAATAATAATAATAATAATAAGTTGGAAGGTACCTTGGAGGTCATCTAGTCCAACCCCCTGCTAAGGCAGGAAACTCTATACCATTTCATACAAATGGCTGTCCAGTCTCTTCTTAAAAATTTCCAGTGTTGGAGCATTCACCACTTCTGGAGGCAGGTTGTTCCACTGGTTAGTTGTTCTAACTGTCATGAAGTTTCTCCTTAGTTCTAGGTTGCTTCTCTCCTTGACTAGTTTCCATCCGTTGCTTCTTGTCCTGCTTTCAGGTGCTTTGGAGAACAGGTTGATTCCCTCCTCTTTGTGGCAGCCCCTGAGATATTGGAACACTGCTATCATGTCACCCCTCACCCTTCTCTTCATTAAACTACACATACCCAATTCCAGCAACTGTTCCCTATGTTTTAGCCTCCAGTCCCCCAATCATCTTTGTTGCTCTTCTCTGTACTCTTTCTAGAGTCTTGACATCTTTTTTACATCGTGGTGACCAAAACTGGATGCAGTATTCCAGGTGTGGCCTTACCAAGGCATTGTAAAGTGGTATTAGTACTTCATGTGATCTTGATTCTATCCCTCTGTTAATGCAGCCTAGCACTGTGTTGGCTTTTTTGGCAGCTGCAGCACACTGCTGGCTCATATTGAAGTGATTGTCCACTAGGACTCCGAGATCTCTCTCACAGTTACTACTATCGAGCAAGGTACCACCTAGACTATACCTGTGCACTTGATTTTTCCTGCCTAAATGTAGAACCTTACTTTTTTCACAATTGAATTTCATTTTGTTTGATAGTGCCCAGTGTTCGAGTCTGTCCAGATCCTCCTGTATTTAAGACTATCTTCTGGAGTATTGGCTATTCCTGCCAGCTTGGTGTCATCTGCAAATTTGATGAGTTCCCCATCTATCCCCTCATCCAAATCGTTGATGAATATATGATGGAATAAGAATGTTTGTGAACAATAATCAAAACTCCACTGGGTTCGTTGAAAGTCATCACGGAATTCAATCAGGGGTTGTGACATTGTAGTTTTATGTTCTAAAGTGGATTTAAATTGGTTATTTAAGATTTGTAATATGGAATAATACAACAAAGAGTCTGAGCAGAAGTGAGCACAAGATAAGGCATGCAAATACAGGAGAATCAGAAGCAGTCTACTAACAATCCAGAGATCATATACCACGGGTTCCAGCGGTATCAGCTTAAAAATGTCTTTTCTGGCATTGCAGTGAACCTAAACTAAATCAGCTCAGCAGCTAAAGAAAAATGATTATATGGGATCATAGGGGAGCACAGCATAATTATCTTGAATTGAAAGGCCCACCAAGGGGCCTAGGTCAGCCACTCAATAAATTTATATTGCTTGAATCTTGGTTTCCTTCTATCTAATCCAGCACTTTAACTACTTAGCCTCAATGATTTTGCTTGTCTTGTCTTAATCATTTTAGCTCTTAAACCATTGTTCAGTTTCTTAGTAATCTCAGATTATTTTGCTCCACATTTCAAAAATATCTCTCCCATTTCTGTTTGACCCAATCTACTATTCTTGAGGGGTTACCTATTGAGGGGTTAATATTCTTGGGGTTATCTTGAGAGTGAATGATATGGCTAGAAGGTTAAGTAAGAGGGTGCAGCTGAGGAAAAAGAGTCAATTCTATTTTAAAAAAGAGGAAAAATTAGATTATTCTAAAATGCTACCAACTCTGAAATTCTTAATGAACTGGTTATCAAAATGTCACTAGTGAGTTTGTTAAGATAGGATCCTAGATGTACAGGACCACTCTGTTATTCATTTTGCATTTTTATCAGCTGCTGAGAATGGATAGATGGCATTGATTGGTCTGTGACTCGTGCAGGGACAAATGTTTGCTATTTCTACTGATTTCTAGTAATATTTTGTAATTCTTCCAAATTCTCTCATCATGTTCATTGTCTTCTGCTTCATTCTACTTGCTTCAACCTTGCTATGCTATAAATATATATGTGTGTGTGAGTGTATGTGTATGTATATTATGTATGTGGGATTCAAATATGCAAACAACCGGTTCTCTCTGTGGATGCCACTTCTGGAAGTCCATTCTGGGCCTGAGCAACAAAAAAATAGCTACCAGTTCTGCCGAAGTGGTGCGAACCAGCTGAATCCCACCACTGGATTTATGTCCCGTTTACATCACATCCCCAAAGTATATGAATGTCTGTTTTGGTTCTTCTTGCACTCTGTTGTACTCTTAATAATCATTTACAAATCTATTACTTTGAAGATACCTGTTTTGTTTTTCTCATTCTTTCTCACTACCAGCATTCACAGCTGTACTTTAGTGCTAGAAAAATTATTGCTCTATCCATTCTGAAAATTATCATTAAAATGCCTTTATGTTTTATGATGTTTTCTAAATTACCTTTCTCCCTAGAATTAATCTCTTCTAGGCATTTCCCATAAATGACAATGTGATTCTGCATGCAGAGTGTCAAATCTAACCAATTAATAGATTTTCTATTAATAAAATTTCTTTTCATTGGCAGTGTCCTCCTACTGATTATTCAAATTTACTCTGGAGGTTTAGAAATCCTGCACATACACAAATGATTTGTCTGCAGGTCAGAGAAAATTGTTTAAAATTGCAGGTATTTATTTTCCTAGTTGGAATCTTCCATTGATAGAGGAACATTAGTTTTATGCTACCTGTAACCCACCATTCATATATCCCAAATCAACATATTAAATACAAGTCACATTTTTGTGTGCCACATGAAGCATTTTACATTTATTCTGCTGCATGCTAGAAAGGCAGTAGATAAACAGCTGGTTCAGTTTTATTTGTTTTTGAGACCGAAATAAGATGGTGCATATAAAACTTAACTCAGAATAAAGTATTCATTCTATTCACTGCTGCCAAATTGCCACTAAAATACATTGAAGTGCAGTCACATTCTCACTGATATCTGAATAGCACTGGTTGCTCCAGGCTCATGAACATATTCTAAGACTTTAGTTGATAAGAACATCTGATGCTTGTTCATAGATAGGAAAAAAATTAGTTAGCCCTTAAGGTAAGTAGTACCTATTTCTATTGTGCACATTTGGAAAAAAACATATATTGTGGCCAATTTTCTTGGTTAAAATTATAGCACATTTATTCTGTAAATCCTTCATTATAATACACTATTCTATAAATGGGATTTCTGTTTAATCATCATCACAGAGAAGTATCTGCCCTACTAGTAAAATGTTTGCCATTATGGTATTATGAAGCAATTATCTTCCTGTGAGTCTTTATTCTCCTGCAGTAAATGTCCCTAAATACATCACTGGGGCCTTTCCCATTGAAATGAATAGCAGCCATATCAAATTAATGTGATATAAATGATACGGCGTGCAAGCCAAGTATATTAACCCCTCTTAGTTATGTTCTTCAGGTTCCAGTTCACTCCAATGTGATGACTAGGAAGGTAGATTGCTGGTACAAGGATAACTCAGCTATCCAATACATTTCTTGTGCAGCTGTCAGAGTGTGTCTTAGTATTTTGGCAGATATAAAGTCTATGACAAGATCCTCTTTTATTCTGAACCTTTGGCCTTTCATGGTTGCTGCATGTATAATTTGATTGCCTAGGTTTGCAATGTTAGGAAATAGTGAAACTACGGAAATCGTAGAAAACAAATAGAGAGAAAGTAGGTGAATAAAACCAGTCACAGACTGGAGCGCTTTACATTTATTCTGCTGCATGCTGGAAAGGCAGTAGATAAACAGCTGGTTCAGTTTTGTTTGTTTTTGAGACTGAAATAAGATGGTGATTATAACTTAACTCAGAATAAAGTATTCATTCTATTCACTGCTGCCAACACAGTTGACTTCTCTTTTCATTACATAACTGCATTCCAAGGTAGCTATCTGGATAGCTAGGAGTTGTTTTTTGTTTGCGTTTCAAGAAGGACTAATTGCTTCCTTAATAGTGCATAGTGAGTTAATAGTCAATAGTGAGTTATTTGAGCTAGTGAATTGAGCTTCAAAATACTTATTATCGGAAGAGTCCTATCTTCATTTATATAACCTCATTCTGAGCTCTTTAAATGAAGTTTTAAGATGATAATGTTTTAAATTTTTTGGACAGCACTGGGGAGGCTGACCAGCACTGAGCGTTTGCAGATATACATTCTCTTGGTGGTGAAAGAAAGTAGCTAAATTTCAGAGTTCAGATAGCTCCTTTTTTTGTATTTAAATGGGGGAGGGGGTACCTTTAAAAAGGACATATCCCCTATGCACAGTGGCTTTGTGGGTTACTTAATTTCTGATTGGATGTGTGGTATTAATTATTTCTTGTGTGCATGTGGATACATGCACATAGCATTAGAGTAATTTGCAGCAAATGAGTAACAGGACTATTTTTTTTTCTAGGCATGGAAAAACAGCAGAGAAGATAAGGACAATGTTGTCCTCCCTATTTTTTTAGTTTTGACCCTCCGCCCCCAGTTGTTTGCTGAAGCTTGCGTGCTTCTGTGATAAGCAGAGATAAACCATAGGCCAATTTCAGCAGGAAGATGAGAGACTGCTTTTCTGCAGAGAAAGTACAGATAGTCCTCGACTTATGACAAGTCATTTAGTGACTGCTCAAAGTTACAATGAAAGTAAAGGGAAAGTAAAGTACTTGGGAAAGTAAAGTACTTCCAGACATCATAAAATCCTCTCTCCCTCTTTCCCTCTTCCTCTCCTTTCCTCCCTCCCTCTCTCTCTCTCTCTCACACACACAAACACACAAACACCCACCCACCCACACACACACACTGTAGTCACAGGGACACATTTTGGGTACCTGACAACCAATTCACATTTGCAATGGGCTGTGGAATCCTGCAATCATGTGACCAATTTTTGCAACTTTTTTTGCTGGTTTCCAGCAAAAAAAAAAAAAGCCCAATCATGAGAATGGATTCCCTTAACGACTGCCATAAAAATGGTAAAAAAAATTCAATCCAGTCCTAAGGGTGCCTCACCTTGTGACTGAAAATCTGGTCCCATTTATGGTGGTAAGTTGAGGACTTTCTATCTTGGAGAAAGCGGATTGAATTTTCATGGGCATATCTGATTGGAGAATCAGTGTTGGCTTCTTCAATGAGTGGGTTGCTATGGGAGAGCAGATATTAGTTATTGGTGACTCTGAACCCCATTTTGGAAAGACCATAGTATTACAGAAATCACAGAGAATTTCCGATGTGTTTGTATCTCTCCCTAGTGTACTTGTAACACTGCGAAAGGGAAACTTTGGTAAAACAATATTTTGGCTGGAAGTTAGAAGGATCAATCATACAGTACTTCTTTCTACTCCATCCAATGGCATTATTTTAGGGACAAGTGTATTTCTGCTTAGTAGAACAACTGTTCTCTGAGCCAGGTTCAAAGCATCAGAAGCAGATGCTCTGCTTGTTCATACATGGAGAAGACCCACTTCAATTTGGAGAATAAGTCCTTATACCAGCTCTCTGGTTCTGTTTATGGCTGTGTTTGAAGTGGACACAGGCTCCCAATGTGAGTTCTTTGAATCTTGAAGTTGCATAGTAAAATGGACCAGTAAAAACTGGATTATATAACAAAAGATGTCTGGGTATGGAACTTAATAAAAATTTAGTCATACTGTACAAATATCCCATAAAAGTATTCAAATTCAAATTATATATATTTTTTACATTATGCATTTTTTAAAAATATAAAAGCCCATTTTAAAAAGTACAGAACCAGTTCTGTACACTTTGTAAAAGTTAATGATGAATTTTAGGAATGTTGTTACCTGCATCATCCTCTCTGACTTTACTGCAAATCTTGAGAGTGGATGATTGGAATACTGGAGATACTTAACAAATATATGTATAAGGATAATAAATGTTAATCAGAGAAATATTGCCAAAGGAAAGATTACATATACATGTTGGACTTTGAAGTCCCATATCTTCTTAATGTGGAATCTTGAGCATTCTGGTTTTGACATCTCTCAGAGACGCTGGTTAACTTTATGATTCATGTTAAACTGTATCTTACAGATGATAATCGCTGGGTTCATGTATCATGTTTAGTCAAAAACAAAGATTATGGCTTAGAGTGACATGTGAAATCAGCCTTTAGATGATTTGTAACTTGCAGGTTTATATTTCCTTGTTAATAATTGGTGTGTGTGTGTTTGTGTGTGTATGTGTACACGTGCATGCAAATGTATAAGTCTTCTATACAAAAGGTTTAAACTGATATTGCTTTCTTGGTAATCACTTGATCATTAGAAATTGTCCTCATTTCTATTTGTGAAAATATGTCCTCTTGCAGGAGAGAAATTCCTATAAAGCTTTCTGAAAGAAACACTCCAATTAACAATATTTTCCATTGGCCAGTCTCCAGAATACAACTGTTGTTACAGTTCTTGATGCAGTTTTCCTTTTTTATGTTAATGGTGTCTTTCTTTCTTAACTAAATTGCTATGTAGCTGGCAAATAAATGAAAATAGTCCACTCTTAAAATAATAATTTTACTAACTGGAAAAATCTGTAGCTTTCTGTTGTTCTACTTTATTGCCTGTGTTTGTTCCCAGGCAGATTTCTGGACAGTAATTTTCATGCCATTTTGTTATTAAAATAACTTGCAACTCCTTCAGGGCCTTTTTAGGTATTCAGCATTGCTCTTTTTTGAAAGGGCAGTGCAGTTGAGAGATGTCATAATTGTGCTGATTAATTGAACTATTATTTTAGCTATGTTTTTTGTCTGCATTGAACACTCACTTGCTCTCATACTATTTTTACTAATGTTTTCAGATAGACGACCAAGAATGTTAGAGAACCATGGAGGAGAATGTGATTAAATTGCACTGCAGTCATAAGTTTAGTTAATAGGCAAATGTCCCCCTCCCTTTTCTTGAACATAAATGTGTTTTTTCAAGTGAAACTGTGGCAATAAAACCTCATTTCATCTAATAATACTTGCTGTATGAAAGAGGATGAAATTGGAGTGATTCATAATTTTCCACATGCTCCGTATGTACACTTCTGTCAGATTATGATAAGTGCTAAGATACCAAGGGAAAAAATGGAATTCACTTGAGTCAGGATTCAGGAGGACAAAAATTATAGATTTTCTCAGAATGTGTGTAGATTATTTTTATGTTCTTTCCTTCTAGCCATCAAGTATCTTGCTTCTAGCTGGTTCTCTATTCAGGGATGTAAGGTGGGATGAGTATGGAGGAGACTAAATAATATCTCCATTAAAACCTACAGAAGATGACATAAAGCTAGATTTACTAGGAAAGTTATTGTGCCTTTAAAAACTTTATGTTTAATAAAATCTAGTAACAGAAAAATGTAAAATGTTTTGTAATAATACAATTAAAAGTTGCTAAATTACATATTCCTAAGCTGTTAAACAACATTTAAAACTAAACAGAAGCTCGGTATAATTTCACTTTGATTGTCTCTGCCACTTCTGCATACAATGGGCAAATTTGCATTTTGTTCTTTTATACAGAAGATTTTGTTGAGAGAACCCTCACCAATCAGGACACAGGAGGACTTCATGAAATAAAACTGAAGCAAGAGCAATGTCCTCATTATGAATGGTAGAATATCTCCATCCCATTTCACAGCTATAACCCATCAGTGAAGAAGGAATGTGAGAAATGTATTCATGTGGAGTGGTCTTTTTGAACGTTAGTGTATATTAACTGAGAAATTTTAGGATCGGAGTATAGTAATCTGCAACAACATTGGGCCAGTTGTTAAAATTTTGAAGCCAAGAAACCCACAAGAGAATTTAGGACTGTGGGCTATACAGAGAAGAAGGCAGAGAAGAAGGCAGCAACGTGTTGCAAGTTGTCTACAAAGACAACTGTCTAGAAGTTTCACATAGATATAAGAAGTCAAGTTTGACCTGGGGGCATCTTTAATCTATACTTGATATTGCCCAGATTCATGTTGTATAAATTGTGTATTAACCTAAATGGTGTTTTATCATGACGAGTCCAGGCTGCTTTATGTGGTTAAACTTAGGACACTTACAGAAAATTTATGCTTGGAAGCTTCTTTATTTTCATGTTCTCCTTTTTCATCATGTTGGACAAACCCCATGATTTACACATTTAAGGACAATGACATAGCTAGACAATGGAGCAAGTCCCTCATTTTGGATTGCAATTTCTAATTTGGCCATAAGCATTCTTTTGCTGCCAGAAGAGAGAGAGAGAAAAATAATATGTAAGAAATAAAAATGGAAAAATGAGCACCTGCTGCAATCTTCTAGTCTATGCCTCTGTATATAATTATATTTACTTATCCTACCCCTCTGGCAGGAGAGGCATAATCTGAGTACCATCAGCAAAGAGGTGTGGGTTGGCCGGGTCCATATGGAGAGACTTTTCTGCCATGGTGCCAACCATAGTTTATCCTGAGATTAGATTGGCCCTTCCCCTTCCATAAAGCCCTTGAGAACTTGGTTTTGAACTCAAGCCTGGGGCTGTGTGTGTGTCGGGGGGGGCAGAGCACATGATCTGGCTCTGTGTCAATAGTGTGGATGATGCTCAGCAGCTATGTGTTTTATTTTTTATATATCCAGTTTTAAAAACTTTTTTATCGATTTCATTGTAAATCGCCAAGAATCGTGAATGTGAGACAAGTGATGGCTGCTCCATTCTGGATCAGTTGTAATTTCTGAGCAGTCTTTGAGAAGGGCTTGAACATGAGGACATCTTCATTTGTTTTTAATCTTTGTCCACTGATACTTCACATTTCGTTTCTGGTTGTTCAAGGCTGTTCTAGGATGATTGATTCTAATGCCTGGCTTGCATTCATTGTCAGTGCTTTACCAGCATTTCACCCAACCATTTGCCAGATGTGGCAAACAGGGATCCCTTTTCGTGTCATACGTACAAAATATGACAAAATGTACAAACGTGTAACGTACAAAACTAAACAAAAAGAATTAAAAAGAGAAAAAGAACACCACAAAAATATGGATAGTTATACCATACCATTTACTAATATAGTCTACAGGATTTATCAAATAAATTGTTTGGAATGGTATTTTGCCAATGACTTCTTAAGAAGAGAAAATTATAAATACAATGTCTAATCTATTTTATGTCACAACTGAAGATTTAGGAAGTATAGGATGTATTTGGATGTATACAACATTTTGCTTATATAAAACACAAAGGTTATTAGCATTGCCAAAATAGTTGAATATTATCTATTCAAAGACCATTTATTATAAATGTGGAAAAAACTTTGGCTTATTATGTTAAAAATCCAAAATCTCTTTTTCACTGAAGTTGAATAGGATATAATGGAACATGTAAACTTGTTAGAGAGTTTTACTATAAAGTGCTCAGAAAGATTTGACTATTGTGTGGTTTAAATTTTCATTAAATAAAAAGTGAACAATCCATATATTCTAATATAGGAATTCACAAAGATTTATTTGAAAATATTATGATTTTTCAGATTTGTGTAATGGTTGATTTAGCATTTATTTATTTATTTTTATTTATTTTTATTACATTTATATCCCGCCCTTCTCCGAAGACTCAGGGCGGCTTACAAGCTTAGCAATTTAGCATTTCTTACTTTATGCTTTCGGTCTGAATGAACTTAAGGCGCAGTAAGCAATTACATTTTCTGGGTATCTGAAGCTTTAACCATTTTGTTAGGATTTTCATCTTCTTGGGACTAAATATGCTATATGGAATATACTGGAGTAACTGATTGGTTCTTGCTTTACAAAACCATAAAATCCAACTTGAATTTCTGATACCCATGTGGATATCAGATAACTGGTGCGCCAGTTGCGACCCTATCTGGACCGAGATGCCCTATGTACAGTTACTCATGTGCTCGTGACCTGCCGTTTAGACTACTGCAACGCCCTCTACATGGGGCTGCCCTTGAGGACCACTCGGAGGCTTCAACTGGTGCAGAATGCAGCCGCGCGAGTAGTGATGGGGGCCACCCGATACTCCCATGTAACACCTCTACTCCGCAAGCTGCATTGGCTTCCGGTTGCCCTCCGGGTGAGATTCAAGGTGCTGGTGATGACCTATAAAGCCCTAAATGGCTTGGGTCCGGGATATTTGAGGGAACACCTGCTGCCAGCATCAAGCTCCCTTTGTCCAGTGCGCTCACACAGGGAGGGTCTTCTCAGGGTGCCGGCGGTAAAAGATTGCCGGCGGATAACACCCAGGGCAAAGGGCCTTCTCTGTGGGTGTGCCTGCCCTCTGGAACCAGCTGCCCGTGGAGCTGAGGACTGCCCCTGACCTTCGTTCATTCCGCCGGGACCTGAAGACCTGGTTCTTTGAGCTTTCCGGCCCAGGCTGAGAATTTTTTAACCGGGGTTTTTAGTTTAAGGGATGATTTAATCTTTTTTAATTGTTTTTTTTAAACTTTTGTATTTGTATTGCTGATTTTAAATACCCTGTAAATCGCCCTGAGTCCTTCGGGAAAGGGCGGTATATAAATCTAATAAAATTAAAAATTAAATTAAATTATGGAAACTGGTCTTAAGTAAAAGAGAAAAATGGAATCTTCTGGCAAACCTAGAAAATTCTTTGAGGGGGTGGGACAATTTATGTATATGTTAGTTTTGTTTTTTTCATTTTATGTACTATTTTGTGTAGTCTTAGTTTTGTTCTGCTTTTGTATTACTTTTTTGTTTTGGAGTCTGTATTTTAATGTTAAGAATAAAGATAGAGAAAGAAAAAAAAGAGATGCTTTGGAACTGATAAAGAGTCACTGTAAATGTGAATATGATCTTGGCTTACACACTAGTAAATGGCTTTGATATTTTTTTTTATGAATGACTGTGTATCAAGCTTTACTAATAAGCCCAGGCTGTGGAGCTTTCTATGTTTCTTTTCTTTTTCTTTTTGACTAAAGGATGCAGCAGCGAAAGCAGTGATGAGGTGTCGTATAATTTTACTAGTTACATAACTGCTTTTAACTACTAAACTCTCTCTTGATTGAAATAACAATTGAGCCTATAATTTTTCCGAACAGCTGCCGCTAGGGGGGGGGGTCATTACCTTGGAGACCTGGGAAATAATTGTACTCCTAATACATGAGTTATGTATTCTCATGTTTTACAGCAATGCACAAAGTTTAAAGCCTATAGTAGAATGTTATTTGAAAGCTGTCAAACCATGTTAAAAAAGACTGCATCGTCAAAGGCCCTTGTGGCCAGGATTCAACATGTAGCCTTGTCTTACTCATTATAAAATACATGTTTATAAAGTTCCACAGAGCATCCAATTCCCAATTCACTTATATCAGCAAGACTTAACTTGCTCATTAATCTAAATTCTTTTGCAACTTTAATCTACATGTTTAATTAATCATAAAATGAGGCGGTAAGTAATTTCAGCAATGTGTGGCTTGTTATCAGATGCATTTAATCACTCTTCTGTGAGCTCATTTGGAAACACCTGAAGATGTCGAGAGCAGTTTGAATAAGCATAAATTATTCTTTGTCAGTGTACTTCACCCAACTAATAAGACATTAATTTAAAAAAGGCACTGTTCATCATTTTTAGATCTTCACCAATATTTTTAGCTCAGCAGGATAACTGTAATTGTACATACGGCACAATTTACAACAGAGTGTCCAACAGTAGAACAGGAAATATTATACTATTCATTTTTCCTGTTTACATGTAATTAGTTTGCATAATCTCAGGCTGAATGAAGATAAACCATAGTTATCAAATCCTAAACATTTATCTGTTCTTGGAACAAGTTGCTAGTTAATTGAAATAATAAAAGCCAGATAATTTAACAGTTGTATGAATAAATCTTTTCTGTATTTGCTTAGTAAAAATTATTCATGTTATTTCTTTTTGTGTGTGGGTCCAAATACGTGGCTGAAAAAGTGGGATGCATTTCTCAAGTCTTCAAAAGGAAATCTTACTCTCAACTTTCTGAAAATTTCGAAGGTGTCTGAAATAGATTCTAAACACATGGGATTGTGATGGTGGTTGGAAGTCCAGTCATGTGAACATATGAGTTATGTTCACATAACATGGGATGTAACCTACTGTGTTCAAATAAATTCTCCTAACCTAAAAGCCAAGTTTAAAATTTCTCCTAAATTTGAGATACAAATTTATGCTAACATTTGGGGAGAGAGCTGTACTAGTTCCCTGTCTCCTACTTAATGAGTGATTTGAATTAAATATCTGCTCAGATCTCTGGCATTTTATAGTTCCAAACTAGACTATAGCTATTTCAGATACTAGTGAAGAACTGAAAACCCCTGTAAATTCTTCTTTAAACCAGCACAGCAACAATTGGGTCAGCTTTGAGAAGCTATGAAAAATGCAAAAGAGCATTAGACTGGAAGTTACCTCCTCATCCTATTTTAGCTATTTGTTTATTACTATGCCAATGTTCTGAAAACAGGTATGACTCTTAGGACTTTAGGAGTGATATTTCATAATAGTGAGCAATATATATAACTGTGATGCTTCAATTTGATTTTGATATGTGCATCTTGACTCCTTATTTTTAAGGCTCCAGTTAAGAAGATTAAAGTTAATATCCTTTTTGTTATTTGTAAGGTTATTCAGATACATTCCAGCAGTGCACTGCAGCAGCCAAAAAAGCTAATGCAGTCCTAGTTTGCATCAATAGGAGGATAGTTTCAAAATCATGTAAGGTGATAATACCCCCTTATTCTGCACTGGTGAGACCTCACTAGGAATATTGCATCCAATTCTGGTCATCACAATACAAAAATAAAAAAAAATATTGAGACCCCTAGAAAG
This sequence comes from Vipera ursinii, assembly GCF_947247035.1. NCBI lineage: Eukaryota > Metazoa > Chordata > Lepidosauria > Squamata > Viperidae > Vipera > Vipera ursinii. The sequence continues at coordinate 102,054,809 of NC_139512.1, read as the reverse complement.
AATGAACAAATGAGGCAATTATGTATGCCTAGTGTAAGGATGAGGAGGACTAGGGGTGGAATGACAGCTGACTTCCAGTACTTGAGAGACTCTGATAAAGAAGAGGAGTTAGTTGTTTTTCCAAGCACCTGAGGCAGGATAAGAAATCATGGGTGTAAGATCATTAAAGAGAGATCCAACCTAAAGGAGAAATTTCCTGACAGTGAGAACAGTTAAGTAGTGGAATAGTGTGCTTTCAGAAGTTGTGGGTGAAAATTTTCAAAAAGAAATTGAACAAAAGAAATTGGAATGATATACGGTCACCTGCTCAATATCAATTATGGATTTTATTAGAATAAATGAATAGAATAAATCAACTTTTTCTTGAATTGCTGGGGATTAAGTAAAGTCAGACAGGTTTTAAATGAAATATGAATAGAATTCTATTCCGCTCATTCCACAGATCATGGTTACATTCTTCTGCTAGTCAGTATTGTATGGCATTGCAAAAAAGTCTTCTATCTGTACAGATATAAGGTAAAAAAGAAAGCTACAAATTGCTTAGAGGAAGAGAGTCCTATTGTCAGCCAGAAAAAGGAAGTAGCACAGCTTCCAGAGATTATTCTAATAGTTTGATCAATGTGCCATCTTTAAGGGATTTTAGAGATAGTATAGAACATAGAACAACGAGGTTGGAAAGAACTTTGGAGGTCTTCTAATTCAACTCCCTGCTTGAAGACCCCTGGAATAATTTAATAAGTATTCTCATCCAATTCCAAGTGTGGGGTCAACCTACTAAACCACATACTGTATAGCTTCATCCCCATTGCCTTCAGATTAAGTATTTTCATACTACAATTAAGCCATCCTGAGAAAGAATATTTAAGGGTCTCCATGCCATGAGAAATTGGAGTGGAGACGTACTGAAAACAGACTCTGGGGATAGCCCCAATTTGTGCAGCAGTTTACACTATGAAATACTTTTGACTCCCACCTGACTGGCTTTGCAGAAAAAGTTATTGAACATTTGTTGGGCTGCCTTTTTAGCTTGGGGAACTGTTATATATTGGTTGTAGTTTTATTTTTGATATGATGGCTTCATTTGAAGACAGGCTTTTTAAATGTTACAATGTTATTTTTGTTCAAAGGTCAGATCTGTACACAGTACAAGTGGCCCTGGAGTTATTCATATGGATTAGAAACATTTGAGTGGAGTATAATTAAAATGTGAACATTACTGCTTTTAATTACATAATCTGCATGGATCTGACCTTTCTTGGATTAGCCTGTATACCTGTAAATGATTTCAGAGTAGAATTAATATTGAAAGTACTGCTCAGATTTTTGTTAGAGGTAGGCAAAATTCCGTATTATTTTCATGTAATCTCTAGCTGTGAAGTTCATAAACTTATTGCAGCCTTCTACAATGTGGTATTTTCCAGCTGTGTTGCACTTCAGTTTTCATCATCCTCAAAACTGTATAGTCAAAACAGAATATTGTATCTTTTAAAAATAAGTAAAACTCTTCAGTACTTTGCTGGAAGCTGCTAAAAAGTGGTGTGCCCTTAACATACTTTCCCCCTTTGTTTCCTATAGGCCTGTTAGCTGCCGTCTTGCCATTTTCATTTCTGATGACAACTATCACGGAACACTGCTAGAGCACAGAGTCAGCCTGTGACGGGGCCAGGTAACTTCTACATGCTTAAACAATTTTTTTTCTTCCCTGCTGTTCTCCCTTTAGTGTCTTTGCATCTCAAGGTTTTCTTCTGGATGCAATGTTCAGGCAATATAAAGTAACTGCAAATTTGTAAGTTTCATTATTTAACAACATACATTTATGAAGTTGAAAATATCATTGTTTGGGCTCTGTGCAACTACGTTTTATTTTATTACAACAGATTTTTGAGTAGACGATTCCCTGTGGTTTGAAAAGCCTGTGTGATTGCAGAAATTAAAAGTGACCTTAGAATTTTTTATGAAGTTATACAGGACATTCCTGCCATATAACAATACTGACTTCGTTATGAAAACATATTTGGATAACTAACAGTGACAATAGTATTTTCTAACAGCTGGTACATTTTTACCCCAGCTGAGTTAGTACTCTGGAAGCAGAAATATAATATTTCAAATTTATAAGGCTACATTACTTTGACAGGGGAGAAGATGGCTAGAATTTTACACTGGACTTCCAAATAACAGTTCCTAAAATTCCATTTGAATCTAACTCTCCCTTGTTATTTCTTATTAGCTGGGATTGTAACTGAAAGTTTTCCAGTCATTACTGAATAATCACAGCCACTTCCAAAAACTGAGTTTGAAACGGAGGATTACAAAAGCTGACATAAGAGTACCTTTAGTTTGCCATTTTTTACCCAGGAGCATTACCCATTAAAACCTGCTTTCACACATATTCTGCTCCTCCTACCCTTCAGAGTATATACCACCTTGTAATGTCAGTTCAGTGAGGGACATGGTGGCTCAGTGGGTTAGGACGCTGAGCTTGTCGATCAGAAGGTCGGCAGTTTGGTGGGTCGAATCCCGAGTGCCATGTAACAAGAGTGAGCGCCTGTTACTCGCCCCAGCTTCTGCCAACCTAGCAGTTCGAAAGCACGTAAAAATGCAAGTAGAAAAATAGGGACCACTACGGTGGGAAGGTAACAGTGTTCTGTGCACCTTTGGTGTCCAGTCATACCGGCCACATGACCATGGAAATGTCCTCGGACAAGTGCTGGAGCTCTTCGGCTTTGAAACGGAGATGAGCATCGGCCCCTAGAGTTGGAAACGACTAGCACGCATGTGCAGGGGAACCTTTACCTTTACCTTTAATGTCAGTTCATAAACCCTGAAAGAGGACTTTTCTGAATCATACAGCTGAACCACACCATATTTAAATTCATCCTGCGGTCCCATCAAAAGAATGTAGGTGAATTCCACCAGAAATTGTAAAGCATTTCCATTTATCACAATTAATTTTTTTTGATGAGAATTAACTTTGAGGTCTATGGTTGGATGCAAACTGGTCTCTACATATGGAAAAGGTCTGTTTCTGTTTGTGGAGAGAACTGAGGTGAGAAGAAATTTATTGCTGTACTGGAGGAATGAAAGGGAACTGTGATTTTCCTAGATTTTCCCTTCCTCCTTATGGTCCTACTAATATTTTCCCCATTTCAGAGAGGGTTCTATGCTCCAGTCCAAACTGTTTTAGGAATCTCAGAAAACTACATTAAGGACAGGAGGATCAACAAAAAAACCTGTCCTTAGTGATAAGCATTTGTTTTTGTATTTGCTTTAGCATTATTTTTATTTTTAAATGAAAGTAGAAATCATGATTGAAGCAAACTAGTCCTTTTTCAAGTAAAGTATAAAATAAAGTATAAAATAATTTTTAAAAGTAATGGTAAAAGTTAATGTTTTGGTAAGTGTCTGGAACGATCAATATTTCTCAAAGAAAAGATCCCATGTGTAAATAACCTTAGGGGAATGAATTAGAAGATTGCAACAGATTTTTAAAGATTTTTTAAAAATGTACTGTAATACTTGAAATGTATGGATGTTTTAAATAAATGTAGTATGTTCAATAGATAGCATACCAAATATTCTAATAAATAGCAATGGCTAATTGATTCAAACACCACATTATAATACAATTAATAAACATATTTAGCTAAAGCACATTCAATAAATATACACTCGTTGAAAGCTTTTTGTATAGTTAGGGAAAAACTAATTGCCAATTCAGTTTATCAGATTGATTATCTAATATCTGTCACAAGGTCATTTTTGTTAAAAAAAATTGGAGGAGGGAATGCTATATATGTCATTTTGAACTCCTCAAGGAAAAGTGGTTAAAAAATTAATAAGACAGGTAAAGGTAAAGGTTCCCCCACACATGCGTGCTAGTTGTTTCCAACTCTAGGGGCTGGTGCTCATCTCCATTTCAAAGCCGAAGAGCCAGCGCTTGTCCGAGGACGTCTCTGTGGTCATGTGGACACATAGACAAATTAATAATCAGATATTATCTGATGCTTGGTATCCTTTTATAAAATCAGATAGCACAGGTTGAATTATTGAGGACAATATATTTTCATGCCAGGGTCACAATTAAAATTATAGCTTATATGTTTCACAATGAGAACAAAGAATTACATGCACAATCAGCAGGATCTTTAATTACTTTCATCATAACAAAAGCACAATTGAAAGAAAAAGTAATCAGTTATTAAAAAAATATTGTATATCTCCAAAAGCATAGGAGTAAAGGAAGGATGCAGTCTTCAAATCTGATGAAACTGGATTAGGAGTCTTACAAATTGTTACTGACCTAACACTATCAATGAATTTTTATAGAGATAATGTGCAGTTGAATAAGTAGCTTGGCCATTAGTTTGTTCAAAAACATAATTTGTTCAAATAAAATGTTTGCATCTTGTCTGTAAAGGCCAGTGTCAAATTTTAAAAATTTCTGGTTTATCAGATTTGAGTAATATATTTTACCCTGAGAATTCCTTGTACTATTATTGATACTTTCAGCTAGAAGCTAATAGATTGTCTTGTTTTCCATGGGCTGACACTAATCTTATTAATTCAATTCTATGTATTTCTAGAAAATTGTAAAAGCTTCTGGTTGCATCTTTCTGTGTAATTACACTTTTTTAAATTGCTTTTCAGTGATGTTGGATCACAGGATGATGAAATCATTTCATTGAGGATATTAGGCTCATTTTTGGCCTGAGGTTCTCTGTCCCATTTTTTAAATGCTGATTTAAACCTCTAGAAGTCTTATAATGTACATCCTTTTAACTGGAAATTATAGCAATCATATAATACTAGTAGCTGAACTGGTCATAACCTCAGTGCTATAGCCAGCCAACTTTGTGGTAGAACTTGTCCATATGATTTAGAAACAGGAGTGGACAACGGTTTTCATTGGGATGGGTGGGTGTCATACCTTTAAAATTATTGTTTTAGCTTCTAGGGACCACAGAGTGTTATTCAATGATGTAGTGATATTATTGGGTGGATAGAGTTGAGGGAGTTTCTTAATACATAGATGGTGACTATTATTTTAATTAAAAACAAAATGATCTGCAGATGTTTGGGGGCCTGCATGTGGTTACTGGTTGTCCATTCTTGGTTCTGAATCTTGATTTTCCAGGATTACAAAATTTCAGGAAAAGTTTCATGGACAGAGAAGGCTTCCTGCTGCAGAAGTGTTGTATTCTGCATTTGGAGAACAATGGGGATAATAACAGGGCATTTGGTGGTGGTGGAACTAATGTTCTCATCGCTAATCTTTCTTCTCAGGAGCACAGAGTATAATTTGTTTAGAATGGCCTCCTTCAATAATAAGAAGACAGTTTAAGAAATCAGAAGATAAGGAGATTGTGGGCCAAATGACATGTTATGCTTAATGAATAGCATTTAGTTCTACTTTAAGTATTGTTATTAGTTACAGATGTATGGACATTCCTTTACTGATAAAGCACTGTATTGAGATAGAAGATGTATTTCTTTCATCCTCATTGCAAGTGGAACTAAAATGCCCTTCCACAAATAGTAGAAAATGGGGAAAAAAAGAGTTCCTGCTGGCATCAATGAATACTTTTTTTCTTAAGGAACCTAGCCATGTGAGGGATATAGTTCCAATCAGATTATACAGTATAGAAGGAAAGTTTATGTTTTCCTCTCTCTTTCATACTGTATTTCCAAAAAAGATTGCCATTATTTGCATATAATTTAACTGCATGCTGTGTATATTGTGTATTTTGGCTCATGAAATAAATCCATGACTGGAAAAAAAAAGTGATGTGACCAGGGTTCACACATTATATTAAGCAATAACTAAACAAACCATATTGTAATATGAAATGTAATCTTAGCCACAGGATATAAGGATGTCATACTGAGGCAGGGAATAAGAGGCAAAAGGAGGAAGAAGATAAAAGTGTTCCATATTTTGTCATAGTAATCCTGGTTTGGGAAAGAGAGAATTATTGATGACTAGTATGAGCTTTCAAAAAACTTTTTGAATGATTGTAGACATGTGGTAGACATATCTCCTTCTTTTCCATCTACCAGAACAACTTTATCCCCTTTTATTCAGGTTTGAGATTAACAATAGTGATGTATTATACAACAGCATAGGTTTCCCATTCCTGAAATTGTTCCTTTTCAAAAAAATTACCATAAGGCTCTTGGTTCAGGTTCGTTAGATTCCTGAACTAGAATATCTTCTTAGGGACTGCAGATATATTATTACATGGTGCATTAAAGACCTTCAAAATCATGGCTTCAACCTCTATCGTTGGGTTGGAATCTGGTTCAGAAAGTTTAGGAAAGAGATTGGAGAAGTTGGAGACAGAGCAAAGAAGGGATAGAGATGAACTTTTAGTAAATAACTGGACTTATTGAAATAACTATCAAAAGCAGTGAAATCTGTTCACACACACAGCAAATCCACACGTACTGTACATATGACTTCAGTCAGTATTATTTATAACTATAAGACTACCTGTAGGCAGACAATGCAGGTTTATTTAGAATAGTGGTTTGAGATTACTATATTTTGTAGCATTGATTGATTAGTTAACATGATACTAGTAATGGGTAAATAGATAATATAAAGTGCTGACATACATACATTGTGTAGGCGTAATTGTACAGGTCTCTATCTCCTCAAGTAGTTAAAATTCCTTTTGTATGGATGTTAAGCAATGATCACAGTATAAATGATCACAGCTTTAGGATCCCTGTTCTCCGTTACCCTCTGGATATCAGATGCCGTGCTCTGGTGTATTTCCCCTGAGAGAATGGAAGAATACATGTGCAGGCAAATAATAAGCAGGTGGAAGATAACAATGCATAACATTTGTTTTGAGTATGTATGAGCTGATGTGATCCTCCCTTAAATTTCACAGTGAGTTTGCTAGCCTGAGGGCCAGACAGAAAGCTGAAGCTGACTATGTCTGGCAGGCTAATGTATGATTGTGGTAGAGATGATGTGAGTCTTGTCACCTTGGCAGCAGGCCAAGCCCATTTTTACTCAGAAGAGTCTATGAAGACTTAAGAGTTTTCATACACTCCAAGCCCTGCCTATTGTGTCCTGTTGATTAACATTTGGCATTCATTCTGTAACCCCCTACTGGGGAGTTTTGCACATAAGATGAATTTCAATATTATACCCATCATTTCTTGCCACCATTGTAGGATAGAATGTTGACCTAAATAATTGGAACCTGAAGCTCATCAGAAACAAAGTATATCCTTGCCTAATAATTCTCTATTGCCACTGTCTTGTTGAAAGGATGTGGCTATCCAATGCACATGCAGTGTTAGAATGCCAAAAGCCTCTGCTGGAGTTGATGGGCTAGCTCTTAACTTGCATAAAATGGAGTACATGTTAAGAACCAGGGAGAGAGATTTCATATAAGCCAAATGCTTAGAAAGATAAAGCCTTGGCATATGGCCAGCATCCAATTTAAATCAAACTAAACCCACAATAGAGGCGCTTTCCTCCTTCCTCCTTCCATCACAATTCGTAGCACCCTGCAAGAAGTTTATGCTGACTTGAGTATTTGCCAAGATACTGTTGGAAAAGTTTCCCTTCAAGTAAAGAGAACCGTCAAAGAGACAACTAATTAATCCCTGCCCCTTTATAGCTGTGTAATGCAATGCATAACTAAAAGTCCTGTTAAATTAATTAATGATTTCAATTATGAACTTTTCCCCAAAATGTTATGATTCATATCAGGCTGATGATGCAGTGACCTGAGAGTGTGAAATTTGAGCTGTGTGCTGAATTGCCAGTTAATTGATTCACAAATTATTTAAAGTTTGTTGCACCCAGGGGAGTGTTCATATCCATGGCAGCAAAAGGTACAACTCTTTGCTGTGTTTCAAGACTGACAAGCTAACAAACAAGAAACCAGAACTGCTAACAATGAGATTGACACTTGCAAACCTCTTGCCACTGTGACAGCTGAAAAATTACTAAAGAAGATCATGCCTCAGCACTGTGTATCTTCGTAGATTTTTATATTATACGTGATAAAGTTTAAAGATATCAATGAGAGGAGGTTAATGCCAACAAGAATATCGCACACTTCTTTTCACCGTTCTGATTGTTTTCTTAGATTTTTCTCCATTGTCGTTGTAGTCAGTTCTATTTGCTTTGCAGTAAGTCTTGCTGATTGCTAAATAGAATGAAGGCCAATTTTACTGCAGTTGCCATCATTGAACAATATATTCTAAACTACTCTTTGGATTTTAAACAAATATGGTAGCTTATGTAGAATGGTCAAATATTTTTTGTCTTTATGTCCAAATGAGCATAGGATTTGCAATGGAGTGAGTACAAGTAGTATTGTTCCATGTCATTGCGTCCAATTTTAATATTTTAATCTATAACACGGGTAACAAAAGCTTGAAGCATACACAACATAAAAGAGATGCAGGTATTAAAGTGTATTGGAGCACTATTAATATTTTATGATGCTTTATTAAATTTTTATTAACAATATTACAGTGCACGTGAGTTGACTTTAATGTTGTATAATCTGACCGTTAGTTGAAATCTCTTTGTGACTTTCATTGAAGTGGAAGAAAAACATTGTACAAACACATTTATGAGGCTATATTTGTACAATGTTTTGCATGTTGGAAAGGAAATAATAGAATTGTTATTATTATGCACATTCATAGTTAGATCTAAGTTTTATCCCATGGTTTTAGGCTTTAATCTATGAGTTGAGATCTTCAGAACAATGATCTAGATGTAAGAGACAAACATAAAAGGACTTATTTCTGTCTTATTCTTATTTAGAACTTTGGGTCGTCTTCTTTCCCTGTATATTTTATTTGTCTTAGCACCTTTATTCAAGCAGGTCCTTTTCTATAATATCTGTAGCCTTAATGCATGGCCTCTTGTAGGATGCAAGCTTTCATCTTACCTTGATTTTTTTTAATGGGCTTTCTAGTTGGCTCTTCAATATGAGGACCCAGATTGTTGGGGGCAATTAAGCTGACTTTGTAATAATGCCGCTTGGGGGGTGTATGAAAGCCCTAATAAGCAGGCATATACATAGAATGAAGGCTACTGCTAAGCTTGTAAGCTGCCCTGAGTCTTCGGAGAAGGGCGGGATATAAATGGAATTAAAATAAATAAAATAAATAAATAAACAGATGGCTGTTTTTAGTTTAGAGTACTTAGTATTAGTATTCTGTTCTATTGTTTTAATTCTTGAAACTTTTAAAGTATTAGGATGCAAATCCCCTTTGGAATCTTTGCCCTGAAATACAATAAAACAAATTTTAAAAATAATATGAAGCAGTGCAGTTGAGAGAAGTGCATACAAATTCTACACTATGGATGAGCTCCAAGAATAGGCTTCAAATTTATTTTTAAAATAATACAAACACTTCCAGACTCTGCCTTCTCGACAGGTGCCACCCCTAATGCTTTTGTCTGGTTTCCTGAGTTTGTCTTAAGCTATTGACACCTGGTTACAGCACTGACCTTTAAGTGAGTAAAAAGCCACCCCGTTTTGCTCTGGTTCTACTTAGGATAAGGAAATATATACAATTGAAATGAAAACTTCCCTTCATTGCCAAAAGATTTTCTTAAAATGGCAGTCCCGAGATTGCTAATTAATTGCTAATTAGTTCATAAGGATAATGTTACCTGAGTGTTTGGGGGACATTGGTTTTTCTATCCTCTATTGATACAGTTCATCCTAAACGTTTTTGTGGGGTGGTCAATCAGCAAATCAATGGATTGATTGAGTTGTTGCTGCTATGGGAGGGGAAAAAAGGTTAAAAGTGTATGTCTTATGCAGAAGTTGGAGCACGACCATAGGGTTATGCAAGAAAATAACATTTAAATGAGATTCTGCTTTTAGAAAGCCTACAGTCTGAATACCAACTGTCTGGTACTGTTTTTCTAAAATTAAGGAGCCTATAATCTCAGCACCATTAACAAGTGCTGTCATTCAGATACACAGTGTCTGGCTGATTTAAATAAAATGAAATGAAGATAGTTGTTTCTGGTCCCTTGGCTTCACTCATTGCCATAAACATATGCTCTGCGTCCCGCTTCTTTCCATCTTATTTATGACTTTAATTTGTTGTGTGGGCTGCGCTAGAAATTAAATTTAATACAATTCTCCAAGGGACCCTGTCATATAATAACATGGTAATTTCTGTGTATCCTTTTGAAAAATGAGGAAATTAATTCTTCCTGACATGTTCTAATTATTCCAGTGTGAACGGAAAATCCGTTTTTCCCAACCCCTGAAGTGTAGGCAAATGGCTGCTGTTCAAAGCCGAGGTGCTAATGCTGACCAGCAGTGCGTTTAATTTGAAACATGAGCAGACACCTTTCAACACACCTTTGTAATGTTAGAGTACTTTACAGAAATTAATTCACTACTTATTTGGCAGCTTAGCTGGGGGGTGGGGGCGGGTGGGGGTGGTTTACAGTTTTAATTCATCAATTCTATAGTCCTGTTAGCACAATGTTTCTCACTTCCTGTACTTATATTGGCAACATATACTGTAGATAAATAAGAGGAAAATCTCTGAAATGGAACAAGCAGATATTTCAGCATTATTAGATCCTGCGAGTTCCTACATATTAGGAAGAGGCAAACTACAAGGTCTTAAATATATAACAAACTCAACAACAGACAATATTTAACTATTGTAGAGGAGAGTACTAGAAACTCTTGCTCCTAGTGCTGTTAATGAGCTTTAATAATCAATGTGACAGATAAATTTGGGGAAATTAAAAGCTAGAGTGACAAAGCACAATCATTCCCAGTCTCTTTTAAAAACAAAACAAAACAAAACAAAACACTATATCGGTATTAAATTCTGAGTATGGTTATTATACTTGAGTCATTTTTAAAATATATATAGTGATCCATTCAGGTACAAAATAGATCTACAAGAATAAATGTTAGAGCTTACACGAGTGCATCTATCTTCATGACCATGGTTTTTAAATCATTACAATAATGTAATATAATAGTTGAAGCTTTCTTTGAGTTTTAGTTTCTACATGCAGGTGTTCCAGGTACATATATAAATTAATTCCTAGTTTCTGAGGACTTCGTTCATCTTTACATCATGTTCTTTCAGTAAAAGATAAACATTTCTAATCCAATTCTAATACAAATTTTAATTTTAATCCAAAATTGCTGTCTCTTCTATCACCCTTCGAACCTGTTCTGAAGGATTTGCCTCTTTTTATCTGTTTCAAAAATTTCTTTCTTGTCATTCAAGCTTGAGCATCTATTTCCAAACTTTTTCTATTTTGGTTTAGAAGATTTTATTCTACATGTTTCCAAATGAAGAAACATTACAATTATTCTTATCCTAGGAAACAATGTAATAAATTGACTAAGGTAATTTTTCATGGAGCTGGGAGAGTTGTCATGTAGGCCTTTAATGAGGAGATCATAGTTTTGACTGTCTCTGTGAATACAGATTCATTCATATAATAGATCATATAGCAGATGTACTTGCAGGTCGTCTTCATATCCTCTTTAAAGGCATTTACATATTTTATTGTGATTGACATTGTTGCATCTTTCCAGTAAAAACAAACCACTTGAATATTATTAAGCTCACCCTTGATCAGCATGAAGTATTTTGGGTAGGCTACAACTGGATACTGTGGCATAGACATATGCCATTTTTCCTCTGATACCTCAACTGTTATCATAAAATGTATGTCATGAATGGATCGGGATCAATTAAATTTCCTTTCAGATATATTAGGGCTGTAAGCTTTAAGGTCATCATTGGTAAATAAAGGAATTTCCCACCCCCATTGTCTATCATGTGCTCTAGAACTGCAAGGCTCGTGCAGGATATAAATAAATAAGTCCTATTTTTCTTGGCTTTCTTCAGTGTATCTACATTACTGCTTGTTCTAGCTTGCAAACCAGATCTAAGATTTGTTCTTTAGAAATTTGGGCATATTTATAATAGAGTTCTTCACAGTAAGTGAGAAAATGCTCTGCACCAAAGCCTATGTTGAAGAAGAGAAAGAAGCTTCAGACTGAGAAAAGAGAAAGGAAAATGTAAAGTTTTCTAAATACAAATATTGCAAATCTCCAATTCTCAAACATTTCTGTCTCTCCCTGCAGTATAACACCACCACCAACTAGCCACAAAAACAACAAGAAATTGGAAACAAACACTAGACCAGAGGTCCCTGACCTTTTGGGCACCAGGGACCAGTTCCATGGAGAAAGGTTTTTCCACGAACCGGAGGGTGCGTGGTTTTGTGTGCTGCCAGCATCTTGCAGATGGGGCTTTGCTTGTTTGTGCTGGCATGCTGCGGCCTGGTATTGGTCCATGGACTGGGGGTTGGGGACCCCTGCACCAGACCATTCAAAGGGTTGTCCAATATCAGCCGACATTCCCATATTGACATTACAGTTCTCCTGTTCCTCTTTTTGTAACATGTATATAATAATATGAAGTTCCACCAAGACTAGTTTTTGTTGCTATGGGGTATTAGTGTAACAATAGGACAAATAAACTTCATTTGTCTGGATTGGCAAACTATTTTAATAGTTAGAAATTGAAAAGGAGAAAAGAAATTGAACCCTTTTTAAAAAGGTAAGAATAAGAATATTACAGAAAAATGTATTTGCTTCTAGTTTTTGCTTTTGGATAGATGCATTCCTGATGATCACAGATACCTAAAACTGCCACCTCTGAGATGTTTCTGTGGTTTCTGAAATGGACAAACAGGCATAGATCTGTTATTATACACTGGGAAAATATGAACTGGATATTTTTTATTCTGTATCTGCAAGGGGTGACTCTAGCTTTTTTTAAAAAAAAATCTTCAAAATTGTGATGAACAATTAACAATTATAGTGCTAATCAGAAGTGGTAGGCTTGTGGGGAAAGTGCTTTAGCTACAAAAATGTATTTTTCTGCAAACACGTTAACATTCCTTCCACTGGTTGGGATTATACCACATGATGAGTGTAAAAATAGTTGTATAAAAGACCTGCGTAATTCTATACAATTTGTGAAGAACATTTCCTTAGAGAAAAAAAGGAAAACAAAGAGTGAGTATTTATGTCAAAAGGAACTTTTCCAGAACTAAGTAATATAGGCAAATTGAAATGGGGGTCCCCTCCCCCCGAGTTGCAATGGGGTAACGTCTTTAGTAGATACAAGAGGAGTCCTTTGTCACTTTTGACTTAATTGTTTTAGGTTCATTATAGTTTATTCTGTGACAAACATTCAGAGGCTGAATAATCAATAAACTCCTTTATTTCTTGATCTCTTCAAGCATAGAAGTAGAAGTATTGAGTGGGAGAGAGGGTCACCTTGTCCATGACCATTTTTCTGTCTTGTGCACTAAATGAATAAAAGAGACCCAACACCTGCACAATCTCACTAAACTGTCTTGAACAATTCTTTCTTTAAAATGATCTCTGTGCATCTTGAGTTTCTTAGTCACTATTTTGCTTAGTTTTCTATCTGCTACTTTAATCTTAAAGATGTTGAGCTTTATTTTACTCTGAGCCTGTTGTTATAGGGATGCAGCAATTTTGGTTGTCATAACCATATGGAAAAGCTATGGTGTTGAAAACACTGAAAACTCTTTGTAATATGGAATGAAACCTTTGTAGAACTTTTCATGTTCATTCATTGTAGTGATCTCTAAGCTACAGACAAATCTGTTTGTGAACACAATTTTCTTTTAATGTAGTTCAGCCCTCCTCATGGACCGAATTTTATTTATTTATTTAGATAATATCAACAATAGATCTTGAAATGAAAGATAGATAGGTCTGCCTTCAGTTTTAAGTTCCCTCAACAGACATTTTCTTTAAACAAAGTATTCAAAACACAGTACTTCTCTAATAATTGTGGATGGCTTTTCCTCAGCATCCTCATCTTCCTAGAATTCTAGTGGATTACGCTTGGCAAAAATGTTTTTAATTTTTTATTGCATTTCTTAGATTTAGATCTTCCAACTCATCTACAGGAAACTATCAAAGCTTAATGGTGTACCAATCAGCTTTAGCCCAAGCACATGTTTCTCCAAGAACAATCCTGTGGGTGTATGTGCATGTGTGCATGCATTTTTGGATACCTTGGATCAGACCTGTAGTTCTGAAGGAGCAGGCTTCAGTTATTCCCTTACCATCTGATTATATGTTCAGTTCACATAACCCAGATGTTACTGTATGAACTGGTAAATCCCTATTATCTTGATATGTCTTTTGTCTTGCCTGTGACGGCCTCCAATAGCATAATGTCATTGACCTTCTATTACCTTATAGTCAGATTTTGTGGATACGTTGCAATTCATGTCCTTTATCTAGGATCTTTTTTTTCCTTTTTAATGTATACACAAAAGTTCTCCCATTCATTATTTGGGTGAGAAAACTGGGTTGAGAAAATGACATTGTTCTTTCAAGTACAGGCATCGAGCTGTCCTATTTATAGAAAGTAATAATGAAATCCTTGTATAAACTTTGTGTTTTACAACAGAGTTTCCAAAGATATAAATGTACAGATTTCCCCACATATGCAAATAGTGCAGTATCTGCTTAATTATGTAAATAGTTTTACAAAAATACTTTGTGACTAATTGTTCAGGAAAGATTGCTGAAGTATAGAAAGACTATGCACATGTAATTATGTTAAAAGTATTTTACTGTCTCCAGAAATTCAGGTGAAGACTACATCAAATCTTGTACCTTATGGAAGGAAAAATATTGGTTCATTGTCAAATGATTGTTAGATATTCAAAGCCATTATTTTAATGTAGCAATGGATGCTTGAATTTTAGAAAACAAACTGTTGCAAAGCTACTAGATAAGTTACATGATCAAGAACAATTATCTGAAAAAATTTCTGTTTCAGCTTAATGCAGCTTTTGTTAGATTGAATAAAATGTTGAGGAGACATGGCTTTTAATACATGTTCTGCCAATGGGATTGTTTTCAAAACACCTTTGAACACTACAAATTAACAGCATGTTAGCAACTAACTCAAACATTATTTCAGTATCATTCATAAATTACTTTAGAATCCTTTGATTTAAAAAGAGAAAATCCCTCAAATCCTACTTTTGGTCAAAGCATAAGACCGTAATTAATTTGGCTTGCGCTTTTGAATTAAGAACACAATGTTCTGAGCTTTTCTTAAAAAGCCTTTTTTTTGTTCAAAACACTGGAGAAATACTTTTAAGCAGCATTATTAACTAGGTGGAGCTTGTAAGATTTGTTACAAATGAAGGATGTTAATTAAATATTGTTGTTTCTTGCTGTCAATCAAAGGAGGTTAAGTTTTATTTATATTCTGAAAGGAAAAACAGTGAGTGAAACAGGTAAAATATATATACAAGAGCTGCCAGGAAGAAGAGAGCTTGGCATAGTATGAATTTAGTCATTTAATTTGTAGGGAGGAAAGTACAGGTAGGAATAAATTGCTTGCAATGAGGCTGCTATTTTCTGATACTTGGAGATACTCCTTTAAATGTCCACATGATTGACAGCATCTTCTTCAGCCCAAATTGCTGATATGTGAGGCCAATTCCCACAATTAGTTGAGGTGCTAGGTATCAAGCTCATCACTTGGTAAACTTTGCCTGGCATCATTTCCTAGGATGAGGCAATTACCGTGATTAAGTCGGCATATGCTCGGGGTCAGCAGCTGTGGATGCAGCCCATAGCAGAAAGCAAAAGGAAAGATGACAGCCAAATAAATAAGGAAACAACAGTGCTTTCAAACGGATATCTGCTTCTAAATGGAGTGGTATATTCGAAGAACAGGGGAGCCTAGCGTTGGATTTTATTGATTGTCATTCTTGTTAATTGCCATTATATTGCATGAGCACTAGACTGATGGGGTATACATTGAATAACCAGATCAGATCTTTATTATGGTCACAGACCAGCGTATACATTAAACAAATGAAATATAAACATGTTATTGGTTATTGCAAGGCCATTTAATTTACTATGTTAAAAAATATAAAATAAATGAAGATACGCCCACTTTGAAATAAAGCCAATTAAAGTAAGGTTTTTTCTAGCATATTTTCCTCAGATGTGTTAAACTGGGTTTGAGATTATTGTAAAAAAGAAGTGTTATAGGAAAACTTCTAATAAGTAAAAATTTAAATATGGTAGGATCCAGTTCTGTTTTGCTCCAGCTATCATAATCATGAGGAATCACTTCTTTGAAAGGACTCCCACTTGTAAATCCTTCTCTCAAAAATTATCAGATTGAGGAAAACCTTTAGTTTTCTTACTAATTTTTATTCCTTTAGTATTCATGAGGAAAAGAAAAGATTCTAAAAGAAAATTAAAAAAGGAGAAAATAAGACAAATGTAATATGTATAGAACACAGGTCAGGGTTTGAATGTAATGTTAAATTTTGACTACTGTTCACTGTATAAAATCTGAATTTTCATTACATCTGTAAAGAGTAGTTCATAAGCAGGGAGTGAACACATGTACCCAATCCAGGACTAAATCTGGAATTATGCTGTCCTTCTTTCATTCTTTGCTTGATAAATCCATACTTTTGATTTTGGCTGACCTTGAAAAGCAGAGATCTTCATTAGTGCTTGCTTCTTTTCTTTCAGCTCACCAATTGGAAAGTGGAAAGAGAGTAATTCAATCATTGTCCTGATAGCTAAACCACAATATTCCTAGAGAAAAAGATTTCCCTCATTTCACTCAACACAAAAATAGGAATATCAATAGCACTTACACTTACTGTATATACCACTTCATAGTGCTTTACAGCCCTCTCTAAGCAGTTTACAGAGTCAGCATATGGCCCCCAACAATTGGCTCCTCATTTTACTGACCTCAGAAGGATGGAAGTCTGAGTCAACCTTGAGACAGTGAGAATCAAACTGCTGGCAGTCGGCAGAGTTAGCCTGCAATACTGCATTCTAACCACTGCGCCACCACGGCTCTTAAAATAAACAACATAGTTAGCTTCCACCCAGTAATCATTTTATGTGCATGTCAATTCCAATTTAAACCATTTGAATATGCTTGTTAATTAATTCATTTACTTGATTTATTCCCTGCTTTTCTGCTATAGTGAGCAGAAAATTTAAAAGTAATTTTTTAAAAACTATTAAAAATATAAAGCAAAATTAAAATTAAAATTACCCCACAGTTTAAAGGCTGGTGAAGAAGATAAACATATTTTCTAATTTCCTAAACATCAAGGGAGTGGGGACAAAATGAAAATCTTGGAGTAAAGCAACCCCATAAAAGGCTCTTTCCAAGGATGTTATGTGTTTGTACATGCATGTGTGGATGTCAAAAAATTCATGTGATTGAAACCCCACACCTTTTTTACATGCATCATATATATGATTCACATAAAAAGTAGTGGGTCTTTGATTTTCTATGTGCAGCTACCATCTTACATTTTTGATCCTCCCTGTTGCAGATGCCCCTGGCCCTCTATCATATATGAGAAGCCTCTGACAGAAGGAATATCTTCAAAAGGACTTCTCCTGCAGATCTTAACAACCAGACATATTTATAGCAGAAGAGGCAACACTTTTTAGCAAAGGATCTCTCTGCTCTGATTAGTAGTTTAGTTGCTACTTTTTGAAGCAACTGTAATGTTTAGATGCTCTTCAAGAATAGCCTCATATAGATTGCATTGCAATAATCAGACAGTATAACTTATGTTATGGATACTACTGCCAACCATCTTGTAAAGGAATGTGTCTGTTGCACTAGACATCATTAGACATAATTGTTAAAGAACCATTCCTGTCATACTTGTTGTAGCAGAGGACCATCGATCCCAGTCTGTAAACCTTTCAGTATAGGCTTGGTCTCTCTCCCTGAATCCAGTTCCATTTGGATATGGAGCAACATGGAGGACCAGTTCTTCCATGTGTTCCAAAAGGATGCCATGGTTAGTACTATCATAAATTGCCAAGAGTTTCAGTAGGAACAATACACCTGTTCTATACATTATTCTATTTCTAGCATAGGTCATTCACCAAGGTATTCAAAATAATTTCAGTATAAAATCCTGACCTAAAGCTTGACTGAGATGGTTCCAGAAATCATTATCATTCAAATACATTTGGAACAATGAAGCCACCACCATTAATTTCATTTCTCTAGAAATTGCATACCTGGTATTATCCTTCAATAAAGATTGTATTACTACCTCTCAGGAAGTTATTTTTCCTGTAAGGGGACATTGATTGTTTTCTTAAGCCATGAGATTCAATCCTGTAATGACTAATTTAATTAGCTAGGAAGGACAAAGTTTAAATGGTAGTTCTCATCTCTCCATATATCCAGTCAACAACCTTGAGAATTACAATTTGAGAGGAATATGAAGTTACAAGACAAACAATTGCCAAGCATACATCTCTGTGACTTATCTTGTTCTTGAATCCAAATCAAGATGGATGTAATTGACTTTACAAATTGCTCGCATCTCATTTCCAGCTCTTCTGACTTCCTGGTAACATCTTGGTGGAAGAGATGTCACACCAGTAAAGAAGAGCAAAACCAGCGGTAAAGTACAGCTGTGATTGTAAAGAAAGCAAAGAAATAAGCATTCTAGGCTACTTCCACTGATGTTTCGTCCCAAGAAGGAAGAAGGTGGTTTGGAGCAATACTTTACAAATCAGCTATGGCATTGAAAGGATCCTAGCAAGCAGTATGGCGATTTGCCAAGTGCATCCAGGAAATTATTTATATTCTAGATCCCATCAGGCATTTGGGTTGGAGCATGTTAATTGGCTGTCCATCCTTGCAGAGATTTATGCTGTGCAGAAAATGATCAATCCATGACAGTGGAATCACATAGAGCCACTCCTTTAAACTTAGCAATTCCACCTGAAAGGAAAACCAAATCCAAACTGTGCTGTGTAACATACATGGGGTCAGATATCAGCTGGGTCAAGTGGTATGAAGTCCTGAGCCATTAGGCACCCCCGTAGGGGACATTGATCTCCCCAGCAAAAGAAATTTAGTGTTATTGGACAACATGCCTGAGATCAACTAGCTCAGGAAGAAAGAGTGACAGTGAACTAATAGTATTCCTATACTGTTCTGGCCACCCAAAAAACAACCACATGCACTCAGTATTGGCAAACTGCCAAGTGAAACATCTGTCAGCAAGATGAAATTATTATATATCCATCTGCTGGCCTCCAATCCTAACTTGCTACCACAAAGTATCCTGGCAGATAAAGCAGGTGGAGATGAATTCCACTTCTGCCAGTTCTGTGTGGTGTGCACGGGCCATGTCAGTGATTCCATCAAAGATGAAATCTGTGGTAAA
The DNA here is from genome assembly GCF_947247035.1 of Vipera ursinii. NCBI lineage: Eukaryota > Metazoa > Chordata > Lepidosauria > Squamata > Viperidae > Vipera > Vipera ursinii. The sequence goes on along the minus strand of NC_139512.1, from coordinate 102,035,500 downwards.
TAGAAGTTTTACCAGCAGCTAATTAAAATTAAATTGAGTTAATCTGATGTTAAAGAATAACGCTGGCAGATTGGAGGTGCCAACATTTTTGCCATCTTGACTTCCTTGATTAGGCTGGTACCTGAACAGAAAGGAGGCAAGTCATTAGTCATCAAGTTGCTGTCATTTCTCTATAATACAACTGGAGGCTCTTCCTACCATATCTTCCCCTTCTAGTTACTATTTTAAAACTTGTTCAAAGGCCAATTTCTATGCCCCATTCTGTATTTTCCTGTTTTCCTGATGTAAATACTAGGCTATAACAACTCAGTGGTCGAGATTTATTCCGTTCCCCTTGATATCCAGCAGTCTACTACTACCAAAAAAAAGAGCCCAGCAAACAATAACCTAACTAGTCCAAGGCAGCTATATTTCAAACTCCAGTTTTAGGGATGCAGTTATGGGCAGACAGCTGAAACATGAAGCACAAAATCAATGACCTGATACTACGAGGAAGCTATCAGTCATATGTCACTGTACCCTTTTCCTTCTCCACAATCTGCCTGGGCCAAGTGGAGATTTTTTCAACCATTCTGGACAGAGATTTATCCTTTTTTCCCCATTTTAAACTGAAAATGCAAAGAAAGCATAGAACAAGCATAACAGGAAGAACAGAGCTATAGTATAGGAAGCACAACAAATCTTTTGTATGCAAAAGATGTGTGTGTGGGAGTGAATGAGTGACTGAAACAAACCTAGTATATTAATGCCCACATAATATTTGTGTTGGCTTTAATTTTTATTTCATAAGCGTGTGTGTATGTGGTTTGTATGTCTCTCTGTGTGTACCTTCAAGTAAGTGTTGGCTCCTGGCCACTGCCTGGACTAGTCCCTGCAATTTTCTGGGCAAAGTTTTCAGAAGTGGTTTGCCAATGCTCCTTTCTAGGGCTGAAAGGAGAGGATTTGTCCCAAAGTCACCAAATTGGCTTTGTGCCTAAGGCGGAACTAGAACTCATGGTCTCCCAATTTCTAGCTTGGTGCCTTAAACACTAGACCAAACTGGCTCTAAGTAACTACATAGCGGCTTTTTAATAACTATACTATTTGGGTGAACTCTAGCGAACGCGTACATTTTCCTTCACAATTGCTGCGAGAAATTTAGATGCAGAGCATACACAGAGAAACTTACAGAGACTGTTCTGGGGGTGTAAAAATGATCAGCATGGTTGAGTGGCTTTTAAAACCATTTTTACTGTTCCTTTCTCACATTGTCACTAAAATATTTTCTTTGTTATCTGAATGGGACATCTGCTGACTGGCTGAGCTTTCTTTACCTGATTGTGTGAAAAGTCTTGGTTAAATCTGTTAGGCCTTGGAGGCCCAGTAACCTGCTAAGTGCTCTACGTAGAGTTTGAAAGACACAATGTCCTTGGACTAACATCACATTTTTGCTTATTTATTTATTTATTACGCAATCCACCCTGCTATGAGATACTACAATAAAACGTAAGTAATGAGCTGAAGATTCTGTTTAAAAGTAAAATTGGAGCGAGAACTCAATTATGCAGCAAATTCTACTTGATCTGTAGTACGGTATGTGGCTGGTGAAAAAGAGATATTTGAAGAAGGTTATGGGTAGAAAGAAGAAAGGTGTTGACAGGTTCATTATAAACCTTTTTTTGCCCTAACATTTTGTAAAAATAGAAAGTATGTCAGAGTATTCAAAGTATTCAAAGAAGTATTCAGATAAGGGCCCTTTTCTTCATCTACGCACCCTGCAGAAATGTTTGGATTACAATTCCTAGCATTTTCAACCAGCATGCTTTAAAAATTATAGTTGAACATCCACATTCACAGCTTTTTGTAATAGGAGTACCAAACTTTCCTTTTGGTGACAAAACACCCAGTACTGCTAAACAATGATTATTTGGAGTTGCTTAGTTATATCCAGTGAAGGCAATGATGATCTAGTTTCCTTGAAACGTTCTTAAAATGAAATTCCTTAAACTGGGCACAGTGGTTGAGGTGGAGTCTGACACAGTAATTTAATTTAATTTAATAATTTAATTTGTATACTGCCCTTCTCCCGAAGGACTCAGGGCGGTGAACAGGGCAATACATAATAAAAAACAGAATACAAAAATTAAAAAGCCATTAAACCATTATGCCCATAAAATTAATACATATTAAAATTAAAACTATTTATAAAAACCCAACCCCATCCCGTCAGACCAGGCCAGCTTGTAGAATGAAGTGGACTAGCTTTTTCTGGAATATGAGACTATAATGTTGATGCAGCCTAAAACTAGCTTTATCTTATTTGATAGCCACACTATTCTGCTTAATTACTGTACATTCAGTTTGCAATAAATTATTGTTCTGGTATTTATTGCCAAATATACTTGAACATTTAATTTTTGTTTTCTAAGTAAAGAACTTTGCACTTTTCTCCATTAAATATAATTAAATCTGTTACTCTCAGCCCATTTTACTATCAAGATCAATTTGAATTTTATATCTTCTAAAGTATTAGCTATTTTATACAATTTTAGGCCATCTGTAAATTTGATAAATATTCATCCTTTAGTACAGATCATTAATATAAACTTAGAGTCATTTTTAAAATATTGAATAACCCAATTCTATAATTTTGATCAATATTGTATCAAAGTATTGAATCAATCAATGTAAATAGCTCCTTTTCAGTGGTGATAAATACACCAAATATGAAGTGGACATAAATAGTCTCAGGCACCAAGTACACATGAGAGCATGAGGTTTCTCAGTTGTAGAGCTACTTCTAAAGTGGTGCAAATAGGTGGAAATGTCCCCAGGTATGTACCTTGTAATTCCCTGCCTGGATGGATAGCAGTTGATGATTTGTAGGGTTTCCATAATTAATGCCAATTTTCACTGCATGTGTTTCTACTAGATAATATTTTATTGACTAATATTTTTGTCCTAAGCCTTCTAAATATGAATGAATGAATGAATGAATGAATGAATGAATGAATGAATGAACAAACAAATATTGGGGAGCAATGAGGAATTCACTGATAGGAAAGAAAGGTCAACCCATTCTGTGGTATTCCATATGTGTGGTGGAATGTAGTCTGGATTGCCAGGAGGGAGGGGCAGCATTGCAGAGAGCCAGTAAACTGAAGTTTAGATAGTTGGAAGAAAGTGAATCAAGATAGATCCTCTATATCTTTAATGATACAATGATTGCTTTAGTTTGGCAAGATTTCTGCATATAGGTGAGGAGCAATAAAGGAAATTGTGTGTCTTTCTTGGTTTCTGGAACTTACAATACGATCCTATTGCAAAGCAAGCATTCTTCTGATTTCATTAAACTTGGGAAAAGCCTGGCTGAAAGGCTTTATACAAACTTAGTTGATTCATATTGGAGGAAAAGGGGCTTGCATTTTTAGAGGGAATTGAATTTATTCTTATTGTATTTGTGTCTTGGTGTGAGTGTCTGTTGGCTCACATACTACCATTAACCTAGTCTGAAAAAAGATGCTCTGTTTTCTGCCATTCACTTCTGAAACAGAGATCTGTGAGTAAAATAATATCAGGTACTAATGGAATACTATCACTTATCATACTACTGTGAATGCTGGTTGATTTGGCTTCAGAGAATATTGGGGTTCATGAATTATTAGAAATTATTTTGTGACTCCAGCGTGCATCTGAAGTCTAAATTAGTGCTTTTTGTAAACAAAATCATGATGTGATGAAGTAAATCCAGCATGGTCTGCTATAAAATACTTATAACTTTGCTACACGTTTTCCCACTAACAGTGCTGTGTTAGAACAACTGTTAAAGATCTTTCCCATCAATATTAAGTCAGTTTGCTACATATAATTATTTTATGCTCTGCTCACCCCCCCTCCCCCCAGCCCTGGAATTGTATTTGTACGTCTATGTGTCTTTTTTCTGAATTTCTCACATAGTATAGGTGGCTCTTTCTTGCCTTTTATATAAGGAAGATGACACGAACACTCAAAAGAGGAGGGAGTGCAAGTGTTTTCCCTCCACAATGCCCCCTTTTTATAAGTTAGTAAAAGGATCTCCTGTTTTGCTTCCAGGGGAGCTGCATGTTCTAATTCACAGCTGTGGGGGTAAGGATCTGCCGGGATGGCTACTAGTGAATGGTGGAGGAGAGTTAAATTCCTTTTTTACAAAAATAAAATAAAATAAAATATCAAGACTAAAGGCAAGTGCCTTACTTCTCAGCCCTATGTTTTTCCCCTGTCAAAATGCTTGTCTAAAATGTCTACAGATGGGAGAATGGCAAAAGAAAAATGTTTGCATTTTAAAGATCAAGAAAGCATGTTTGATTTTGAGATAAGCTCTTGGAAATAAGCATCTTATATCTTTGCAGTCCAAGATCTCTGTCAGTGATTTATTTATTTTGTCACAATTCTTTTCAAAGAAGTAGTGGTGCTAAGCCTTTAATTTAATTGTCATAAAATGTTGCCCTAAAGAAGAATAAAAATGGATTTTTTTTACTATTTCACACAGATAAGCTTATAACTGCTTAATAGTGTTTTAACTATAGCTTGTGTAGACCACATACATTTAAATCCTATGTAATTTTTTTTCTACTGCAGGGCAAACAGCTATGAGACATAACATGCCATGCACAAGCATTTGCCATAAATGTGATAATGGTTCTTTATGAGTTTCATATTTTATACAAAGTGTCTAAAGGCAGAAGATACAGAGGAGAATCATGAACATGGAATGAGCTGCTATCATAGTTTCATTATTAACTAGCTTGTACAATTTGAATGCTTCTCAGGTTTTCAGGAAATTTTATAGGTTGTTACCTGGTCAATCATATTCTGTGTAGCAGGGGAGACAAACTAAAAATATGATCAGAATTCTTATTAACCACTTCTGCTGTTGTTGTTTGCTTATAAATAAATTAGGTATCAAGTTGACAGTATATCAATATATGGATGCATTTAACAGATACAAGACTTTGGTTTTAACAAACAGCTGCCCAAATAACTGCCGAGAGAGAGAGAGAGAGAGAGAGAGAGAGAGGGGGGGGGGAAGGGAGGACTGAGTTAGTGGTACATAGCCAACTTCAAAAACAAAAACAAAACACTTTCTGGCAATGATTCCAAGTACAACCGAAGCTGTTGTTCGGGAAAGTATTGCTGTTTATAGAAATTCTCCCATCCCAATAAATAGATGATAAAAAGATAGCTTTTTAGGTTTCATAATTCTCACACAGATGATCCAGATACTGTATTTGTTTTAATGCATTAGGTTCATTTGCATGGGACAGTAAACCAGCATTCAATCTGTAATAACTGGAAATCATACTTTATTGTATTCTTTGGAAGGTAGAATTAATAAACCAAGGGGGAAAAAATTTGATTTGTAGCCTTGGTTTGTCATAAGTATAGGATGTAATGATAATATGCTATCTAAATTATTGCTGGTTCATTTATTGCCTACAGAAGCCAATTTATAGTACGAACTGAATGCATTACTACACACTTCATTCACTAGAAGCCAGATTTTTGTGGGAAGGCTCAACTCTTTGGTTTGTCCCTTATATGGTAAAATTATGACATCCCCATTGTAAGAGATTGTCCAAAGACTGTTTGCAGTTGGTTGGAGGGCTTGCTAGAGAAACATGGGTAGGTGGCTGGTTTAGAATGAAAAAAAAACATTTGTTCAAGCTGCAGTGAAAAATGTTTCACTGAGTGAGGGTTGACAATGAGCTTTGCTATGTCAATAAGGGCCAGCCTGAAATAAACATTGTGTTCAACTTGTCTTATTATACTGAAGATGCTCAAATGTTCATTTGCATCTAATGATGCATTGCTACAATTAAATCTGATCAGCATGACAAAGTACATCCATTAATTTACACTTAATTTGACAAAAGATGCAGGCTGTTTAGGTAGCCATCGTTTGAAGCTTATGCGTTATGACCACCTTTGCCATGCTCAGGGCTTTTGTGCTTCTCCTGTATAACGTTGTATCTAATACCTGCCTAGCTGAGTGCTCTCAGAGACTTGTCTGAAAATAAAATGTACATGGCCTTGAGTACTGTAGTGGAATAAAGGTGGGCTAAACTGTAATAAACAAATACTAAAGAGGAAAAGAAGATACTTGGTTATTTATAGCACAAAGAAAGTCTGAGCAAACTGTTTGCAATAAAATTATTATTGGATTCAGAAAATACCAGCTCTCATACTAGTTTATATTGGTCAAGAAGTCTTTCCCCTCTTTTGGTTAGCTTCCCTTTTGCTACCTAAAAGGAGTTTTTGAGATATCAATTGTGCCATCATTGAATACCTGAATGGAATGCTTGCTTAATAAATAAATCACTTCCAAAACTGTACAGTACTTTTGGTTTTGGAAGGCTGTTAGTGTGTGGGGAAAAAATATGAGGAAATACTAGTTGCCATCTGTCTGAAAAACTTTACAGAAGTATAAATGTGAATATTATTAATTTAATTGTTTTGCAGTGTTACATCCTCATATACAGTATGAACATTGTTCTAGAAAGAAAGAAAATGCTGTGTAAATATCTATAATTTCAGGCCAATTGGCTTAGTGTATCACTAATAGAACTGATATAATATCTATTTGCAGTTTCTTAAAGCAGATGCACCTTTTCCTGGGACATTCAGTTTGAGTCTAGGAAAAGATAGGAGAGACTTGCATATCCCTGTATTTCTTTAAACATTTTTGTCTTTGAATCCAAAGCCAGCCCCAGTCATTAATGGCACTTGAATAGGGTATTGATTACACCATACTTAAAAAAGATGTGTTTGTTTAAAGAACACACATCTGAATTCCACATACTTTGTGGCTAGTCCTTGGTATTCCATTTATTGGACAAGACAAATAAGCATGTATAGTATCTTGACTGAATGTGGTATAAGATAAGGAGGCATATCTAGATCCATCTCAAGTTTGTTGCAGACCTAGTTATGGGAAACAGGTTGTATGGATGATTGAATTTGTGCCAGGAACTGGACATATGGCATATCCCTATTAGGTTACTGCGTTTTTCTGTACATTGACAATTATATCAGACAGGATTACTTGTTTGAAAAGGGATTTGGAAGCATTTTCAGTCCTTGAAAGGATATTTCAGAATGTTGTTATTTGTAATAGCCATTTAAAGTCAGATTTCCATCTTATTCTTTGTATCTGTCTCTGTCTGTCCGTCTGTCCGTCCATCCATCCATCCTTCCATCCATCCATCCATCCATCCATCCATCCATCCATCTTTGGTTTTTAAAGTTGAAATATATCATAATATTGATTATCACAACACTATTTATATAAAAGCAAAGAAATACTTTCTAAATCCCAGCCCATCTGATACAGGATGGAATACTATATTAGGGGGAATAATCAAAATTTAATTCAGGCAAAGATAGTCTTAATCAGTTAATTTAAAAAAAAGATAATAAAAAAAGATTTGGTCCTCTGTTAAATGGGACTGTTAAAACCTCAGGCACACAGTTTCTGGATTCTAATGTAATTCTAGATTCAGCCTTGAATCTGGAAAATCTAGCTTTGATAATGGCCAGAAGTATGTTGAGCCAGTGTTATCTGTAAATATAAAATTTCCTATAATGTGAAACATGGCATATTTACATTCAGTTTAGGTGTGTATAAAGTGCTATAGATGGCTAAAAAAATAATCAGTCTGTACAGGGTGTTGCATCCAAGGTACATGACATTGACATGCTTGAACCAGGATTCTCTCATGTGAATCTGTTCAGCTTTAGTCACCTCCCTGTATATATATTTTTTATTTAGAAGATTTATATGGCTGCCCACTCACTTTCAGTGATTTTGGGTTACTTACAAACAATAAAAACCCAATATGAAAGAATAAAAAAACAATACCCCCCCATTCACTGCTGCTAGTAGAGAGGAACTTGAGAGAACGTCAAGATTGAGGGCATTTCTGGCCTTTAATGCTCTGGAATTGCCTGTCCAGAGACATGACATGGTCGTTCCTATTATTCTGTTAGGAAGCGGTGTCATCTTCTTTAGGAAAGTTCTAAGTGGAAATAGCTGTTAATATGATTTGTATTCAGGCCCTTTTATGTGTATGTCATTGTGTTAAATACGTGTTTTTTTCCTTTTCATTATTAGCAATCTGGCATATTTTTCACGGAAAAAACAAGGTATAACTTTAATGCATTTGTAAAGAATTTTGACAAAATAATTAATTTCACTGAATGAGTTTTAATTAAAATATTTTATAGTTTGATGATACATTTGTATCTTATTGTTGGTTAGCAACTTGGGTCAGCATTTGTATCAGCATAGGATACACATTTAAAGCAAATTAGGCAAATTCCTTTTATGTAGGGATTGTCCATCATTGCTCTTTCCTCTCTAAACAGAAAAGATTGTGTACATCTTTTAGTGATATAGTAACTAATCCTGAAGGATACATCAATTCATGTTCTAATTTGCTTTGTCTAATATGAATAACAGTAATTTCTCATCCAGGGTCAATTGCTGAGAGGAAATATAAGGGGGAAAGATTGGCTCCAACTTTGCTGGCCTTGTCAAAACTTGAATATGCCATTAGGCTTGGGAATCTGAAGGAAGTAGGGAGCCTGTTACATGGTTACACGATGTTTAAGTCAGATTGCACTCTCCCTTGTATTTTCATAACCATATTTTTAGCAGTAGCTTTTTATGATTTTCAGTCTGTTTTAATAATGGAAAACTGTGATGGTTAGTTGTGTTTTAATTGTATATGCTGGCCAAGTGAGATGGGTGGCCATATACAAGAATGAATGAATGAGTGAATGAATGAATGAATAGCATTTTGGGGGGTTTATGGCAGAGGAGACTGTCACATGGATAGGATGCTTCAATGTCCATGTTTCTAGCATAGAGATGCTTCAATCTTACCTGCTGCCATGTTCTTTTTCGTAGGTGCTGATGAAAATATTCTGCAATTTTCATTTAATTCTGTCAGGCAGATTGGGGTAAATAATTTTCCTCAGTGGCAAGACATGTGGGTTCAGGAGGGTGGAATTTCAAATGGAGGCTTAGTTCAGGCACCATATCAGGTAGAAGCAAAGCTCTCTGTTTCAGAGTATTGATTAGATTTCAGAACAACTCTTTTAGTTTGCATACACCCCCAATATTGTTGCTTTATTCAGGCAGTTCATGGCAGTGAGCTAGTTATATATTTTCCAAGCATATATGTGAATGCTTATCTGCATGATGCTTTATGCAACAGAAATTTCTATCACTCTAGGTTTATGTGGCAGTCCAGTCCTCCTCAATTATAATAATATCCTCATAAAGAAGATAACAAAAGATTTCCTCTTTGCCCTGTCTGTATGACAACAACATACTGAAGCATGCAAATAATTTGCAGCACATTGTACCAATTAAATCACAAGTTATGGGTATAATTTGATTCTAAACATATGACAAAGTCATCTCTCTTTCAGAAACTTCAGTTCTTCAAAATTTAGTGCTATGACTTCTCCTGCTTTTTAAACTGCTCTAGTTCTGATGTTTTTTGGCCTGTGGTGCAGCTGATTTTAGTTGTCGGTTTAAAAAGCATACTGCAGTCTTTCCTCAGGCCTTTCACCTTGTCTGCCTGAATTATGTCTCCCAAGAGGAGTCTTTGAAAAGCTGCTTGCTACTCTCTCAGGTGTTCTTTGTCATAATTATTATTATAGTCCATTGTCCATGTTTGACTAGTTATTTTTAGATAACAAACCAAATTCCTACTTGTGTTCTATAGGCTATTATTTCAAGGGGCAAGGCTTTGAGTTTTTCAACAAGATTTTGCATGAACCACCATGTATCATTTCAGTTTATTTTCTTTAAGAAAAGCTGTGCAGAGTGGTTTAGAAGACCAAATTAGAACAATAAATTAAATTATGATCAGTTAAAAGAGAATTGGGGAGCAGAGGGAGAAATGAAGTACTAAGGGAGAGCATCCTCTGAAATGATAGTCTTTGGCAGAAGAGGTTAATGAATTACAAAGTAGGTCCAAAATCTACTCAGAAGAAAAAAAAATACAGTTGCTGATAATTTTCTAAGATTATAACATTTTAATCTTTAAAGCTATAAATGACCATGCTAGAGCATCTGAGACTGCTTATTCTGTTGCCGTATGCTAAACACTTCTTTTGAAAACCTTTCTGGAGGTTTTCTGCTAATTATATGAAAGATGACCTATAATAGGAACATTTTAAGACAGCACCCATATTAAGAGTATGTATTGCATATATCAGTTCTGTTGCCTTTTAGGTACCAAATAGATTTGCCTACTTTAGATATTTAATTCTTTTTATAATGGAGGAACCTGTAGCAAAATATCTAAGATAAGAGAGAATCTTGTAATTAGAAGAATTAATGATCTGTAATATGAAAAGAAGATTTTGAAAGAAGAACTGAGTTTCAAACACATGCCATTTGTTAATCAAGCCACAGTTATAATATGGAGTCATTCTTCTTCATAAGGTTAACAAATAAAATATGTAAACCTACCCATTGGATAAAGTCACAATCAAGCTATATTATGACTTTGTGATATAGGAACCCATATATAGGTATTTGGGGTAGGGAAGCTGGCAAGCAGGGGCAAACAATAAAAGATATATTGTGGTCTCACAAATTTTATGAATTATGTAAAGATGTTGTGCCATGTATTAAAATAACACAAGCATGAAAGGATGGGTTTGGCTGGTGACACCACAATGGATATTTTTTTTAGTATGGTCTGTACTAAATGACTCTGCCACCATCAATAACCTGAAGTCGTTTTAAGATTGTGCTGAAGTCACTTATTTGTGCACATCATAATTAATTCAGCATTGCATTCATACATACTACATACAGAGCAGGGGTCTCCAAACATGGCAACTTTAAGACATGCTGGCTGAGGAATTCTGGGAGTTGAAATCCACAAGTCTTAAAGTTGCCAAGTTTGGAGATTCCTGCTACAGAGGACTGTGCATGTCTGTGGCACAAGGTTTTTTTTTGGGGGGGGGGGTAGTTTTAATTTTATCAGGGAAAATATGAAAAATAGCTGTGCCATCACAGATATATTAGTTGCATGCATACCCTACAGGAAGAAATGTGTGCAGCTCTAGACATATTGGTTTACAATTATTTTTGCAGTTGAATTGGTCTTAGGCACCTAGTTTTAGGCATAATTGCAGTTTTGTTTCTTATTTGTTCAATGTGTTACTGCAACATTGTGTTAGACTAGAAAATAAATTAAAATTTTCTTGAGCTAATACCTCAATCAATCAATCAATCAATCAATCAATCAAGTTACTACATATCTAGCGATTTCAAATCCCCTTACTTGGGGTAGTAATAGCAAGCTTCTCATTGCAATGAAGTTTATTACTGTTTGTTTAAGTGTATCACAACAGTTCAAGTTAAACGTAACCCTGTCACAAAAAGGTTATTGGAAAGATATGCAGCTTGGCTTTCCTTTTTCTATGCGTGGCTCAGATATAAATTTTTCCCTATCTTCACTGATTTAGCTGAGTCTCAGACTGAGCCTGACCATCCAAATTGGGACAGTAACAAGAATTTTGGCTGTAAAGTTAATCAGCAAAGATTATTACTGTCAATTCTTTTCCTAAAGGGTAACCTATATGAAGGACAGACACTTTCTGTAGTTTAACAATCTGGTCATTTCTTGTGTGAAACCTATTTCAGTTCTTGTTCTTTTTCCATAGCATTATGAGTTTGAATTTGTGTAACTGTTTCGCTACTGTTTGTGCTTTGCTATGCTACTAACTGCTGTTATGCCAGCCTGATCCTACCAGGCTGCTATGCTGAACTCTTAAATTACTGCTACTGTGCTATGTACACTAATGTAATATATGGATATTCGATAAAAACCGCAGGACACTAAGTACTATGCTTAGGCAGGAGCTCATTGTTCTAATGCTGAATGGATACAGATATTGGCTGGAAGGCTTTTTATCCAGTGAAGGTTAAGCGACACAGTTAATTTACTATCTAAACAATTCTAAGTTTAAAGCCAATGTTCATGTTGCATATGGGAGACTGGCCCCATATTTTTCTACTTATTTGCTAAAACGACTGTGGTGTGTGTTTCAACATTTGACTTTTATTAAATCAAAATGTGCTTTTCAAATGCTAGCTTAGGCTCGTGTGGGTATTGAGTTACTCACAGAAGGCATTCGTTCACATTACGCAGTGTCCTTAAATATTCTCTCTTATGACCCATTCTTGTAATTCCTTTAGTGCTGACCTACTACTAAATTCATTGAAAGGTAGATGCTTTGATGATTTGGACACTCTAGATTTTGTTTCTCATGAAACTCCAGAAGTGTGATATCTCAGCTTCTTTTCCACACCACAGTGCAGCTACCAACTGAATAAATATACAGTTTTGATTCAGAACAGATCAAAGGTGGATGTTGATTTGTTTAAAAGCTATCCCAGTGAGAGATGATTTGCATGTCTGAATGAATAAACCCAGCTAATGCTATAGCTGGAATCTGGCTGAAGATATACTGCAGTTTTGGTAGACATTTAGCTACAGGACACCACTGACTGAGCATCAAATAAACATATGTGAAAATGACTTAATACTTATAGTGCCACATAGATCTGTTGGTCCTTGAAATCCATTATTTTGTAGTAGCTTTCAAATCTCTGCGATATAGTGCCATTTACATTTATATATATCATCTTCCCAAATTGAATATGGAATTTTCAGTGTACATTTACTCATTCTGTTTTGTATGTTATCATTAAAACTACTTGCTATGCATAGTTGATCCTTTATATACCTCTTTGTTTAAAAAAAAAGCAAGCTTCACCTCTGATCAGTAACTATTAATCAGTTTTTCTCCAGTCTAGTAACTTAACTTCAGAAAGGTCTGTGTGATTCTCTATGTGTTGCTGCACCACAACTCCTGGTATTCCTACCTGCTGGCCTGTCAACAATACACACACACACACACACACACACACACACTCTGTATATGCACACACACATATATACACACACATACATACACATATACATATACGCATATACACATACACACACATATATACACACAGAGACATACACACACACACACATATTTGCGTAATTTTTATTTTTGGGTTTGCTAACAGAATTAAAGGGAGACTGATATAGCTATTTCAAACTTATTTGTTCTCATCAATATGCCACACCCTTCTGAGATTCGAACCTGGGCTGATTGCGGATCCTTGGTTTTACGGGTTTTTCCCCGCGTAGAACTAGAGGTGTAGGCGCAACGTTTCGACGGAATCCCATCCGTCATCATCAGGCTTTAGCTTCCTTCTTCTGGGAGAAGCATGTGGCTGTTTGTTCCTCTTTTTTAAACTGCCAGAGGGGGTGTGTTCTGTGGAGGTGTGCTCTGATTGGGTAGGGGACCAAGTGTGTTCTGATTGGGTGGGAGTGTGTTTTGAATGGTGGGTGTGTTCTGATTGGGTGGGGGGGTGTTCTGAGTGGATGGGCTGGTCTCAGCTGCCAGCTCCAGACCTGAGCTGGTGAGTTGTGCTGCTTTTGTTCGGCTTCGTGTTTGTGGTGGTGCCATGTTTTTATAGTGGGTGTCAGTTTGCTTATTGTGTGGTTTGGAGGGGTTATATATACAGGAAATGTAGGAATATAGACCGAGATGTTATATCTATATTTTGCATTTTTAAAGATTGAAAAGGGGAATGAAGGCAAGTTCTATCTCAGTTCCATTCTGATACTTTACTATATGAAGCCACTGAGTGAAGTCATTCAATATCATGGGGTTCAGAATCATCACTAGCCAATTATACCTCTCTACATATGCCTATTTAACTTATATGCAGAGCACATCATGAGAAAGGCTGGGCTAGATGAATCAAAAGTTGGAATTAAGATTGCCGGAAGAAATATCAACAACCTAAGATATGCAGATGATACCACTCTAATGGCAGAAAGTGAAGAAGAACTAAAGAGCCTGTTGTTGCGGGTGAAGAAGGAGAGTGCAAAACTTGGGTTGAAACTAAACATTAAGAAAACCAAGATCATGGCATCTGGCCCTCTCAATTCCTGGCAAATAGATGGGGAAGAAATGGAGGTAGTGACAGATTTTATTTTCCTGGGCTCCAAGATCACTGCAGATGGGGACTGTAGCCAAGAAATTAAAAGACGCTTGCTCCTGGGGAGGAAAGCCATGGCAAATCTACACAGCACACTAAAAAGCAGAGACATCACCCTGTCAACAAAAGTGCGTATAGTCAAGGCTATGGTCTTCCCAGTTGCAATGTATGGCAGTGAAAGCTGGACCATAAAAAAAGCTGAGCGCCAAAGAATTGAAGCCTTTGAACTATGGTGCTGGAGAAGACTCCTGCGAGTCCCTTGGACTGCAAGGCGATCAAACCAGTCAGTCCTAGAGGAGATCAACCCTGACTGCTCTTTAGAAGGCCAGATCCTGAAGCTAAAACTCAAATACTTTGGCCACCTAATGAGAAGGAAGGACTCACTGGAGAAGAGCCTAATGCTGGGAAAGATTGAGGGCAAGAGAAGAAGGGGAGAACAGAGAATGAGGTGGCTGGATGGAGTCACTGAAGCAGTAGGCGTGAGCTTAAATGGACTCCAGAAGATGGTAGAGGACAGGAAGGCCTGGAGGAACATTGTCCATAGGGTTGCGATGGGTTGGACACGACTTCGCAACTAACAACAACAACAAATGCACAAATTCATCTTATGCACCCCTTGTGCCTATTCCTGTACTGGGAGGCCTTGCTCATGGTCACTCATATCAGGCACCTCCAATTGATTTACTACAATCACTCTACATGGGGCTACCCTTGACGTCTAAGGCAATGTACAGTAGTTGCTGAGTACCCTGTGGTTTGTCCAGGTTATACCACTGTTGTGTGAGCTACACTGACTTTCAATTATTTTTTGAGTGTAATTCAAGGTCTGGTTATCAACATTAAAGTCTGCATGGCACAGGACCAGGCTATTCTCAGGACTATTTTTCTCTGAGGTTATGTCTCACTAGGTCAGAGAAGGTGGACCTGCTATAGGTCCCTTCCCTTAAATACTGTCATCTGATGGGATTTTGGAGGTACACCTTCTCTGTAGTTAAACTACCCCCCCAATAGTCTTCCACTCAAGATTCAAGGAGGGACTTCTACTATTTAAACTTTTCTGAAGGTCATGAAGACATGGCTTCCCCACAAGCATTTGATGAGGATGGGGATTGAGTCAGAGGGGTAATAGTTTGGTCTGTTGTCTGCTGCTTTTATTCCTGTTTTATTGATTAGAGTGAGTTGCCCAGGATCAATAGGTTGGAAGGAGAATTAAAACTACAAAAAGAAATACAACCCTTTAATTTATTTGCATATGCATGAGCCCTATTCAATTCAGTGGATTTGATTAGAAATTTAGAGAATTGTATGACTGATTCCTTGAATATTTTTGTTTTTTGCCTTATTGTTCAATATTAATTCTGTCATTCAGTTTTGGGTTGGTTTTCTGCTACATATTAAATCCCACAATAATAATAATCCCCGAATTGATATATGCATTTCTTTATGTATAAAATGATGTAGGGGAGACCCCAGCTTGGATCATTCATTATGTGACTTGAAAAAGAGGTTTATTACTTTGTGCAGCAGTGCGGTCACCTGGCAGTGGTCATTAGTGTTTTAGTCGTTTTTCCTTCACAACAATGCACAACATGCTAATTAGAGGGTTCTGAAAGCTAAGCAACCTGTTTTAAAATCAGACATTTTAATTTGCAGCTTTAATGGCTATATTATAATAATGGGCTTTGAAAAACTAAAAAGGGCATTTCTCATGTTCCTGTAGCGAGGCCCAATATAACAGAGGATGACAAAATTAAAAATCTCATAATATGACCTTTGCTTAGGATAAAAGGCTGTTTCATAACAATTCCCTTTTGTTCTTTGTTTAAGCCATTACTCCAAAAGGAGACTTCGATTAATCTAAGTAAATGCATCATTACAGTTCTAATCCATGTCCTTCTGTCAGTGTCTGTTTTAATTAAATAAGAAACATCATCAGAAAGATATCATGCACAAAGCTGTGTTGGGAAAGAGAGATTCAGTTGATCGGGGTAAGATTAAAAAAGGCTGTGCTATTTTGTCTACTTGCATAGTCACAGGAGCTACCCTGTTGAAAATAAAGAGGGGAAAATGTGGAGAACAATTTAGCATGGCACTTCTTGTTATCATTATATTTTTGGTGAAATAATTCCTGTAGTGAAGCTAATTATTTAGAGAAATTAATAAGAGAAACACTGCAGCAACTTGGCTTCTATTCTTTCTATGTTTAGCTTTCTTAAATAATGTAACATCTTTATGTTTTCTTCTGTAATGTCAGTTTTTAAATGTGTTTTGTATAATTAAAAGTAACACTGTTTTAAATACTTAAGTATCAGATTAATGTGGAATTTGAAATGTTTGTGGAAATCTTGAGATAATGTTTTTTTTTTTTAAAAAATAAATCTGGTATAAAATTAATATATTTAATATAGTTAACATTGCTCTTCCTCAGAGTAGAGTTCTAATATCCCTCTGAGTTTGTTGCTACACTCAGACCAAAGTACTTAATCTGATGAAAAGAGAAAATACACAATACTGAGTTTAATTAATTTAGCCTGATACAATGAAGATATGAAACAAAACAAGAATTGTATAAATCAAGATATCTTGTTTACAGCCTAATACATTAATATATTTTGTTTTTCAGATCACAAAAAGGTACTTGACTTTAAAGGAAATATGATTCTATGACCAACAGCTTGTATACAATGAAAATAAGTATTTCTCCTATTAAAACGCCAATCTTACAAGGTATAAAAACAACACTTTTTTTAAAAAGAGAAAAAAATATAGCAGTCAAAAATGAACTTCTTATGAAAATATCAAATGTTTATGTCAAGGTAGTTCTACAATGCAGTTGAAATCTGATTATTCCTATTTGTTTTGACTTTGGACTTCCAACCCTTCAAATATTTGCCTATATACGTCTGTGTGTCTCTCTCTGTGTGTGTGTAATGGAGGGAAATGGCTATAACAAGGGATTTTGCAACCAAGGGGAATTCATTATTAGTATCCTACAACAATTGCCAATTGCTGTCTATCCTACAACAATTGCCAATTGTTGTCTCTCTCTCTCTCTCTCTCTCTCTCTCTCTCTCTCTCTCTCTGTATATATATATATATATATATAGATAGATAGATAGATAGATAGATAGATGATAGATAGATGATAGATAGATAGATAGAGATATAAATAGTGTGTGTGTCTGTGTATGTATATCATCACTTTCTTATTATCCAAATTTGTATATGCATGGCCATAAGTTAATAAAAAGATGCTTATTACTATATTGTTAGTGTTTGTGTGTGTGTGTGTGTGTGTGTGTGTGTCTTTTGGGAGGGAGGAAAAGCTTGGTTGGAGTTCAGTCAAATGCTATGTAACTAGCCTGGTGGGCAGGCATGTACATAGAATGAAGGCTGCTCCTAAGCTTGTAAGCCGCCCTGAGTCTTCGGAGAAGGGCAGGATATAAATGGAATTAAAAAAAATATATCTCTAAGTGGATAAATGTTTATAAAAGAAATTGCCTACCATTTGTTAGAAATAGTCCATAACTTCCAAGGAATCACTTAGAGAGTATCTCAAAGCTCTCGGATTGATTTCAAATGGTCTGAATTCAGAATCTAGAGCAATTTCCCTAATTTTTTTTTAATTTATACATTTATTTATACTTAATACTCATATATATACATACACACACACATATATAATAGACTATATACACACTCACACACACTGTATTATATATATTGTATATTATGTCTGTATGTATATATATATATATAGAGAGAAAGTGTAAATAAATGTATATTATATATTATATATATTATATTATATATATTATCCTTCTGTTGTTCATCTGTTGTCCATCCACTAGACAGCATCAAGAGGTTATAAATAAAAGTTTCATTTGTATATTTTTGCTGCAGCACTACATACTATTAAAAAGCATTTTTATGAGGATTTGGCACCTGCTGGCATGTTGGAAGATAAGGGATATGAGACCTCTGAGGGAGCTAGCAGAAATGTTGTCTGGTACAACAGCAGTGTATATTGTCCTAATGGAATTGTCTATCTGTATTCCTCTTATTCCTTGTTTATTGTCCCCTGTTTTTTGTTTCTGTTAGGTCTGGAGGAAATATTTGCCTTTTTTGAAGTGGGACATCATATATTGAAACTGAAAAAAAAAGTTGATCTGTATTTTGCATTGCTTTTGATGATTCAATATTGTACCAGAAATGGTTGAATGTGTGCATTGTTTATTAAAAAGAATGCTGAATTTTAAGTAATTATATGAATATTCAAGGTCGTATCTTGAATAAATCATGTTTTGTAATTCCCTAATTTCCTAATTAACTGAATGTGTCCAATAGAAATATTATACTTTATTAAGGGACTAGAAAGACTAACGAAGTGTCCTCTTTCATTACAGTAACTAGACAAGCAATGATATCTAGTGCAATGTAGGCAGTAGCAACAGTCTTCTTCAAATAGTAGTACTCCTGTGTCTGTGGTTTTTAAAAAAAGAATCTCAGGGGGTCATGAACAATCCTGGCAACCGCTTCTAAGGATTTCAATAAATAGGACTTTTTATTCAAAACAATTGCCTTTTATATTACTTTTAAACAAAACTACTAGTCCATCAAGAGTCTCAAAAGGAAAAACAATTCTGCAGAGTGCTGGTATGGCAGAGCAGACCAATCATTATGGCACCCATTCTCTAGTCCTTTATTTTTCAAGTTCGCAACAATAGGTTGTTGATTCAATGGACAAGACCAGAACAATTAAGTTCTCTGTTTAGCAGCAGTGCAGCATTTTAATGCCCTCCTCTAATAATGGTCTCATTATTGTTATTCTAAGACTGGGCCTCAGGAGGATGAATATTTGCTGGAGGTACGTCATTATTTTGCAAATTTCGATTAGCTCATCATGTTGTCTGTACTGTGAAAATCGTAGCTAATTAGAGCAGCCAGTTAGACTACCAGCTTCTGAGCTTATGAGTTAAAAGGTAGCATACTTGATAGGCCAGTGATGTGAAAAAGGTGGTTAAAAGGAGGATTAGAGCTGTTGCCTTAGTAACTCTAACTTCCATCTGTGAGGGAACAATGGACTTGTGTTTCTCCCCACCTTGGTGTAAAAATTGGTTTGTTTTGAAAGGACAGGGCTCTTTATTTGACAATCTGGAATTCAGTCTGAGTGTAGTTTTAGTTCTTAGGAAAGACCATTGGGGATAGGCAGGGTGAAAGGTCATGGTGAGCTCAAGGACATGAAATCCTGTTGTCTCATGTAACAATTGCAGATTGTTTTGTCTTATTATTTCTAGCCAACTACTAAGTCAGGTGATGGAACAAATACCTCCAGATTAGTCAGGTGAAACAGGAAAAAGAGATAATGTACCTTTTGGAGCACAAAAGATAGCTAAAGTTCATTCTTATTAAACAGAGTTGCATTTATTTGTGTCCATAGTCTGGAAAAAAAACAAAAGATGAAACTTGTTTACCAAGCCACAGAGTTCCTGTGCGATTTTGTACCCTAGCGTTCCCCCCCCCGTAGGCCATCACATGTACAGAAAGCACTCCAAAGTGCTAGAAAATGTTATTTAAGCTTTCTTCCCATGAAGAAAAATCCCCCGGAGTATCAGTGATGCGATACTTAACAATAAATTTAGCAGCTGTGCTTTCTCACATTATTGGCTTTTTAGAAAGGTTTGCTTTCAAATCCACAATGGATAAAATTCACTACAATATGAAGGAGATTTGCTCCTAGACTTTACAACATTTTGTCTGCAGCACCTCTGATGAAAACAATGCAGTAAATAAGTTTAAAACCTGCTGTTACAAAGCCCCTTACTCCCATGTAAAAGTATACATTTGCTACTTGTTTTGTGTGAAGAGGAGGTCAAGCTTCTTTGTGTGAGGTTTGATCTTGAAGAGATTTTTCTCTTTGTCTGTGGGGAACATAAAGGCACTTCAGGGCTGTTTAATAAAACAGCTCCAGCATGCTTTTTGCAGGGAAATTATTTTTGTTAAAGTAAAAAGGCTGCAATCTTCTGGATTTTGCCCAGGGCTCCCTAAAACGAACTGACTGCTTTTTAAAAAAGGAGAAGCAAGGCTGAACTTTCCATTACTGCTTTTCTCTAACTTCACACCTTAGTTGGCCAGAGCATCCTAATTCATTTCTTTCTTTTTCATCTCAGCCAGAACAAATTCATCCGGTATTTCTCAAACAAATCCAGTTTTTAGCCTCTGAAACCCCCAACCTGCTGGAAATCTAAAAAGAGCCAAATATCTAGGATTTCTCTTGGGTTTTCAAAGAGGTTGATCACCTGCCCTCTCCCCCTGGGCCAATTTATTAGGTTTCTTCTTTGTTTCAGGTCTGCATGCCTTCCCAATGCTTGTTCATTTACCTACCTGGCTTTCTAATTCCTCTTCCTACTCTCTGCTCTTCTCTTTATTTTCCATTTCTTCTTGGGGATCCCTGCTCTTTTCTTTTCCTTTCCACCTCCAGTATGTTCCTTCCGATGCTTGTGTCTAGCCATTTGTTGCTTGTTGCTTTGTTGCTTGTCCATTGCTTGCTCCTTTGTTGCTTGTCCGTTTTCTCTCCTCTTTTCCTACTGCCAAACCCAACCCAGGATTTTGCCTTCATCTTTCCTTCCTGACCTCCTCACCCAAGAATCTAGTTTGTTTCCTTGTCTTGCTCCATAGTCTAGGATATATTCTTCCTCCTCTGTTAATTATGACTGGACAACCATATGAAGCATTGGGTCATCCTTTGAGAGAAAGGTAGTGCAGTTTGATCTAGACCCGTACCAATCGGGCTTCAGGCCCGGGTACAGCACGGAGACGGCATTGGTCGCTCTGGTGAATGATCTCTGGAGGGCCCGGGACAGGGGATATTCCTCTGTCCTAGTCCTATTAGACCTCTCAGCGGCTTTCAATACCATCGACCATGGTATCCTGCTGCGGCGTCTCAGGGGATTGGGAGGCACGGTTCTTCAGTGGTTCTCCTCCTATCTCCTGGGATGTTCGCAGTCGGTGTTGGCAGGGGGACAGAGGTCGACCTCGAGGCCTCTCGCTTGTGGAGTTCCTCAGGGGTCGGTCCTCTCGCCTCTCCTGTTCAACATCTAAATGAAGCCGCTGGGTGAGATCATTCGTGGTTTTGGAGTTGGGTATCATCAGTATGCGGATGATACCCAGCTTTTCATTTCGACCCCAAACCACCCCAGTGATGCCCTCGACGTGATGTCCCGTTGCCTGGAGGCGGTTCGGGTCTGGATGGGGAGGAACAGGCTTCAACTTAACCCTGACAAGACTGAGTGGCTGTGCGTACCGGCATCTCGGGATATTCAGAATATTCCATCTCTTTCTATGGAGGGTGAGTTATTACCCCCCGTAGATAGGGCTCGCAACTTGGGAGTCCTCCTAGATTCACAGCTTTTTTCAGAAGACCATATAGTAAATGTGACTAGGGGGGCCTTCGCCCAGGTTCGCCTGGTGCACCAGTTACGGCCCCATCTACACCGGGATGCCTTGCGTACGGTCACTCACGCGCTCGGACCTCTCATTTGGACTACTGCAACGCTCTCTACATGGGGCTGCCCTTGAGGACCACTCGGAGGCTCCAACTGGTACAGAATGCAGCCGCGAGAGTTGTGTTGGGAGTCTCCCGATACTCCCATGTTACACCCCTGCTCCGCGAGCTGCATTGGCTCCCAGTTGTCTTCCGGGTGAGATTCAAGGTGCTGGTAATGACCTACAAAGCCCTTCATGGCATGGGTCCGGAATACCTCAGGGAGCACCTGTGGCCGGCATCAACTTCCCTCCGCCCAGTGCGCTCCCACAGAGAGGGCCTCCTCAGGGTGCTACCGGTCAAAGAATGTCGACTGGTGGCCCCCAGGGGGAGGGCGTTCTCTGTGGGCGCGCCGGATTTACGGAACCATCTTCCGGTTGAGCTCCGGATGGCTCCCGACCTTTGCTCCTTCCGGCGCGATCTAAAGACTTATCTGTTCGAACAAGCTGGCCTGGCCTGATGGGTGATGCGTTTGGGTTTTATTGTTTTTTATGTATTTTAACTTAACTTATTGTTATAGTTTTTGGGCATCTTGTTTAATCTTTTTTAACTTTTGTATTCTTGTTTTTTAACATGTATTGCCCTGTTCACCGCCCTGAGTCCTTTGGGAGAAGGGCGGTATACAAATATAATTAAATAAATAAATAAATAAATAAATGTGATCAGAATGAACATAAATTTTAGGCTGAATTTTTTTTACCCCATAGGTGGATAGTCCCATGTTCATCTAAGAAGAGTATATATCATAATTTTTTTTAAAAAAAAATATAGTGGCAAATGAACTTCAGTAATAAGTCAACCTTTCCTTGCTTAAGCAGATAAGCAGAATGAGCATGGATGTACAGTGGGGATAGGAGCAACTTCTGACTTCCTGCCAGCTTCCCCATTGACTTAGCTTGTGAGCAGCAGGCAGGGATCATAGGAAATCACAATCACATGACTGTGGAGATGCTACAGTGGTCAGAACTTTGTGAATAAAACTGGTCTGAACGTTGGAGAAATTTCAATTCCAGGGGATAAGGGGTCTCAGATTTTTTAATGCATTTTTTAAGTAGACAGATATTAGCAACTTTGATTTAGAAATTGTTGTGGTATAATATATTCTTTGGTATAACCTGGAGAGGCAAACAGATACAATAAAAGTTTTAGTACTATATAGAAGATAACAATGAGGCAGACTCTGAGAAGTATCATTACTTAAGATGATGAGGCAGTGAAGGGATTGAAGGATCATGAGGAATAGAGTATGAATATGTGCATACTATATATTTTGAGTGATGCAGTGTATATGCATACATTGTAATTATGAGTTAAGTTACCTTTTTGAGAATTGGCTATTGATTATTATGCTTAACAGAATAGGCAGTGGACAAACCTTAACAATAGCTATGTTTTCCCATTTTTATCAACTTGGCCTCGTTTGAACTGTAAAAAAAAGTGATTCTGGATGCTTCTTATCTTTTCCTTGACCCTGGCTGCTTTAACATTTTCTCTCTCTCTGCCAAGACAGATGGACAGCCTTGCATAAACTGATAACTAAAAATTCTGCAGCTAACTAGTCATAGGAATAGTCAGTCACATTTATTTTATATTTGAAAGTACTAGCAAGTGTTGCTGTATTGGCTCCTGGGTCCAGAATCAATGAATTCATGAAGAACTGGATATAATGTGTTGAACAGTGTTGGTTACTCATGTAAATAGATTCTAAGAACAGGAAAACCTTAATTGCCTGAACTTGGAATGTTGGTTTAATGTGTAAGTACTTTCTGTAATATTTATAGCTATGTTTTGAGTCTCAAGTTTTAACATTTTGAAATAAATCCTGTAATAGTGCAGTTTATTTCTGGTTTTATTATTTTGTTATTCCTAAAATTTTGAATGAAAATTTCTGGATTGTAAAGAAAGGTGAAGCAAAGGGTTAACAAAGGAGAATTGCAAATGAACTGATGTAGAAAGTTGATTATTAATCCAGCAAGAGAAAAATATCCATCTAGTAAGCAAGAATTAGTACCCAAAGAGCTGATAATATTGCTCAGCCTGTTGGTGTGGAATGGCAGAATCAGGTAAGCAAAGATATCTTCTTAGGATGATTAAACATTTTCCTTAGTACATATCTAATTTTAGTTGATTTTTAAAAAGCTGATAATACATTCTGATTCACTTTCATAAGTAAATAGAATACTTTTGAAAGCTACTTTGGCAATAACTTTGCTTTATGTTTCTGGATTGTAAAATACCTTTTAAAGCCTAGAATTGCTTTGTGGTTATGTACAAGGAGATTAGGGAAAAACATCTTTACTAAGGCATTAAACAGAATAATCTTTTATAGTACAACTTCAGAAATGATATTATTTCTGTTACATTGCAAATCTAGGTAGAAGTGAAAAGTAAGTAAACAGAATTATTTTGAATGTAAGGGTTTCTGCTTGATTGTAAAAACAATGGAGAATATAGCTATGAGACGATGTAGTAATGTCTTTTAAAGCACTTAATTTTCAGTAAAATGAGTTTCACAGCTAACACATTAGGAGAAAAAAAGGCAACAAGAAAGTGGAGACAGGCTGTGGCATATTTATTGGAAAATGCACAGCAATCCAAAGCTTTTTGTTATTGGAAAGGAATAATTATTAGCCAGATTTTCTAAAGAAGGACTTCTTCACGGAATGATTGTCAGATGCCTGGTCTTCCCAGTTATCAGTTCTGCATTTTCTGTGCTCTTCTAGTCAGTCATTAGACACAAACAAATTAATTTATCTTTTAAGCAAACAGTCCTCAGAGAACAGCATGAGTACTAGGCCCATTTCAGTCAATCTTGTTCATTCCAGTGGAACATGATTTCAGCATGAGAATCTTTGTATGCAAATATATATTGTCTCTGACTGTATGAGGGCCACACTTAATATTAAGCATTTATTTTTATACACAAAAAGATAAAATTGGGAAGGAGGTGGAAAATAACCACATTGGTACACCCTTATCATTTGAATATCACTGTAATCTGATTTGTGGAGAATAGGGTTAAATTGTGATAGAGACCCAAATGTTTCATAGGAAATGAATCCTTTATTTGTTTCTGACAGTTCTAACATTTTTCAGTCTTCCCAAAGTATATTTTCAAATAAAGTATGTAGAAATGCATTGCTGCAGCACTGATGCATCTGAAATATCAGATATTAGGCTATCTTCTGATAAAAAAGTATCTTTAATTATATACTGAGTTTTAATTGGCAACAAATTGATATATGCTAACAGATATCATAACCATAGAAGAAAGTGTGAACAACACACCCCATTTCCTGGGATGTAGATTAGTTAGCTAGCTAGTTGAGGTATGAGACACAAGCCCAGAAGCACAGCTTACTTCATAATGATGGAGATGGAAGGATGTGTCTTCTAAGGTGGCAACTCAGATCTACAGTTTTAAACCATAGTTGCTTTAAAAAGGTTTTAAAGGTAAAAATCTGTTGCCAAACTATTTTTAGAGGCACCACTGTTATTTATCATTTTATGAAATTCTGCAGTGTTATCAGTCATAGCCAGCACAGAATTTTGTGAATGTGATAATGATAGAAGTGCAGGCATCACAAAATAGCTCTTGCCTACCGTTCTGTACTTCATGCTTGTTTTCTTCTTGGAAGCCTAAGATATGGTTTGTGGTTTAGAACAAATCGAGATGGTAAAGAAGTCAGTAGACATGTAGAAGATGGAAAAATGAAAGGACAGTTTCCTCTTCAAAATGAAACCAAAAGCTTGAATGAACAGCTTGAAGGTTATTGTTATTTTAAAAGGTAAATATCCAGGTTCCTGCTGTCCTTGGGCCTGTTTCTCACCCAGCAGGACCCACACTCTTTCCCCCACCCCTATCACTCTATTGCCTTTTGGATCTCTGGAGCTACAGAGCTCTTGTTGGGGAAGGAGACCAGGCTCTGGAGATCTATAAAAGGTAATAGAAAGATTGACGACAAGGGGTAGGGAGGAGGGTGTAGGAATTGATGGGCTGGGAAGCAGTCTCGAGGCCTGAGGGGATCCTGAGAGCCAAGATGGGGGAAAAATAGGCAGGGGGCCACTGCACTGTCCCTATGGTTTGCTTTTAAGGGCGAATCCGCCCAAATTTTGTGCATGTGACTGCAGGCATCCTGCAGAAACTGCAATTTCGAAACCTGATCATAAATAGCCTTTTTTTTGAGGGGGGGGAGGTCTGTCATAATTTAAATCATTGCTAACTAACTGGTTGTAAGCTGAGGACTTCCTGTACATGAATTGTGTACATGAGAAAAGCAGTTCAGCTAATCCGAATAAAGAGAAGAAATTTCAAAAATAAATCAGGAGAAAGTATTCCTATATTCCTAGGATGTAAAACAGAGATTAGTTCAATGACTTTTAGCCTCAGCTTTTTCAGAATGCCCTAGCATAGATTAACATTTAATATCAATTTTATCTGAGCCCTAGGATTTAACATATTGCTTCTGTGTTAAACTTGAAGTATTGCAACTAAAGTATTACTGGGTGGAACTGAAGAAGCTTCTTGGATAAGAATTGAAACGTTTTCTAGGAAAAAGAAAAGTCCAGTTGCCTTTTGAAAAAGCATCTTTGGGACATGTAGAAAAAGGTATAAATAGTAATAATGAAAAGAACACATGCATATTTGCATTTCTGCATTGTATGACTGTGATGCCAAAGTTGTTTTCCTTCGACCTGTTTATATCAGCGTCTCTGAATACATCTCTTGTTCCAACGTTTAGTAATTTATTTGTGCACAAATGAATATATGTATAAATGGAGGGCACAGTGGGGTCTGAGTACAAGAAAGGGGTTTATATAAATGTGAGAAAGAATTCCTGTCAGTAAGAATGGTTTGCTTTAGTAGTTTTCAAAATTAAAAATATTACTAATTATGATTGCAATAAAAATGAATTCTGAGTTCAGTGCGAACTTATTAACTGGTTTAGATGTTTAATGTAAATCACTAAGAAGAATAGGTAATTTAAACTGATTTGAATCAATCTCGAGTCTTCTGATTCACCTATTTTTTTCAAGAAGCACTGGTATGACAAATATTTGGAAAAAATGGAACTTTTTTTTAATTATCATCTGATTATTATCTAGCCCACATGCTAGAGATAGAATAAAACAGAACGTGTCTAAATGAAAAAAATCTATTCTGTTTGCATTTCCCCCCAAAAAACTCTTGCCAGGGAATATGTATGGTCATAATGGATCCAGACTTAATCATGCTTAAAAGGGTTGATTTGATTTATTTTCTGAATAAATTATGACTAAATAATCTTTTCTATCAATGGCTCCACTCTTAAATGACTAATACTGACTCTAAACCTCAGAGGTAGTCTGGAGGCACCTTTTCTGATTATCACATTTCATTAAAAGGCAGGGCTTTTTTGTCATAGAACGCTCAGAACGGAGTTCCGGCACCTTTTTTGGATGGAACCTTGTAGGGTAGGCAAGGTGGGTTGTATGACATGTGTGAGTTCTGGCACCTTTTTCTTTTACAAAAAAAGCACTGTTAAAAGGCATAACATTTTGTGAGTTGCAGCTCAAGCAAGTGTATGCCTTTAAATAAAATTTGTTATTTGGAAAAGACACTACGAAATGACTCTTGATTTTTTTTTGCCACCATAGATTAACATGGCACTCATGCCACACTGGCTCTAAACCTATGATTGAGATCACACTCCATACTAAGCAATAACTCAGTTATTTAACTTTAGCTCAGTGTATTGTATGGCACTTTTTTTTCAGTAGTACATGATGAAGCAAATCATGTCTTCATTACACAATGAATTTTACCAAATGAGAACTAGATGCAGCATCTGCTGCATATCTTCATATAAGCTGGTGCACCGTAATCTGCAAACAACGCATGCATGTGCACGCGCATGCGTGCGTGCGCGTGCACACACACACACACACACACACACACACACACACAAACACACACACACAGAGAGAGAGAGACACAGAGACAGAGACAGAGACAAAGAGATCCAGTCTCTGGACACTTCTGAAGAAATACCTTTTTCTTTCCTTCTTCAGCTCAGGTCTGGATAGAATGAACTTTCCAGCCACATATTTATTTTCCCAGCTTGTATTTCAGAACAAAATCTGGGAAGAAGATCCAAATGTGTAGAATGACTACACATGACACAAATGACTTGGAAGTCAAACGTGATACACCCCATTGAATGCAGAGTTTAATATATTTGCATTATACCAAATACATCAAATTAAAATATTTTAAGGGATGTTTAAAGCAAATATTAAAAACATGCTTTATCCTTCCAATTACAAGGGATTTGACCAGTCCAGCATTCCCCAGCTTGGTGTCCTCCTTAAAACCAAATCTCCCAAAATTCTAAACTTTTAATTATTTTTCTCTTACACATGACATAATAAAATACTAGTAAATCTAGACTGCTTTATTGGTCAGTACCAGGAATCCATTTAAAAACCATTATAAATTTCAGCTTATAAATAGATGTTTATGGACCAGTTACTGTCTTAATCTCTTAGGAACAAGAAAGTAAAAAAGTGTTGTCTATTGCAGGCGTCCCCAACCCCTGGTCCGTGGATCAGTACCGGTCTGTGACATGCCAGCAACCAGGCTGCACAAACAAAGCCCCATCCACGGGATGCAGGCAACACACAAAACCACGTCCCCTCCTGTCTGCGGAAAAGTCTCTCTCCATGTAACCGGTCCCTGGTGCCCAAAAGGTTGGGGACCTCTGGTCTATTGAAAATAAACTCAGCCTCAAATAATAAACATGGTAGCAGCAAATTCATGTTAGTGGAGATTTAACATATTTCTGCCATATGCAAAAAAGTGGCAGGTTTCTTCCAGGGAAGACCTATTAACAGTGAAGATAATGATTTTCCCATTAGAGTGTTATTTTAATCATTTCTAGAAATGAAACACACAAGTACAACCTTTTCAAGAGTTGATAAAAAGGGGTAAATAATAAAATGTTCAGATTGAGGCCTAACCCTGATTAGGGCTATAGAACTTGCAGCATTGAGCATGCAGAAGTCCATCCTTGGCATCTGTCAGCAGCTCTGTAAAGCAGAGGATTTTGACTGGCAGCTGCAGAAATTAAATAAGTTTTTCAATTCAGATATTAATAGAATTAATTATGAAGGGTATATATTTAAGTGCAACCATACTTTAATTATTTTTATTAATTAAAGTAGCAATAATGGGCTTCACATAAAGCAGCTGCATGTACAGTAATAGCAAGTTGGGAATTACACATTTTCTCTTCCTCCACTCTCTCTTTGTTTTTTAGGACAGGAGATGAATACATTCTCATTAGTCTGCTTCTCCTTGCACCTCAGCTTGGGAAACAGTTAAAGTAGATGGTTTTCTAATTCTGGATAGCTACAATGATTCAAAGATCTGTTCCCCTTGATTCAAATTTTGTATAGTTTATAGTTTATAGTTTATTTGATTTATATACCGCCCTTCTCCTTGGTGGGACTCAGGGCGGTTCACAGGGCATACATAAGAAACACTATACAAAAATTAAAAAGAATTAAATCCATGCCCAATTAAAAACAGAAGTACAGATTAAAAACAATTAAAAGCCCATAATCCCCCATCAGGCCAGACCAGCTAATTCGAACAGATGGGTCTTCAGGCCCCGACGGAAAGTTCGAAGGTCTGGTGCCATCCGGAGCTCCACCGGCAATTGATTCCATAAAGCCGGAGCCCCCACAGAGAAGGCCCTCCCCCTGGGGGCCACCAGTCGACATTCCCTGACTGGCGGCACCCTGAGGAGGCCCTCTGTGGGAACGCACAGGGCGGAGGGGAGTCGATGCCGGCAGCAGGTGGTCCCTGAGGTAACCCGGACCCATGCCATGTAGGGCCTTAAAGATCGTAACCAGCACCTTGAGTGTTATGATTGAGTGTTATGATTGGAGAAACATTGTATAGGGAAAAGGAAAAAAAACATTTTGTTGAATTCTTGTTTCTTTCAAAACAACACTTGCTTTTCTTTGGGCTAGCCTGCCAACAGCTATGCCGAAGACCTTTTATAAAAGCTAAAATAAGATTCCAGCAGAACATAAACCACTGGAATGTCTATCCTTGTTGCATGTGATGACCAATCCTGTCTAGCCTCCCTCTGTATAATACACAAAGTGGCATGCATGTGTAGAATGAATATGTTGCTTTTTAGAGAGGTTTTCTACCTAGAATAAATTGGGTGGCTGTTTGAAATGGTTGTTTATTTTTATGAGTGTAGTAACTACAACATTTTTGTTGAACAACCTGGCCATAGCACTTGAATAGGCTGAACTAATGCATTCACATATTAGCAGCTCCCTGGAACAGTAAGCAAACTCTGTTTTTGGATCATCATCTCTAACTCTTTCAAGCAAAAATCCATTTAACAATGCTACCAGTGTTCAGGTACCATTGCACAGTTTGTGTAGTTTTTCTTTGTAGTAACTTCAACTTAAAGACTATTTCCTGAGAACTAACTGAAAATCAAATGTAGTAAATTAAAGGAGATACATACATACATGTGTGCATGTGTGTGTTTGTGTGTGTTCACTTATCCAGGAGCTAGAATATATATGCGCATAGGTTCAGTTTTAACTTGATCTCTAATGTGAGGCTAAGAATAGAACTCTGCAGAAGTGTGATCAGCAGCTCATATATTGTTCTGAAGTGTCCAACAAAAAGCAACTTATTCTGGCAGAGAAGGAGAGTTTCTCTATACTGTTTTTTGTCACTATACAAGAACTATGGATTCATGTGGCTGGCAATATGCAAATACCTTGCTCAGCTAAGATATATTCAAAAGCTGGAAGAATCTTGTGCTTCCCACAGTAGCAGCTTTTTTGGCAATGGTGAGTACCTTCTTTACGAAAGGTCTTTTAGTCACTTAAATGTATTTCCAAGCATCTTTATCCATATGATGACATGATCCATATTATTATATAGGTCTGTATCCTATATATAGAATCGCCATTGGTCCCTTGCAGTATTTGGCAATTATTTTTACATTCCAAATAAAATTGTATTGATAAAGTAATAATGTTGATAAAGGTGGAAAAGTTTGGCTTTCACAAATCTCTGCCCGCTGTTACATGAAAACTGTGAAAAGCAGTTCCTAATGTGATCTAGAGTGTTTCAATGGCCCCTGAAAATGATAGAAGCCAAAAGAAGAGCAGTAGTACTCTAGATGTATCTCTGTAGAATCCTGGCCAATTCTCACTGCCAAGCAAATTAGTGCTATTGTGATAAAACCATTACTTCAGTTGGGAAAATTTCCTCATGAAGGCACTCACTTTGAAGAACAAATTATTCTTGCTCAGACACATTGCATTCTGTTTTTCAACTTACACAACATAACACTCCTCAAATTCCACATGTCAGAATCATACTCAAGACCATGCACAATTCCAGCTTTGTGAATTGAGATTTTAAAGTGGGTGCAATTAAATAGCACATCGCTGTAATGAAAATCTGTTTCCAATGTTTCCATGTTGTTATTTGCAGAGTGGTTTTATACTGCATTGCCCATTCTCTTCTCTTCCTTTTAAGGCTATCGTCACATTACAGTTGCTGCAGGCTGAGGTAACTATTAATGGTCCTGTGACAACTGCCTGTGGAGCCTGATTAGTATTTCTGAGTATTGTAAAGGACTAAATACTCAGTAAAAAAGTATAGCAGTTTCATTTTTGGTTTTCTTTCCAATGTTCATTGTAGGAAGTAATAATTGGAAAACAAAAGGCAGATATCTGGTAGTGTAGCTACCTGACTATCTGTAAGATCATTATTTTAGGAATAATTAGAATTTTTAAAATTTATATTTAATTTATTTATTCAACTTATATATGACACCCAAGTCAACCAAGTGACTCTGGGTGGCATAAAATGATTGGGCAACAAAATAGTATTTTACTTGGATTTGGCTAGTGGGCCAAAAATATTAGCTTCTTAGAAGTTTATAGTTTTTAGCTTGTGCAAGGTTAAAGTTCCTTAGTACGAACAGTTATGAGAATATTCTACTTTGATTTGGCTAGTGAGCCAAAATATTAGCTTCTTATAGCATATAACTTGTAGTTTGTACTAGGTTAAAACTCCTTAGTTTGAACAGTTATGAGAATATGAATTGTAATAGTATACCACTTGGAATGAGTAGTCTCATTACTTGAAGGAAGTAGTTGATGGAAAAATGGTGCAGTAAACTAATGCTTGTATTCTATATAGAGGTACAGATTTACTTGTATGTATAAAAAACATCTCTGTTTCTTACCTTCTTATTTTATACTAGAGTCCTTTCAATCTTTTTATTGATAGGTAGGGCAAAGTGGCCTCATCAGATTGCCTCCTCTAGATGGGCTTTCTGAAACCTGCTTTTATTCTCTCTGAACTTTATGGGAGACATCTAAACATAGGGATGCACATATCTGAACACTGGCCTAATTGTAGAACCTAACTCTAGATTTGAATCGTGTGTTTCAGCCAATGGTATCTTCAATGTGGGTTAACCTAAGTCTCCTCAAGAGCCAGGTTCAAGTCAATTCACAGCCCTGGCAGCTCACTGAATAACTTTGAGCCAGTCATTTCTTCTCAGCTTAACCTATCTCACAGAGTGGTGGAGAAAAATTGGAGGAAAAAGTGTTATATGTGAGCTTGTGTAAGAAAAATGGGAGAAAACAAATAAATATAAGAAGATGCATAATTTGAAATTATCACACTAATCTTAAATTATCTTACAGAACCACACAGCTTTATCTCCTATGCATATGTGTTGAGGCAGGCAAGGGATTGTTTTTCTATTCATACACATTATAGTTACAGACTAAATACTGTAGTATGTCATCCATATTTTTTTTAGTTGAAGATCTTTTCTAATTATTCCAGAGAGTAAATCAACCTACCATGAAAGAGTTAATGTTTAATGCATTTAATTTCTCAAAGATTGGTCCTTTAGTAGTAAAATATATTACAAGTAGTATATGAATTGTATAATAACCTTGTAATGATTAGGAGTGAAAAATAAAAGCTGGGAATTTCCCTATTCAAACTTATAAGTCACCTATAAATATCCTTAACCATAAACATTCTCTTTTTCCTAGTCCATTGGTGCTGATGTAACTGGAAAACCATGGCATCTTCCTAGCTGAGTGAATCTTGTGCCTTTTTCTGACTCTTTTTTTAGTATAAGATCAACATATTTTACTTCCACATTTAAATACTTGGAATCTAGTTTAAATAATATAGTTTAAATAATTTAAACTCACATAACAATCATTGTTATTGAGAAAATCTATTTTTTTAATTCCATTTATATCCCGCCCTTCTCCGAAGACTCAGGGCGGCTTACAAGCTTAGCAGTAGCCTTCATTCTATGTATATGCCTGCTTATTAGGGCTTTCACACACACCCCAAGTGGCATTATTACAAAGTCAGCTTAATTGCCCCCAACAATCTGGGTCCTCATTTTACCTACCTCGGAAGGATGGAAGGCTGAGTCAACCTTGAGCCTGGTGGGATGCAAACCTGCACTAATTGCAGGCAGCTGGTGTTACTTAAGGAGGCATTAGTCACTAAGAATCAACTTCAATTTGACGGCCCATAATCAATGAATAATTAAAAATAAATAATTGAGTATAATATAATTTCAAATTCAGTATTTAAATAGTTTAAATACTGCACAATAAAACTGTGTAGTTATATTTTGGGTTTCTTTTTGTCCACTGGACAGCAGAGAATGGATTAATTTTTCCTGCTGCCCATAGTAACAATGAGAAGGATCACTGATAAAAATAGAACTGAGAACTGAGGGTTCTTAAGATTGCTCTGTGGGAGTGGGATAATTGATGTGTGTATGTATGTGTATGTACATCTATGTGGGTGGACTGTTGCTGATATGTAAAGAAAATATGTAGAAACTGTATGTTGTGAAAGAACCAAGAAAAACATATTCTTTGAAAAGTTGACAAAATGTTATTCTATGACCAAACATGATCCTCTGAAGCATGGAAACAGTTATACTGTTATTTTCTGGACTCTGTGGCATTCTGGAAAATTCCCTAATTTGTTCTTTTCCATTCCCACGTTTTTCTTCTTCAGACAGGTTGTAGCATACTTTCAACTGTGGTTCCGTCAGAGTTGAGTAGGTGGATATGACCGTTGCAGCTTAGGTTCCAGTGTTTTTTTCCTCTATAATATACCCTAAAAAGGTACTTAAATCCACTCTAGAGGTAGTGTAATTCATATCTTTTCATTAGAATAAATGGGAGAGAAAAAAAGGAGTTAAAAAGGAAGTAAATATAATTGGTCTGCTCAGAACAAGTTTCCAGGTTTAGGAAGTAATGATTTTATTCAATTAGCTGAATTTCCCTACTTCCTGTTACTATTGTTTTAATAGGGATTGGTTATACTAGGACAGGGGTAGGCAACCTTGGCTCTTATATGACTTGTGGACTTCAAGTCCCAGAATTCCTGAGCCAGCCTGGATGGCTCAGGAATTCTGGGAGTTGAAGTCCACGAGTCATAAAAGAGCCAAGGCTGCCTACCCCTGTACTAGGAGAAAGAACTTTTTGGTGGATTGTCTTTTTTTGAGTCCTTTTACATTAAAAAGAAATCTTTTAATTGTAGAAATAGAAAGCTTTGTGTTCTACAAATACAAGTATTTACAACATTTTTATTTTCAAGAATTATTCTGGATTCCATATGAATTGTGGAGCATCTGTTTAGTACTTTTTCAGACAAGCAATTTTTATTAAGTAGCATAAGGTGCTATGAAATGTAGTTTATTTATCAGTCATTGTGTTTATCACAATGTTTATCACACAGATAGTGTGAAACCTTCTGATGCATTTGAGCTTAGCAGTCTCTCACTCTATAACGCTGGCACAGTTCCTTTGTTCCAAAACACTAACCTTGAGATTAAAGTGCTATAATAGTATTTTGTCCTTGTTTTGAATCAAATTTATGTCTCATTTACTCTTTAACACAATTCTGGTCTGTTTGTCCAATGCAGAATCTATAAGGGCACTGCTGGCAGATTCTGCCATACAATATATTGCATTGTTAAATTGAAAAATATATGAAGATACCTCTAATCTTGTATGTGAAGTTGTTGGACTCTGTGATGGTGTTCTTGGTATAAAAATGGGGCAAAATAGAAACCTGGGTTTCTTGTAGATTTGCAGGGAAGAAAACACAACACCATTGGTTGTCACCTACAGCTAACAGCTCAAGTCACTCAAATGCATTATTAAGAAGCCAAAGTCCACAGTGGACTATGACTTTGCACTTTCTCAGGCACTGAGTGACAGGTCCATAGTATATTAGTGGTTTGTGTTTAGTTGTATCCCTGGCATTTATTTGTTGATTTAACAAAAGCTGCATTTGTAACAAGCTGTGAGAACATCAGAATGATTACATGTGGCCTGATGGCATCATTCAAATGGCATGAGGACGTCATAAAGTCTGAAACAAGGATATCATGTGTGATATCATGATTTCTGTGTCACTATTTCCTCCCTTTGGTTTACCGCCCCACTCACATAAGCACTGCCAATCTTTTTGAGAACGCATTCAGCTCGTTTTTAAAATTCCAGACATGCACACTGGCCTTATAAAATTGTGGGCCTCTGATCTGCCACTTTCCTCATTGTTTTTTTTAAGCCTTAAAGGTTGGTTTGATTATTTAAGCATTCTTAAATCAGGGCACTTTTAATCACTGACTTTCTCTTTCATGTGTTTTTATAATAGCTTATGTCTTATTATTGAAAATGGAAATGTGTTGCTACTGAAACTTTTAAGCTGCTTTTACAATGCTATAGGCTAATTTAAAATTAAAAAGAGCCTTGGTGGAGCAGTGGGCTAATGCCTCCTTAAGTAACACCAGCTGCCTGCAATTAGTGCAGGTTCGAGTCCCACCAGGCTCAAGGTTGACTCAGCCTTCCATCCTTCTGAGGTAGGTAAAATGAGGACCCAGATTGTTGGGGGCAATTAAGCTGACTTTGTAATAATGCCGCTGGGTGTGTGTGTGAAAGCCCTAATAAGCAGGCATATACATAGAATGAAGGCTACTGCTAAGCTTGTAAGCCGCCCTGAGTCTTCGGAGAAGGGCGGGATATAAATGGAATTAAAATAAATAAATAAATAAATAAATAAATAAAATAATTTATTATTAATTTTAATAGTTTAAGTGTAAATTGGGGATAAACAACCTGAGGTTCTAAGGCTGCATGTGGGACTTGAACACCTTACAAAAGAATGGCATTTC
This sequence comes from Vipera ursinii, assembly GCF_947247035.1. Lineage (NCBI taxonomy): Eukaryota > Metazoa > Chordata > Lepidosauria > Squamata > Viperidae > Vipera > Vipera ursinii. The sequence continues at coordinate 101,999,577 of NC_139512.1, read as the reverse complement.
ACTGACTAGCATTGCCACCAGATTGGTCCCAGGAAGTGGATCTTCTCTATTGTAACTCCTTTTGGATGACACCCTCCATAAATTTCTATGGCTGCCATCCTGACCTTATTTAGACAAACTCTTAAGACTCAGCTCTTTTTCCAGGCCTTAGGTAGAGAGAATGGCACACCTTTTGTGGGTTGCCTGCTTTGTGAGGTGGTGATTTTTTCTGTAGTTTTTTTTGTATTTGTATAAATATGTTTTATTGTAAATTTTCATATGTATGCTGCCTAGAGTTTTAATGGATTTAGATGGCTTGTCAGTTTAATAAAATTACTAAATAATAAATAAAATAAAAATATGTAGTGTCCTTAAGCCAGAACCTGGGCCATGGCACATAGGAAGAAGAAATAATAAAACAAATTATTGTTAAATAATGTCTAGTTTTAATAATGTCTAATTTTTATTGATTAAAATTGAAATGAAAATGCATTTAGTTTTCATCCAGGCCCCTCCTGCTCTTTTTTTGAAATACAGCTTTGGACAAAGTGCCACTGATTCCAGTTTGGGTTATTTCTGAGTAGACAGGGTTATTGTATTATTGTAAGTTAAACAGATATGCAAATCCTATAAGCAAGTAAAATAACCATTATCATTATAGATAGAAAGAAAGCTATCTTAATGTGGGGGCAGTTTATCCTCAGATATGTAACACATAGGACAAGATTGCTCTTGTAAAGTCTTAAAGGATGTTAAGGTAGCTATTGAAAATCATGGTTAGAAATTCAGGATTGTAATAGACCTGAAATCTGATCCATTAGAGCAAAGGGGCCTGATTTGGTATACAGTCCTTGATATATAGTCCTTTACTTACAACCACAATTGACCCCCAAATTTCTGTTGCTAAAGTGAGACATTCATTAAGTGAGTTTTCCCTCCATTTTATGACCTTTCTTGCCACAGATATTAAGTGAATCGCCTCAGTTGATAAGTTAGTAACCCAGTTGTTAAGTGAATCTGGCTTCCCCATTGACTTTGCTTGTCAGAAGGTCGCAAATGGTGATAACCTGACCTTGGGACACAGCAACAGACCTAAATTAGAACCAGTTGCCAAGCATCTGAATTTTGATCACATGATCATGGGGATGCTGTAAAGGTCGTAAGTGTGAAAAATAGTCATCAATCACATTTTTCAGTCCCATTATAATTTTGAATGGTCACTAAATGAACAGTTGTAAGTCATGCATTACCTGTAACATGTATTTCTAGTAGAAGAAGGCTCAAGAAAACTGACCATTATGTTGTATGTTGAAAACAGGGACTACCTATAGTTGGAAATTAAGAATCCTGGTTTTTTTTTGCAGTTTTTTTTAAAAAAATACTTAATTTTATTCATCCAGAGGCAACAAAACAGGAAATTTAGAAATGTATTGATCAAGTAACCACTTTTAATTTTATTTTGAGTTTATAATGGTTATATGCAGACTTTTGAGATATATATCACTTTAGTTTTGGTTGCAAAGAACTACAAATAAGCCACATTTGGAGAGTATTGGGTGAAGCCAGCTAGTTACTGTGAAACAAAAGATGTATTATTTGTTCATTTGTAGTTATTTTGTTAAATATTGTTAATATAAAATGTTGCTGAGGCAATCCATTAAATTAATGTAGGAATGCAATTCATAAGATAATTAACCTGGAAAAAACCTCTTGATTTTAGTAAGACGATTGCTTTGTAGTAAAATGTTTACATATTTGCTGGTATTAGTTATTAAATAACCAGCAAATGTTATTATCATTTTTAGTATTGATCTGGGAATGTTTAAACTAACAAATAGGTGATTTAAAACCTCTTTTATTGCCATTTGAATTGTTTAATAATCTTCTTCACAATATTTTCTTTTCCAGTTACTATTATTTCAAGTTTTAATTGCCTTTCTCTGCGTATGCGTTTATTGCTTCATTTATTCACTGCCCTCCCTTTTTTTTTACATCCATGGGGATCTTATATAATGCATTATTTCAAGTATTTCGTGTTTCTCTGTTGTTTTGTGACTCTCTTGGAAGACTCAAAGAGCCAGAAGGAAGAGTTCCTTACAGTTTCAAAATCTTTATATTGCTTTGTCCTGAATAAGCTAGTCAATTCAGTTTCTTGTTCCCAATCTAATTTGTTAGGTATAAATGAAGTGTAGTCCTCTAAGCCATACTCCCAGTCCTTTGTGATATAGGCAGACTGACAAAAAGGAACAGATCCATTGCTAGGAAAATGAATGAAACTGTAAGTAAGGAAAGTATTGAATGCTCTTCATTTCTCTTGTGAGAAGGGCCATTCTGCCTGGAGGGAGAAAAATGCTTTTTTTGGTTCTGCAAGTACACCTTGTCCTCATAACAGAAACTGCAATAAACCTTTACAGGAAAATCTTCCTGGTCATTTTGGAGACCTAATGGGTCTCAACATAAGAATAACAGGTAAACATTTTATTCGTCACTTTAAGTGGAAATAATTTCTGACGATTGCATGCTTTATACATTTCAGGAAAAAGAATGTAGCACTTCTATACTGTATTTCAGGGTCATGAATGTCTACTTTATAGCCTTCTGCCTGAGTTGTATATATGTGCCAAGTTAGTTTTTCATCTTGATTGTAGCCATTTATACCCAGAGTCTGATATCTTGAGGATATACCAAGAATCTAAGGCCTGTGCCTCCAGATCAAGTTACTTGCTTTTGGTTATAGTTCTAGGGTTTGATTTCTAAATATATCTTTGTATTAGGTTATCAGATAATAGCCTTTTTTATGGAACAACTTCTTCCTCTGCACAATCAGTGACAAAAGATCAAGTGTAAATGTTTGACCTTTGTTATTCAGTTGCTATTGTTTATAGCTTCATGTACTTTGTGTTGCCTATGAAATATGGCATTGAAGGTGTGGCAATCTGTTGTTTTTTTTAAAGCGCACGAAAGGAAGAATCCTGCCTAAATAAATAAAAATAATAAAAATGCAGGAAGCTCTGTAGATAGAAGTAGCATGTCTTTTGGTGCTTTTTAAACATTTTGTCAGCTCTCCCAAAGATACTTGCTTTTACTGTTTACATTAGAGTTTATGTAAAGTTTAATGCAAAGGAGAAAATGATATAGTAGGAATGAGAGCAGTAGATGAGAAAGAAAAAGCAGCACTCCTGAATTTCACCATGAAAATTTGAAAAAAAAAAGTTACACTAACTGTAAAATATTGTAAATTATAACACATAAATGGCAATACAGTGAACAGTTTTCCCCCATTCACATCTGATTCTTGGAGACTGTCTGGAGAAGTCCCTGCAATTTTCTTGGCAAAGTGGTCATTGTGGCCATTGCTCCTTTCTAGGGCTGAGAGAAAGTGGTGAGCCTAAGGTCACCCAGCTAGAACTCACAACCTCCTTGTTTCTAGTCTGATGCCTTAACCACTACACCAAACTGACTTTCTACTGAGTTTATTACCAGGACTTTAAAGGTGATCAAGATCAAACCAATGCTTGATATGCTTCTCTTCCCTTTTCATCCGCTGGGGAAGGTGATTGTTTCTGAGGCCTTGCCATGTTATTCCTTGTCAAGATAATTTATAACACAACTGTGGCATTACAATCCGTTTATTCATTTAAATGGAGAGTGTACATACAGTATGTTAGTGAGAACTGTCTTCTTCCTCTTAATGGAAGAAAAGATCTTTGCATGTAGGAGAACTATATGCATGCATATGAACTTCTTTTAAAAAAAAGTGCAACCTCATGCCAATCATATGTTAAACATATAGTTACAATCAGGAGTATTCACAAACTACAAGATTCCATTCAAAGCCAAATTGGGACATCAAAAATCAACTCAATTGCAGATTGGTTTTGAAGGGAGATAAAGGAAAAACTCTGCTAACCTTTGAAAAACTAACAGAACCCAAATACAGTAGGTCACTTATGATGGGGGTTTGTAAATATGTTATTTACTGCAATGCTCTCTACATGGGGCTGCCCTTGAAGACCACTCGGAGGCTCCAGCTGGTGCAGAATGCGGCCGCACGGGTTGTGATGGGAGTATCCTGATACTCCCATATTACACCCCTCCTGTGTGAGCTGCATTGGTTACTGGTTGCCCTCCAGGTGAGATTTAAGGTGCTGGTTCTTACCTATAAAGCCCTACATGGCTTAGGCCTGGGATATTTGCAGGACCGTCTGCTGCCAGGAACGACTTCCCATCGCCTGGTGCGCTCACACAGGGAGGGCCTCCTCAGGGTGCCATCAGCTAGACAATGTCGGCTGGTGACCCCCAGGGGGATGGCCTTCTCTGTGGGAGCGCCTGCCCTGTGGAATCAGCTTCCCCTTGAGCTCCGGATGGCCCCGGATCTCCGGTCCTTTCATCGCAACCTCAAAACATTTCTTTTCCATCAGGCTGACCTGGACTGACGATAGGTTTTTTTTAAAAAAAATGTTTTTAATATTTTATCACTGGGGCTTGTTAGTTTAATCTTTTTTTTAACATTTGTATTATTGTGTTTTATTGTTGTTAGCCGCCCTGAGTCCTTTGGGAGATAGGGCGGCATATAAGTCCCAATAATTAATAAAATAAATAAATAAATAAATAAATAAATAAATAAATAAATAAATAAATAAATAAATATTTTTATACATAGTTTCTGTATAAATAGTCAGGTGCCTATTATAGAGGCAGCCATTTTGTCAAAACTGAAGTTCAGTATGAAATTTAGAGGTAGATATAAGTTTGTTGATTTTCCAGTAGCTTGTGCTGCATATTGAAGCAATGATGTGCTATGAGGCTGAAAGGTCATGATCTATTTTTCTTTTGTTCTGAATATCACCTTTTGTTCTAGTATTGCCAGCAGCTGTGGTTGGCACCTTCACAGACAGAATGGGTTTCTTTCAGGTATATCTCTTGTTATTTCACAAATAGCTGAATTAGGCTAACTGGACTCTTGTATTTGAACCTGATTTCTGATTGATCCATGTCAGAAGTCCAAGAAAGCTGGTTCCTGATTGATACCTTGTATGATCATTTATTTTTATAGTAATTTTTATCAAACATTGAAATTCAAAGTGTTAAAACTAATACAAATTAAAGAATAAAAGGAAAAATAGGAAATGCAGAAAAGAAAAAATAGAAATAGAAAAGAATATAGTACGCACACACACTCACACACTCACACACGCAAACATACATACATACATACATGCATACATGCATACATACATACAGAAGGGTGTGGCTGACTGATGAGAGTAAAGAAGCTTGAAATAGCTATATCAGTCTCCCTTTAATTCTATATTGGGAATTCAAATTTAATACAAAAGATTGTTGCAGTTGCGACTGCTGCCTGTGGACGGCCCTAGTTTGGGGGCTGATACAGGCAAAAGAAGAAAAAAAAGACCCATATTTGGGTCGACAGGGTGCTCAAAACAAATATATATATATATCCATAATCATTTTAAAAACTCATTTTAAAATCCACTAAAAGCCACTGATCTCCAGGACAGAAAAAAATCTTTTTAATAACTTAGCTTTCATCAATCCATTGTTGACATCGTCAGAGTATGAGCTAGTAACAGGAAACCCATTACTTTTATAGCTATGTGGATATTAGCAATCTGATCATAGAATGCGTAACCGGTCTACCTGCCCCATGCTCTCCCATAGTTGGCTGCGTTGATTGTGGTTTCGCCGTATTAGCCGGTATCCGCTTCGGTTTTGACATTTTTCCTCCCCCCGGCCATCCCGTCTGTTGGTCGTGTCCCTCCTGTAGCACGCAGCTGTTTGGCATTGTTGCTGGATCACTTCTGCTGTTGTTCTGTCCGGCTGTGCTGTCAGATTGCTGTGCAGCTGCGTCTGCCATTGATCCTCCTGTTGTGTGCCTCACACTGATCATGTTGTTCTGTTGTCCTTCTCTTAGTCTTGTGGTGGGTATTGCTCATGCTTCCATCTCCCCATTAGTTGTGACATCCTGCGGTTTCATGGGTAAACAACCCAGATCTTTTACATTTCTGTTCGCCCGACATGGAGGTGGTATGGAATTCACCCGCCCCAATTCCCTGCACAGATGTTCATGTCTTCTCAATGTTTGGTATGCTGGAAGCAGCTCCACATGTCGATTGATGGAATATCAATCGGACAGCCATGATTCTTTTAATAACTGGCCGCCTTTCATGGAATCCTGGTCAATGACCTCAGCCCCAGTAAAGTTGAATGTATGATCCTTCTCAGCCATATGCGCCCATACTTGGGAACGCTGTTCATGCCATTTAACTGCTAGTTCATGCTTAGGCACTCTAGTACACAGGCGTTTCGCTGTTTCCCCAGCATAATTGCAATGACAATTGTTTCAATTAATTCTATAAATTACAGATGACATGTTGCCTTTGGATAGTGGTTCCTTTGGGCACATTATTCTTGTGCGCAGGGTCTGGCTGGGTCTGTGTGCCATGTATATGACTTTCCCCTTCATCACAAGTACAAGCAATTTTAGTAACTTATCACCTTCACTTAAAATACAATAAATCATCTCTTCTTATATGTCATGTCTTAGCTATAAAGAAATATCTGAAATCCTCATCTTTCACTCTCAATCAGCAAAATCCTATTAAAGGCTACCAGAGACAACAACATATCTATTTTAACTTGATCAAATAAACCAACTTTATATTCCTTTCTTTTATTTAACTTTTTTGCTCTTAATTCTCCTTTAGTTGTTGGCTGTATTCTCAGTTTGCCATTTCTTCCCTGGAAGTCCCTGATCGGTCCTTTTTGTTCAGTTTGTCTTTAAGTCAGGCTGATGATTGGTTGTTTGTAGAGGTGGATTTTTTATTGGTTTATATTGGAAAATTCCACATGAGTTGGTTCCTAATTGGATTGTTTTACAGCGAAGATACTGCTAGATGTTCTTTCTGGTGAGGCTGTTTTAATCTTGGCATGGCTCTTTTCTGTTGAAGTTACTGGAATGTTGATAGATCTCAGTGGTCTTTCTTTGTAAATGCACAGGGTAGTTTGATGTGGCTGCCACATCTATGTGTCTTTAAATTGGGCTGTGTGTCCAATAGAAAGCAGAGCATGTTCCAGTACTGTTGATTTTCAGATTGTTCTAGATGGCAATGCCTTATGTTCTTTGTTGTGGTTCCAAGATATATCTATCCAGAACTGCAGGGGATGCAGTACACTTCTGATCTAATAAGTACTAGTTATTTCCGATGCTAGGCACTTTAATGCAATTAATGAAATTCTGCAAGACTTTGAATTATGATACAGTTATTCAGAAATCTCATCCTTGAGAACTTAAAAGATTTTGCCCATTTAAAATATTAAACAATTTTTTTAAAAATGAATTAAAATATTTAAATTGGAGGTGCTGGGGATGGCATCTGGAGTGGTTTGTATTTCTTGGGCATGTTAATGTTATTGAACATTGATTTAAAGTTTAAAGCACTTATACAGTTTAATGAGTTCTTTAGAAATTAGGATAATTATAGCCCAAAAGTTAATAAGATAGTGACTAAGAAACCCGAACAGAAAGAACTTTAGTTTATTTCCCATTCTCAATCTGTGTATTTTATAAGTCACAGCTTAATTCCCTGGTAACTCTTCTTTCTCACTGTGTGTTTTTCAAGGCATATTTACCATGGGCAACAGAGTTGCTAATTAATGTACATGTGAGATCCAGATGGTCCTGCAGCAGTCCTACACCGATTATTTTCTAAATTAATCACCTGCCCTAACTGATGTAAATAAATAAATATTGGGTATCCTTTTGTTTTATGTTCCCCTATTTAAGGAAACTTCATTGTGAAAATGAAAACGTGAATGACTTGTTCTTTTTTAAAATCTGTTTAGTGCATCTCTTAATGGGCAACTTGTAAAAGTCTATAGAAAAATTGACATGTGTCTGCAGTTAATTACAAAATACAAACATTGACTCTTTACTGGTCTATTTGTGTAAATTGCAAAATGCCTTACAAAGCCTCTTTGTGTGAGTCCATTAAAAACAGTGAAAATCCATTATGCCTCCAAAATAATAATCTGAGAGTTCCATTCATTACTCTACTTGAGGGTACTATATTTTTCTGATGGAAGGTGAGGGGGAGTATGAGAGCCAAGAAGATTCATCAGAAAAAAACCAAACAGAGCACACTTTTTGGATTGTATTCATTTTCAAAGATAAACTAAGAACCCAACTCGCTGAATCTGTACCTGGATGCGCTTTATGTTTTTTATATAGTTTATGAGAATAAGTGTGGCTAGACTGGGAAGTTGAAAAAACATCCACCAGCCTGCATTAACTCATTTTTCTTCAACAAGGTCTTTCTTTATTTTATTTCCAAACAACTGGGAAAAAAAAAGGTTGATTGATGAATAAAATATTTTTGCATTAAAATCCATTACTCTCCCAACAGACCTGTAAAACTATAGCAAGGACACTTATCTACATAGGATCACATGCAATTCTCAGTACGCATACTTTATATTAAACTTTGAATTAGTGCACTTTCATAACACATCTAAGAATTAAATTCTTACAAATGTCATTATCTTTTATGGCAATGGTCTCTAACCTTTCCAGCGTAGAGGACTAGCGGTGGGGGGGGACGGAGAGGAGATGGTTTCCTGCAAGCGACAGGTGTGCACGCTCACACCCAGAGCTCCACTTGCACAGGCCAATTCCAAATGGCTGCCAAATGGCCTGGTATCAAGCCACAGCCCAGGGTTTGGGGATCCCTGTTTTATGGGAAAGGTCTATACCAGGGGTAGGCAACCTCGGCTCTTTTATGACTCATGGACATCAACTCCCAGCTCAGGAATTCTGGGAGTTGAAGTCCATGAGTCATGAAAGAGCCAAGATTGCCTACCCCTGGTCTATACAGTAATTCCTAATTTATTACTTAATTACAACCCTGTAACAAACATGATGTTATGAACAGTCTAGTTTACAGATGATATAGTTCTGTTCTTAGTGATCAGAAGTGATTTTGGAGTGGTTAAAATATGATTTGAATGTATTTCAGTTTTTCCACACATTCATTTTTCTCTGAGGAAAAAATGACTCTATTGTTTTTTTACCTTTTTCTTTATTACAATGAAGTGCTGAATTTTACCCAATTCAAGACCAAATAAAAACCATTTGCAAGTGTCCCTTAGATAGTTACAAGAATCTAAGATAAACAAAAAACCCATAAAATATTATTAAATCAAGAAATCAAGGAGTGGGAGGCAAAGATAAAAGGAGTACAAGATAAAAATTGAAATCTTTATGTATAGTGTTAGAATTGTACTTTTAAATTTTTGAGGAAAAAGCATACAAGTAGTCTTCGAGTTATGACTGCATCATTAGTGACTACTTGAAATTATGTTGGACCTCCTCAGGGCTACCTATGATTTGAATTCATGTTTCCAATATCCAGACCGCTGCATGATCACATGATTGCCTTGCACTTGGCAACCGGCTCACATTTACAGCCACTTGCAGTGTCCTGTGGTCATGCGACCATGATTTACATTATTTCTTTTGTCAGAAATTGGTGTTTGCTTCCAATTTCCAACAACAAAATGCCCGTTACAGACAATGGATTTGCTGTGGCATTCACTTAATGACCACTGTATTCAGTTTATGACTGCCACATCCGCTTAATGACTGACCCAAATATGGTAGTAAAATTGAGTCCAGTCACACGGTGACCAACTTAACTGGCTTGACTTACGAATGTAATTCCAGGCTCATTTATCATAAGTCAAGGTCTACCTATAATAGTATCTAAGCAAAAATATCTATATCTTCTGCATGTCATAAAGGTGTCTTTGCTGAAAATTATGGACCATAATATATAGACCTGGATTATTACAAGAAGGTTAATAAAATTATCAGTTAATATTTCATGCTGTTATCAAACCCCATTTTCCATAATAAAAACTAACATCAGATCTAATTTAGAATTTTATGACTGAATCCCACATACTGTCCTGTCCTCTGATTAGACTTGCAGTGTATGGTCAACTGAACATCTTAAAGGTCATCTTTAGATGTTCCTGCTCAATGCAGAAAAATCTGATAAAGGTGGCTGGGGGTGGCCTTGAAAAACAATTCACATTTTAGGAATTAACTTCAAGCTTAGGTTAATGGCGGATGAAAAAGAGAACATGCATGCTTCTTGTTAAGACAATCCAAATGAGATTTGTACAGAAAATAGCCCTAGGATCCAGAGTGGATCAGTAATGTAAATAAGATTGATTCTTCAAAGCCAGTGTTGCAGTTTTAAACTGAAAATGGTAACTTATAGATTGATAGTTAAAAATAAAATAAAATCCCAGAATAAATGTGTTGATCAAATTTATTTCAGCCAATAAGTGGATATGCTGTGAACTACATTACAGTAATATTTGTTTAACCTTGTTTTTAAAGTAATAAATTATGGAAACCAAACCTTGCCAAGACTCAAATGTTTGATATAGGTGTTGTTGTTTTTTTTTTTAAAAAAAAGTCATCTCAAGCACTCCATCAAATAAACACATTTTCACACGTTCCTGTTTAAAGAGGGACAACTTTATAATCTACCGATTCTACTGAACCCTAAACTGTGATGATTGGACATACATGCCATTACCTGATAGTGGACATGCACTAGTTAAATGCAGCTAATACAAACAATATTCACATGTGTGTACATAATCCTGATATGTCAGCCTGTTGAGATGTACAATGCTATTGTGTTTATATATGCTTTCCCACCTACAGTCCCATTATCCTTGAGACAAGCAATGGCAAATGTTATGAGCTTGTGATTTAACAGTTTACTTTGGGACAGCATGTCAGTTGATAAGAGTAGAGGCTAATCGCATAACAGTATTTCAGCAAGTGTAATCTTTCATATAGAAAGTCTCTGCTGATCAAAGGAGAAACCCACCTATCTATGATAAGGGCCAAGTACTGACAATTTTCTTCATTAATTTTGGGAATATTATTCACTGTCATATAAAAAATTTGCAATACCATTAATAAATTGTAGGAATGTGTGATAGTTACCTTTTGACAGCTTAATTAATCTCATTTGAAGGTTTCCATAGTTTTCAGAATGATATCCATAAAGTACCTGGTAACAAAAAAACCCTAAAATTCGCTGTGGATTTAATAACCTTTTTAACCCATGTTTATAAAATAAATTCTTTTCAGCATGCTCCACAAGTGTATGCATTACAGACAGGATTTTGTAATAAGAGAGAACTTGTTGCAAATACTGTGACCTTCAGTAAACTGCGAAAGATGATTCTTCTAATCAAAGGCAAAAGCCATGATCTTCTCTGTTGTAACTGACTGTTGACACAAGAAAGGCCAAAGAGATTGACATCAATCTCTATAGAAACCATTAACTGAAGCTGAATAAATCTACCACATTGAATCCATATGCATGCTTGCTTTTATTATTCTTGACCTATTGGCACACTCCTGTATTATGTGAGCTTTGTTTTAAAGAGCGGTTTAAAGCACAGATGTCAATTTGTGATTTCATCAGTGAAATAAATAGTTTTGGTCGCCTAAATAAAGAAATCAGTGGCCATTGTTGTCTCCTCCTCCTCCTTTTTACTAAACATTAGTTGCTTTGGAGTGGCTTAGTTTGACTCCAGATTAGTGCACAATGAAGACTGTTACTTTAGCTGGGTGTAGCAGAATCAAGAAGTTGTCTTCATGTTTTCCAAATGATGTACAAGTAATGTGTCATTTGTGTGTGAACTGGGCTCCTATTGGCCCATGCCCCCCTTCTATTACTATTACTACTAAGAACATTAGTAATTACTGAGATAGTTGTGTTTTTCTCCTGTCTGTGTGACTCTTTTAAACCCTACTGATTGCTGAATCTTGCACTAGTCATAACTAAAAAACAATGGCCAGCTGTGTAGAAAGAATAGGCACTCTTAATCCATAACTACAGCGTGTCAAATACCATTTCCTTAATTTGCCCCTACAGAAATCTTATTACTACTCCGTTCTGAAGTATAAGGAAACAAAAATCCTTTTCATTTCATTCTGAGCAGTACATTTTCCAGTTGTGGGTGACTAAAACTGGTGAGGATGTCTATTTTTAGACTGGAATAAAGATACTTTGGAGAAAGTAGTGTACTGTGTGCTGACATCCCAGATGTCCAAACTATAGTAGTAGCAGACTAAGTTTTGGTGGGGGGTGGGGAGGGTAAGTCTTTCATGCCAAAGATGATCTCATGAGGTCCAGCCTGGAGAAATAAAGACATTGTTGAAGAACTGTGTTTGAGAATAGGCTCTTTCCTTTCATATTTCTATTGAGTGATCCCCAGTGTTCTCCTCTTTTCCTGTCTCAGACCAAATTAGCTCTTTTATAATTAACAATTGTTTGGCTTTTTGGCTTGTCTTTTAGACTTTATTCTTAGAGCTCCTTTTCACCCATCTCCTTATTGTATCCTCTTAAACAGAAAAACTTGTGATATTTTCTCGTTGGCATTCCTGTCCTTCCCTTGCTGGCTGTTTTAATGTGGACTGTGGGAGATTTTACACTTGATTTGTTGAATCTGAACTGCTGTAAACTCTCACCACACAGAAGAAACTATCTTTATAAATGACAGAATGGACCTGGCTTGAATGGTGCTTTGTTTACTGTTTTCCTAAAAGGGGCCCCTCTATATTTCATCTGTCAAAGTTGCTTTTCTTTCTTTCAACAATGCTTGATTGTTTTCACAAAAATCCAGGTTCCATAGACAGGAGAATTCTGTATTATATTTTCCTGCCAAATTCCGATCTCTGTTTTCCTTCCCCTGTGCTCACAAAGGGCTCATAACTTACTGTCAACTGTGAGGCAAACCACAAAGCTCCACTGTTGCTCAGCAAATAGGCTCTATTGGATGATGGCTTGACTGGCTGTAAAGTTTGCTTAACTGTAGCAGCAGTGGCAGGAGGCATGCGGGCTACTCTGAGTCTCCCAACAGGCCCCCCAATTCCTTTCTGTCTCCCACTTGCTTTTATGTTTTTATCAACTTTAATCGCTGAGCAGAGCTGTCAGTCTTTCCTGACCCATTCTGCACGCTGCTGATTTGCTCTTTATGGGTACCTCTGGCAACTTGAGAGTTGCAAGAAGCTGATTCAGAGTCAGCTCCTGACACTTGACGGTGGTTCTTTGGAATCGAGAAGCTGTCAAAGGTGGGATGCCCTCAACATCTGAAGGGGTGGTTGAGCTGGTAGGAGACAGCAAAAAAGAGACGAGAAAGAACAGCCCTATTGTGTGAGTGCTATGTGTGTCTGTTAGTATGGCTTTTATTATTTCCCCCATCACTTGTGGACTGTTGCTTACACCAGCTCAGTAACTGTCGGTTTGACTTGCATGTTTTAAATTATTTGATAATTAACTTTTTTTCCCCTTCTGGGAAGGTAATTAGAGTGTTGTGGGCTATGGCAACTTTCCCTAGAGCATGCCTTTTTAGCTTTGGAAAACCGCTTCAGGTTTTAACTGGGATATCCTGTGAAAATTTAATTTTAATGCAAAGAAAATACGAAGATGAAAATAATGTTTTTTCAAATAATTTGCTTAGCATGAAGAGCATAGGCAACTTTCCATGACTATTTTCTGGGTAGGAGATACAAAATGTGATGCTTTACCTTTTAATGGTATTTGTCTAGTTTTTTGTGAGTAACTGTGCCAGTAGAAATTATTCCAGCTAGGATTTCTTGAATATTCACCAAAATGCACTTAGTATTATTTCCAGAAAGAAGCAAGGATGAATGGTAAAACTGTTCCATTGGTTTAAATTTTATGCTTAAAATATAAAAGTAAATGGAATACAAAGTATTATTATTGTGTTGGAAGTTATTTGTTGTTATTTCAAAATTGAAATCTGGTGTTTTTCACATAACTGAACCATTATATAAAGCAAAGAACCTTGTAATTCTCAGTTTATACATTAATTTCATATTTTTTTTAAAAAAGTACTATTTAACCCACTTCCTTTTTTGTAGCCAATTTGCATCCATAGTATTAATTACTGAACATGTATGTTTCATGTTGCATTTAATTTAATGATGGAGGTTTGTTTCAACTGATGTTGCTTATAATTTGCACATGTATTCATAGTTTGTAGGAAAAATGTTGTTAAAATGCCAACAGTTATTCTTTAGCATCAGTTTCTGGCTTCAGTGGTTGGTTGAAAAAGGGAAAAGAGCGGTCTTGAAAGGCGTCTAAGTTGCTAACTAACAAATATGCTGTAATAGAATGAAGAAACTTCATGATAACTACGGTGCAAATTCATATAGAAACTGTAATTTCTTCCTTATAAGTGCTTTTCAGAACTGCATGGGAGAATGTTTTTTAATGAATATAAAAAAGTACTATTTTAATAGATGGAAAAAAAGGAAATTGATTATTTTATAGGTTAATGTATTAAACAACCCTACTTTAATGATTATCCATTTAATAAGGAAATGTGATTTCCTAGCCTAAAACAAGTCCAGGATTTATTTATTTTTTTAAAAAAATAATTAAATAAATAATCCACTAATGTTTTCCCCTCACCACAACATAAAAGGTCTATGGCCAATTTTGACTCTGATTCTTCCAAATATAAAACTATAAATCATAAAGTAAAACACAAATAATACAATAAGTGATCACTTTGAGAGAATTTGACAAAAAGTAGCCTTATATAAAGTCAGTGGAACTTCCACACTTGCATTAGTGATGAAAAGGCCTGTACTGATAGGCTACAACACCAGAATCAGGCCCTTCTTGGGAAGTACATCTGGTGCCCAAGAGAAATAGACACAAATCTTAAGCATCCATATTCCCTGCTGAGAAAGTCTTTCTGCAGATCATTTATTATTTTCCCAATCTGATCAGAACCCTTAGTGCGACTATGAATTAATGAATAGAGTTCATTTGGTGTATCTTGACGAGCCAAAGGAGTTAGGCCCTCTTTCCAAAAATGGCAGAATTTGAATTTTTTTAAAAAGTATATATATATAGTTTGGAGAATTCATGCTGGAATATGAATAGATATGAAGACACACCCACAAACATGCACACAGCCGTGCCCCCACCCATGGAATTTGAGTTTATGATTTGTATTTGTTCACAGTGATTTCCAATTTTGTCCATTAAAATAACTCAGCCTGTGTGACTAATCAATAACATATTTAACATATGATGGAGAGACACTCCTGTCTCCCCTGTTCAGAGAATATCCATTAAGAACTTTTCTCTGTGTGGCTTCTTTATTCAAATTAGATCTACCAGATTTGTTCTAAAGAACTGCAGATGCATTTAGGAGTCAATGATACAGTATATATTGTTTGAAACTATTATTTATCTTTTTCAATTCTAGAGCAGGTTACAAAAATGTATGAAATAAAAGTCCTAATATTAGCAAATAAATAAATAAATAAATAAATAAATAAATAAATAAATAAATAAATAAATAAATACATGCATACATACATACATACATACATACATACATACATCATAATACATTTTATTTAAAACCTGTATAAAACAACAACGCTGTATTATAAACTGAATTTTGGGATCTGACCACTTCATCAGTTTAGCAGATTCGTCTTGCTAAGAGACAAGGAATTTTTGAGTTTGAATATGCAAGATGAAAAAATAATCACTATTCAGATCACTTGTATTGAATAACTATTCGATGGGTTATATATCCCTGCTTCTGTCATGACTTTGGTTGTACAGAGAGGCAAAGCTGTAGGTTCCTCAATTCCGTAGATCAACAAAATTCCATTATTTTCTTTATATTTATCTTCAGAATTCTCTTACCTTATCTTAATTCAGTGTTTTTCACACAGCTTTCCTTCACACTGCCTTCTCCACAGTGGAACTCTTGTGTACATGTCTTCGATCTTTTCAAAGATTCTAGAAAATGTTAACATGAGGTCCATTGGAATTAAATGGCTGATGCATTCAAATACATAGTTTGATAGAAAGACCAGTCTAATATGCTTTGTCAGTGCTGCTAAATAAACATTGCAAGGAGCAGATCAGTAACAGATTAGAAACTGATTTTCAGGGCAACTCCTTTGCTATTATTATTTGATTTAACTTGTTTCAGGGTACCAGATTAAGATATGTTGCTCTATTAACTGTTGTACTGAGACATGCAGCAGTAAAAATATAGGTGAAGAAAATATTTCCAGGCTGAACTGTTCTGTTCAATAGATTCTCCCCAGTTGAATCTTATGGGAGTTTTCTTCCATTTTTTCCTCTCTCTCTCTTTTTCTTTTAATACAAACTTCCAGTAAAGAAAGACAGACAGAATAGGAGCACAACACCTTAAATGATGATGCTAAAAGTCCTTTCTATCTGTGAGCATCCAATGTTTCAACAGAAGGCAGTAAAGTTCCATTCTTCTTCATTGCAGGCGTTTTTTGTACATGGGTAGATGATTTATAAATCACAAGAATTTGACCACCAAAGTAATCGACAATGAACATTTTATGTAGTGTTATTTTCCTGTAATAAATTATTACCAATAAACAGAAGTGGAAAAAGTATTACAACAGAGAGCACAAAGTAAAATACTGACAGCGCTGAGGAAACTGAAGTTCTTTCAAATACAGATCATATGTTGTATCCTTAAGACATAGGAAAAATCAGGTCAGAAATGAAAACCACAATAGAGAGTAATTTTATTCTCAGCTCTTATATACCACATCAGGCACGATGAAGAAATGTTTCAGTTTTTTTAAAATAAGAAAGAACTAAGATTAAATACTAGCATGCAGAGCTTGTTAATTTGAATTAATGGAAAATTAAATGAATAAGCATTTGTATATTTGTATATTGAAAAATTATGTAGGCATAAGTTTCATTGATGATAACTGTACAGTAAAGCATAATTTTTGTTCTTTTGGATTCTCTTGCTTTTTATATAGTCAAGAGAGAGAGAAACTCACAAATGGGCATTAATAATTCCATTTCATGGAATTAACTTTTTCTTGCAATTTTTATTATATAATGTGTGATTTGCTATTTACAGATTTCATAGACATCCTAATAGTTAACATATTTTTCTTAAAGTGCACTTTAATAAACATGGTAAATGGTGCAATTGATTAGCCAAATATAAAGGGACTTTTACTATAAAATATTAATAACCAGGTCCTCCTGGAGAAAATCTGTGTATGTGGTTGCTAAGAGTTGATAACATCTTAAAGGCAGATATCCAATCATTCTAAGGTAATTCTAGTAGCTCAATCTTTCTAATACAGACATGTCAAACACAAGGCCCGGGGGGCTGGATCCGGCCCACAAAGTGGTTTCATGTGGCCCATGAAGCCATCCTGGAAACAGTGAGGGAATGGCCCCCACTGCCTTGGCCCTGGCCCAGAGACCCTCCTTCTGCCAGAGACCCTCAGATCTGTCCCACACCTGCCCAGGCCCCCATAGGCACCCTTGATGCGAACAATGTAGAGCTGGCCATGCCCAACCAGTAGGCCATACGCACTCTAGCCACACCCACCCAGTAGGCCACGCCCACCCTGGCCATACCCACCCGGCCCCCTGAGGGCAACCGCAATGCTGATGCGGCCCTCAATGAAATTGAGTTTGACACCCCTGTTCTAATATATTAAGTACTTCCCTAAAGGTATCTTCAATTCCTGTTTGAAGTCTCTCTCTCATCATCTGTCTGTCTGTCTGTCTTTCTGTTTCAAGATCCAAAAAGATCTTGACAGACTTGAACACTGGGCCCTATCTAACAAAATGAAATTCAACATAGATGAAAGTAAGGTTTTATACTTAGGCCAGAAAAACCAACTGTATAGGTATAGACTAGGTAAAACTTAGCTTAATGCCAGTAACTGTAAGAAAGATTTGGACAATCACATAAATATGAGCCAGTAGTGTGTGGCAGCAACCAAAAAAGCCAATGCAATCCTAGTCTGCATTAATAGAGGAATAGAATCAAGATCACATGAAGCTCTAGAACTGCTTTATAAAGCCTTAGTAAGACCACACTTGGAATACTGCATCCAGTTCTGGTCACCACAATATAAAAAATATTTTGAGACTCTGGAAAGAGTGCAGAGTAGAGGAGCAAAAATGATTAGGGGGGCTGGAGGCTAAAACATATGAAGGTTACAGGAATTGGGTATGTCTAGTCTAATGAAAAGAAGGACTAGGGGTGACCTGATAGCAGTGTTCCAATATTTGAGGGGCTCCTACAAAGACAAGGAAGTGAACCAATTTTCCAAAGCACAAAGACAAGAAAAATTGGTTGGCAACTAATCAAGGAGAGAAGCAACCTAGAACTATGGAGAAATTTCCTAATGGTGAGAGTAATCAACCAATAGAATAACTTGCCTTCAGAAGTTGTGGGTGCTCCATCATTGGAGGCTTTCAAAAAGAGACTGGACAACCATTTATCTGAAATGATAGAGCCTCCTGCTCAAGCAGGGGATTGGACTAGAAGACCTCCAAGGTCCTTTCCAATTCTATTATTCTATGTTCTGTGTTCTAAATCATCTTTTATGATTTACATTATATGGTATATATATAGGCCATATAATTGTTGATATGTAGCAGCCTTACTCAAATCTGCTTTAGCAGAGTAGACCAATATTAATTACTGAGCACTTTTTGTATTTCTGCTTCATACATTTAGCATTGAAAAGGGAAGGGCTGCTACTGCTAACAGGAAAGGATCAGATCACCAAAGAGAATGGTTACCGCATCATTCAGTCTAATCCCAATTTGGAATACTGAATATTGCTGAGAGGGGTTGGAACAAGATATGGAAATACGTTCTGAAGGATGAGATTGTGTTGCCTTGGCTTTTTGCAGTCTCGCAGGGTTGTGGAAGTTGTACTGAGTCAAAGAGCAGGCAAGGATCAGCCTGATTCTACGTCATAGTCTGTCAACAGCTATAGTCCTCACCAGTCATAGATTGGCCATTTCCAAAGACACAGGGATTTGTTGGAAACTGCTCATAGGAGAAAGCAGTTTTTCTAATTTGTCTTTTCCCTGGACTTCCCTCCCTGCTGTCCAGAAGTCCCCATGCCGTCCTCCTGAGAAGCTTTTCAGGACACACAGCAACTGTAGGGGAAGAACAACAAATAAATAAAGAGAGCCTTTCTACCATTTTCTTCCAGCGTGAGTGGAACTACTGCAAAGGCAATTGTTTTCTATGGCATTAGCTATGGGATGTATCTATTCAATAATTATTCAGTAGTAATTAATAATAATAATAATAATAATAATAATAATAATAATAATAATAATAATAATAATAATAATAATAATAATATATTAAATAGAGCAGACATATAGCAGGAGTTTATTGTCTGTATGTTACAAGAGCACCATTATTTCCAGAACTAGTGCTGCTTCAACTATGGCAATTCAACTCCAGCACCCTATTACAAGACACCTCCCCCCCCTTTTTTTTGCTTTGTTAGGTGAGTATTTATACACATCATTGCATATGAAAAGATTGCTTGGGATAGCCAGACTGATTTATTTATTCTTGAGACAGATTTTTTTTCTTTGTTGCTTTGTGGTAATTATGTTTGCACTTTGTTGATCACCAGTTCTGTATTATTACAATGGAAGGTGACAATTTGATTGTCATCAGTTGCAGAAACAAGTAATTTTATATTCAGCAAGGTGTCAGCTAACACTACCTCGCTGTACTGAGAGCTCCTGGCAATGTGGTTTGGCACCTATACTTAACTGCTTTTGATGCTTGTGTAACCTTTGCTGAATCAGAAATACTGTGCCCACTAGAAATGTTTTAGACTGGCATGACAAGGTTTAAATTAAACCAATAATCTACAGCTACCCTGCAGCAACTATTGTTTCATTCTAAAGCAAGGTACTAATTTGGTGGTTTACTATGAAATGATTATAGTTGAACTTGAAATTGATACTTTATTCACTTATCTTCAAGAAAATGTTTTGCTGAAATGTAAAGTTCAGGTTTGGAAATCAGTGTCAAGTTATTGCATAAGAAAATTGCTTTGTTAGGAAAACGGTGCTGGTACGTACACAACATTATTTTGATCACTTAGGAGGAACCTTTGTATGATGTAATATGTTTTCTGCTGGTCCCAGAGTCATCATTACCAGTTTAGATACTTTAGAACAAAGATGAATTTCAAATGCCTTTCATAGCTTCACATCATTATAAGATCCTTTTTATGTTCTGTTAAAAAATAATTCTTTTTTTGAAGAGTTACGCTACTAAAATGTAATTATCCAAAGATCTTTGGATTCCTCAAATCAGTTTTGTAGAACAACTGAGACAACTAATAATTTGCAATGAACATAATTGCTGTAAAATGTTTGACTGTGACCTCTCTCTTTATTGATAATTGGTTATGTTTATTTTTTGCTTTATGTTTTATTAATTGGGCCAAAGCAACACATAAGAGCAAAACCTATGGCTAAATCTGTCACTTGTGCCAATCCTATTGTGCCTATTTATTAAAATTCTTGCCCAAGAATGCAATTTTCTTTTCTTTTCCTTCTTTTTATGAGATGAGAAATCAGATACACAGAGAACACATGGCAGAATCATACAACATTCATGGCAGGCATCACAGAGAAGCTAATGTTAAACAGAGGTAGTTTACACCATGTAACATTATCAGGAGAAACAATTCATGAGTCAAAGCATTCCAAAACATATGAGCTGCAGTCCGAAGAACGAGCTTAAGCTATATAAATAAAGCAACAGTGATATTATCGGCTAGATATAAACTGTAGAGATTAATGTTCCAGAGTTCTTAGTTTTTGAAATTTTTGAACTACAACACATTGTGCTTTGCATTCTGGTCTCTGAATTTTCCCATTTTCTTCATTTGTGTACATACATATGCACACACAGTCACACACAGACGCAGAGAGAGAAGATATACATATAGTTACACATACATATTTTAATCTGTTTCCTTTGTCAATTTTTATTAACCAAAAATATCCTCCCTATTTGATGCTCAGGAGTGGCTCTACCTTGTATCTCAGTAAAATGGGCTTCTTTAGTTAGCATTGAGGCAATGGAAAAGAAGTACATGTAGGCCTCCAAAGCTTTGTCTGAATGGTACAGAAATACTTTACGAAGTGTCAATATTAGCAAAGATTGTGAGCGCCATTTGGTCTACATTTGAGACAAGAAAATGCCTTGACCCAGCACTGACACTTTTGATGAGTGCTACTGATAGCAATAAGAGAAGAACACATTATCTCTTAATAAAAATAGCAAAGCAGCTTAGTTCTGAAAGCAGTCTTCAACTTGAGCCCATCGTTTCTTTTGAGCTCGGATCAGCAATATAGTAGACTACAAAGATTTACATTAGGAATTGACTCCATCACCTCTTTCAATTTGCAATGGTCTGATTCTCCCAGATATTCAGTTTTCAGGCTCTCTGCCTATTCGGCTTCCTTATTGCACTTGCTCCCTGCCTCCTTACCAGACATATGATCAATCTCCGAGTTTACTAGATATTTTTCTTTTTTCTTTCTTTTTTAATTAAAAGGTTTTATAAAAGTTACAATGCAAACCCACCCCCAAACCACCCCCCTCCCCCACTTCCCAGAACTGAATACAGGTTTTTTTTTTTTTGGTTTTTTTTAATTCCATTCATATCCCGCCCTTCTCCGAAGACTCAGGGCGGCTTACAAGCTTAGCAATAGCCTTCATTCTATGTATATGCCTGCTTTTTTAGGGCTTTCACACACACACCCAAGCGGCATTATTACAAAGTCAGCTTATTGCCCCCAACAATCTGGGTCCTCATTTTACCTACCTCAGAAGGATGGAAGGCTGAGTCAACCTTGAGCCTGGTGGGACTCGAACCTGCACTAATTGCAGGCAGCTGGTGTTACTTAAGGAGGCATTAGCCCACTGCTCCACCAAGGCTCTTACAAAAATAACAATCAAAATCTAAATAACATTATTTATTTTATTTATTTTATTTTATTGCATTTATATACCGCCCTTTCCCTGAGGAAAACTATATATGTAACCAAGTTCCTAATGCACTTTAACTCCCCTTTAACATGAACACAAACAAAATAAAAGTAAACATAATAATAATAAGAACATAAAAACAAGATAATATCCTACTAATATTAATAATATCATTCTATAATTCATTCATAAGCTAGATGAAACTTTTTAGTCCCATATTTGTTCTGAATATAATCTTTCCATCTTCTCCAGACCGAAATGTATCTTTCTTGTGAATGATCCTTCAAATAAGCAGAAATCTTAGCCATTTCTGCCAAATTTGACACCTTAAGTGACCAATCTTCTATAGTAGGCAAACTATCTTTCTTCCAATACTGACCTACCAAGAGCCTTGCTGCTGTTATCAAATTGAACATCAAATTTGTTTCTTTAGTATCACAATCTATAACAATACCCAATAAAAACAATTGTGGAGAAAATTTTATCTTTCTCTTAAAAATCTTTTGAATATTCCACCAAATTTTAATCCAAAAAGCTTTAACATTTCTACAAGTCCACCATATATGATAATAGGTAGCATCCAAACTACCACATCTCCAACATTTGGGCTGTAAGTTAGGATACATGGAGGACAATTTTTTGGGATCCAAATGCCATCTATAAAACATTTTATAAAAGTTTTCTCTTAAATTTTGAGCCTGGGCAAATTTCACATTTCTAACCCAAATTACCTCCCATGTTTCCAATGAAATTGGTTCTTGAATATTTTGAGCCCACTTTATCATACAATCTTTAACTAATTCTGTTTCAGAATCCAATTCTAATAAAGCATTATATATTCTCTTTATATGCGCTCAGTTTTGATCTTTAATTTGTTTTACCAAATTTTCATCAGTTAATGTAATACCAATTTTCTGATCTATCTTCCACCTCGTTTGCAATTGAGTATATTGAAACCAAGATTGTATATTTTCTTGTTTTAACTCACCTAATGATTTTAATTGCCAACCATTCCCTATCCATCTAATTAATTCCTTATATGAAGTCATATCCAAGCTCACACCCACAGATACACCCTCTATCGCATGCCTAGGAATCCCCCAAATTGGTATTTTATAATTTAACTTATAATATTTTTTCCACACGCGCAATAAGGTGCTTCTTAAAATGTGAGATTTAAATGCCTTATCCACTTTTTTATTGTAAACTAAATATGCATGCCACCCATATAGTAAGTCCCATCCTTCAAGGTAAAGTAATCTTTCATTTGTTAAATTAAGCCAGTCACTAACCGCTGATAAAACAACCGCATCATAATATAATTTCAAATTAGGCACTTTAAGTCCTCCTCTTTCCCGTACATCTTGTAAGATCTTAAATTTAACTCTCGGTCTTTTCCCTGCCCAAATAAATTTATTAATACCCTTCTGCCACTCATCCAAATTGGTATCCTTTTTCAATATAGGTATCATTTGAAACAAAAAAAGAAACCTTGGTAGAAATTACCTTCTTCTTCTTCTTCACGCTTTATTCTTTCAAAAAACAAAAGAAAAACATTCCGGCACCATCTTTTCCCTTTCAAAATCAAATTAGGGTATGGAGAAAATTAATAGTCCCCTAGTTAAAGTTCCAAATACTTGCAAATTTAACTTCTCCTGATCAGCTCTGTCTGCTTTCAAATCAATCACAAATCACTGTAATCAGCAGATGTGGATGCGGCGTCTAGCTTCGCCCCATCAGCTCGGAGCAAAGGCGTCTTGGTTTCAGAGAAAACCTCAGGCTCTGAGGGAGCTCTCACCCTCCTACCCCCAGATATTTCTGGGGGTCTAGGGGAGCTCTACCTCTACCCGAGGAAAGCTCACCTCCCCTTCTTCTCCTGAGGGGGAGGTTTACAAGCCATGGGACAGCTGATTTTCACTGTCTCCACGGTTCTGACGAAACCTCAGGACGGGCAGCCGAAAAAAGCCGCCATCGGCGCAGTGTTGCCACCGGAAGTGTGTCTACTAGATATTTTTCTTTACCAAAATGCCATCCTATTTTCTTCTCCACAGTCTTTTTAATGTGATGTCCTTTAGTCTTCCTCCTCAATTGTCAGAAAGATTGGGAATCTTCTGTAACATCACACCAATTCAATAATGGCTGGGAGGATATTGCTTATACAAGCAAAGAATGGAATTATCTAGGACAGATGATTTTACCATTTTACCAACTAAACAATCCAATTAATCTTCAGTTATTTTGTTGTATGCATTTTATTAATTCCGCCAGCAGTCATTGTGATCCCTCCCATGATTACAGGTACTTTCATTCAAAAACATTAGTGGGTTTGTGTGTCTCATATCCATTTTAGCCCCAAGTATGTAATGCCTTAGCAAGGAAATGTCTCCTCAGTCTCTCTCTGGCTGAGCATACATGATTTCACTGAAACATAAAAGTGAATATATACACAGCAATAGCACTTAGACTTATAAGCTGCTTCTCAGTGCTTTACAGCCCATTCTAAGCAGTTTACAGAGTCAGCATATTACCCCCAACAATCTGGTTCCTCATTTTTATCGACCTTGGAAGGATGGAAGGCTGAGCCAACCTAGAGATTTGAACTGCTGGCAGTCAGCACAATTAGCTTGCAATAGTGCATTCTAATCACTGCACCACCACGGCTCAATATGTGTGAATGACTGTATATGTTATTTTGATATAGATTCAAGACATTATTTTAAAGTTGATGTTGTCTAATATTTAGTAAGT
Organism: Vipera ursinii; assembly: GCF_947247035.1. Classification (NCBI taxonomy): domain Eukaryota; kingdom Metazoa; phylum Chordata; class Lepidosauria; order Squamata; family Viperidae; genus Vipera; species Vipera ursinii. The sequence goes on along the minus strand of NC_139512.1, from coordinate 101,974,887 downwards.
AATTCCTGCCAGTTCTAATATGGAATAGTATTTATTCCATATTTATTTTAATTATATCATTTTAATTATTTAAATATATAGCATGTGTGTGTTGATTTAGCTGAGGAGTTTGTTTGGGGTTTCTCATCTTTGCCTGCTTCCACAATTTTGATTTTTTTATTTTAAATTTATAAGATGGCCTGAATGATGGAGAGGTAAAGCCTCAAATAAATTACTAAAACATATAATTAGGAGTTATAATTCTGGAATAATTCCTAATGAATTCTGGAATGTGTATCGTATTGCTTTATTATTTTCTCATGTTTTTATGAATCTTTTGTCCAGAAAAATTAAAATGGAAGTTCTAATTAACGATTATTGGTAGTTCTTTTTACGATGCCTAATTCTTACAGATCTCAGTGAATATATATATAACCATTTTATCATGTAATTTTGTTTTGTTTTTAAGAAATGCAGTTCAATATGTAGATGCCAATGGGCATTGTACAAACAGATGCACAAGCCATAGTACTGTAGTTTTCCATTCAGGAATTGTGTCACAATGCAAATCTCACTGTTGATTACTCCTGTACTGTCTCATTCCTGTCATGCATGTCCCTTTTAATTGGATATTATACATTATAATTTTAGTAAGTAACTGTTTGTTCTTAAATATCAGATGGATTACAACATTACTTCAGCAATTAATTATGTGTCTGAATTATGGCTACAGAATATGTTTGGCAGGGAAATGACTCCAAATAATCTGGCACTGAGATTAAGGTTCCATTTTCCCCATTCTAATTAAGCCATGTTTTCTGGAAATTGGTATTCTTCTATGGTGCAGGTGTAGTAAATCATTTCTATGACTGTTTGTGGAGCTGGAAAAAAAATGAGTGCTGATTCATTGAAAGAAATGAAGCTACACCCATTGGTAATAACTGTGGCCTAAATCTATACATGGAGCAGAAGCGTAGACATTCAGTATATGCAGGTGCTCAAAACACATTTTTGAGTGGTGGATATCATAATCTTCCTTTTGTGGGGCAAGTAGCAAAACAACACAGTGAAGAAATAGAGCTGGGTTTTTTTTAAAAAATCTCTTTCATGGTGTTTTTGTTTTTGTTTTTGTTCTTTTATTATAAGATAAAGGGAAGCAAAAAGAGTAATAATCTACCTGCATCCTGAAGTATAGCACAATGGAGGCTGAAGTCAGAGCTAGATTCAAGATTGGTGCTTTAACGTTTACATATGCCACAAGTTGTATTTACTACATTTAGTAAATTTATGCTGCAATACAATTCACAATACCTGGGCATACTCCATAGTTGTGTACAAGGTTGCACTGTCAACATATAAAACGGCACTTACAAGAGATTATAAAATATCTTAGAAGAAAAAGTGTTTGGTAGTAATATCCAGGGCTCTTTTTGTCATAGAACGCTCAGAATGGAGTTCCGGCACCTTTTTGGGATGGAACATTGTAGGGTAGGCAAGGTATGTTGTATGACATGTGTGAGTTCCGGCACCTTTTTCTTTTACAAAAAAGCACTGGTAATATCAGTACACAAATTCTGTTCTTTCAAGGGGGAATTCTATGAATAGAAAGAAGACTGAACTTCTTGGTTAGAATGTAAATGAGGAACAATAATGAAAATATTAAGACCTGAGATCTGGACTGGTACAAGATAACTAGAAGGGAGAGCAAACTAAATCACAACTGAAGAAATATGAAACGCTGAGCATCTCTCCATATTTTATATGGGAAAAAGTATGAGCAGGTTATCATTGCATATTAGCATGTTTCCTTGCATTTGTAGAAATGGGTTGAATTAAAGGAGCTTCCAGCCTTTGGGGGGAGAAACAGTAGACTGCACCTTTAAAATCCCAATTTGAAGCTAAAAGATGTGGCATCTGTATACTGCAGAGTGGTCCACTTTCAAAAGAAGCAACAGATATGTATAGAAATGTACTGTTATCCACCTATTACTTGCATTGTGAATTTTGCTTTATCTTTGGTATCTGTTTAATTCTAATGGGATAAATACATCGGAGCGGTACATAAATGACTTTCTCTTGAAATAATGTCAAATGTCATCTAGGAATTCTACCCCCTGAAATCACAAGACTTAGATAAAAACTTTCTATTGGCATACTCTTTTTGCAAAAGGATCAATAGGCAAACTACTTTACAGAAGTTTGGGTTAGCAGATTTTATCAGAAATAGTCTACATGTAAAAACCTTGTATTGATTAATTTTGGGAACATCTAAATTATAAATATTTACATGGAGATTTTGTTTAGTGACAATAGGTTCACAAAATTGAAATTATCTTTGATGTGATGATGGTGGGAACTCTCAGAGTACTATGGTATGTGTTTATGTACTGTAATACTGTAGCTTCTTTATATCTTTCAATCTTTCCTCTATATTCTTGAATGTGTATTGTTCAATAGCTACTTAATGCAGTCACCATGATTTCCTCATATGTGTTTGCTATGCAATATGTTGAAATGATTTTTTTTAAAAAGGGGGTATCAAACAAATTGAATGCTTCTCCTTTTATGACTGTACCACTATAGACACTTGTTCAAAGAAAGTGGAATTGGATCGATTTGATTGCATTTAAATTTTTCATGCTTCAGCAGTTTGTCTGGGAGCACACTAAAGAAAGAAAAACCCCACAAGTGAGAAGAGTTTAGAATAATAGAACTTGATTTTGTGCATTATAGCAGTACCATTTAGACAGCCTTAGTTAGGTTGTGTCAGCACTTCCATTATAAATCTCTGTTTTCAAGGGTTATAAGTGGCAGAGGTTTTTTTCTATATTTTTTTTTGAACAAACAAAAACAAAAGTTCTGGAAAGTAGTGATCTGGCTGTTATTATAAATTTGTTACACACAAAAAATTAGGTAAATGAAGCAGTAGCATAAAGTCAAAGTAGTCTTAGAAGGTGAGTGATTGACTGAACAAATAAAACTTGAATACTTTTTAGAATGCCACGGGAAGATGTAGATTGTAAACTGTATTCATGCTTTTTAGCATGTTCTTCCAATTGTAGTCCTTTTCTAATGTACTTAAAACTGGAATTTCTGTAAATCTTTTCTGTAGTGTTTTATTATTTTATACACCGCAGCCACCAAATGGAAAGGGAATACATATATTATGGGAATAATCAGGCTAGGCCGCTAGGGAGTGATTTTCAATATGGCACAAGACATAATTATTACATAGTCCCATTCCTCTGAGGCCAGCACTCTTTGTAATTGCAGTGTCAAGCTGCCCTCCAATATACACACTGGAGGTAAGCCCCACGGCACCCAGTAGGACTTCGTTCCAAGTGAATGTATTTAGGATTGTGCTTTTGTGGCTGTGCTTTGCTAAACAAGTAGCACGAATCATCTCTGTAGTGTATTGTGTAACTCTTCTCAGTCTCTGAGTTGTGTGTTCTGTGTTTTATTAAACATGGAGAAGACGTTTTTGTAGAGACTTTCAGCCATTCTGGTGCCTTTTTAAAAGACAACTGGACTATGTTTTTTCCTTGAGGAAGCAACCATTCAAAATTACAACAGCACTGAAAAAAGTGACTTAAAACCAGTCCTCTCACTTAGAACCATTGCAGCATCCCCATGGATCACACAATCAGAATTTGGGCTCTCAGTAACCAGCATGTCTTTATAACAGTTGTAGGATCTTGGGTTATGTGATTGGCATTTACCACCATCACAGCCAATGTCTGACAAGAAAGGCAAGGTAGCAAGCTGGATTCGTTTAACAACCATGTGATTCACTTAACAACTGCGGTGATTGTAAAACCAGTATGACTTATTTAACAAACACCTTGCTTAGCAACAGAAATTCTGATCCCAACTGTGGTTTTAAATTGAGACCCATCTGTTCTATTATTTTGTATCCTACCTTTCGTCCCATAGTGAAAGGTTGATTTTATCTGCTTTAAAAATGAAAAAGGTAAAACAGAACAAATGAAAACCAGACTTGTGCTTTTAGTAAAAAACTAAAGTAACTACTAACTAAAATAACTTTTGTGAAATTGCATGGAAATGAGAGTATAAAGATAACTGTTTGTCTATTCGTCCCAGAATTTAGAATCTAAATCCACCCGTGAACTGCAATTAAATTTCTTTTATCTATTTTATCTGTCTACTTATTTAAGAAAATGTATATAGGCTACAAACTCTCAGTGACTCTGGGTGGCTTAGAAAGATAAAAATCTCATATAAAAAACCAAAAAGCGATAACACTCTATCTCCTGATGACAACCATCAGTCAAACAAGCCACTTGACGGGCTACATCCCACTCTGAGTTCCCCAGGCCCATTGGCAAAACCAGGTCTTTAGGATCTTGCAAAAGAGTGTCTAAGGGGGGGGCTATCTTATTTCTGTGGGGATGATGTTCCACAGGGAAGGAGCTACCATAGATAAGGCCCTTCCTCTTGGTCTAACTAGATGTACTTCCCAAGGAGAGGGGAATCCATTGCATTGCTTTCCTCCCTGCTCTGGTAGGTCAAGTAGATGTGACCGGGAAAAAATGGTCCTTCGAATAACCTGATTCTCTTTTTCATAGAATGGGGCAGTTTTTGCTGGTTGGATCAAAAGGTTATGAAATAAGGCTGAAGGTTATGAGTAAAGAAACTAAAATAGTTCAGGATCTAGTGCTTCTTTCCTCGCAAGTTTTTTTAAATAGAGAGGGTATGAATGTACAGTACTTATATTCTATAAACATACCTGGGTAATAATAGCAAGCTCAACTGTAATAAAATTATTTTTTTTCCTGTTGAAGTCAATTTCACAGTCTATAAGGCATATTTATGTTGTCTTTAACACTTCTCAGGTGATATGAACATTGGGTATTCTGTTTATGAACACATTAAAAAATGGCAGAAAGAAGAATGGAAAGAAAGAAGGATGGATGATGGCTGTATTTGCTGTATTGGTTTTTTTGAGAGAATAGCATCCCCCCCCCCAATCCCCCCGGAATGGTCACTTGAGGAATTACCCGAAGCCTGTTTATGAAACAGGTGAAGTCTTTCCAGGCTAATTATATTCAGCATGTAATTTCTAAACTTCACTCTGAATTTTGATTTTCAATTAACATTCCCAATTTGAAGATAATTTTCTATTTAATATAATTGCAGGAAATAATTTATTGGCTGATTAGGACTGAGGGCCCGGCCTTTCTTAAGAAAACACTGCCTAACAAACCAGCCTTTAAAAAATCATCTCAGAGCTTTAGACAGATTTAACCTATTTTTGCAGCTGCACAGTTGCATATAATTAGGTTTGTGCACTGTTATTCATTGGTGCAGTTTGTAGTTAGAATTATTCTTATGAGACATTTTCATTTCTGGGTTTGTGTCATGATTAATTTAAACTGAAAAATGCAGCCAAAATGTATTCCTTCTGGAAGATGTCGGTCCTGTTTGTAATTGGAAGATGCCTGCCAAGGCTCAAGTGAATAGAATCATCTTCCAAAGAACTGTTTTAAAGGCACCTTTGTGTTAAATCTCTGACAATATATTCACAATTTCAGTGTGCAGAATAAGGCATAGGTATAATCTGTTGTCTTTGAAATAAACTATTATGTTTTGCACCCTGATTCTAAATATTTGTTATGACTTATCTATGTGCAATACCTATATTACAATTAGACCATGCTCTTCCCTGACAACAGTTATTTTTTGGTTTTAAAATGTATAGAATATTCAGGAATCAGCTTCTTAGTTGTTTATATTTTAAGTCACTTTTTATGTAGCATCTTAGATGATATTATACTGTATATAACTTAATTCTCACAGCAAAGATGTCAGCCTAAACATCATTATAATTATAAGGTGTTATTCTGCTATACATTGATATTTTTATATATTGCAAACTTATTCATGTAATCTATAATGCTTTCATTTAAAAATAAATAATATTAGATGATTCATTATTATTTTTTCACTGTAGGATACTAAATCTGAGTCTTCTCATTAATAGTGAGAAATTTAATAGTAGCTGTTAAATCCTATGTGAAAGTTGGTCTGCTACATGAAAACCTACTGTTTAAATTGGAATTAACTTAATTATTATTATTTTTTACACTTGATATTTCTTTCACTGTAATATTCATGAAAGCATGTGTCAGATTTGTAAATTTAACTGTTAGTCTCAGATTTCCAGGCTCCTTAATCAGTAATTATTTGTCTATAGAAACAGTACTACTGAGTTAATGATTTGCTAATTTGGAAAATGCTCATGTGGTTTCCCTTGTTAACTGATTTGCGCATTTTAAAGGAAATTGTATGAAATCAATTATTATTAAAGAGTAATTAAGGTGGAGACCTCATTCTAGAGTTGTTGAAACAGTTTTAGCAAAAATGATATATATTGAGATTTTATAAAATTTATAATCTCTACAACATTTCAATTTTTACTGAAATAATTTATATTTGATTAGCATTCTGTTCTGGTGGAAAAGGTTTAAAGGTTAAGACCAAAAGGTTAAATGTATAGTGGAGATATTAACAGATGTTATAGAGATATTTTTAATATTTCTTTTTATTTTATTATATTCCAAATTTTATGCCTCTTGTTTGAAATATATAATAGAAAAAAAATGATACTCTATATAACTGTGAAAAACTACTCAAGCTATAAATCATTCAGTAAGATACACATAGGATTATATCACTTTTCTGCATTAATATTCCAGGACTTTGTTACATTATAATGGCCCTACCTTCTGGATTGGAGGCAGGTTGGAAAATGTTTTACTTAGAAAAAAAAGGTTTTAATGAACAGAGGTTACTGTGATGATTGAGTCATCATTTGAGAGAATCATTTGAGAGGCAAAACTGACAAATGTTTTATTTTTCTAAAATCAACATAAAACTAATGGCAAGAATTTTTGTAGCTGTCTTGATCAAATTTGGAAACTTGTTGGAATTGCTGTCTCTCTTCTTCTAGGAGCTGGAAATCACTGTTGATATTCTGATGGATAGAATTTTTTTAAAAAAGTGATTTTCAGACACTTGAAGAAAAGTACCACAATGAAAGTAAGCAGTTGCAGAAGACATCTGTCTGACTGCATTCATTAGCTGATTCATATATTACAATTAATTTCCATTTAGGAAGGAAATCTTCTTAAATAGCAATATGAATAATAGGATCTTGTGTGTGCAATTAAATGCTGACTGGCAGAAGTTTCTACTGGCTTTAATCTATACATAGATAGGAAACCTGACTTCTTTAAAATTCTGAAGGTGACTCTCTGTGGAGTTTCTCAGTCATCCAGGTCATGATTATCCCAAAGCTGCTTTTTCAAGTGGTACCTGGACTTTCTTGTTTTTCTTTGAAGACGTTTTGCTTCTCATCCAAGAAGCTTCTTCAGCTCTGACTGGATGGTGAGGAATGGAAGGATTTATATTCCTTGCAGAAAGCTGGTCATTTGTATTTTTTTAGAGTAGACATGTCAAACTTGCGACGTCACATGACGTTGCATGACGTATCGGAGCTTTTTCCCCATTGCTGGCAATGGGATGGGCGCAGTACTACTCAGTACTACTCAGTACTACCTGCACTACTCAGGTGACCTCGAGGACATAGATAAACTTCCAAGTGCTCTCAATGACTGTATAAAAGAATGCAAATGACCAGCTATTTGCAAGGAATATAAATCCTTCCATTCCTCACCATCCAGTCAGCACAGATGACCATGGAAGTGCAGAGCTCAGTGGCCTGTTGGAGCCCCAAATGTTGCCAACTTTAAAGTCTTCTCCGTGAATTGTGAATTTGATCTGGATGGAAAGTCTGGTGCTACGTACAATGGAAAGAAGCTATTTCCATGCCAGAATGCCTTAACCTTCAGCCTCCCTCAACAACAAGTTTGCCATAAAATGTATGCTTTATTGGGATAATAATGCCCCAACAAGCTCTTAGTCAGTCATCTTTTGCACTGTGATAAGCAGGCTACGATTTGCATATTTCTCTGCCTCAGAATGCATTTGTTAAGTTTACAGTCCTATCTTTCTGTTTAATAAAAAGTATCTGTGTATTTCCTTTGCTTATTTTGTAGAAGAATGTCTTCCAAGCAGGCCACCTCTCCATTTGCATCTGATGGAGAGGGAACAACAACCCAGGACTTAGCATCACAGGAGCAGGAAGAAGACAACAATGAAGAACTTGTCACTTCCCATCTGCCTCTGCACACCATATTGCACAACAAACCTCACTCTGAAGAGCTCCCAGCTCTAGTCACTACAATTCAACCAGACTCAGACTGGAACAGTGTTATCTCAACTCAGCATAGGATGGTATGTCCTGAAGGGGTGGTACATTTTGAGTCATCGTTTAGGGCAGCTTTCCTTATGTATGATCTTTTTGAGATTGTACTGTGGGTTGGTTTGACTATTATACTAAATTATAGTAGCTTCTATTTATAAATGATTCCAATCTCTGCCAGATTCAGCTTATTTTTTTCTTGAGATGGTTTGTGGTTAATCTTGGGTAAGGTTAAAGAAAATAAGCCAGATTCATGAACTGCTATTTTGAATTTGGAGAACATATCAATTTACAGCTTATCTAAAATGAAAGCATTGACCTTCCGAGTTCCTCCTTCCAACAGAATCAGAGGGCAATAATTTTGCCTGTATTAAACCATGGCTAAGTTGTATGCTTGAATATAATGAATAAGAAAGCAGCAAGTTTAATGGATCTTTTTCTTGGATATAAATATACAAGTTTTCCCGAAAAAGGCCACGGTTAGTTTCCCTTAAAAAAGAAATATCTTTGTTAAGTATAGGTGTTGCTGTTTTCTGATTTAACTTTTAACATAATAAAAAGGTAAAGTTTCCCCTGCACATGCGTGCTAGTCGTTTCCAACTCTAGGGGCCGGTGCTCATCTCCATTTCAAAGCCAAAGAGCCAGCTCTTGTGTGAAGACATCTCTGTGGTCATGTGGCCGGCATGACTAGACGCCAAAGGTGCACGGAATGCTGTTACCTTCCCACCGTAGTGGTCCCTATTTTTCTACTTGCATTTTTACATGCTTTCGAACTTTAATAACTGTTGGTTAATTGATACAATTAGTTGATTTTTGTATAGCCAGATATTTTATTGTTTTAACAGTAGTTTCTTTTCTTCAGGTTAGCAGAGTTATCTTGCCTCCAACTTTGGGATAATGTTTGGCATCATATTTAAAATCTAATTTCTGAAGGTCTTCAGCTGTGGTCATGTTTCAGCACACAGTATTAACATTGGGAAAATGCAGCATCTCTCTAAATTGCTACTGTTTGAGAACTTCTGATTTGAAGTTTGAAATGACTATGATTCCATTCCACAGCATGTAGATAACAATGATAAAATTCCTTGTTGTTATATATAGATCTGTTTCGAAGCAGTAAAAAAAGCTTTGAAGTGGAAAAGCTTCCATAGAATCATAGGACAGGAAGGGATTGCCATCTACTTTAAATCCTGAAGTTAGAGGACACCATCCCTCTCAAGATAGATTGTAGAACAGTTTGTGCTAGCTGAAAATGCTTATTAACATTAGTCTAAATTTTTCTTATAATATAATCCCATTTAAGTGATATAAAATGAAGAACATTTTAAACTGTAGTCACAGCTATTTAGAGTCTACAGTAAAGTATGTGTTTATGATGAAGAGGATTTTGACTTCTGATGTAAATGTTATATTGTTTATTTATATAGATAACACAATTCATTCTGGAAGTATCCCTTTGAAATATGAGATACATGAAAATGTCCACTATGTACAGACGTATTGTCTGTTTTAAAGAAATGTTGACTTCAGATTTTACTTTCCATATCCAGGCATTTATTTTATATATTGGTAATAGTAACTTGCAAGTGAGAAAAACCTTTTTTTGTCCTCTAAATCCGTCTTTTGCCTACCTGTATGTTTTTTCGTGCACTATCTGAACACTGAAATTGGAACCAAGATTCATGGCTCAGTGTCTTTGAACTGATTTAGTAGAAAAATGTCTTGCTCCTTACATCATCCCTCAGTGTAATCTCCACAAAGGTCTCATTTGTCGCCCTGATCAGGTGACATCAAGTAGTGTCAGCAAGGTAGCAGTTACTTTCTGATGGCTTGTCCTTTTCTGCCCAGGGCCTGGCCTCATCCTATGCTAGGTTGGGATGATGTAGGAACAAAATTTGATGTTGACTTGGATACTGAGAGAACCTTTTGCAAGGATGACACATCATATTTTTAATAAAGATTCCTGGCTTTTTGTTACTATGCAAACTTTCCAGGAAGATGCAGATGTGATGGTATTTCAGTAAAATGTATCCTAATTGTGGATCAATTCCAGAGAGGATTCTCAATCCTGCTATGCTTCCCTAAGGCACAAACTACTTGCTCATATTATGTAATGAGCGGGGGGGGGGGGAAATGTGTCTGAATCCAGGTGTTAGAGCCTTATACAGTTAATAACATCAATCCCTTATAAAGTAACTGCAACCAACTGTGAAAGGAAACAGTACAAGGCCTGTGGATGCTTTATTCTGTAGTCCCCAAATCTTTCTTCAAGATTTTCTGTTTCTGTGGAAAAATTAAGCTTCACATCAACTCTCAAATTTTCAAAAAAGCTGAAAGACATACAAGTTACACCTTTATCAGATTTTTGAATCAACTTTGAGAGCCTTAGCTGAAAATCATTACTGACCTCATGACTCCAGTAGAGGACGTCTCACAATGTATCGTGACTTTTTTTGCATTGCTGGAGCTGGGATGGAGGCAGCCTCCGCATGATGCAACTGGCCGACAGGCCGGCAGTTTGATACCCCTGCTTTAGATCAATAAATATGCTCATTTATAGCTGTGGCATGGGATGATTTTGTAACCAAATGCTCAGTATGCCTATCCTTTATATTATCTTGGTAAGGATTTGCTTTTATATGAAACGATATGCAGGAAAGATCAAAAGTGCGAAATAGTGCTTCTAGAGATGGAAAGATATGTCACTTCATTTCTTCTGTATAATTTGCATCATTGTTAGAATTACATTTTAAAATTTGTACATAGTTCATATTTGTTACATTTTGCATACATGCTTTGTCTGTGTATCTACGTATATGCTTCAATACATCATTTATTTTGTAGTATAGTCCTTTTTTGTAATTTTTTAGCTATAATGTTGTAGATGTATTCTTGTAAATATCATTCCTAGTATGTGAATTTTGGTATATAGTTTTAGAAAATTGCAAAATTCATATACTGATTTGTAAAGTGGAAATATGGTGGATTTATATCAAAGGGCAAAGTTTATTTTTCTTTCTAATCCCTAGTTGTTAAATGAGAACTGAATTACTGAGTAATTTTTAGAGCATAGAATTTATTTTATTTATTAATTAAATTTATATAGCCATTCAAAACTATCATGGACCCTCCAAAATCTGCTTATGACAAGTTCTGACTTGTCCCTCCCACAATAATGTGAACACAATTCAGATGCTCAGCAACTGGCCTGCATTTATTGCTGTTTGTAGTGCTCTGTGGTCATATCTCAGTGATTTACCACTTTTTTGCCAGAAATTCGTGTTTACTTCTAGTTTCTGGCAGAAATTCGCCCATAGCAAACAAACATGTCTTCTCCCATGAAATTAACAGCTCATGCAATATCTAAAGCACTATACATCAGTTTTAATTTTTAACGTTTAAAGCATATGTAGCATCATTTACAGGTTAGAAATAATTATCAAGTGCCAGTTCCTAAACAGACAAGGTCATTAATATTAAGAACAATATGAGTTCTGGGCACAGCAAGGACAAGTCACAAACTGTCCAACATCTCCATTCCCAGAAGATCTTGCAGAGATTCTATTGTTTCCAGGAATGGAGCTGTTGGACAGTTTGTGGCTTGTCCTTGCTGAAATTGTAGCTGAGTGTTAGAGATACAACACTGCTAACATGAGTAAATCATTCATGTGAATAGTTATGTATTGGGGCCAAGTAACGATTTATCAGTTGAAGCCACCTAGTGATTGAATAACAATAAGGAATATGAAAAGAATGCCTTAATTTCCAGCATTCTGAAATTTCAGCACTTATCTGACTTACACTATAAGATTGCAGTAACATAATACGTTAAATACCCTGTATATTTAACTTATACATATCATTAAACCAATTGTATAAATGAAAATGGTGTTCAAACTGTTGGACAGTTTTAGAAATTGTTTTTTTACTGAGTACTTCATGTGCTTTGAATATTTTGGTTTAACATCCCCTCTAGTATTCCCAACTGTGTACTTATATGATGAATGTAACAAATGGGAGGTACATTTAGAAATTATATTTGCACTCACTCTTCATTTAATAAATGTCTATGGAGATTCTTCATTTGATAGATTCAGCAACAGGCAACAATTTCTACATTAGGCCTGGAGTAGCATCAGTCTGGGTATCTTATCACATTCTTATAGATTTACAATGGAAAGAGTCATAACAATTGGAGAAGGAGAATCTTCATTGTACCTCAGAAGTGATAAGTTTTGGTGCTCCTGCCCTTGAAAACATTTGGAGCAAAAACATCTTTAAAGGTACATTTTAAGGTGTTAATAGATTTAGTTTATTTAAAATAGTTTTTGTTTTTGTGTGCTTGACAACAATGTAAATCATTAAAAAACTATGATGGCGCAGTGGTTAAAAAGCAGTTTTGCAGGCTGACTCTGTCCACTGCCAAGACTTCGATTGTCAAGGTTGACTCAGCCTTTCATCCTTCCTGAGGTCAAGTAAAATGAGGACCCAGATTGTTGGAGGCAACAACTCTGTAAGCCACTTAGAGGGGGCTGTAAAGCACTAAGTGCTATTACTAAGAAAGGGAAATAGGTGTTTAGAACTGGAATTAAAGAGTTTGGAGCATTTATTACAGAGAGGTTAGTTTGAAAAGCAAGAACAACAATAGAGTATAATAGTAGCATATGTGCATGATTCCGTTTGGAACTCGACTTGGTGATATGGAAAAGAGTATTTTTTATCTCAGATTCAGAGTCTCCTTTTTCAGGTCAGAGCCTGTATTCAAAACTCTTTCTTTGATTTCTAGTGAAAAATCAACAAATGTCTGGTTTTTGTAAGTATACAAATAGAGGAAGTTTTGAATAATTGTACACGATGACATAATGGTTTCTCTAGAGTCATATGAAGTAAGGATAAATAACTGAAAGCTTTTTGTTTGTGTGAAGTTTTTAATTATATTCAGGACCCATTGTTCCCTTGTTTCACATTCCACAATGTCACAAATAGGTTGGTAGTAGACTATGCTGATTGCTACTGGCCAATCAACTTGGATAAAATCTGGCTAAAGGATGATTTTTGAAACATTTATGAATGCACTAAAATACAAATTCTCATAGAAAACAATGGGAAAATAGGCCTGACCTCATCCACTGAAAAAATATCTTTGTTTAAATAAGAATCTGGTATCAGAACCACTTTTTCTTAGTTAGATAACGATTTTCAGCTTTTAAAATATATCCTGAGGAATTAAGACAGCAAAGGAACAAGATGAAAAATAGCAAACATTCCTTTCAACTAGCATCTTTCTAAGTCAGAAACTAAACAAGCCAAGAAGGCAACTAGATTTTTTTTATTCCTATGATTTTTTTCTTAAAGTTTATAGTTTTTAAACATACAATTACACATTTTTGTGGCTGTTAGCAACCTAAATCATGTTCTCTTTGCTTAATTTTTTTCTTATACATGGAGTAACTGCTGATTTCTTTTAACTGCAGGAATAACATTATAACATGACAGTAAATACAAGGGGTTCACAGAATGCATACCTATTAAATCTCAAAAAAGATTGCTGATGCTTAGCTTCAGCAGGACACAAGAGTATACATACACACACATACCCGAATTCAGCAAATTAATTGAACCAACATTGTAATGGTGATCTTCGCATTTGCACCAATTGCATGCTAATCACAATATGCCCCCATACACATTTGCTTTATTTGCCGACAAAATAAGCACAATCCATTGCATATTATCTACTCTCTTGAAGTCTAATTTCCTCCTAGCAAAGAAATAAAACAAAGCTAAACCAAAGAGTGATTACACATGAGTAGGCTGGAAAGCTTGCATTTGTGAATAGCTATCCTCTTCCATGACTGCATGAGGTACAAAGGATTCTTGCAACACTCAAAGTTCTGTTGCTTTGTTCTAAGTGTTTTGTTTATAGTCTGGAACCTTTGAAACAACCGATTTCAGCTCAGAATATTTTCAGACTGAAAATTTTTGCACATCCTTATTTTTAAATTCTGGTTTGGAAAAGGAAATATTCCAGCTGGATCAGAGTGCTAATGCTTCATATAAATTTTTGTAGATGCCTCAGCAAAAATGGTAGAAGTTTATGAGGATAGGTTAAAAAAAAACCCCAGGGAGTAACAATAAAAAAAAAAGAAATGGTTATAAAGGTCCTTATTTCTTACTCAGGTGGCACTAAAAGTAGATATTGGATGAAAGCAAGTAGTGGCAGAAGAAATACAGGTAGTCCTCGACTTGTGATCACAATTCAGTCCAAAATTTCTGTTGTTAACTGAGACATTTTTAAAGTGAGTTTTGCCCCATTTTATGATTTTTCTTGCCTCAGTTGTTAAGTGAATCACTGCAGTTGATAAGTTAGTAACCCAAACGTTAATTGAATCTGGCTTCCCCATTGACTTTGCTTGTCAGAATGTCACAAAAGGGGATCACATGGCTTTGGGATACAGCAATGGTCATAAGTATGAATCAGTTGGCAAGCATCTGTATTTTGATCACATGATCATGGAGATGCTGCAAAGGTCGTAACTGTGAAAATGGTCATAAGTCACTTTTTTCAGTGCCGTTGTAACTTTGATTGGTCCCCAAATGAACTGTTGTAAGTCAAGGACTACCTGTAATGCTTGAGTAATCAATTTTTTTCTACCATGCTTCCGTATTCTTCCTATATCCTTTAAAATATTTCTTGCATTGAGCAGTAGTGACTTAATCCTCAATATCACCCTCTTAAAACAAAATGACCTAACAACCAGATGAAATCATGTATGTGTTTGGAACTTGCCATTCACAGTGGGACAGTTTTGCTCCTCTCCCCTTTCATTTCCCCTTCTCCCCTGAATCTTTACTTATATGGAAGCTTGAAGAGAAATTTATTCTTTTAAACAACATAATAAGTTTTGGGGTCAGCATGGATTCTAAATAACAAGCCAGGGAAGCTTGACAGGCACTTTTAAACCAAATAAGTAGAATCATACTTCATTTGGAAATTTTCTTTCAGTAATCTGTTTGGGTGAACCCAGTTAAGCTTAACATTATAGAATTTGATCAATCTACTACCTAGTTCCTGTTCTTGCTGGCTTATTCATCAGCTTTCATGAGATTCCTACTGTTTCTTTAACAAATTATCGAGTTATCAGCAGACTGATTAAAAAAACTGTAATGTAGAAATATTGTTAAGATTGACTTGTACAATTTGTGTACCTTGGAGCAAAATTAATTTACCAGGGAGTGAAACAGGACACAGTCCTCCTATTTTGTGTTTTCTAACAGCCACACAAACAAGGAAATTGATAAACATTTGAGAATGTTAGACTTGGTTGATTTAAAAATGACTGTTATAATTATTTTTATAAATTCTTTGCATGGTAGATCATGTTCATCCTGTGGTCATTACCGCATTCAGATTTAGTAAATCTATCTGGATATTCTTCTGCTAGATTGTGACTGTGTTCACACATTGTACCAAGACCATATTTGGTTTTGGCATGATGTATCTCATAATCACAGTCATTGTGATACATAAACTGTGTTTGATAGCTTACCTTACCTGAATCATATTAATCCAATGAATGATGCTTGAGATAACCATAGCTTAATGGAATGTGTGAAGCAGGTCATTGTTTGCCTTTTTCAAAGGGGATTATGGCATTTAAAATTAGCAGCACAGATGGAATTAAGGAGAAACTTCCTGACAGTGAGGACAATTAACCAGTGGAACAGCTTGCCTTCAGAAATTGTGGGTTCTCCATCACTGGAGATTTTTAAGAAGAGGCTAGACAGTCACTTGTCTGGGATGGTATAGGTCAGTGATGGCGAACCTTTTTGAAACTGAGTGCCCAAACTGCAACCCAAAACCCACTTATGTATCATTGGGTGCCCGGTGGGTGTGGCCCATTGGGTGGGCATGGCTGCGGTGGTAACGGCAGACTGGGTGGGACTAAAAAGTTCAATCAATCAATTCCAACTTTGCGAGATCTTCTCTTTTCCCACAAGAAGTTGAAATAGATTGCTTGAAGCTTCTCTCTCTTTTTTTTGCACACAGCGGCAGAGGCCTAAAGCAAAAAGGTTTTATAAAACCCAGCTGAAGGCCTAGGACTGGGGTGACAGCATGCGTGCCCACAGAAAGTGCTCTGCGTGCCACCTGTGGCACGTGTGCCATAGGTTCGCTACCATGGGTATAGGTTCTCCTGCTTGAGCAGGGGGCTGGACTAGAAGACCTCCAAGGTCCCTTCCAGCTTATTCCTATTCCTATTCCTATCTGTTCTGTTGTGTTCTGCTCTGCTCTAAATTTGATTAAATTATGTGTACATAAATAAATTGGCTCAGAAGTTAAATTGTACTTTTAAATTTGTGCTTAAAGATATATGTCTGTTGTTAATAACTGCTAAATATGTTGCTTTTTGGTGATGCATGTTAACCAACATATAAAAACATAAAGTATAATTCAGTGAGAGAGTTAATAACTGTTATTCTATGGATATATGTATATTTGTAAACAGTTGGGTATTATATAATTTGGGTTTATAGATTTTTTTCTATAAAAATATATATCCTGCCTCTCTCTAAGTTATATTAAGCAGTAATTTCTAATAGAGTAGAATAAAATACAGCATGAAAGTGTTGTAAGTTGATAAGATATAAGGAGTTCTTGTTATCTGCATAAAAGGACTGCATAATAGAGATTTTCTCTATTCTTCTTTAACAGAGAAGCAGCTACATATGTTGATTCATGCGTCAATAAACTACTGTTCTTGACAGTAGGGCAACAGTGCACTACTTGTAACAGTAACACTAAATAATATATAGAAGCCACATAACTGTTTTATTTGATTTATTAGAATCATATTCTTCCTTAGTACAGGAGCTCAAGGTAGTATATATACTGCTTCCTCTTCTTGTTTATCTCAACCACAGCAACTCTATGAGGCAAATTTTGCTGAAAGAAAGCAAATGGCTTTCCTGAATCATCCAATAAACTTCCATAACTGAAGGGGAGCTTGAACCTGGATCTGCCCATTTTCCATCCCAAGTCCAAACATTGCGCATTATGTCACCTCATTGGCTCTCCTTTTAAAAATCTGTTGGCGCTTCAAGCCATGTTCCGAGTTTTCCTCAAGCTAAGAATGAAACCTATATTTGTAAAATGGTATCTGGCCATGTGCTTTCATCTGAAAAAAAACCACAATGAAATGCTCACATACAATAGCTATAGAAAATAGTACACCTGTCTTATTTGCAAGTGAATGCATGCAGTGAATCCAACTGCTTTGCCTCAGAATTTACATGGATAGTCATCTTCAGTAAGGCTGCAGTTCTGTGCCAACCTGTCTGGAATTGTTCCTTGTAGGACCAATGCAACAATATCTTCTTTAGTGCAATGCTGAGCTCTGCCCCATTACAATACGTTCAGTTCAAGAAGCATATTCATAGAAATGGATAAATAAAAACAATATACCTTTATTCCAGGTTATCCTGATGCTTACAGTCTTCCAAATGTTGCTTTAATTAAATTTATAGGTTGGCAGCTCCTAGTTTAATACAGGAACTTGGCAGTAGTATCGCTCTTTGAATCAGAATGCCAAGAAAAAAGTGGCATATGGGGAAGGGAAGAGGAGATAAATGACTAGCCAATATAGCATGGTGAAATGGAAAAAATGGTTCTCAAAGGTGCTGAAAAAGCAGAGTATTTTGAAATTGAAATAGTGTCTTCTTGAAAGGTGAATACTGGGGCATGTCCAGGAATGGGTGTGCAGTCTAATTGTCATGTGGTAGGATTAGTAACAGGTAATGGGCTTTGTATTTCCTTTCCAAAGAAATGATTTGCCAACTGTATAATGCTTTATCATATATTGTGACATAATGAAGTGGGACTGTCTAGAACATACAGAATGTTTTCCCCAGAATTTTCATTTAAAATCAAGTCTTGGGAAAAGCAATGAGGACGTTGCTTTGAGGAAGGCTGGAACATTGAGATTTGTTTCATTTTAAAACTTAATCATTGATTATGGGCCTTCAGCTTCATCTAGGTCAGTGTTTTTCAACCACTTTTCCGCGGCACACTAGTGTGCTGCGAGATGTTGCCTGGTGTGCCGTGGGAAAAATTGAAAAAACACTGACCTAGGAGACAGGGGTGAGAGGAGGAGGAGGAGGAGGAGGAGGAGGAGGAACAGCCGCGGGCGGAGCGGTGCTGCAAGACTCTCTGGCGCTGGGCACCGGAGCCTTGGCTAAGCTGACGGCCCTACTTCGTTGGAAGCAAAAGCCCGGGAAAAGAAGTGGGCTCGACCTCTCTAGGCACCAAGGCTCCACGGCAGCGTAGCTCCACCCCCTTCTCTGGCTTCGGAGGGTCTCTTGCTGAAGAGAGAGAAGCTGGGGAGAGGCGACCAGCTCGCTTATCGGAAGAGGACGGACGGGCAGCTAGCCCGGCTCGCCTGAGCTGTCGCGTGGTTGGTTGCCTGCAACGTTCGAAAAAGCTCTTCTTCCCCAGCACGCGCCGCTTACTCTTTACTCCCCGCGCGGCTGAGGATGCGAGACTCCCGCCTGGTCGGCTGCCTGGCTCCACTTTCTTTGCTCGCCGCGACCCCTTACCCCAGCCCGAAATAGAGGGATCTGACCGCTTCGCTCTTGGAGGCTTCGCTTGCATCTGAAAAATTACATGGCTGATTTTTTTTTAACCTGTCCTTTTGATACGTTGCATAATAAAATGTCCTTTGGACCAAAGCAATTAAAAACCTTTGGGGTTCCCCCCCCTCTGGAGTGAAGTGCTTTTGATGGTAAAGGTGAGAAAGAAAGAAAAAAGGAAGGGAAAAAAGGAGAAAGGGGGAAGGGGAAAAGGGAGGGAGAAAGAAAAAAAAGGAGAATAGAAAAGAAAGAGAGAGAGAGGAAGGAAGGAAGGAAGGAAGGAAAAAAAGCAGGAAGAAAAGTTAAAAAGAAATGCAAGCAGCTTCCAGTTTCCACAACAGGTAGAAAGCAAGAAATTGAGAGAGGGAGGGAAAGAAAGTGGGAGAGAGAAAGGCAGGAAAGAAAGGAAGGAAGATAGAAAGAAAGAAAGAGAAAAGAAAGAGAGAAAGAAAGAAAGAAAGAAAAATAAATGAAGGAGAAAAATGCAGAAAGAAAAATTAAAAAGAAATGCAAGTAGCTTCCAATTTCCACAACAAGTAGAAAGCAAGAAATTGAGAGAGGGAGGGAAAGAAAGTGGGAGAGAGAAAGGAAGGAAGGAAGATAAAGAAAGAAAAGAGGGAGGGAAGAGAGGGAAGGAAGGAAGGAAGAAAGAAAAGAAGAGAAAAAAGAAAATACAGAAAGATAAATTAAAAAGAAATGCAAGCTTTCCTTTTCCTTCACAGCAAAAACAAACAAAAGCCCCAAAATAAAATAAAATAAAATAAAGAGAATAATAATAATAATAATAATAATAATAATAATAATAATAATAATAATAATAATAATAATAAGTTGGAAGGGACCTTGGAGGTCATCTAGTCCAACACCTTGAGAACACAGGCCATCCTCGACTTACGACCGTTCATGTAGCGACTGTGGGGAGGTCCAACGGTGCGGAAAACGGTGGAGTGCCTCATGATTTTTTTCATGAAACAAGTGTGCCTTTGCCCAAAAAAGTTTGAAAAACACTGATCTAGGTTACAGGATGCTTTTTGGAGCTTCTATGGATATCGGGCTTTGGAAGCAGTGTTTCATTCAATTGCAGTATTTTTTTTCCCCCAGCGTGTTTTGAAAGTAGCAGCATTTATATGCTGTAAATTGTTTGGTTTCTTTCCTACTTTGGTTGAGAAGGAATCAGGTATGCATGCTGATTAACACACTCCAGTCATTAACATATGATTATGTGGGATGCATATTGAGCACCTGCCAAAGGATGTAATCCAGTACTTTGCTACATCTGTGCAAGACTTTATACATTTTCTTTTGTACTTTGACAGCTTAGAGAGGAAAAATGGGCTTTGTGTCTGTTTCAAAGAATAAAGCTGTAGAGTGCTTTTGTGGAGTTAGGAAAATTAGCAATGGACATCAGTTAGTGAGGTTATTAAAAAGAAAAACATTTCATAGCCTTGAAACATGACTCTTTCAGCAAATTGTATCACTAACATAAACACATGGGTTACAACATTTCTCCTTGTTTACAAGGATTATCTTTTCTCAGATTTGGCAAAGGGATTCCTTATTTGTAACATTTGTATGAGATTCCTTGCTGTCCATAACTGTGTTCTTTTTATATGATACTTACAAATGGTTGAATACGGTGGCACAGAAGAACACAAGGGTTCTATTTCATGCACTACAAAATAGGCATAGAACCTATGTAAATAAACACTATAGAATTTCTAATATCGGGTGATAGTGTCTGAAGGCATCCAACTTACACTCACAGACTAGTATTTACATTGTAATACAGTGGTACGTGAGCAAGGTTCTCTTGTTGCTCTTGTTATACATTTCTAGTATTTTATTTGTTTGACTCTCTCTCTGTCTCTATCATCTCTATCATCTCTATCTATCTATCATCTATCTATCTATCTATCTATCTATCTATCTATCTATCTATCTATCTATCATCTACCTACCTACCTACCTACCTATCTATCTATCTATCTATCTATCTATCTATCTATCTATCTATCTATCATCATCTGAGTTCATTTCCTTTCCTTTGGAATGTTAAGCTCCTATTTAAAGGAGCTTATAAAAACTTACAGCCATTTATAACATTTGAATTTATTTCCCAATATATAGAAACTCAGGCTGAGCATTCCAAATAAACATAAAAATCCATTACCTCCCATCAGAACTTCAAAGAGAGAACCTGCTCTCCAGCCATTAACAACTTTTGAGAGACTCCAAAGTTTAGTTGTTTGGTTCCCCCCACCTTAGGATATTATTCAAACATTGCAGTTTCCTCCTTTGTTCCTTTTCACATTTCAACTGAAAACTGGCTTTTATAGCCTTAAGGCAATTCCAAAAAAAACAAAAAAACAAAAAACCAAGAGTTCTGTTCACAACATCCTGTTAGAGGACCTTTACAATCAATGCACATATTTTTAATGTCATGTTATGACTCTATTAATTGAAAATAAATGTAGTTTCCAATATTATATACAAATGTCACAAAAAGCATAGTGATGTGACTAAGGACTATGTTATGTGATTAAAAAGCACATAACATAAAGGCTACTTGTCAAAAAACGTGATAGCCAAGTTGATGCTAATTTAATTTTTGCCAAGTCTAAGATTGTATCAGATTATCAGTTGGAAGTTAAATACATTTTGTCTATTAGGTAGTATAATTTTTTATATAGCCAAATTGGAAACAATAAGTGTATATCAGTTTTATTGTCATCCTTTGTACATAAAAGAGAATACCATAAATAACCACAGAAAAATTGTGTAGTGTAAATTGTGTAGTGCAGGATAAAATTGGAGCTGTCATGTTATTTTATATTGGAAAGACTGGGTTATATTATAATGTCATTCTCAGCTCCATCCAATTGCCCTGAATCTATGCCGAGTTAAGGGATTACAGGATCATAAAAAGGAAGTTTTATAGTCAGCGATTAACTTAAGCTGTTATTGAATAAGTAGCTCAACTGTTTTTTATCATTTACAAATGTTAGGAAGAACCTCTTTGGGTTCTGATTGTACTGTAGTTCACTTTTTGGTCTGGAATCACAATAATTAGGTGCTATTGAGACAAGCTGATCATTGGTGACAAAGGCCCATCATCTAGACCTATCAGGACATTCTAGTGATCTCCTTGATTTTATCTTTTTACCACAGCTGGCATCATTCCTTTCTTTTTCTTCTTTCAAGCATAACAAACATAATAGGTTTTTTTCTTCTATAGATCGATCTCATCTGTTTGGTTAACAACTATTTGAAGTTAGGACAATCTTGGAAAGGGTGCTTTTTGACCCGTAAAGCACTTCCAGCTGTTGTAAAACGTTGTGCCACCCCCATCACATGACTACATTTCAGGCACTTGGCAACTAGCTCACATTTACAATTGGCTCAGTGTCTCATGGTCATGTGTCTGTGATTTGCAACAATTTTTGCCAGTTTCTGGCAAAAACCACCCATTTGGGAGAATGGATTCACTTAACAACAGTGTGGTTCACTTAACAGTCATTGTAAAAATGGTAAAAAATGGGTCTGGTAATATGGGTGCCTTGATATATGGCTACAACAGCTTACAACTGAAATTCTGCTCCCAGAATTGTGTTCATAAGTCAAGGACAATCTATATTCTTGTTATCTGCTTGCATCACATGCCCAAAGTATATATATTTCTGCTTGCTAATTATTGCTTCAAAGAAGAAGTCAGTCTAAGCTTAGATTGATTGGTTTTTCTTGCAGCCCCTGGTACTCTGGATAATTATGTCAAAATCCATAATTCACAGATGTCTTGCTCCTTTTCCATGTCCTGCTTTAACTATTACATTAACTATTCTGATCTCTGTTGTCATAAAAAAAATCCATATCTTTTCTCATTATATCTTAAGTTTGCTAGAATTAATCTCTTCTTTACAGCACCAGCAACCACTGTTTTTATTTTTACTCATGCCCCAAAATGCAAAACTACCATCTTTACTTCTTTAATGGCACTGATGAGTAAACAAGCTAGTCCATGTT